>NC_138575.1:170128149-170728149 GCF_964289735.1 Phaethon aethereus | reverse complement strand
AAGGTTACTTCCATGGGTTCTGTCACACAATGTTGAATATAATTTCTTACCAGTGTATGAAAAAAGTAATATTTTGCTTTTGTTACAAATATGCCATTTCAGCTATTTCATCCACTTGATTTTTTTTAGAATAGAATATACTTGTTTAGAGTATTAAGCTCTCTTTATTGAAACTCTAAATAAAGAAATGCCATTTCATCATGTCTTCATTCAAACATGTCTAGTCAGTTTTGCTGCTATAGTTACTGTCAAATATAGTTTTTCAGAGGCTGGAACAGAGCATATGTGAAAAAGGTATCAAATCCTTTTTACGTAACTATCCTTCAACTATTACATGTGAAAGATGCTAGGATGGTACTTCCAAACTGCCAGTTTCTGAATCGCTGTGTAATCTGTTACTTAACTATATGCTAGACCCAGGTGGGATAATTTCATTGTCCTAGGAATCACTACTAATCCCCCTCCTAAACAGAGCATGACCGCTCACATTCCCTTTACCTGATTTGCATCTAAAAAGGTAATGATGATGAAATTATTCCATTGGTTGGAAATAAACATACAAGCTGAAATAAACATAGATGTTGCCATGTTCCTGTGTGCATTAATAGATCCTACTGGTCTTGACAAGCTTCACCTGGGGCCTTCACACACACCCATTGCACTCAGGAACTCTAAGCTCAAGTGCTTCAGTTCATATCAGAGCTATGCTGAAGAAGTATTATTTTCTAGCTGTAACTACAGACACAGAGTCTCCTGATTTGGACCTCCACCTGTAGACTGACTTGGACCTGACAGCATATATGTTTTTTTCAACCAGTAGAATTGTATACCCTGACAGAGCTTGACCTTAGTCCTACCTCATTACTGTGGATTTGTCCAGTAATCATTAGACCTGAGCCTAACTGTGATCTACAGATGGACTTTCCAGTTTGAACTTGAACTTGCCTCATCATGTTGGTACTACTTTATGATCTGGGCTGTTGCCTGGACCTTACTGCAATCTCTGGGCCTGCCTTACATGCCTTACTCACCTTGCTTGGGTACTTGTAGGACTGGGCTCAGGTTGGTGAGGTCTCTGCTGGCTGTGTGATCCTCCTCAGCTCCCTAGCCTGCAACAAGCAGCTCTATTCTTGCTGCTACCTGACCCATTGTATATCAGAATCCTTACATCTCAGTTTCTGCTACTTCATTCACAGTTTGTTCTAATGAAAGATGAGTTGTCTTTCTGCCGGTTCCACCCTGCCTGCACTTCCAAAATAGGTAGTGGAATAGGAAATATGCTATAAGTAGCTTCTATGGGATCAGTTTGAGACTATGCCTTTAAAAACAGAGAATGGACTTCTAAACTGAAGGGAAATACTTTTTTAGGTCATTATCTGATCTTTGTAGGTCATTATCTAACCAATTCATTATCTGTGGTGGGTTGACCTTGGCTGGGCTCCAGGTGCCACCAAGCTGCTCTATCACTCCCCTTCTGAGCAGGACAAGGGGGAAGAAATTACGGTGGAAAAAAAAAACAAACCACAAATAGTCAGTCAAGATAAAGGGAGTGTAAAAAGTAAAAAGCAAAGGCTGTGCATGGAAGCAAGAGAAAACAAAAGATTTACTCTCTACTTCCTATCAGCAGGCGATGTTCAGCCACTTCCCAGTAAGTAGGGATGCAGTATGTGTAGAGGTTGCTCTGGAACACAAACGCAAAAAAATGAATAACCCGACTCCTTCTTCTTTCTCTTAGATTTTATTGCTGAGCTGACATCATATGGTACGGGATATCCCTTTGACCAGTTTGGGTCAGCTGTCCTGGCTATGTACCCTCACAAAATATTGCCCACCACCAGCCTACCTGGAGGGGGGGTGCTGTTGGAGAGACAGACTTGATGCTGTGTGAGCACTGCTCAGGAGTAGCCAAAACACTGGTGTGTTATCAGCACCTTTCTAGCTACCAATACAAAGCACAGCACTATGAGGGCTGCTATAAGGAAAATTAACTCCATATCAACCAGACCCAATACAGTCTACCATATTGAATTTATTCATTTTGCTGTATAAAAATACTCCGAATGTTTTTACAAAGTATTTTTGGCAACGTTCTGGCTACTTATTTACTAAAGTCTTGAATGCAAGTAAACACGTAGATACTCTTAAAATATTATTTTTAACATTACAGACCATTTCTTTCACAATGCAGAACTTGACAAACTTAACAAGGGCTCGGTAAAGTATGAGAAATAGTACTCAACTGAGGCATGTATTTTAAGTGGTTTCTTTCCAAGAGACCCAAATAAGTCTAAAGCATAGCAAACAATGAGAAGCTTCAGGAGCATTTAAGGAAATAACAACTCTGAAGCTGAGCTGTTATAAAAGTGACACCAAGTAAATAAATACAGATCTCCAGTTTACTGCAGTTTAGGTCTTTTTTGTAATGTTATGCCCTCTCTACTCCACAAGTGTGATTCATAGAATCTGTAATTACAGTAAGCTCCTTCCTGTGAGAAAAGGAATTTCAAAAATGGGAGGTCTGGGAATAAAAAAATAGTGGAGCAGCAAGGGAAAATTACTGAAACAACAACTTCTGATCTGTTTATGCTACAGACCTGTGAATCTTACTGAATGTCAAAGGGCACTCCAAAACACAGATCTTTAAGATACTTGTCAGGAGGATAATCTTAGGTAAGAGGTGACTAGACAATAAAAGCCTGGAACAGCCAGAAGCCAACTCATTCAAAGGTGTATTATGAACAAACGTATGCATCTTTTCAAATTCTCCTAATTTCTAAAAGACTTTAAGGTAAGGATATGTTTTCCAGACTTGCCTCCCATGTTTTTGTGGTTGTTTTTTTTTTACATAGACTGAAATTACACCACACCTTAGAGAGCAATTTATATACTTAAACCAACTGGAATTATAAACTCAAAACCCTGAGGGTACCAAGGTCACTCTGCAACGTCAATGTCAAGAACAAAAAGCATCCACTTACTTACATCCTAGAATGCTCAGATGGATATGCCTTTTAATAGATCTAATACAATGACAAAATCTTTGCACCTATGCTAACCACCAGGAAATGTGGAGGAGGGCAGTAGAAAATCATCTAATTCAGCTGCAGGGAAATGCTTTCTTTCGCCTTGTGATGTATTCTAAACCCTATCCCAGAACAAAGGGCACTGGAAAACCCTGCCTGATCAGATATACTCAATGAAGCACACAACGTTTATTTGTCCATTAAATCTTTTATAATAAAGTTAATGGTCAAAAAGATCAGTGACTAGTGTTGTCTTCCTGTTCATTTTCTTCTTACACTATTGAAATTACTAGACCATAAGCAGAAGGAGCAAAGAGCACATTTTTAATAATTTGGTATTTTGTATTTATTTCAGTTATAAGCAGTTAGTGTTAGAGGAAGAAAAATCCCAACTCTGTATCAGAACAATTTAACATTCCTTATAATTTGGACTTTTGCCCCTTTGTAAATATACTAGAGACTTGAGTGTGGTTGATTTATTGCACTGTGTTTTAAGGTTATTGGAAGGATCATTACTGTTGTAGATAAATTGTGGCTATCATTTCATGGACTTGAATCCAGACTCCATTGCACGACTGCAGTGACACTTATTGCAGTAGTGTCACTCTTCTTCATACAACTTAAGAAGGCTCAGGACTGTTTATTTTTACTTTTCAGTGCTCTTTTTGATGACTGTCAATTTCTGCAAACTATCTAAAATATGACCATGGCTTCCAAAATCAGTTGCTAGTGTTAGGATCCTTCGTAAAAAATTTGACTGTCAAAATTGCCAATATCATCTCTGGGCCAAACTGGATTTCTTTGAAGCACTTGGCAGCCAAGTTTTCTCAAAAGACCTTTACTTATGCAGAGTACCCTTATTCTCTTGAGACTTTCAGCAGCTGGAGAGAACCTTGTAATGAGCACATAACAAATCCAAAACTTTCTTCAATGTCAGAATGAAGGAGGCTGCATGATGTTGGTGTTCATCACTTAAAAACTGAGGAGTAAGTGGTATGTTTTGGTTAGTGGACTAACTGAGCAACTTCAGCTACAGGCCATGGCTGTCTTTGTTCTTTCCTTATGTCCAAGCCTACAAGCACATTCACAAATATGCTTTTTTTTTTTTTTTGAGCTACACAGATACTGTATGCTATAAACTTTTATCAGAAAAACCATAGAGCTTTTTTTACTATGTGCCTAATCACAGCAACCCTTTGGATAAGGAGGATATGGAATGATACTATTAACCTTGCCTCACTATATTTAAGTCAAAACCATGTATCATTTTTATGCCAGCAGCAATTTTAGAGTGAGATAAATAATACATATTAATGGCTGATCTTCTTGTAAATACAGTTTGTGTTTGGGCAGTGAAAATATCTAGGCTAAGTCACTCATAGTATCACCTTACTTTTGTTCATGGGGAAACAGTAGTGTATTTAATAAAGGCCAATTTCAACCCTAATAGCTAACATAGCAGTATAAACAAAATGAGATTTCAGTATATTTGCAGCAATAACCTGTTCTAAAAGAAAGGTTGATGAAAAACAAACTCACTTTAGCTTAAACAGTTCTGTGGGCAATTCAGCATCAAATGTTTTATTATATAACTCTCCAGTCCATTTAGAGAGATCCCTGCTTAAATACAGAAGTACCTCAGAGACAAATCTCTAATGAATGTCACTGTGATCATATGCCACTGCACAGATCATAATTTTTATTTTGTATCTTTGCAAGATATCATAACCTTGTAAGACTGTCTGATGTTTTACTAAATATGAGAAGCTGTAATATTGTTTGCTAGCTATTTCCCTCCTCTTAGCTCACTGGAGAAATAAGAAAAAGTCTGTATTTAGGGTGAGAAGTATCCAATTCAAATCTTTGAATATGCATAATTTCTCTCTCTAATTTTTCATGTAAATTATTACTCAGTTATTAGTGGGAAAACAGTTACTGAGTTATCCAAATGTTTCAACAGCTGTTTATCCTAACTAAATTTGAATGATATCTGCTAAGTACCTAGAGCCAGAATCTTCTCAGTGGTGTCCAGTGAAAGGACAAGGGGCAATGGGCACAAATTAAATACAAGAAATTCTATTTAAACATCAGAAAACTTTTTTACTTTGATGGTGATTGAACACTGGTATGGCTTACCCAGAGAAGCTGTGGATTCTCCATCCTTGGAGATATTCAAAACCTGACTGGAGAAGATACTGATCAGTCTACTAGAGTTGGACCCTACTTTGAGCAGGGAGGTTAGAAAAGATGATCTACAGAGGTACCTTCCATTCTCAGCTGTTCTGTGATTCTGTGAAATCCTATATTAATTAGACTGCATAAAAGGACCACCAGCAATCCACTAGCAATCAGGAAGCAGAGCTAGTATGATAGATATAAACTGACACAGATGTGTACTGTGAAATCCCAATTTCCTACCACCTTTTCTGAACTATCTACATATGAACGTTTTGGATATGAAGAATAACTGATTAGATTCTTCTAATAATCTATTCACTCTTGGCCTCATTTTAGCTGGAATAATTTTCTTCATAGAAACCAATGTGAGGCTATGTTTTGGATCTGGGATTAAAAAATGTTGATAACGTACTGATGTTTCCGGCTGTTTTCTAAGAAGTCAAGGACAGTCTAGCTTTTCATGTGGGCCTGCCAGCACCTTCCCTGGAGGTACATGGGAAGCTGGAAGGGGGCACAGCCGGGACAGCTGACCCAGACTGGCTAAAGGGATATTGCATATCATGTAATGTCATGCTTGCTATATAAAGCTGGAATGAAGAACAAGGAAGGGGAGGGGGGACATACGGAGTTATGTTCCCCCATGACATTACCATGTCTTCCCAAGTAGCCATTAGGTTTGATGGAGCCCTGCTTTCCTGGAGATGGCTGAACACCTGCCCGCCAATGGGGAGTAGTGAATAAATTCCTTGTTTTGCTTTGTTTGTGTGCGTGGTTTTTGCTTTGCCTATTAAACTGTCTTTATCTCAACCCTTGATCTTGCTCACTTTTACTCTTCAGATTCTCTCCCTCAATTGCGCTGGAGGGCAGCGAGTGAGCAGCTGTGTTGTGCTTAGTTGCCAACTGGGGTTAAACTGCAAAAAGTCTCCTTGTTTATGTATCTTGAATACTGTTTCTCCCCATGTATCAGAAATAGTGTGGCCAGCAGGACTAGGGAAGAGATTGTGCCCCTGTACTCGGCACTGGTGAGGCCGCACCTCAAATCCTGTGTTCAGTTTTGGGCCCCTCACTCCAAGAAGGATGCAGAGGTGCTGGAGTGTGTCCAGAGAAGAGCAACAAAACTGGTGAGGGGTCTGGAGAACAAGTCTCATGAGTAGCAAATGAGGGAACTGGGCTTGTTCAGTCTGGAGAACAGGAGGCTGAGGGGAGACCTCATTGCTCTCTACAACTACCTGAAAGGGGGTTGTGGCAAGGTGGGTGTTAGTCTCTTCTCCCAAGTAACTAGCAATAGAACGAGAGGAAATGGCCTCAAGTTGCGCCAGGGGAGGTTTAGACAAGATATTAGGAAAAATTTCTTTACGGAGAGAGTGGTGAAGTATTAGAACAGGCTGCCCAGGGAGGCAGTGGAGTCACCATCACTGGAAGTGTTCAAAAAGCATGTAGATGTGTCACTTTGGGACATGGTTTAGTAAGCATGGTGGTATTGGGTTGATGGTTGGACTTGATGATCTTAAAGGTCTTTTCCAACCTTAGTGATTCTGTGATTCTGATTCTGTGGTGTACATATTCTAGAAACAAAAATGTACAAGGTAACCTTTGCTGATGATTCCCTTGATTCAGGGAAAAAGCATATTTCTCCCCCAAATGAGAACAGCTCGAGGACCGAGTAATATCATCTGCAGCACTGACTGTAAGCAAAGGGAAGATATCCAGGCAGAGATAAATGGGAAAGGCTGTCCTTAATGACAATTTTCTACAGCAGTTTCAAAGGCCCACCAAAGTATATTCATCACCCCAGAAACTCCAGGAGAATGGGCACTGTATTTTAACTAAGTGTTCAGGATAATTGAGTGCAACGTTCAAGCTGAGCTAGTTTAGCATGTATCAGGTAGTGAGAAAATTAAGCCAAATTAACCACAGGTGAAAATGATAAATAACAAAGCCACAGGAGATTTTGAATTTTTATCTTTTGGTAGGCTTTACTACCTCTAGGTATGTGGGATAGTGTCCTCACAACTCACGTGACAACTTGTCAGTACTATTTATTTGAACTTTTACATCCTGTCTAGGTTTTTCTTTCACAGTAACATTGAAGGCATTAGCTTGGAGATGATCTGGCACAGGTCATCTGCAGTGGACACCATGAGGTCCGGTACTAGAAAAAAGTCATAAGTTCTGTACAGCCCCTAGAAGATTACAAAGAGCTTGCAACGAGTGACTGCTGTGGTAGAAGAATGCAGAGGAGAAATCAACAGGCTAGGGAGTCCTAGCCTAACTCCACCTGGGAACAGTACTAGGACCCAAGAAGAAACATTAGATCTCAGATGCCCTGCAGGGATGCAGAAGATGTGATCAACAGCTTCTTAGCCATAACATAGATTATTTGTAGTAGACACAGAGTTAAACTGAGGTGACAGGAAGTGTCCCTCTGTGCTTCCTGCTGAATCAGTGCTCTAAATGTGCAATATGGTAAGCTAGAAAAGCTGTACCCTTTCTGCAGTGATTGCAAAACTCCCTAAAGAACCAGTGGTGAGTGAACTGAGAGCATTCCCTCAGTCTGGTGGTGCAGCTGGTGTGGCAGAAATCCTTGGATGGTATGTAACAGCTATGAGTCAAGTGCAAAGACAATTTGCATAATTTTATAGTTAGTCATATCATTTAACACAGCACAGTGGGAAAGGAGGAAATGTCCCCTGAGATCTCCTCCTAAACTGTCTGTGATGTAGTCTAGCATGAAACAGGTTGTTCTTTTCTGGTTAATGCAACTGAAAATATATATATATTATTATTAAATGGGAAGGTCAAGGCAGTGAACAAATTAAGTGCAAATACATAAGGACTGCTTCTACAAAGACACATAGGAATGAAGGAAAAAGTATTTAAAAATTATTTCTATTCACTCTATGAGAAGAAGGTGCACTTACTGGGATTAAAAATCTGAACATCACAAAAAGAAACAGTGGATAAACTCAAAATCTTGTTACTGGCAAAATGAACACACTGTGTATCTGGAGCTAAGACTCAAATGTTAGTCCAATTAAGGTGCTACCAGTCCAAATTATCTGATGAATACAGAAAATATTTTGTAATAATACAAATAAAACCTATACAACCTCCCCCACCAACAGTTCTGAGTATCTACCGCTTTTCACTATTGCTGAAATCACCCTTCTGCTCTCCCTCTGGACCAAAAGGTCAACAGTGTCAGTCGTCCTGTGGGTTGCTGAGTTTGGGGGTGTGATCACTCCTTACCCTGTGCTGGGAGGAGTGGGATGCCTGTGTAAGGTGCAGCCCCTTTGGCATTGGTCCCCTCTCTCTTGGAGTGTATTGGGGCAGTATTTCTGCACCCATCGGTGGGCAATCACTGTTGTTGGGGAGTACATGGAGACTTTAAATCTCTATAGCTATTCTATAATTTTAGCAAGCAAGATTAGAGAGGTAATTGGAACCAAACTCTTTGTTGCTTAAATTCAGCATCTTTGCTCTAATATCAAGAGTGACTTCAGTCAATACTTGGAGTTCAGATTATTTTTTTCCCTTGACATGGTCTGTTGTTTCATGGCTGTTTTGTCCTGTCCCAAAATGCATTAATTATAATTCTCCTAGGGGAAAAAAGTCTCAGAAAACAACTTCCCCCTCCCGCCCCTTAATTTGTATGTATATAATCAGCAAGAGCTGCAAAAAGATCTACATATTCTAAAAATATAACATAGAAGTGTACTGGTCAGGGCTGAACCAGTTCACAAGCAAACATTAAAAATTTGTTTCTATATTTGAACCATTTTCCCCACCGTTACAACAGACTGGTAAGGCTTAGAAATTGGATGGCAAGGGACAAGTTATTAGGGACAATAATTATTATTTTTTCATTTACCCGAGAGGAGTACTCAGATACAGTCAGCAGTCCGATGACATATTGGAGGGCTTACAATTACCCAGATAAATCAGTTTAAAGTCACTTAAGAGCTAGCTGGGGTGTGTACACCATTTTCATTCTGTGGAAGTCAGGTTATAGAAGTAGGGATATTAAGCCCTCTAACATGTCATCAGACTGCTGAGAGTAAAGAAACAATACAGGGAATGGACTTTCAAATGCTATTAATACTATTTCACAACATGAAGTAGAGAGGAGTAGGGAGTTACTGCAGCTGTGGTATGAGCTTGGATACCAAGTGCAAGGTTCTGCACCTGCGTTGGGTCAATCCCAGTATCAAGACAGGCTGGGGGATGAAGAGATTGAGAGCAGCCCTACTGAGAAGGACTTGGGGGTACCGGTGGATGAAAAGGTGGACATGAGCTATCAATGTGTGCTCGCAGCCCAGAAGGCCAACCATATCGTGAGCTGCATCCAAAGAAGTGTGGCCAGCAGGTTGAGGGAGGTGATTCTGCCCCTCTACTCTGCTCTGGTGAGACCCCATCTGGAGTCCTCCATCCAAAGCGTTATAACCCTCAGCACAGGAAAGACACAGGGTCTTTCTGTTAGAGTGGGTCCAGAGGAGGACCATGAAAATGATCCAAGAGATGGAATACCTTTCCTATGAAGAAAGGCTCCTATGAATAGAGTCCAGAGAAGAGAAGGCTTCAGGGAGACCTTATTGCAGCCTTCCAGTTCTTCAAGGGGGCTTATAAGATAGGAACAGACTTTTTAGCATGGCCTATTGCAACAAGACAAGGGGTAATGGGTTTAAACTAAAAAGGCTAGATTTCTACTAGATAGAAGGGAGAAATTCTTCATAATGAGGGTGGTGAAACAGTGGAACAGGTTTCTCAGAGAGGTGGTAGATGCCCCATCCCTGGAAACATTCCAGGTCAGGTGGGGCAGGGCTCTGAGCAACCTATCTAGTTGAAGATGTCCCCGCTCATTGCAGAGGGGTTGGACTAGATGACCTTTAAAGGTTCAAACCCAAACTATTCTATGATTCTATCCCAACTCATTTCAGTTCTGTTTCTGGAACAATATAACAACTTTCTATTAGCAACTTTGGACATAAACCCATAATTTACTGTTGCCACTTGCTTTGTAGCTTGAGTGAGAGTAATTCACCGACTTAATCTCTCCTTCTTGTTCATCTTGTATGTAATTTTAATCCATAAAGAAACCTGTTGTTTGAAAGGCACCATCAGTACTTCTCAAGAAAAAAACAATCACCAAGAATAAGAAAGCAAGAACTGGAGCTTTAATTTAAGCACAAACTACTGAATTGCAGCTAATGTCAAACTGACTGCTGGCCTTCCTTAACAAAGGCATTAATTAGATGAACAAAGGTAGCAAAAAAGTGCATGATTTGACACTCCATATGTTTTCCTTGCAGTTCAGAGTTGATGCATTAAAGTTTCATCAGGTGAAAGGAGATAGGCTGAACTTTACTGGAGATGGTTACTATATATGCTTAAATGTGCATAAAATATATGGAAAACAATGGAAAAATAATGCTTAAGTTAAAGTTAATTTTATTTGTATACATCTATAAATGGAGAAGTATTTAATTGCATGGCCTCCTACTAGAAACAATTCCATACTCCTCCTTCATCCTTGTTCTACATGTGACCCCCAGGTTTTTTAATGTATAAAAGTGGTATAATAAATATGTATTCAAGGAAGAGTTTAGATTCCTCATAAGATTTTCTGTGGCACTTCTTATCATAAATAAATCCTTCATAAATATCAATGAGTTTGTCTTGACAATGTCTACTAGACAGAATTATACCCATACTATTGTATTGGGTTTGTGTGGGAAAGTTTTGGTAGTGCAGTGGTAGCTTCTGTGAGAAGACAACAGAAGGTTCCCCCATGTCCAACACAGCCAGTTCCAGCTGGCTCCAAGACAGACCTACTGCTGGCCAAAGCTGAGTGAATCAATAATGTTGGTAGTGCCTCTGTGATAACATGTTTAAGAAAATGTAAAAACTGCTGCACAACAGCAGTCAGTTGAGAGGACTGAGAATATGTCAGAGAAACAACCCTGCAGACACCAAAGACAGTGAAGAAAGACGGGGAGGAGGTGCTCCAGGTGACAGAGCAGAGACTCCCCTGCAGCCTTTGGTAAAGACCCCCCTCTGCAGCCCATGGAGGACCCCACACCAGAGCAGGTGGATGTGCCCTGAAGGAAGCTGTGACCCCATGGAGACACCATGTTAGATTAGCAGTTGGACTTGGTGATCTTAAAAGTCTTTTCCAACCTAAATGATTCTATGATTCTATTCTATGATTCAATGAAGGAAATAAAGGAGTTCATCACCATTGTTAGGATATTCAGTGGGGGCCTATGGCAATTTATTTTATTTTTTCCTGACAGATTAGCAATACATGACAACCACTGTAACACACCACCAGAATTACAAAAAGAAAGATAAATTTGTGTATATATTACATTGCAGAGTATTGTCCCTGACATCTCATTAATGAGAAGGAAAAAAAAACCACAAAAAAGATACTTGATGTATTTGTTTGGTACATCTGTTTCTGGGTATAGAATTACAACCATAATGAACACCTAAAACACCTTACACTTTTCAACTAAGAATATTGTGTTTGCAAAGTTTAGTAATACAATTATTTCCATGCACCTGCACATCTTATGAATTTAACAAAAATCTGAGTAAAAAAGAGAAATGTAGAGTTTGGAGAAATTCCTTATCTCTGTTTTTATGTGTGACTCTAGTTCAGCTGAAACAATGAATAAATACTGCAGGAGTAAATGAATGATTGAGTGACTCTTTGCCATCCAAGTAAATATGGTATTTCTGGATAGTCTCTTGATGTCAAAAAGGATGTTATATGAATGTACCTGATAATACCAGATAAAAACCCAACATATCTTCCTAACTTCATGATAGAGGCTGAAACTGTCATTTCCTCTAGAATATCTGTTCTAAAAGTGTTTTATTTTAAACAAGGGTAGCAGTAGACATTGGAAGGCACCTTTGTGTCTTTTGGCAGCCTTTTGTTGAATCTGCAGTCATATGTATGAATTTTGTCACATTTCTTTTGTATTACTTTCATAAACTAAGTAACCTTTACAGTTAAGGTTGACTGACAATTTCTTTAAGACTTTTTTAATCAAAAAAGTTTCACTTTTGCATATCACATTTGTGTTTGGGGCTTTTAATTGGGAGAATTGGCAACAAAAAAAATGTATGTGAGAAAGTTTAGGGAATTGTTATTTTCTGTGTGTTGATAAGCACTTAGAACAGCCTTTTTGTAAAAAATAAAAGAAGAAAATACTGCCGTTATTCTTTGGACAAAAACCTTTTGGTAACTAGTATGTAACATTAAGATCAGAAATATGCCTCCTAACAGCCTCAGAAAAATAAACCTATGTCTGCTAATGTTTTATATCTTGAAATTTGTTGTTCACATATGATCACTATAAAATTGCCAGACATTAACAACAAAAACCACTAGCAATTACTTCTGGAGTGATTGTGATTTTGTATGGAGTTGTGGGGCATGAGCAGGACTTCTACTGTCACTTATTCTCCAAATTTCTCGACCTCTGAAGGTGCATATGACAAAATGAAGGTCACTCTGAAAGATTAAAGTTCTGCTTGCTTATAGAACAGCAGCATGAGATAAAAAAAAGAGAGGCAGCTTCATTCAGATTTAAGGTAGGAGATGAATGTTCAGTGATAAGTATAATTGTGCAATGGTAAGTATAAACAATTACTAGCATGGTTACAGACCAACCAAACACTGTGAAGTAATGGACAATGTCTTCTCTGCACAACTCAACAAAGTCTCTGAACTACAAACCCAAATTCTTCAGCCTTCTTGTCATCTGCTGGTATGATGACAGAACAGGACACAAAAATCCAGGAGGGCTGTGGAGGGTGTCAGAAAAAAAGTCTTAACAGCGATACTAGATAAGATAGTCAGGGATTGTGCTTTCCTAAATTTGTTTACCATGAGTATAGAAGAACTGGTAAGAGATGCAATAATCAATGGCAGCCATGACTGTAATGTCCATGAAATAGTTGAGACCCAAATCCTAAAGGGAGAAAAGAAGGAAAGTAGCAGGGTCCAGACACTGGTCTTTATTGACATGTGTTGTGGTTTAACCCCCGCCAGCAACTAAGCACACGCAGCCACTTGCTCACTCCCCCACAGTGGGATGGGGGAGAGAATAGGAAGAGTAAAAGTGAGGAAACTCATGGTTTGAGATAAAGACAGCTTAATAGGGAAAGCAAAAGCCGCGCACACAAGCAAAGCAAAACAAGGAATTCATTCACTAATTCCCATCAGCAGGCAGGTGTTCAGCCATCTCCAGGGAAGCAGGGATCTATCATGTATAATGGTTTCTTGGGAAGACAGACATCATGACTCCGAATGTCCCTTCACCCCTTCCTTCTTCTTTGTCCTAACTTTAGATACCGAGCATGACATCGTATGGTATGGAATATCTCTTTGGCCAGCCTGGGTCAGCTGTCCTGGCTGTGTCCCCTCCCAACTTCCTGTGCACCCCCAGCCTTCTTGCTAGCAAGCCAGCGCAAGAAGCTGGACTGTCCTTGACTACTTAGCAACAACTCAAAACATCAGCACATTATCAACACTTTCTCATCCCAAATCCAAAACATATCCTCACCCTAGCTTCTGTGAAGGAAATTAACTCTATCCCAGCTGAAACAAGGACAGCATCCACGCCTTATTCCATACTGTTTATGTCATGCTCAGGTACAACACTATCCAATACAATCTCATTAAACACCACCACCTTCCCATCCTTTGACATAATACACAGATCATCGTCCCTTTAGTCCACAGACCATCCCTGTAAAATCTCCGTGAAATGTCCACAGATGTCCATGAAATGTCCACTGAGTTCATTTAGTACATGACTTTGAGCTTCATCTCTTATGGTGGTCACTCAGGACAGGAGAGGTGGTGTGTTGCATGGAGTTACTGGGCACCAAAGTTAGCTCAGGTTAGGTTATTGCTGCACTTGCTCTGCTTCTTGTAAGGCTTGTGCTCCATTCATTCAGGTGGTTCCTGCTATAGTAGTTCCTATAACATGCAACTCAAATTATGTGTTACAACAATTTAAAGGTATTTCCATTACAATCTCCACCCCTGGGCCCTTTGGACTGGACCATAGGGTTTAAGATTGCAATGAACTCCTCCCCTTGCTCCTGCTCCAGCTTGGACTTATCTACAGACTGCAGTCCCTTTCATGACCCACAGTCTCTCCAGGGCTATATCTGCTGCAGCATAGATTTATCCACAGTCACAATGACTTCAAGGTGCACCTGTTCCAAAATAACCTCCTCCATGGGCTACAATGCCTCCAGAGGTATACCTGCTCCCACATGGCCTTACCCGTAGTTCCAGTTCCTCCAGGAATGTACCTGTGCTGTTGAGGGCTTCTCAATGGCCACACACTTTGAGGTGGTCCAGCATGACCTCATGCACAACCTCTGATGCTTCAAGGTGTACCTGCTGCAACATGGATTTATCCACAGCCACAGATGCCTCAAGGTGTCCCTCCTCCAGCATGGACTTATCCTTGTGCCACAATCCCATCAGAGGTATACCTGCTGCGGCACAGACGTAACCATGGCCACAGATGCTTCGAGATATACCTGCTCTGACATGGGCTTATCCATGGCCACAGATGTTTCAGTGTCCTGCTCCCACATGGACTGATCTACAGGTCACTGTCCCTTTGACTTGAGTTCACAGTGGAGTTCCAGCCTGTCCAGTACAGCAGCACAGAAAAAGCAGCAATGCCTCAGTCATCCACCAGCTTGGGTGCAAGGTCATTGCTGTTATCAAAATGTTCCCAGGCAGAGCACAGTATGATGACAAGCAGTACAGTAGCACGGCAAGCAGTGAAAGCAAAAAGCAGCCACTAACGAGCAGTAGACTCTGATACACATAAGGAAAGCAAACCCATGGCAAGAACAGCAGACTGCCAATTAATAGCTAAACAGCAATAACAGCTATAAACTTGATCTAGCACATTCCAGTCAAATCTGTCAAACCCTTCGTGCCCCACATTGGGCAGCAAAAATTGTCATGGTTTAGCCCCAGCAGGCAACTAAGCATCATGCAGACACTCGCTCACTCCCCCACGGTGGGATGGGGGGAGAGAATCAGAAGAGTAAAAGTGAGAAAACTCATGGTTTGAGATAACGAGAGTTTAATAGGGAAAGCAAAAGCTGCGCACGCAAGCAAAGCAAAACAAGGAATTCATTCACTTCTTCCCATGGGCAGGCAGGTGTTCAGCCATCTCTAGAGAAGCAGGGCTCCATCACACATAATGGTTCCTTGGGAATACAGATGCCATAACTCTGGTAGTTATGAGGTAGTTGAGAGGACTGAGAACGTCCCTCCACCCCTTTCTTCTTCTTCATCCCAGCTTTATATACCGAGCATAACATCATATGTTGTGGAATCTCTCTTTGTCCAGCCTGCATCAGCTGTCCTGTCTGTGTCCCCTCACAGCTTCCTGTGAACCCCCAGCCTTCTTGCTGGCAGGCCAGCATGAAAAGCTGGACAGTCCTTGACTGCTTAACAACAACTCAAAACATCAGCACGTTATCAACATTTTTTCATCTCAAATCCAAAACATAGCATCATAGTAGCTGCTATGAAGTAAATTAGCTCTACCTCAGCTGAAACAAGGACAGTCTGCCATGGGCCCACAGGTCCTACCAGAAAACCTGCTCCAGCATCACTTCCTCTCCATGGGCCACAATTCCTGTCATGAATCTGCTCCAGTACAAGCACATAACACAGATATAGTCACTCTTATGAACAAACCTGGTATGGCTGAGAATTTGCCAAAAGAGGAAGAGTCCCAATAAGGAGGCAGAAATGGGTTTCATGCAGTTAGTTATTTTTTCATGTCTTTAACATTTTACAGAAATCAGAACTATATGCAAGTAAACTTGAAGAAGAAAAAACATTTTTAATATTATGTTCATAAAGTGACTGGCAATAAAAAGTTACTTAAAATGTAGATCAAAAAATACATTCTGGTAAAATATTGCTTATTTGTAATTTTTTTAGTGATGTTTGCTACAGTTACTTATGTAAAAATTACAGCTTTAAAATACAACTATATAAGCATGCAAGTATCTTCTGAGGTATTTTGTTACCTGGTATTTCATAATTTTCATGTTGTATTTAAAGAATATAACTCAACAGTTTAAAAAATGATGCAATATTTTGAACTTGTTTTATTTTATATGATGCTTTCTCCAGTCCTGAAGTGAAGATTACCAAATTACTCCACTTTCCACTTTAAAAGGAATGTATCTACAACTTCTATTTTCTTTGTTTTCTTTGTTATAACTTTTTGTTATGGAATAGAAGTGGTGTCTGTAGAATGTATTTGTTCTGAGCAGTGCACTTAGTTGGAGATCTCTTTGTTTCCTTAGTAATGACTTGACTGTATAAAATGCCTTCCCTCTGCTGCATATAATTTACAGAAGAATACATACATATGTTTAAAACTGGCCTTGTTACGTCACTTGTGTTCAGAATTGCTGGTGTTTCAGAGGTTGATACAGCAAGCATTTCTTGTAAAAATGATACTGCTTGTTTTATCAGGCAGCCATGTTAAACATCACCTTTTATAAATGTTGAAATGGATCAAAGTAGTCGACATCTGACCTTTCAAGAGATTGTTTAAACCTAAAAGACTGCCTAGGAAATTACATGCTGAAAGAAGTAAATAGAAGTTTCAGGACAGTTATCTGAAGAAAAATGGAAATTTTACATATTATTATGGAATGAATAGTGGCATATAATATGTTCTGAATTGGATTCATCTAGTCAAATGTGGACAACTATGATTTACACTTAATGCAGCTGGGTTAATCCTTTACACTTCTTCCATAATGAATGGAGAACATTAGGTGACATCTACACTGCTGACTTAACCTAACACAGGAATTGACTCTTGGCTCCATTGTTAATTGCACGAGAGTGATTAATTTCAATTATTTTTCAGGCCAGATCCTCTAAGGCTGACTGCCGGCATCCACAAATTCTGGACTGTCATTCAGCTCCAGATTCAAGATATCTAGATTTAAGTGTTTAAGCAAACAGGGCCAAAGCAGGTGCCACCAGCTAGATAGCTTGTGCCATTTGAGATGCCTTAAAGCATTTCTCCTGTCATCCAGATGCCAACCTGGGCACAAACCTTCTGTTGGTCCTCTATTAAATCTACTACTCTTGTACATATCTCAGACACCAATGGATGGGAGACCTATGTCTTTTCTGAGCAGCAACTGGTCAACTGTAAGAGGTGAACAAGGCCAAGTGCCAGGTCCTGCACTTCGGTCACAACAACCCCATGCAACGCTACAGGCTTGGGGAGGAGTGGCTGGAGAGCTGCTCAGTGGAAAAGGACCTGGGTGTGCCAGTTGACAGCTGACTGAATATGAGCCGGCAGTGTGCCCAGGTGGCCAAGAAGGCCAACACCATCCTGGCCTGGATCAGAACTAGTGTGGCCAGCAGGAGTAGGGAAGAGATCGTGCTCCTGCACTTGTCACTGGTGAGGCCACACCTTGAATCCTGTGTTCAGTTTTGGGCTCCTCACTACAAGAAGGATGCTGAGGTGCTGGAGCGTGTCCAAAAAAGGGCAATGA
Organism: Phaethon aethereus; assembly: GCF_964289735.1. Taxonomy (NCBI): domain Eukaryota; kingdom Metazoa; phylum Chordata; class Aves; order Phaethontiformes; family Phaethontidae; genus Phaethon; species Phaethon aethereus. Next base: position 170,710,357 of record NC_138575.1, on the reverse strand, counting down.
AGCTGGTGAGGGGTCTGGAGCACAAGTCTTATGAGGAGTGGCTGAGGGAGCTGGCGTTGTTCAGTCTGGAGAAGAGGACGCTGAGGGGAGACCTTATCGTTCTCTACAACTACCTGAAAGTGAGCTGTGGCGAGGTGGTTGTTCGTCTCTTGGCCCAAGTAACTAGCGATAAGATGGGAGGAAATGGCCTCAAGTTGTGACAGGGAAGGTTTAGACTAGATACTAGGAAAAATTTCTTCACTGAGAGAGTGGTCAAGCATTGGAACAGGCTGGCCTGGGAGGTGGTGGAGTCGCCATCACTGGAAGTTTTCAAAAAACCTGTGGACGTGGCACTTCAGGACATGGGTTAGTGGGCTTGATGGTGTTTTGTTGATGGTTGGACTTGATGATCTTAGAGGTTCCCTCAGCCGCTTCTCATGAAACTTATGCTCCAGACCTCTCACTAGCTTCATTGCCCTTCTCTGGACACACTCGAGCACCTCAGCATCCTTCTTGTAGTGACGGGCCCAAAACTGAACACAGGATTCAAGGTGCAGTCTCACCAATGCCAAGTACAGGAGCACAATCACTTCCCTACTCATGCTGGCCACACTATTTCTGGTACACACCAGGAGGCTGTTGGCCTTCTTGGCCACCTGGGCACACTGCTGGCTTATGTTCAGCTGGCTGTCCACTGGCACACCCAGGTCCCTTTCCTCCGGGTAGCTCTTCAGCCACTCCTCCCCAAGCCTGTAGCACTGCATGGGGTTGTTGTGACCGAAGTGCAGGAGCTGGCACTTGGCCTTATTAAACCTCATACAGTTGACCTCAGCCCATTGATCCAGGCTGTCCAGATCCCTCTGCAGAGTCCTCCTACTCTCGAGCATAGAAGGACATCAGGTTGGTCAAGCAGGATGTGCCTTTCATGAACCCATGCTGGTTGGGCCTGATCCCTTGGCTGTCCTGCACATGCCCTGGGAGCACTCTCAAGATGAACTACTCCATAATCTTCCCCAGTACGGAGGTCAGGCTGACAGGCCTGTAGTTCCCAGGATCCTCCTTCCAGCCTTTCTTGTAGATGGGTGTCACATTGGCAAGCCTTCAGTCTTCTGGGACCTCCCCTGTTAAGCAGGACTGCTGATAAATGATGGAGAGTGGCTTGACAAGCTCCTCTGCCAGCTCCCTCAGTGCTCTTGGGTGGATCCCATCAGGCCCCGTAGAATTGTGTGTATCCACATGGCTTAGCAAGTCCTTAACTCTTTCCTGCTGGATTATGGGGAGTTTATTCTGCTCTCCATCCCCATCTTCCAGCTCAGGGGGCTGAATACCCTGCAGATACCTGGACTGGCTATTAAAGACTGAAGCAAAGAAGGCATTAAGTACCTCAACCTTGTCCTCATCCTTGAAGACAATGTTCCCCCCCCCAAATCCAGTAAGGGATGGAGATTCTCCTTGCCTCTCTTTTTGTTGTTAATACATTTGTAAAAACATTTTTTATTCTCCTTTACAACTGTGGCCAGATTGAGTTCTAGCTGGGCTTTTGCCTTTCTAATTTTGTCCCTGCTTGACCTAACAAGATCCTTGTACTCTCCATGAGATGCCTGCCCCTTATTCCAGAGGTGATAAACTCTCCTCTTTTCCCTGAGTCCCAGCAAAATCTCCCTGTTCAGCCAGGCTGCTCGTCTTCCCCACCAGCTCTTCTTATGGCACATGGGGACCGCCTGCTCCTGTGCCTTTAAGATTTCCTTCTTGAAGACTGTCCAGCCTTCCTGGACCCTTTTGCCCTTCAGGATTGTCTCCCAAGGGACTCTCTCAACCAATGACTTGAGCAGGCTGAAGTCTGCCCTCTGGAAGTCCATGGCAGCAGGTTTTTGAACTCCCCTCCTTCACTCAGAATCGAGAATTCTATCATGTCACAGTCACTAAGCCCAGGATGGCCTCTGACCACCACATATCCCACCAGTGAACCCCTGAGGGACACCTCTTGCCACCAATCTGCATCTGGACATTGAGCCATTGACCACTATCCTCTGGATGTGACCATCCAACCAATTCCTCATCCACCCAACAGTCCACCTATCAACTCCATTTCTCTCCAATTGAGAGAGAAGGATGTTGTGGGGAACCATGTCAAATGCCTTACAGAAGTCCAGACAGACAACATCTGTAGCCCTTCCCTTGTTCACTGATGTAGTCACTGCATCCTAGGAGTCCACTATGTAGGTCAGGCAGGACTTGCTCTTGGTGAAGCCATGCTGGTTGTCTCAAATCACTTCCCTGTCCTCCATGGGTCTTAGCATAGCTTCTAGAAGGATCTGCTCCATGATCTTCCCAGGCACAGACGTGAGGCTGACAGGTCAATAGTATCTGTGGTCCTCCTTGCTACTCCTTTTTTAAAATGGGTGCAATGTTTCCCTTTTTTCAGTCATAGTTTAAATATTAGCATTCTATGTATCTATTTACATCAACACAGTTTACTTGTTTATAAGATTCTTAACTTTGTCACTTAGTCCCAATTGTCAATTATAAAATTCCAGTAAAAGCCATGAAGTCTTGCAGACTCAAATTATCTGCTATAGAAAACACATTTTATAGGTAACGTATGACAGATTTTTGAGTAATTGTGTTCACCCACAGAAAAATGAGAAAGCAGGGCTGAAACTGTAGTTCAATTTCTCAATAAAGTAAATGTGTTAAAATATGTCTGATTATTTATAAAGGAAATATTTATGGGTTCAGTCTAGAAAATATGTTGTTCTCTTTCATTATTGTTAATGTGTTAAACTGTCAAAACCAATTTATTAACAGCTTCCCTAAAGAAACAGGCAAACTTTGTAAGATCAGAGGAGTTAATTGGTTCCGTTTTCTGGATAACTCATCTGCAGTCATCCCAATACATGAAGACTGCTACAAACAGTCTTTCCTATAGCAGGCCTTACTTGTTTTAGTTTGGAATTCCTCTGAGATGCTAGTGCTTATGTTAAACTCAGTTATATCATAACAAGGGGACTGCCTAGTGTTCATGTAGCAAAGACCTTTCAGCGTTGTGATTAAACAGATGTAATTCAAAAAGGCTTGTTCATGACTAATAAAGAGATAAAATGCAATACTCCACAGTTTTCTCTTCATTGTGAGTTAGCCTTGGTATGCAGCTAAACCCCACACAGCTGCCTGCTCACTCCCCCACAGCAGACCTGTGGAGAGAATGGGAAGGTAAAAGCGCAAAAACTCGAGGGTTGCAATAAAGACAGTTTAATAGCAAATGCAAAAGCAGTACACAGAGGCAAAGAAAAATAAGGAGTTGATTCACTACTTCCGATCAACAGGCAGATGTTTAGCCATTTCCAGGAAAGCAGGGCTCCATCACATGTAGTGGTTACTTGGGAAGGCAAACTCCCCCCTTTCCTCCTTCTTTCCCCAGCTTTTATTACTGAGCATGATGCCATATGGTATGGAAGATCCCTTTGGTCAGTTGTGGTCAGCTGTCTTGGCTTTGTCCCCTGCCAACTTCCTAGAATTGTACAATCATATAGTCACAGAATGGTTTGGGTTGGAAGGGACCTTAAAGATCATCAAGCCCAACCCTGCTCTTCGGGCAGGGACATATTTCACTAGATCATGTTGCTCAAAGCCCCATCCAACCTGACTGCGAACACTTCCAATGATGGTGCATCCACAACTTCTCTGGGCAACCTGTTCCAGTGTCTCAACACCCTCACTGTAAAAAATTTCTTCCTTATGTCCAATCTAAACCTACCCTCTTTCAGTTTTACTATTGTCCCTTCTCTTGTCACTTCAGGTGTTTGTTAAAAGTCTCTCTCTGTGTGCACCCCCAAATTCACTTGCAGGGTGGTATGAGAAGCAGAAAAGGCTTGATGTTGTGGAAGCACTGCTCAGCAAGAACTAAAACATCAGCGTGTTATCAACACTGTTTTGTTCAGAAATCCAAAACATAGGCACATACTAGCTACTACGAAGAAAACTAACTCTGTCCCAGCTAAAACCAGTACACTAAAACCATTTACATTGCAGTTTTTCATTCTAAGTTATGAAAGTCTTAAAGGACAACTGACATAAAGAAGATAGGTTATAACTGCAAACCACACTAAGGTTCATATTATTCATGCTGTTGGTACAGAATCATATTAAAGTAATGTGCATTCGAGGATATTAAGGATATTAATACTATTGAATAAATAGTCCTCTAAAATTATGGAAAAAATAGGTATATGTCAAGCATTAGACAAGTATTTGATATAGTATAGCACTGAAGTAGAACCTGTTATATGCATTTTATTTAAATTCCTGTTTTAAGCTGTAAATGCTACAATTAAATTGTTTAAAATCTTGCTGATGGCCTAAATTAATATGCAACAATTATTTTAATAGCTTAAATAAAATTATTCTTGTATTACTATTCATTATTCTATGTATATATGATTACTCAGTAACCATTTCACACAGTGAAATGTACCTGGAAAACATGAAAATAGTACTTGGAAAATAAAATTCTATTTTAAAAATCCTACATAGGTAAGTAGGTTAAATGTTAATTGACTGGCCTGTTCATTTCATACCATAATAGGTATTAGAAAGAAGTAAGCCACAGCTGACTATGAATTACTCCTGTTACCACATTTATACTGCAATTTTCACAAAGCTTTATGTACAACTGTTTTTCTTTCCAGTTACATGGTCACATATTGTATACAGTGATCTGCATACTGATGCATGAGAAGACCATTTTATTTAGTCAGTGATAACACAAATTACTTAGTGCAGTGTGAGCAGCAATAATTTTAAGGAAGAAGATAAAATAAAGAGTAGCAAAATTACTGCAGAAAACAAATGTAATTGTTACTTACTGTTAAATAAAACATCAGAGGGAAGGCTAGCATGTACTACTTCTGTCTTATGAGACACTGCGTAAACAAATGACTGTGACAGAAAGGGAGAGGCTTCATCTGTGTTGTCATGTTAGTTTAAGATGGTTGCATGTTTGCATGTGTGTGGGCTTGAGTTAGGTACATACATCTGGTTTTCCTCATATAGGAACTTGCTTTAAAAGAGAGACAGTTTAGAGAAGGATGTCTACCACCAAACTTCTGCAAATGGTCTGTGGCAATGTTTCAACTACTCCAGGAAGAGCAGCAGTGTTACACTCAGAATTGTGTTACAGGCAAGAGGGAACACATCATATACAGAAAGCTAAGAATTTAATATTAGACCAATTAATGTTTTACAAATCCAAATTATCTAATGAACACAAAGATTTGGTAGTAATACAGACAGAACTGTTACACCCACTCACCACATACACACTTCTGAGTACCTACCACTTTACTGTAGTGCTGAGATCACACTACCTATTGGGGAGACGAAGTTATTGCTTTTATAGTTGACTTTGTTTCTCACTATTCTAATCTATTTTAATTATCAAGGAAGTTAATTAATTTTCCTAAACTAGTTTTCCTGAAGTCAAGTCTGTTTTGCCCATGACAGTAATTCATAAGCAATCTTCCTGTTTTTATCTCAACCCACGAGCTTTCTATTTTCTCCCCCTGTCCTGCTGAGGAACACGGGGTGACTAAATAGCTGGGTGGGAGCCCAGCTTGGCCCCTAGCCAAGATTTGGCCACCACAACCCACCTCCCACATGCACTCTTCTGAGCATCTATCCCTTTGCTCTGGTGTTGGAATCACCCTTCCATTCTCCTTCTGGGCCCAAAAGGTCATCATTGTCAGTCATTTTCAGTTGTTCTCAGGGTTGCTGGGCCGTGGGGTATGACCATAGCTCACCAGTGCTTCAGGCCTCAGGCCTGAAAAAGCAGGGTACCCATGGCAGATGCAGGCCTCTTGGCACAGTGCCCTACTCAGGGGTCTGGGAATGTGTTTCTCTCCTCTCTCTCTCCCTCCAAGCCCTCTGCCTCCTGGGGCTCTGCAGGGGAGGATGTCAAGTGCCTCTGCCCCACTTCCTGATACAAAGGGCTATTGCTGCCTCCCCCACCCAAGGTCTGCCAGGCTATTGCCCCCAGCTAGCCACCTATGCTCCCCAAGCAAACAGCTGCTCCCACCAGGTAGGCAAGAGTTGCTGTAGGGAGGGAACTGGGGCAGAAGACAGGTGTGTTCCCCTTACGGTCCTTGAAGGCTCCAAACAAAGCAATTGACAGTGATTCTTCAAACCAAAGATCATATAAGAAGCCCAGCCTCCGGCTTTTCTGCAGAAAGAACCTTTTCCGAAGACATCTGTTGCAACTGAGTATCTTTACATCTATACATGTAAATACCAGGGAATTAGACATATGTATGATTAAATTGATCAGGAGACTGATAAAGAAGGTCAGCTTCATAACCCTTGACTGATATTAACATCACACTGCTAATTGTTATTCTCGTATGTTATCAGTCATTATGACTGCTTTTACCTGGGACTATGCAATAACATGACTACAGTTATTGACAGTCTTAGCCACCAAGGCTGAGGTAGCCAGCCTAGAGAACTCCTTGTTGAGGCAGGTTGGGGCTGAGTTCTTGAGGTTGGTTTATTTTAGTACTTGACCATCTGATAGAGCCCAATACTTTCTGACAGGTTCTCTGAGATAATCCATGTATTGAGGGTGTAATGTTTAATATCAAATTTACTTATTTGAAGATAACTGATGTTACACAAGATTTTTGATTTAGCAGAGTGATACAAAGCATACTAAAACCAGAATAAAATGTAAGCGACTCAGGAAAATGTAACAAATGCAATACACAGTTCAATCACAATACCAATGTGATTCCCATTACTGGTCTCTGTAAAATGCTCACCATCTCTACATCCATGTCCCCAATCACTAGAGAGGAATACATGGGTTGAAGCCAGCTGAAGGCCGTTGGTGTCTGAAATTCTTTTGCTAGTTGTCTAGTTTTTGTACTCCATGTTGGGCTGAGACAACATTCACTCCCCCTATGCTGGTCTGGCTTACTCAGGGAAACATTTACACCAGCAGTTAATTCATTCAACTGTTGATAGCTTTTTTTCTAAACAAAAGCCACCCTCTGGTCCACTTTGTGTTGAGATTAAGTCAGCTTCTTTGCATTACTCCTGAGATTCACAGGCATATCACCCTTGCCCATCTCCACTGATCCTTCTTCCATTATAGGGTCTTGTTCAGTGAGTCACATTCCACCCCTAAGGGTTTAGTCAGTCACACCATCACTACATTGTTTATGGTTCGAGGCCTTCAGCTTTCAATCAGTGCCAATATTTTCAAGACTTTTGCTCTTATCCCATGCTTAAAATGCACATCATAACAAAAGACATGCCTGGTACCAAGCTTTTGCACAGCTCAAAGCACAAATGAAAATATCTCCTGGAAGAGAATTTTTTTTTTATATTGATTTGAATTTTTTTTAAATTATTTTTTTTTCTGTAGATAGGTGCCATTCCAGCTTCCAAAATACAGGCATGCCTGTTATGCCTGCGGTAACTTTAAATATTATTAAGAACAAAGCAAGATAAATTCTAGAGAAAAGAAACTATGCAAAAAGTTAGAAAAAATAGTTTTCAAAGTGATCTGCATATCTAGCTAACCAGATAGCTATCTATTCTACTGTTTTCTGGAAACTGGAATGACCTCAGTGACTTCAGCTGCTTCCTTAGGACTTTCTTTGTCCAAAGCAGTCTAATCGTTTCTTGAATGTTACTTCACTTTCAGGCTATGAAGAGGATCTTGCTATAGGCCTTTTCAGCATGTACTTGAGATGTCTTCCTTTTTAAGCTTCCTTTCAAGGAATGTTGGTAAGCTCCTTTTCTGGAGTTACTGATATTTATTTTTGCTTGTTTCTCCAGCAGCTCCAAATCAAATAAATAATGCAGTAATGTTAGTAACACTAGAACTTAAAGTAGCAAACAAGTAAGAAAGCTTTGAGTATTGCTACAAACCACAGTTAGCTTATTCTCAGGAGCTTTGAGGACATGCTATCTAAAAAGTAAAAAACTTTATAAGAAATAATGAGTGATACCTCATTTTATTCTGATTAATTTTTAAACAACTATATGCTGTGCTAAAGAAGAAAGTATAGATACTAAAAAAAGGCAATTTTGTAAATATAATACTCAGGAAAAAAAAGAAGGGAGTTCTACAATTTTTTATTTTGATCAGATGCAGTACTACAAGAGGTTTTGTTGATCTCCATCTGCTTTTTCAACAGTTATATTCCAGGAGACGGATTATCTAATCTAAATTCATACAGACTGAAAAACTTGAAAGTCTTTCTTGATGTCTGATCTTGATATATGCACCAGCTACATCCCAGTTTTGTACCAAGGCAGCTCACTGACATACCAGCTTCCTTTCCCCTTTTTCTTTGTGCTGTTGCTTCTATATTCAGTAGGTGTCTGAGTGACAACACAGTTGTTGCACAAAGAAACTTGGAATAATCTTAAATGAAGAAAACTTCTTTTTTGGGGTCTGTAATTGATGGTATGTGTCAGTTCAAAGCTACCAGGCAGAAAGTAGGGAATGAAAGGAAAAGAGAAAGATAAAGGCAAACTTGTCTCCACTGGCCAGATAGAAGAGCAACAACGGGGTCAACAGAGAAGCACCCTTTGGGCATCCTCTCCAACACACCAGGTGATGCCGACAATAAAGGTGATCATGATGATGATGACTGATGATTTTAATGTTTTCTCCCTAGTACAATTACACTTTTCATTGAGACTCCCTCAAGATCTCCAGTGGTAGTTTCTGTTTATGACTGTATTAGTGCTGGTTGGAGCAGCTTAATTAGATGTGGGTGTTGCATGCTAATTGATTGTTAAGCCATGTGCATGAATATTAATTGGGTAATATTTATCAAATATGAAAAGTACTATTACCTTGTTGTCTACTAGGATCTATTTATTGTAATTTGAATTTATAGGTTAAAATCTATAAGATGAATAGTGAAGGGGTCTTAGCACAGAGTTATAGACTAAAATGACAAGCAAAAGGATGAGGAGGTAAGGAAAGGGCAGGGTGATGATGTATTCAAACACTAAGTGGAACACAGGGGCTTAATTCCTTTGTATACAGATGAAAACCTAGCGCTTTTGAGATGTTTAGGGTGTTCTAGCTTTTCCAGAAGATCATGGTTCTCCTATAGGTCCTACATCTTTTCTGTTAGCCCTGTAAGGGTATTTCATATACTCTAAGGAATCTGAAATGTCACTTGATGTCTTTGTGTGGGTAGCCAAATTGAGCTGTAGATATTTGTCTTCTGGATAATTAATGTTAGCTAAAATGAGGTCTATTATAAATTTTTATTAGTCAAAGAGAAAAAGACTGTCTCTTCTAAGAGACAACACAGTAGATTTATATGCTTATAAGCCATGCCCCTTTTCTGAACTGTTTATTGCATATGACTGCCATGCTCCACTGATTAAAGATGGAAAATAAAGAAGTGATTCAGTTTTAAATGTTGGTGCTTAGTGTCACTTTTGATACTACACGGTACCCTGTCTGGTTTCCAAGCTGGAGCTGAAGAATATCACAGTTTCCTACAGAACCTGTGTAATATCTGCTAGCATCATGCAGAGGTCTCAGATAACCTCTGCTATTTCAGGACTTCAGCTTTCTAACAAAGGCACTTAAATTAGATCTGCAAGTTTTCATGAGTAGAAATACAATCTGTCCACAAAAGTAATATTCAACTATTATAATATCTTGCAGTGAATACTTTTAATACAGAATCTCCTTTTATCTTTGTCCTGGTTTCAGCTAGGGTAGAGTTAATTTTCTTCATAGAAGCTAGCATGAGGCTATGTTTTGGATTTGGGATGAGAAAATGTTGATAAGGTGCTGATGTTTTGAGTTGTTGCTAAGTAGTCAAGGACAGTCCAGCTTCTCATGCTGGCCTGCAGCGAGCAGGCTGGGGGTGCACGGGAAGCTGGGAGGGGACACAGCTGGGACAGCTGACCCAGGCTGGCCAAAGAGATATTCCATACCATATAACGTCATGCTCAGTATATAAAGCTGGGACAAAGAAGAAGGAAGGGGTGGAGGGACGTTCGGAGTTATGGCGTCTGTCTTCCCAAGAAACCATTACGCGTGACGGAGCCCTGCTTCCCTGGAGATGGCTGAACCCCTGCCTGCCCATGGGGAGTGGTGAACAAATTCCTTGTTTTGCTTTGCTTGCGTGCACGGCTTTTGCTTTACTTATTAAACTGTCTTTATCTCAAACCATGAGTTTCCTCACTTTTACTCTTCCGATTCTCTCCCCCGTGCCACCATGGGGGAGTGAGCGAGCGGCTGCGTGGTGCTTAGTTGCTGGCTGGGGCTAAACCACGACAATCTTTTTTTACAAAACTAATTCAAACTGCCATCATCACACTGGTGGACAATCGGATGATGGACAATCAGCAAAGTTACATTAAATTGCAGTCTCCGAGGAGGTGTAGCTAGGATTGGTGTTAAGCCCAGTTTTATTTAGCAACTTTATTCCTGCTTTAAATGAAAGAGAAAATGCCATATTAATTAAATATTCAGATGATATGAAATTGGAACATATTGCAAATATTATTGTGGATAAAGAAATAATATAACAAGATCAAGGGACTTGAGAATTATTGGCGGGAAATAAAATGATGTTTAGTCTTGGGAAATACGCAAGCTGTATATCTGGGGAATAACAATTCAGAAAGACCATCTGAGGGAGGGAGGAAATTTTGTTGGCAATAGATTAGTGGTGAAGAGAATAGCAAATCAAATGTGAGCTTCAAGGTACTGTAGCAACCAAAAAATAAAGCAACACTGAACTGCAAAAATAAAGATGTCGGGAAGTAAACTCAGGTACTCCTTGCTTTTTGGTATTAGTTATTAGAATACTAGCAGACTGTGACACTTTATAATGAAGAATAGTTCAACAAACTGGAAAAATTAAAAATAAAACCAATTCACTGTCTGGAAGAACTAATGTGAATATTAAATTATAAAAAAATCTACATACTGTAGACTGGGTACAGGAAATTGCTAATGAGAAGAACGATTTGAAATATTTGAAGGATACAAAAAACTGAAAGAGAATAACTTTAAATAGGAAAATTAGATGACATTTACTCAAAGAAAAATCAAGCTGTGAAGGTGACCAACACATTGTAGAAGCATATGTCTATTTTTGAACTTCTCATCTGTAGAGATAATTGCATACACAGTTCCTCTGGTTAATGGTGAATTTCACCCAATAGTTATCATTCAGTATTGGATATTATTTAGTAATTTTTCCAGGAATTCTTCAGAACTGGATTCTCCCACCTAAAAGCTGAACAAGACAAAGATATTGGCACATGTACCATTTGGGGATGCATGGTTTAGACGTTCTGCTGATGGCAAGCATAAGAAAAGATAAAGCAATTTTGAAAGGCAACACTTCTTTAGGATCTTTCTTCTTCTTACTCAGTTATTCTGACCTCTGGATAGAAGTCTCTATACCAGCTTTGGAAGGCAGAGGCTATACACTAAACAGATCAGTGTTTGCAGGGTCTTCATTATACCTGATTTTGGGCATCTGGACTCTGAATCGTTTCTTCACATGTGAATACCACACACACTGTTGACAGCCCAAATTATTTGGGGGAACAGCAGCAAAACCCATGGGTTTGGCAGGCCCCCTTTATATGACCTCTCTAGAGGAGGTTTCCTACTGTACTTCCTCTACACTGATATATTCAATTATGTGATGATTTTGAATTATTAGGGCTATCCTTATATTTTATAGTGTTTTTTGTTACTAATTTTTTTAGTACCAACCTGTACTTTCCATTATGTCTTTGTTTCACCTGATGATTTTCTGCAAGGTAGATTCAGAATGAAAGGAAGAAAATTATTGGCCTGTTTCATTCTTTTTAACTCCCATTTTTTTAAAGAGTCTGTGTTTATGTATAGTCTGTATGTATTCCATAACTGTGGTGTTCCTGAAAGGAGAGACGAGGGAGTCCCTAAGGGGTTCTCATTTATGTGACCTGTGTTTAGCTATCTATATTAGCTCAGAAGGCAGACAAGGGGCCACCCATTCAGTGACACTGCATAACTAGAAGACAGAAACAGAAAGTGGAGTGCTTATTCAGGATGAGAAGGAGAAATACTGCACAATTTAAGAAAGCTATTGCAGCAGAACAGCTATTTTAATCCTTTAATCCTCTTCCAGCAGATGAAGGGAAGTGATTATTCCCTTCTCTTTGGTGCCTGAAGACTGCATGTGGTGGACTGTGTCCATAATGCACTCCACAGTACAAAAAAGACACTGACAACCTGGAGGAAGTATAGCAGAAGGCCATCAAAGTATAAGGGAGTTGCGACCCATGATGTACAAGGAGAGGCTGAAAGGACTGCGTTTGTTCAGCCTTGAAAAGTGAAGGCGACCATGGGGATCTTATTGCTGTCTACAACTTCCAATAGTAGAATGTTAAAACAAAACAAACACATGAAAACAGAGCCAGAATTTTCTGAGGTACACAGTGGGTGACACACAGTGTCGATAAAACACAGTGGACAAAAACTGAAACATAGGAAACTCTGACTAGATATAAGGAAAAGGTCTTTCACCATGTGAGTGATCAAACTTGGGTACAGGGTTCCCAGTGATATCCTTGGAGATATTCAGAACCTGGCTGGCCATGATTCTGAGCAACCTGCTGCAACTGGACCTACTTTGTGTAGGTCCTTGGACTGTGTGACCTCTGGAGGTCCTTTTCAGCTTGCAAGCTTCTGTGATTCTGTGGAAAGATGAGCCTTTATGCAGGTACAGGGAATATCCAAGGAGATGAAAATGTGTTTACATGTTCAGATGAGATTAAAGAAAATTAATTTCTTATAATAAAAATTTTTCCATTATAGTACAAGCAGCTGTGTACACAGTATTAATTGTTCTAGGGTGACTGAACTATGACTAAATGTAGATGTTTAGGGAGTTGTCTATCTCCATTTTCAGTACTTAATTTAAAATAGATTAATCCCTGCTGATCTTCTATCACAGTCTCATACTGATTGGCAGATTATGGCTAAATCTTTTATCAGCTGAGGTCTCTCATCATAGGGACCTTGTGGAATAATAGCCCTCTCATAGAAGAAAAGATTACTAATTGACCCAGCTCTCCAAAATCACATGGGGAGTGAGGACTGTGAGAAAGAAAGAAATATAGGTCCAGTTTTGTGCCTAAAAGAATCTAGATAAATCCAAAATGTAGATGTGCATTGAATTTTGGCTTGAGTTCTAGCGCGTGTATATTCTTAGCACATAATTACTGTGTCCCTAATTCACTTTGGGCTTAGCTTGCCTTCTGGAACAGTTTGTTGCTTGTACCATTAAGATATCACAAATTTACTTCTCTCTTTCCTAAAAGTATTTCCATGTCTGATAGATATACACATATTTTTTTAAATTTCTCATCACATCAAATCCTATTGTCTAGAAGAAAGTTTGATGTAAGGCAATTATTTTCAGTGGTCTGTCATGTATACTTTTAAAATCTGAAGGCAGTTTCTCAATATCATATCAGTCAATTCATGCACCATATATGTGGGCTCATGAAGATATTAAAGTGACAATTTGATAATTACATGAAAATTTCTCTTTTTGTAAAATGCATCTTTATAGTTGGACTTAAAAATGAATTTTGAAGACCCAATCCAATTTTAGGAAAACAAGCTTTTAAGTTTAATTTTTTATGATATTCACAAAAGACAACAAAAGAGAGACAAGCCTATGATCTTTATTCTTCATTAGAGACAAACGGCAATCTTCAAACTGACCTTGCAATGATACGACATTCAGCAAAATAGTACACTGACTATTCAAGGAAAAGCTTAGAGATGGGCTTTGTCTTATCTACAGTTCAACAGAGTATTTGGTGAACACCACGAACTTCATTTATTAGTTCTACATGACAAAATAGATAGATACTTAAAATCAAAGTAAATCTTGTAAATAGCAAGACTTTGAACTGGAGGATATACAGTTTAATTGCTGTGCTGCTTCTGCCTTCCTGACCTAACTCTTGATCTATAGGAATTGGCAGCCACTGTATAATACCTTCCCTTTGTAGTTGTTTCCAATGGCTGTTTACTTGATTATTCACAACCTATTTTTTTAAGCTGCTCCTCTAATGTCTGTCTTAAAACATAAACACAGTAATGAATTAAACCAAAATTTTCACACTATAATAAACCAAATTCCACTGAGCATATAATTTCCTTGTGTCCACTCTGGCCTATGTTGGACTTGCTGATCCATTCTTTGGTGGTCCATTGATTTATTAAGATGATGCAAGTATTTTATAGGAAATGCCATTTTCTTCATATTCCAAAGTTAAAGAGACAAAGGAATTTGGTGAAATACAAGATATATTGGGTGAAATAATCTATGAAATACATACTGTATGCACATCCTCTGTATTATAGTCAATATTCAAGAAAAAATGTAATATGTGTTATTGAAGAATAAATAATTTGGTAAAAATACTTTTTAACTAGTTTGTCAAATCCTCATTCAAATAATACCATCAAACTTTTATAAATTTAACTAAAAATGAATGAATTATTAGAATGACAATAAATTTCCTAGCTTATTAAACAACTACATCACTAATGAAGTGTGAAGACAATTGCAAGGAGACACTTAATTAAATCATTTATAACTCATTAAGTAGCAAACTGCTATACCCTCTGTTGGTTATTGTTAGTGATGAAAAGAGATAAAACAGCAGAATTGTTGTTTCAGATGTTAACTTAAGTTTACACATTCCGAGCAACTAGTATACATGTGGCCATTTATTTCAGTAGCATCACTTTTTCTGATGAAGCCTAGTTTATAGGTCTTTGGAGTGTGAGAGATCAATACCTAGGGAGTGTGTTGTTGTATTGTCTCCCTTTGCAATGCAATTGTACTTCAAATACAAAATATATACAAAAAAATCTGCTATGTGGATGTATGAGTAAAAGGTATCTGCTTCTCTACAAATAGGACCTTTTGTCATTTGGAAAGGTGGTTTTGTTCAGGTAACATTAGGTCAAGCTGATATTTCTTGTTCTGAATTTGTGAGTACTAACAAATAAGTGTTAAGAAAAGGTAACTTCTACTTTACACTGCAGAGCTTGTCAACAAGTGAAGATGTGAACAAGATGTCAAAAATGATCACATGATACAGTCAGACCTTCTTTTAACTTTCTGTAAATTGTAACTCTCAAATAAAAATGACATTGAGTTAACTACACCTTAGTGGAAGGACATAATCACAGAATCACAGAATCACTAAGATTGCAAAACACCTTCAAGATCATCAAGTCCAACCATTAATCCAGAACCACCATGTCCCCTAAAATGGGTGCTGAAGCACCACATCCACACGTTTTTTGAACACTTCCAGAGATGGTGACTCCACCACCTCCCTGGGCAGCCTGTTCCAATGCCTGACCACCCTCTCTGTAAAGAAATTTTTCCTAACATCCAATCGAAACCTCCCCTGGCACAACTTGAGGCCATTTCCTCTCATCCTATCACTAGTTACTTGGGAGAAGAGATCAAAACCCTCATTGCCACAACCCCGTTTCACGTAGTTGTAGAGAGCTATAAGGTCTCCCCTCAGCCTCCTTTTCTCCAGATGGAACAACCCCAGTTCCCTCAGCCACTCCTCATAAGACTTGTGCTCCAGACCCCTCACCAGCTTTGTTGCCCTTCTTTGGACACGCTCCAGCACCTCAGCATCCTTCTTGTAGTGAGGGGCCCAAAACTGAACACAGGATTTGAGGTGCAGCCTCACAAGTGCTGAGTACAGGGGCACGATCACTTCCCTACTCCTGCTGGCCACACTATTCCTGATACAGGCCAGGACGCTGTTGGCCTTCTTGGCCACCTGGGCACACTGCTGGCTCATGTTCAGCCGGCTGTCAACCAGCACCCCCAGGTCCTTTTCCGCCGGGCTGCTCTCCAGCCATTCCTCCCCAAGCCTGTAGCGTTGCATGGGGTTGTTGTGACCGAAGTGCAGGACCCGGCACTTGGCCTTATTAAACCTCATGCAGTTGATCTCTGCCCATCGATCCAGCCTGTCCAGATCCCTCTGCAGAGCCCTCCTGTCCTCCAGCAGATCAACACTCCCACCCACCTTGTTGTCATCTGCAAACTTACTGAGGGAGCACTCGATTCCCTCATCCAGATTACTGAAAAAGATATTGAACAAGACCATCCCCAGAACCGAGCCCTGGGGAACACCGCTTGAGACTGGCCGCTAGCCGGATTTAACGCCGTTCACCACAACTCTCTGGGCTCGGCCATCCAGCCAGATCCTCACCCAGCAAAGAGTAAACCTCTCTAAGCCACAAGCCGCCAGTTTCTCCAGGAGAATGCTGTGGGAGACACTGTCAAAGGCTTTACTAAAGTCCAGGTAGACAACATCCACAGCTTTTCCCACATCCACTAGATGTGTCACCTGGTCATAGAAGGAGATCTGGTTGGTCAAGCAGGACCTGCCTTTCATAAACCCATGCTGGCTGGGCCTGATCCCTTGGTTGTCCTGCACATGCCCTGGGAGCACCCTCAAGATGAACCGCTCCATGATCTTCCCCGGTACGGAGGTCAGGCTGGCAGGCCTGTAGTTCCCAGGATCCTCCTTCCAGCCTTTCTTGTAGATGGGCATCACATTGGCAAGCCTTCAGTCTTCTGGGACCTCCCCTGTTAAGCAGGACTGCTGATAAATGATGGAGAGTGGCTTGGCAAGCTCCTCCGCCAGCTCTCTCAGTACTCTCGGGTGGATCCCATCAGGCCCCATAGACTTCTGGGTGTCCAGATGGCATAGCAGGTCCTTAACTGCTTCCTCCTGGATTATGGGCGGGTTATTGTGCTCTCCATCCCCATCTTCCAACTCAGGGGGCTGAATACCCTGCAGATACCTGGACTGGCTATTAAAGACTGAGGCAAAGAAGGCATTAAGTACCTCAACCTTGCCCTGGTCCTTGGAGACAATATTCCCCCCCACCATATCCAGTAGGGGATGGAGATTCTCCTTGCCTCTCTTTTTGTTGTTAATACATTTGTAAAAACATTTTTTATTCTCCTTTACAACTGTGGCCAGATTGAGTT
Organism: Phaethon aethereus; assembly: GCF_964289735.1. Taxonomy (NCBI): domain Eukaryota; kingdom Metazoa; phylum Chordata; class Aves; order Phaethontiformes; family Phaethontidae; genus Phaethon; species Phaethon aethereus. The sequence continues at coordinate 170,693,282 of NC_138575.1, read as the reverse complement.
CTAGCTGGGCTTTTGCCTTTCTAATTTTGTCCCTGCTTGACCTAACAAGATCCTTGTACTCTCCGTGAGATGCCTGCCCCTTATTCCAGAGGTGATAAACTCTCCTCTTTTCCCTGAGTCCCAGCAAAATCTCCCTGTTCAGCCAGGCCGGTCATCTTCCCCACCAGCTCTTCTTACGGCACATGGGGACTGCCTGCTCCTGTGCCTTTAAGATTTCCTTCTTGAAGACTGTCCAGCCTTCCTGGACCCCTTTGTCCTTCAGGACTGTCTCCCAAGGGACTCTTTCAACCAGTGACCTGAACAGGCCAAAATCTGCCCTCCGGAATTCCATGGTAGCAGTTTTGCTGACCCCTCTCCTTATTTCACTCACAGTTGAGAATTCTGTCATGTCATCGTTGCTAAGCCCAAGATGGCCTCCGACCACCACATCTCTCACCAGTCCTTCTCTGTTTGTGATCAGCAGGACAAGCAAGGCACCTCCCCTGGTGGGCTCACTCACAAGCTGTGTCAGGAAAATGTGTATATTTTTAACTTTACAAGCTTTTGGAGCTTGGATTGTATCCATTAGGATTAATTTAGGTGAGTAGCTTAGGTGTTACCTCACCAAAATATTATGCACTTGGCTCAGATATATGTGTCATTGTAATTTTTATGATTACCCTGTGATATCAATGAGGAAATTTTAATGTCTCTGAAAATCTGCAGAGATGGCCACTTTTAAAGCAGTTGTCTAAGTTTTTTAAAAAATACACCGTTGATCCAGTCTGGTAAGTTAAATACCTTTCTCTTTTAATGAGTCTGTGGAGAACTAAATGAAATACAACATGTGGAAAGTCTTTGGTTCTATGCTTTATTCCATCTGAGAAGCAAGATGCTTTGCATACGAAGAGAATGTTATGACTATAAAGACATCCGTTCCTTGGTTAAAAAGCCCAGACTTTTTATTTGCAACTAGGCATACAAAAGTCATTGATGGGTAATAAAGACGACAACGCAGAATCTGATGTTTAAGGTGTCTATCTGACTTGGAAAACATGTATCTCTGATTCCTGCTCTGAGAGTTGTTTTTATCTTTCTTTCCAGATAGGTAGAGGCTATGCTTAAGTAAAATATTCTTTACTTTAGTGGTTGTCATATTCCCATGAAATGCATATGTTTAGCCTCCTTTGAGACAAAAAATTTCCCATTTTCTGGTTGAATGTTAGAGCTAGACACCTTCAACACAAAAGCTGAAATTAGTTGTGCTGCATGGAACTTTGCCAGGTCTTTGAGGAGACTTTAGTTCTCTTTCCCTGAACATAGATCAATACTAATCTCCCAGGCTAGATGGTCCTGAGAATTCCTGTGCAATTAGACACTCAGGGAACCTCAGGCTAAAAAGGAAGTAATGAATTATTTTTGGATGCAAGTGAGGTTAACCAGTCATGGCAAACACACAGACAAGATTGCTGTCTTCATCTTAATTTGATTTTATGACAACTTCGACCACATATTAGTGAAAAAAATGCCCTCCCTTCTCATCAGAAGAAGGATCTGGAGTAGAAAGTCCTGGCTTTTGGCTCTCCCATAAGTTATTTGTTTGACACTGGTCAAGCCACTGATAAGGCTAAGTGTAGCTATCTTTTCCTGGAAGAAATTAATTTAAATTTACTTCCAGTGTAAATTAATAAAGTATAAATATTTTAAGATTAAAATGTATTTTTGCACAGTCATGCCATTTGAACTTGCTTCAAAAAAATTTATTCAGAATGGCATCACATAGTAAACAGCATGAATAACATGGTAGAAAACATCATGCAACTCAGCAACGGTTCTCAAAAAGATTCTTCATTGTATTGACTTTCTCCTTATTGCCCTACAAAACTCATGCTGTTCTGTTGTGTATATTCAGGATACTAGAGAAGAAAATATTTAAGGTCTGAGTTATGTTTCAGGTATTTATGTTGTGGTTTGGTTATGTTTTTAGTTTCTAAAAAAAAAAAAATAATTGCCATATGAATTTTCAAGTTTGAAAAAAGCAGGAAAAAATTAAATTCCTAACACGACTATTCTTTTTTGTTTGCTTGGATGTACTAGTTTTGGCTGGGATAGAGTTAGTTTTTTTCATAGTATATTACTTCATTGGGTTTGCGTGGCAAGGTTTTGATTGCAGGGCAGCTGCAGGCATGGCTCCTGTGAGATGCTGCTAGAAGCTTCCCCTGTGTCCATGAGTTGGGTTGACCTTAGCTAGATGCCAGTTGCACATGAAAGCCTCTCTATCACTCCCCCTCCTCAGCTGCACAGGAGAGAGAAAATATAATGAGAAACTTGATTGGCTCTATTGGACTGTATTGGGTTTGCACGGCAAGGTTTTGGTAGTGGTGGGGGCTTAAGGGGTGGCTTCTGTGAGAAGCTGCTAGAAGCTTCCCCTGTGTCTGATAGAGCCAGTGCCAGCTGGCTCCAAGACGGACCCGCCACTGGCCAAGGCCAAGCCCATCAGCAACAGTGGTAGTGCCTCTGTGACAACGTATTTAAGAAGGGGGAAAAAACCCAGCATGCAGCATTTGCAGTTGGAGAGAGGAGTGAGAATGTGGAAACAGCTCTGCAGGCACCAAGATCAGTGAAGTAGGAGGGGGAGGATGTGCTCCAGGCACCAGAGCTAAGATCCACCTGCAACTGGTGTTGAAGACCATGGTGAGGCAGGCTGTGCCCCTCCAGCCCATGGAACTCCATGGTGAGGCAGGTATCTACCTGCAGCCTGTGGATCACCCAATGCTGGAGCAGGTGGATGCCTGAAGGAGGCTGTGACCCTGTGGGAGGCCTGTACTGGAGCAGGATCCTGGCAGAACCTTGCCATGCAAACCCAATACAGTCCAATAAAGCCAATCGAGCTTCTCATTATATTTTCTCTCTCCTGTCCAGCTGAGGAGGGGCAGTGATAGAGAGGCTTTCATGTGCAACTGGCATCTAGCCAAGGTCAACCCAAAACAATGGTGCAATGTTTTGGATTTGTGCTGAAAATAGTGTTGATAACACAAAGATGTTTTAGTTATTGCTGAGCAGCACTTACACAGCATTCAAGACTTTCCTTCTTCTTGCATTGAGGGTGCACAAGATGTTGGGAGGAAACACATCTGGGACAGCTGACCAAAGGAATATCCCACACTATATGACATCGTGCTCGGCAGTAAAATCTGGGGGAAGAAGCAAGGGAGGACATTAAGAATTGTGCCATTTACCTTCCAAAGTAACCATTGTGCATGATGGAGCCCTGCTTTCCTGGAGGTGGCTGAACACTTGCCTGCCAATGGGGAGTAGTGAATGAATTCCTTGTTTTGTTTTGCTTGCGTGCGTGGCTTTTGCTTTGCCTATTAAACTGTCTTTATCTCAAACCATGAATTTTCTTGCTTTCATCCTTCTGATTCTCTCCCTCATCCCACCAGGGTGGGAGTGAGTGAGGAGCTGTGTGGGGCTGAGCTGCCTATCAGAGTAAAACCACAACAGAAATTTTCTTGCTTATTTTTGTTTCTTTTTTTTTTTTATTTTTCTCCCTTCCTCCCCCCCCCCCTTACTGGAGTCTTTCTGTCTGATACTATGCTTTCAAAATCTGCTTAAAACTAACAAGTGAATTGAGACCATGTTGTGTAGATGACACAAATCTGGCTTTAGCTATTCAAACCAGAGAAGAATGTAAATCACTTCTGAAGAACCAAAGAAAACCTACTTTCTACAGCATGATGACAAATGACATTTTTTATTGACTAATGCAAAATAGCATCCACTGAAAGAGTAATTATGCTCCATATCTGACTTTTACACTGGAACAGCAAAAACAAACATGGGTATTTTCATGAACATTTTTCAAATTATAATGGTGTATTGAAAAGTTTTTTTCTTCTTTAAAGAAACTGAAGAAGAATGTGGAATTATATTGGGCTAAAATCTGTTTTCTTCTGTACAGTGAAAAAAACCAAAATATGTTGTTATTGGAAAAATAAACATAATTAGTATTTTAAAATGCTTATTTAGAAAAATAATTTTAAAATAATTTAAAAAACATTTTCTATCTATGAATTAATTTGATATGAGTTTATCTAGTGTGTTTTTTAATGAGGTGACCCAGATAAATGCAATGAAAACATGAACCTAATATTGCCATAAAAAATAATTATTTAATGTTAAGGCTACTTTACTGTATTCTAAAAAGGGACTAAGAGAAGACTACATTTGCTAAAAAATTCTGTGGTTATAATGTGTTACTTTTTTTTTTTCCTGTCATAAATCATTGTAACCTGATCTGCTGTGAAAATTCAAGATCTTAAAAAGATTGAAAGACAAATATTTAGAAAGGTGAAATGAGCAGAAAAGAGCAGTTTGATTAAGTGAAATAGAGAATGAAAGTGTAAAGAAATAAAGGAAAGATATATAAAGATTGTCACATTTAGCAAAATGGGGAGAACCAACAAAGTAGACCTCGTGCCTTTGGAAGAGACAACAGTGAAACTCATGAAGTTTTATGTGGCCTAAAGTGAGTATATAAAAACTGGGGTGATTTTTCATGTCCTAGATAACATAACACATTTTGAAGGAGAGAAGAAATGAGAATTTTAGTTTCTATTTAAAATATATAAAAGAAATCAGATTAAGTATCTCAATAACTTATTTTGAAGAGAAAAATCTTAAAGCAGGACAAAACTTAAACCAAAATACTCATAAATCTTTAAATGGTACTATGTTATGATAGGACTACGCATTTTATTATAGACCTTCATGGAAATTTGAAACCTAGTCTATACCTTTGAGACCTCAAGTACTTAGGGTTGGCAACTGATAAAAAGACTTCTGGATTTGATGCAATGTTTAAATGGGACTAGAAGGAAGAGCTCTTTTTCTCCCTCTTCTTAGGTGACCTTTTAAGATGGTTTAAAAACCAAAAAAAGTATCTCTTTTCTCTTGCACCGAACAGTATATTAATACAAAATTTGAAGTCTCAAAGTTATATTTTTCTATGTAATTTTCTTATCACTGGAGGGCGAATAGACTGATGAAGATTAGAATTCCCATTATTCCAATGTCCCTTGGAGGGAAAAGAGGGGGAAAGTGGCCAAAGACAGACCTAATTTATCAGCTAGAAATCCTAGCTGCACTGGGAATATTCATTGCAATAGTTCCCTAATGAACAGTGATAAATAGTTTACACTGAGACATTAAATATTTGAATGTTAGAGGAGAAATCTTTTGCTTTCATGAGAAAAGTGTAGTTTTCTTATACATCTACACTTACATTGGCATTGTACTATGAAATATATACCTTCCAATAATATTTTGAAGGGAAACTTCTTTATATTTCTCTTTGGAGAAGACTTTAATATACTTTCTTAAGATTTTCTCATAAGGCCATATTCTATCTCTTAAATTTTATATTTTTAGATGTTCTCTGTTTGAAAGAAGAGCTTATAACTTTCAAATGATACAAACTTTCTAGTCATTCTAGTATATATTTCTGGTTCAAGAAGAAGTTTGGTAAGAGAAAAGATTTTGGAGTATCTGAAGTTTGATCTGTCTATTAAAGTGTTATAAGGACAAGTACCAACGATATTAAAACATTGTTTAAAATATTGCTTATTTTCAAGATTACTGAGATCTTAAGATTTTTAGAAGTTGTTAGGTAAAAGGCTACAAAATGAAGTTTTACTTCATCAGTACAAAGAAATTAATGGCTGATGTCTACTGTTGCAGTATTAGTTGTTATATAGGTAGAATCATAGAATCATAAAGGTCAGAAAAGACCTTTAAGATCATCGAGTCCAATCATCAACCCAACACCACCATGGCCACTAAACCATGTCCTGAAGTGTCACATTGTCATGGTTTAGCCTCAGCCAGCAACTAAGCACCACGCAGATACTCACTCACTCCCCCACAGTGTGATGTGAGAAGTACAGCAGCACAGCAGCAGCAAAAGCAAAAAGCAGCCACTAATGACCACTTGACTTTAATATATGTGAGGAAAGAAAACCCATGGCAAGAACAGGAGACTGCCAATTAATAGCTAAACAGCAATAACAGCTATAAACTCGATCTAGCACATTCCAGTCAGATCTGTCATTCTCTCAAACCCTTTGTGCCCCACATTGGATGCCAAAAAGGACTGTCATGGTTTAGCCCCAGCCAGCAACCAAGCACCACGCAGCCACTCTCACTCCCCCACTGTGGGACGGGGGAGAGAATTGGAAGAGTAAAAGTGAGGAAACTCATGGTTTGAGATAAAGACAGTTTAATAGGTACAGCAAAAGCTGCACACACAAGCAAAGCAAAACAAGGAATTCATTCACTGCTTCTCATGGGCAGCCATCTCCAGGAAAGCAAGACTCCATCACATGTAATGGTTTCTTGGGAAGACAGACGCCATCACTCCGAACATCCCTCCACTCCTTTCTTCTTTGTGCCAGTTTTATATAACGTGCATGACATCATATGGTGTGGAATATCTCTTTGGCCAGCCTGGGTCAGCTGTCCTGGCTGTGTCCCCTCCCAGCTCCCCATGTACCCCCAGCCTTCTTGCTGGCAGGCCAGCACGAGAAGCTGGACAGTCCTTGACTGCTTAGCAACAACTCAAAACATCAGCATGTTATCAACATTTTCTCATCCCACGTCCAAAACATAGCCTCACATTAGTTTCTATGAAGAAAATTAACCCTATCCTGGCTGAAACCAGGACACACATCCACACGTTTTTTGAATACTTCCAGAGACGGTGACTCCACCACCTCCCTGGACAGCTTGTTCCAATGTTGGACCACTCTCTCAGTCAAGAAATTTTTCCTAATATCCAATCTAAACCTCCCCTGGTGCAACTTGAGGCTATTTCCTCTCGTCCTATCACTAGTCACTTGGGAGAAGAGACCAACACCCACGTCACCACGACCCCCTTTCAGGTAGTTGTAGAGAGCGATGAGGTCTCCCCTCAGCCTCCTCTTCTCCAGACTGAACAACCCCAGTTCCCTCAGCTGCTCCTCATGAGACTTGTGCTCCAGACCTCTCACCAGCTTCATTGCCCTTCTCTGGACATACTCCAGCAACTCAGTGTCCTTCTTGATAGTGACGAAACCAAAACTGAACACAGTATTCAAGGTGCAGCCTCACCAGTATTGAGTACAGGGTCACTGTCACTTCCCTAAAAGTAAATAGATTCTGTAAGAATATACACTCGTGAATAATAATAAAGGAATTCACTGGAAATTTTTTGTCTTTAAGTAAAAGTAAAAATCACAGACAAAGGGCAATTATGAAGCTGATCTTCTAAGATGTAGAGTTTAGTAGCTTGCAGTTTATACCTGGTACAGCTGATAAAGTCTTTTAAAATTGGTCTAAGTCATAACTCATCACTCAAGGATGTTTGATCAAGGATGTTTCTGTGCTTAGAGTTATTAGAGGAAAATATATCATGCCAGATCCAACAGCCCAAGAGAGACAAAGCTGCTGTTGCTTCATGTCCCCAGGTCCAGAAAGTAGTGAGCCTGAAGCTGTATTCCCAGCATGTACATGCAGAGTGCACATATACCCGATATATACACATAAATACATATATACATGTCCAGCCACACAGATGAAAGGCAGACATACAGAACAGTTACACAAACACAGGTAGAACCAACAGACTCATCCTGTTCCTCTTTCTCTCTGAGCAGGATGGAGGTCCACTAGTGATACATTTGTACAATGTAGATCTCTCCAGCAATTGGGCTCATATGCTCAGTCTGACCAGTAACTGACCATTGGATCCCAGTCTCCCCACTTGCTGGCACCTGAACATATGAGCCCTCGAGACCACAGTCCCACTCCAGTTGCTGGGTTCTGTCTGTCACACACATGCACACTCAGCTGTCCAGAACTTCCTGAGTCCACGCAGCCATCCCCCCAGTTCTCTCACTCACTTCACCCTGCCCCCAAGCCACTTCACTGGCTGCTCTCTCTTGATCTTCTCTAACAATCACATATACACTTGCACATGTACACTTGCTCCAGTCACTGTTACCCTGGACACATGGCCTTTCAGCTCATGGTTTGGCTCCAGTGGTTGTCAGACAGATGCTTATATATACACAGACACACACAGCCCTCACCCAGGAACATCAGAAAGCAGGCAACATCTCGAGTGCCAGGTCCATGTCTGGACTCCCCAGGACTAGTGGTACATAGATATGCTAGAGCAAGTTCAACAACGGACTACAGGGATGATTGAGGAATTGGAGCATTTTTCATATGACATAAGGCTGAGAGGGCTGGGATTGTTTAACCTGGAGAAAAGAAGGCTCAGGGGGATCTTATCAATGTGTATAAATATCACAGAATCATAGAATCATTAACGTTGGAAAAGACTTTTAAGATCGTCAAGTCCAACCACCAACCCAACACCACCAAGCCCCCTAAACCATGTCCTGAAGTTCCACGTCTACACGTTTTTTGAACATTTCCAGTGATGGTGACTCCACCACACCCCTTGAGCTGCATTGGCAGCTTGTTCCAATGTTGGACCACTCTCTCAGTCAAGAAATTTTTCCTGATATCTAGTGTAAAACTCCCCTGGTGCAACTTGAGGCCATTTCCTCTCATCCTATCACTAGTTACTTGGGAGAAGAGACCAACACCCACGTCACCACAACCCCTTTTCAGGTAGTTGTAGAGAGCTATAAGGTCTCCCCTCAGCCTCCCCTTCTCCAGGCTGAACAAACCCAGCTTCCTCAGCCGCTCCTTATAAGACTTGTGCTCTAGACCCCTCACCAGCTTCATTGCCCTTCTCTGGACATGCTTCAGCACCTCAGCATCCTTCTTGTAGTGAGGGGCCCAAAACTGAACACAGGATTCAAGGTGCGGCCTCACCAGTGCCGAGTACAGGGGCACGATCACTTCCCTACTCCTGCTGGCCACACTAGTTCTGATCCAGGCCAGGATGCTGTTGGCCTTCTTGGCCACCTGGATACACTGCTGGCTCATGTTCAGCTGGCTGTCAGCCAGCACTCCCAAGGTCTTTTTCCTTTGGGCAGCTCTCCAGCCATTCCTCCCCAAGCCTGGAGCACTGCATGGGGTTGTTGTGGCCAAAGTGCAGGACCCGGCACTTGGCCTTATTAAACCTCATATAGTTGATCTCAGCCCATCGATCCAGCCTGTCCAGATCCCTCTGCAGAGCCCTCCTACCCTCCAGCAGATCAACACTCCCACCCAGCTTAGTGTCGTCTGCAAACTTACTGAGGGAGCACTCGATCCCCTCATCCAGGTCATCAAGAAAGATATTAAACAGGACTGGCCCCAAAACTGAGCCCTGAGGAACACCGCTTGTAACTGGCTGCCAACTGGATTTAACTCCATTCACCACGACTCTCTGGGCTCGGCCATCCAGCCAGTTCTTTACCCAGTGAAGAGTACACCTGTCTAAGCCACGAGCCGCCAGTTTCTCCAGGAGAATGTGGTGGGAGATGCTGTCAAAGGCTTTACTAAAGTCCAGGTAGACAACATCCACAGCCTTTCCCTCATCCACTAGGTGTGTCACCTGGTCATAGAAGGAGATCAGGTTGGTCAAGCAGGACCTGCCTTTCATGAACCCATGCTGGCTGGGCCTGATCCCTTGGTTGTCCTTCACACACCCTGTGAGCACCCTGAAGATGAACCTCTCCATAATCTTTCCTGGTACCAAGGTCAACATATCTGATAGATGTGAATATGGAGGATGCAGCCCTGTCCAAGCTGCTCCAGGAGGCCCTTCTCTGAGAAGGGGAAGTTGGACGAGATGATCTCCAGAGGTCCCTTCCCATCTCAATGATTCTGTGTTGAAGTGAATCTATGAACTATCCATTTTAGAATGCATAAGACATTTCATGTCACCAGTTTCAAAATATCTAATTCCAGTATGTAGTTAATTATTTCTTTTTTTTTTAAAGAAAAAGTCAGTGTTTTACAGGGAATTTAGCTGTTAAGACTTCTAAGTGTGTGTGTTATGCATGTGTATTTAGACAGATATATTTATATTTTTTTAATGTATAGAGAAACACACTCTTAATCATTTTAAACAAAAAAAAAAATCTTTAGGAGATGTTATATGAACACAGGGACAAAGATGTTGGAGTGTTTAAGCAAACACTGTTATTGCAAATGAACAGTCAATGGTTCCTGTTCAAGATCATTCAGTTTCTGCATGTATAAATAGTTATGAAACGGTCTTTAGTTACCTGATTTTAAAGATGAGATTCAACCTGAAACCAAAACAACTACATTCAGATGTCTATATCTGATTGGAGCCAATCATCTCAACCTCTCTCACAATTAATAGAGGCTAGGTTGTGATCCAGTGTCCCATATGTAAGTCTCTGGTGATTATTCCATTGCCTTAGTGTGTCTCTCCTGGTCTCCAGTGATCAGATCAGGAAGGTATATATTTCCCACAGCTTCTGGTTTTAAACTATTAGATATATATTGAACTATAACCAATAATTATCAAACTATAATTACTTATCAAATTAAATAAAAATTAAATAGCAACAATATATATTAAAATAAATTTTATTTATCGCAGCCTTTCTTCTCAGAAGGAGAGGAGGGGAGGTCTGATAGAAATAAGGATAGCAAAGAGTTTGAATACATTCAAAACCAAATAAATGTGAATTACATATGAACAATATCATATAACAAAGCCACATTTCTTAATTACAAAGAAGAAGAAAAAATAGATACTTCTATTATATAGAAGGAAGACATTTTATACAAGGGGATGATTAAGTATTTTCCCCTGTATCTGTAGCTGAAAATATTAATAATTAGTAACCCAAATAAATTTTTTCCACAATTTCTTAAACACCTGGATGATAAAAGCTGTAGTTTACAAAGCTTTAAAATGAATAAATAATTACATACTACAGAAATTCCCTTAAAAAAATTGTATCATGTTAATGTTATACTAATAATTCAAAAGGGAAGAAAGGCAAATTAGAAGTGTGTTCCTAAGTTATATCTGCTCCTGGAAAGAGACCAAAAGAGAAAGTGATTTAATAGAGTACATAACACTAAATGAATATTTAAACCTTTGTAGAACTAGTGTAATGATAGCTTAGGGGCAATAGCACTTATATGCATCTAGAGAAAAGAAAATAGTTCAATTTTTGCTTAATACATTTACTTGGATGTTCTTATAATAACTTTTCATGATCATGATTTTTTAAGACTGCCCAGTTATATTTTCAACTGGATATTTTAAATGGCCATTTTCAAATGGCCATTTCAAAGGTAGGAATACAGCCATTTATCTTATTTAGTTTATTTATGTTATTAGCAAAAAGGAGCTTTAATTTTTTAATGGCACAGCACTAGCTATTTTATTGCCTTTTTAGTGCTTACATTAATATGATTAAGTTCCTCTGTCTCTACTTTTTCTGTTGCAGTTTACTTCATTGTCTCCTTGGCATTGCTAGCATTTTAATGGTTTCCTGTGGACCTGGAAGACATCCTGTGGATGTTTACACAGTATTAACTTAATTACACATTTACCTTTATTTGCTGTAGTTGCTATATTTTTAATTGCTCATGACTTTGTTGTTGAGCTCAGATTATTCTAATCACACCTTGAATGTCTCTTTAAAGTCTTTTATTTGTTTTTGATGATTTAGATTGGAGGAATAATTAGTGTTTTTAACTGTTCTCAAGAACCAAGCTATTAAAGCAAGCGTAGGGCAACTGAATGTTTTCTTAAACTTTGTACATACGTCTTGTGCTATCCTGATAATCACCCATCAAAGGATTTTATAATAATATCTCCGTTATTCCCACATAATTGTAATTTTTTAATCACTAGAATGGAAACTTTTATTTACAAACATGTCAGAAGACATCAGCTGAGATAATACACCTTTTGTTAACAACAAAGAGCAAGAAAATCACAGAATCACAATAGGTTAAATAAGTGAAATTTGAGATCATCTAGTCCAACTCTCCTGCTCAAGAAGAGTCAGGTAGATCAGCTTGGTTATGGATGTATCTAGTCAGGTTTTGACTATGTCCAAGGATGGAGACACAATAACCTTTCTGGGCAAACTGTTTGACTACCCTCAGAGGAAAAAAGATTTTTTTTGTGGGTTTTTTTTGTGTTAAGGTGGAATGTCATGTATTTCAGTTTGTACCCATTGCTTCTTGTCCTGTCACTGGTCACCACTGAAAAGAACCTGACTCCCCCATCTTCCTTCTCTCTGATCAGGTATTTTTGAATCAAAGGAGAAAAATAGACACTTTCAGAGTGGAAATTACTTCATTTACCACATATCTAACATACGTTGGTTAAATTGCAGGTTAAATGCCTGAGCAGAAAAAGAAACTAGACTGTTCCATTCCTCTGATCATTTTTGTGGCCCTTCTCTGGACCCGCTCCAACAGGTCCATGTCTTTCCTGTGCTGAGGGCTCCAGAGCTTGATGCAGGACTCCAGGTGGGGTCTCACAAGAGTGGAGTAGAGGGGCAGGATCACCTCCCTTTACCTGCTGGCCACACTTGTTTGGATACAGGCCAGGATACGGTTGACCTTCCAAGTTGTGAGTGCACATTGCTGGGTCATGTTCATCCACCAGTACGCCCAAGTTCTTCTTGGCAGGGCTGCTCTCGATCCCTTCATCCCCCAGTCTGGATTGATACTGGGGACTGCCCGAACCCAGGTGCACGACCCTGCCCTTGGCTTTCTTGAACTTCATAAGGTTCACATGGGCCTATTCCTCAAGCTTGTCCAGGTCCCTCTGGAGAGCATCCTGTCCCTCACGTCTCTCAACCACTGCACTCAGCTTGGTGTCACCTGCAAACTTGCTGAGGGTGCACTCGATCCCACTGTCTATGGCATTGATGAAGATATTAAAGAGTACTGATCCCAATACAGACCCCTGAGGGACACCAGTCATCACAGATCTCCATTTGGACCTTGAGCCATTGACCACTACCTTCTAGATATGACTATCCAAAAAATTCATCATCTATCCAAGAGTCCATCCATCAAATCCATCTCTCTCCAATTGAGACAGAAGATACCTTGTCAAAGGCCTTACAGAAGTCCAGACAGATGACGGCTGTAGCCCTTCCCTTGTCCACTGATGTACTCACTCCATCCTAGAAGGCCACTAGGTTAGCCAGGCAGGACTTGCCCTTGGTGAAGCCATGCTGGCTGTCTTGAATCACCTCCCTGTGCTCCATGGACCTTAGCACAGCTTCTAGGAGGATCTTCTCAGGCATAGAGGTGAGGCTGACAGGCTGGTAGTTCCAGGGTCCTCCTTGCTACCCTTTTTAAAAATGAATGCAAAGATTCCCCTTTTCCTGGGACTTCAAGTGACAGCCACAACTTTTCAAATATCATGGAGAGTGACTTGGAAACTACATCAGGCAGTTCCCTCAGGACTCTGGGATACATCTGGCCAGGTCCCACAGACTTGTGCATGTTCAGGTTCCTCAGGTGGTCTTGAACTTGATCTTCTCTTACAGTGGGATGTACTTACTTTGCTCCTTGAAACCCCATCTTGGAGTCCATCACCTCGTGTCATGGTTTAGCCCCAGTCAGCAACTAAGCACCACGCAGCCGCTCACTCACTCCCCCTCCCCTAGTGGGACGGGGGAGAGAATCGGGAAAAAACTCGTGGGTTGAGATAAACACAGTTTAATAGGACAGAAAGAAAGAAGGAAACAACAATGATAATACCAACAAAGGAATGTACAAGAACAAGTGATGCCCAATACAGCAATTGCTCAACACCCAGAGATCGACAGCCCGTCCCCGAGCAGCGATTTCCGCCCCCTGGCCAACTCCAGCTTATGTACTGGGCATGATGTCGTATGGTAGGGAATATCTCTTTGGCCAGTCTGGGTCAGCTGTCCCGGCTGTGTCCCTTCCCAGCTTCCTGTGCACCCCCAGCCTCCTTGCTGGCAGGCCAGCACAAGAAGCTGGACTGTCCTTGACTGCTCAGCAACAACCCAAAACATCAGCACATTAGCAACAGTTTCTCATCCCAAATCCAAAACACAGTCTCACACTGGCTTCTGTGAAGAAAACCAGCTCTATCCTGGCTGAAACCAGGACACCTCGAGAGGTGTGGGAAGAGATACTGCCAGTGAAGACTGAGGTGAAGTCGTCATTTAGTACCTCACCGATTTTTACCAGTCTGCCAGCCTTGCTCATTGTAGGGGTACACCTTCGACCTCATCTGTCAAATACTTGACACAGGAGCAACTTCCTTGCTGTCTCAGATGAAAGAGCTTTCCAAAAGAAATGGTATTATCTATCATTGAGTAACAGTACTAACATCAACCTAAAATCTCTAGCTAAGGCATCTAAAACCTTAGGCTTGGTAATACCAGATTTATCAGTGTTGGCCTGAGACTCAAATTGACGTATCGTAGCTACATGGTTCGACCTTGAAGCAGCTAGTCATATGAGGAAAATCAGTAAATCAAACTGAGATACCAAACACAAGGGGTGAAAGAAAAATCTTTCAGAATAAGGCAGCAGGAACATTCAAAACAAGGCTAAGTCTGCAACTCTGTGTCAAGATGCCTTGTATATGGTTTATAGGAAAGCATCTAGGTCATATCCTGCACCTCTCTCTGTAACCAGGCATTTAAAACTTTACTTTGAAGAACTGAACAGGGTGCAAACAATTTTTTGAATAAAGTGTTTCAGATAAAAAACCAAGATAAATTCCAGGTGTTTCTTCCCAGATAACTCCTAATACAAAATTAGAGTATGAAGCATGATGTATCTTCTGCTGTTGGCTAGATAGTCTATCTGTACACTGTTAAATGCATGTACTTCAAAGAATAAATCCTGGTCAAGTCAAGTGATAAAGAATGGCTCACTAGCACCTCATGAGCAAACTGACTACATCCATGCTGTGTTATTTGGCCCTATTTTCACAAACTCCATTCAGTGACCTTATACATAAAAAAAAAAATATTAAGGAGATTGTGTGTGCATGTAGTCTTTCAATTTAAAATATTTTAAATAATGCAACTGTTGTATTGCAGACCATCAGATTGTGCTTTTCTAGCACAAAAATTAACCTATATGCTCTAAGCCTGATATGTGGAGTGAGGGCCGCTAGCTCCAGAACTTCACAATGGTTTTCTTTTTTCATAGGTTCTGAAAACAGCTGTTGGAGAACTGAGAGTGAAATAACTTATTTGCAGTAAACACAACCATGAATGCAAAGAATGAATTGGTGGGTTAAATTGTATGATAGTGTAGTTATACTCTGTACGGTGGCTGTATTAGTGTAGCTGGGGGACAATATTCACTTTATTACTCCAGATCCATTCTGTGTTATAATTTTATCCTGTGGATACAGAATTATTGGCAACTCTAGTTCTTAAACCCATGAGGCTGAAGAAAGGCCTAAATTTATCTGTCTAAACTGTTTGGTGAATTCTCTGTATAAATAGTTCTATATATAGTGAGGGATCACCAATTTTTGAATGAAGGTGGCTACTATGTTTATGTTTTGTAAAGAGACTGAACTTCTGGGTGGGTTTTATTTTCAGGATGAGAATTATGCCTTCCTCAAGAGCTTAAGCTGAACAATATCAAGCTTCTGAATTTCAGCTTAGCTTAAATTTGAGATAGCTGTTGAACATTGAAACCTTGGCAAATCGTGATATTTCTGTAAATTTGCAGAACTACCAGCAGGTAATTTTAATATAAAAGCAGATAACTATATTGTTTGTGAGACATAGACATATAAAATGGTAGCTTCATAACAGTTGTAGTGATGAATATTTCTCTTAAGAGCAATAGTTCTGCCTAGGTCTAACTTCAGCTCCCATATCCTTTTTTCCCCTTTTTTATGTTCTCATTCGTAGAGTTTAATTTTGTGAAACTGATGACATAATGATTTGTTTGAATTATTATTTTATCCATTCACAATTATTTCTTTAAGTTATTTGTGTCCATTGTGGAAGTAAATGCTTTTTTTCTTCTTTTCTATTTCTTTTAATTGTCAATTCTAACAACTTAAAGGTCACAACAATTGCCTATGTTTTCTCATATATCTTGTCATACAATTTGCTCTGATGCCTCTGTTGGACAGTCAAATAACTCAAAGGTAATTTGCATGATTGCATTTCTCATACAGCAGACATTCCTTAAAAAACAGGAGTTTCTATTGAATATTTACTGAGAAAGTAATATTTAATTTTAAAAATAAATTTCTGAGCTTCAATTGGTACAAATGAGTAATTAGATTTGGAGACAGGTAGAAGACATGTAAATTCTATGTATTTGCTTTGTTCTGCATATTAAAAAATTAGAGGTAAGATATACAAGAACTTAGAGGTAAGATATACAAGAACAAAGTATTTTTTCAGAAGAATGCTGAAATTTTGCATTTAATTTTTCATCTTTTTGAAAATGCTTATGGAAGGCAGATTACTCATGTAAACATATGCTTGACCTGTATGCAGAAATCCTGCATAAGGTTTTCCTCCCTTATAAACATTGACATCATTCAGAAGCAAAACAATAACTGTGACAGCCATTCATAAATCATGAATTCAGTAAAATAAATTGTTAAAGCATGATCTAAATAACCAGTCTGTAAGCAAACTGTAAATTAGAAAATACCAATTTCAGGTCAGTTTAAAATAAGCAGCAAACCCTCCCCACTCCCAACTGCTTTACTCATAGTTGTCAAAGACTGACAAAAGTGGGAAGTTTGCTGATTGTGTTACTTAACTTGCCTATATTACCAAAACTGAAAATATGCCATAGCACTGAAAAAAACCCACCCTTCACCCAAAAAAACCCAAACCTCAACCCATAGAATTATAAGATGTATGGAATGTTTGTTAAAAAGCAACATGATGGCTTGTGATTTATGTCTTGTCTTGAGACCAGGGGCAGACCTAAATCTATATTACATGAAATACCTTAAATAAAGTAAATGTTGTGGTTAAGAACTATCTTGAGAAAAGTTAAGCACTGCAGTAAGTTTCTCAGAAAGACTGTGGAATCTCTGTCCTAGAAGAATTTCAAAACTTGATTGTAGAAAAACTTGAGCAACCTGATCTAATTTTGAACTTAATCTTGCTTTAAGGAAAGAGGAGAACAGTACCTGCTGTTGGTCCTACAGGTTGACAATGATGAGGTTGTACTAATTAAGTAATTAAAAAGGACTTGAGAGAGCTGGGACGACTGATTGATGGAGTGGGAGCATAGGTAATGTTTTCGTCAATCCCTTCAGTGACAGGGAAGAACGCTGAAAGGAATACGAAAGCACACCTGATCAACACATGGCTCAGGGGCTGGTGCCATCGGTGGAATTTTGGGATTTTTGACCATGGGGTGGTTGGCAAGGCACCGGGCCTTCTGGCAGCAGATGGAGTGCAACTGTCTCCAAGGGAGAAAAGGATTCCTGCTTACGAGCTGGCAGGCCTCATAGAGAGAGTTTTAAATTAGATTTGAAGGGGGAAGGGGATAACACCAGGCTCACTAGAGATGAGCCTAGGGGTGGCATGCTGAAGCTGAGAGTGAAATTGATAGCCCAGATCAAGTGCATCTACACCAATGCATGTAGCATGGACACCAAACAGGAGGAGCTGGAAGCCATTGTGCAGTGGGACAGCTATGATGTAGTTGCCATCACAGAAACATGGTGGGATGCTTCTCATGACTGGAGTGCTGCAATGGATGACTATAAACCCTTCAGAAGGGATAAACACTGAAGGAGAGGTGGTGGGGTGGCTCTGTATGTTACGGAGTGTTTTGATGGTGTAGAAATCAACAATTGTGAAGACCAAGTTGAGTGCTTATAGGTAAGGATGAGGGGGAAGGCCGGCAAGGCAGATATCCTGCTGAGTGTCTGTTATAGACCACCCAATCAGGACGAAGAGGCAGATGAGACATTCTATAAGCAACTGGCAGAAGACTCGCAATCGCTAACTCTTGTTCTCGTAGGGGACTTCAATCTACCGGGTATCGGCTGGAAGTATAACACAGCACAGAGGAAACAGTCTAGGAGGTTCCTGGAGTGTGTGGAGGACAACTTCCTGACACAGCTGGTAAGTGAGCCCACCAGGGGAGGTGCCTTACTGGACCTGCTGATTACAAACAGAGAAGGACTGGTGAGACCTGTGGTGGTCGGAGGCCATCTTGGACTTAGTGACCATGACATGACACAATTCTCAATTGTGAGTGAAGAAAGGAGAGGGGTCAGCAAAACTGTTACCATGGACTTCTGGAGGGCAGACTTCAGCCTGTTCAGGTCACTGGTTGAGAGAGTCCCTTGGGAGACAGTCCTAAAAGGCAAAGGGGTCTGGGAAGGCTGGACAGTCTTCAAGAAGGAAATCTTAAAGGCACAGGAGCAGGCAGTCCCATGTGCCGTAAGAAGAGCTGGTGGGGAAGATGACCAGCCTGGCTGAACAGGGAGATTTTGCTGGGACTCAGGGAAAAGAGGAGAGTTTATCACCTTTGGAAGAAGGGACAGGCAACTCAAGAAGAGTACAAGGACGTCATTAGGTCAAGCAGAGACAAAATTACAAAGGCAAAAGCCCAGATAGAACTCAATCTGGCCACAGTTGTAAAGGATAACAAAAAATGCTTCTACAAATATATTAACAACAAAAAGAGAGCCAAGGAGAATCTCCATCCCTTACTGGATTTGGGGGGGGGAACATTGTCTTCAAGGATGAGGACAAGGTTGAGGTACTTAATGCCTTCTTTGCTTCAGTCTTTAATAACGAGTCCAGGTATCCGCAGGGTATTCAGCCCCCTGAGCTGGAAGACGGGGATGGAGAACACAGTAAACTCCTCATAATCAAGCAGGAAGCAGTTAAGCACCTGTTAAGCCATCTGGACACCGACAAGTCTACGGTGCCTGATGGAGTCCTCCCAAGAGTGCTGAGAGCTGGTAGAGGAGCTTGCCAAGCCACTCTCCATCATTTATCAGCAGTCCTGGTCAACATGGAAGGTCCCAGACGACTGGAGGCTTGCCAATGTGACACCCATCTACAGGAAAGGCTGGAAGTATGATCTCAGGAACTATAGGCCTGTCAGTCTGACCTCCATGCCGGCGAAGATCATGGAACAGTTCATCTTGAGAGTGCTTACAGGGCATGTGCAGGACAACCAAGGGATCAGGCCCAGCCAGCATGGGTTTATGAAAGGCAGGTCCTGCTTGAACAACCTGATCTCCTTCTATGACCAGGTGACACATCTAGTGGATGAGGGAAAGGCTGTGGATGTTGTCTACCTGGACTTCAGTAAAAC
Organism: Phaethon aethereus; assembly: GCF_964289735.1. Lineage (NCBI taxonomy): Eukaryota > Metazoa > Chordata > Aves > Phaethontiformes > Phaethontidae > Phaethon > Phaethon aethereus. The sequence continues at coordinate 170,674,031 of NC_138575.1, read as the reverse complement.
CTTTGACAGCATCTCCCACCACATTCTCCTGGAGAAACTGGTGGCTCGTGGCTTAGACAGGTGTACTCTTCACTGGGTAAAGAACTGGCTGGATGGCCGAGCCCAGAGAGTTGCGGTGAATGGTGTTAAATCCGGCTGGCGGCCGGTCACAAGCGGTATTCCCCCGGGCTCTTTTCTGGGGCTGGTCCTGTTTAATATCTTTCTTGATGATCTGGATGAGGGGATCGAGTGCTCCCTCAGTAAGTTTGCAGATGACACCAAGCTGGGTGGGAGTGTTGATCTGCTGGAGGGTAGGAGGGCTCTGCAGGGTGATCTGGACAGGCTGGATCAATGGGCCAAGGTCAACTGCATGAGGTTTAATAAGGCCAAGTGCCGGCTCCTGCACTTCAGTCACAACAACCCCATGCAACGCTACAGGCTTGGGGAGGAGTGGCTGGAGAGCTGCCTGGCGGAAAAAGACCTTGGGAGTGCTGGTTGACAGCCGGCTGAATAAAAGCCGGCAGTGTGCCCAGGTGGCCAAGAAGGCCAACAGCGTCCTGGCCTGGATCAGAACTAGTGTGGCCAGCAGGAGTAGGGAAGTGATCGTGCCCCTGTACTCGGCACTGGTGAGTCCGCACCTTGAATCCTGTGTTCACTTTTGGGCTCCTCACTACAAGAAGAATGCTGAGGTGCTTGAGTGTATCCAAAGAAGGGCAACAAAGCTGGTGAGGAGTCTGGAGTACAAATCTTATGAGGAGCGGCTGAGAGAACTGGGGTTGTTCCATCTGGAGAAAAGGAGGCTGAGGGGAGACCTTATCGCTCTCTACAACTACCTGAAAGGGTGTTGTGGAAACGAGGGTGTTGGTCTCTTGGCCCAAGTTACTAGCGATAGGGCGAGAGGAAATGGCCTCAAGTTGCACCAGGGGAAGTTTAGATTGGATATTAGGAAAAATTTCTTCACCGAGAGAGTGGTCAAGCATTGGAACAGGCTGCCCAGGCCTGTGGTGGAGTCACCATCTCTGGAAGTGTTCAAAATACGTGTGGATGTGGCACTTCGGGACATGGTTCTGGAGCATGGTGACGTTGGGTTGATGGTTGGACTTGATGGTCTTGAAGGTCCTTTCCGACCTTAGTGATTCTGTGATTCTGTGATTCTGTGAATGGACTAGACAGTCATAAATTATGAGTTTATGAAATAATTGTTAAAAACTACTCATAATATTCCACAATATTTTGCATGCTATGTAATTCAAAATGGCTTTTTTTTAAAGATATTAGACATATTTAAACCGCTTCATTGAAAACATTTTGATGAGACTGTTCTAATCTTGAAAGACGTCTGTCCCAGATCATTCTTATGAACTCAGTCTTCTCAGCTTCTGTTTAACCATTTAAATTATGTCAAAAGGTTCGCTGGATTCATGTATTCCTTGGCGGCTCTGTATTGCATAAACAGTTTAGAATTAACTCCTTTCAAATTAATGATGATTAACAAATTTGTGAAGGAAGAACAATATATTATATGATATTATGTTGTTTTAATTTCTATTGTTCTGTTTCATACTTATGCTTTCTTTTTGGGATGTGGTTGGTGAAGGAAAGAAAGACTGAACTCTGATTTCTGTTAAGCTTAAATTAGATTGAGTCATAAAAGATGTGTACTTCAAATACTTTGAAAGTAAGTCTTATGAGAGGACTAAAAAATGGGGGGAAAAAAAATGTCCTAAGGTAAAAAAGAAAAGTATACCTCCTAAGATTCAGTTTGACTCAGGAGAATAAAGAAGAAAGAGCTATCATGAAGGAAGAACTTTGATGATGCAAAGTATATGCCTGTCTATGACATAGAATAGAGTATTTTTCAATAGGAAAGGACCTACAACAATCATCTAGACCAACTGTCTGACCAATGCAGGGCTGACCAAAAGTTAAAGCATCTTATTAAAGGCATTGTCCAAATGCCTGTTAAACATTCACAAGCCTGGGGCATCGACCACCTCTCTAGGAAGCCTCTTGGTTAAAGAAATGCTTCCTAACATCCAGTCTAAACCTCCCCTGGCCCAGCTTTGAACCATTCCCATGCATCCTATCACTGGATATCAGAGGGAAGAGATCAGTACCTCCCTCTCCTTTTCCCCTCCTCAGGAAGCTGTAGAGAGCAATGAGGTTGCCCCTCAGTCTCCTTTTCTCCAAAACAGACAAACCCAAAGTCCTTAGCTATTCCTCTGTTCTTCTCTGGCATTGTTCAGAACTGCTCTAAAACATTGGAAGAAAAGGCTATAATTTACTATTTTTCTTCTCACATTCTGGTGGAGAAAAGAATTTTTCAGTTTGATAGACATATTGAAAAAGTAGTAAATTGTTGGGGGCTTATGAAGGATTTTGTACAGAAAAAGCTGAAGTAAAATCTTTAGAAAATTTTGTATTTTCCCTGTAGTTCTAGGGAGCAGGATGGAGAGGCAGAGTGAAACTATTCATTACATTCATGAACAGTTCAGTAGCTAAAAATTTAAGCTTCTTGCAAAAATGCTTTTTTCTTTAAAATGCTTGTGATCTGATTTTACACTAGCAAAGAATAAAGAAAATGTCAGATTATAAACCTCTCCAGTGATTCCGCCCCAAGGTTACTGAATAGCTTTTCCTCTAGAACCCATTTTTTGTCCTTTCAAGGTCACTCTTATTAAATTAAGCTTGTGTTTAATTTTTAAGCTGTTCCCTACTTCATGTAGAAGCAAACTGTGTGTGTGAAATAATAATTTTCCTGCCAGTCAGAAGAAATTTGATTTAATTGGCTTTTATCCTGAATCATACCATTAAACTTCAAGAAGATTCATAATTAAATATTTACAGGGCACATATCCTGTTTCATCCTGTTCACAGTCTTAAACATTTGGAGAATACAGTATTTTAACAGTTCAGTTTCTAGCAAGGACGGGGAATGGACAGAGTGAAGGTATACATAACCTTTTAAGAAATATTTTCTCTTCTGTAAAGTTAGTGGCAATGAGAAGTGGTGGTGTAGCATAAATGTCTTCACCTCGGCTTCATTTTAAAGGTTTAGATTTAACAAAGCAGAAGTAGCTATAATAAAATCCCCCTGAAAGAGCACAGCGTGTCTCCTCCACAGTGTTCTTCATCAGTTCTGATTCAGAAAATGGCGACTGCCTCGAAGGGCGGTCTCTTTAGAAACTTAACAGTGCAGTTCAGAGAAAACCAAGCCACAAGGGTTACAAAGATTCAGACACCACAGGGCTTAGTAAGGGAAGCTATTGTAATTGGCTTTCCATTGCTATCCTTAGTTATAAAAAATGTGTCACTGTCAGAGATTCTTGGACCTCTTGTGGGCTGCAAGAATGTTTGGAGATATGAAATGACAGAGTAGAGGCCTGCAGTGTGTGCAGTGAAAATGGCAGAAGAGATCTGTTGCATCTGGATACAGCTACATTACAATGTTCTGCTCTAATATTTTACACCAACAAGGATGTATTTGCAAGAGCTATAGAAATGTAAGTTTCATCTGTACTGGCTTTCTTCTAAAGACATTTTCCATGTTGAATATTCTCAATAGTTATGCATCTTTTTATTGTAAAACGTCTACTGTAAAAGAGTCAATCTATCAAATTAAGATAAATTCCCTATATCATAGGTATTGCATAATTAGTACTTTGCTTGATGAGTCACAGTAATCGTATCAAATACATGCTCTCTGCAGTGAAAGATCAGCAGATAAATCTTTGTATAAAAGGGAGATGAGGGTCTACGACTACTGCTACTGGTACTACTTCTACCAGTTCTTTTGGATGGTTGTATTTGGGCTTAAGTTTCTCTTAAGACAATACCAAGTTGATCAAAATCTATCAACAAAACCCCTTTTGTGGAAGACTGTATCAGTATAACTACAACATGCTTATCTTCACCCCAGAATAGTCTTATAATATATGAAGGAAAGAGTTTAGGAAGAAATTATTTGGGCTGAAATTGGAGTGCTCAGCTAAAAAAGAGCTTTGCATTGAAGCATTGTGAAGTAAAGCTGTAAGCAGAGGTGCATCAACTAACCAGCCAGTCAAAAGAAGTGATTATCCTGCTGTATTCAGAATTGGTGCAGCTTCACCTTGAGCACTGTGTGCCATTCTGGCCCACAATTTAAGAAGGGTGTGAAGGTCCTTGAGTGCATCCAGAGGAGGACAAGAAAGCTGGTGAACGGGCTGGAAGGAATGTTCCATGAAGAGCAGCTAAGGACTTTGGATTTGTCTGTTTTGGAGAAAAGGAGACTAAGGTGCAACCTCATTGCTTTCTACAGCTTCCTGAAGACAGGAAGTGGAAAGGGAGATGCTGATCTCTTCTCCCGGTATCCAATGATAGGACGCATGGGAATTGTTCAAAGGTGTGTCAGAGGAGGATTATACTGAACATTAAGAAACAGCTCCTTACCAAGAGGGTGATCAAATATTGGAACAGGATTCCTAGAGAGGTGGTCGATGTCCCAAGCCTGTTGGTGTTTAAGAGGCATTTGGACAATGCCCTTTAACTTTTGGTCAGTCCTGAAGTGGTCAGGCAGACCAGATGGTCGCTGTAGGTCCCTTCCAACTGAAATAATTTGTTCTATTCTAGTCTAAGTGCCACAAAAAAAGATTTGATGTTTTCAACCATAAACACAATTCGGCATAAACATTTTTGGTCTGAGAAATAGTACATTTTATTTTAGTAAGAATTTGGCTCTGCTGTCAAAATAATTAGCATATGATTATCCTGGACTGCAACAGAATAAGAGTGGCTGGCAAGTCGATGGAGGTGATGCTGGCCCCTCTACTACACTCTGGGGAGACCCTACCTGGAATACTGCGTCCAGGTCTGGAGCCCTCAGCGCAGGAAAGATGTGGACCTGTTGGAGCAGGTCCAGAGGAGGACCATGAAAATGATCCAAGGGATGGAACACCTCTCCTCTGAGGACAGGCTGAGAGAGTTGGGGTTGTTCAGCCTGGAGAAGAGAAGGCTCCGGGGAGACATTACTGCAGCCTTCCAGTTCTTCAAGGGGTCTTATAAGAAAGAGGGGGACAGACTTTTTAGCAGGGACTGTAGCAATTGGATAAGGGGTAATGGTTCTGAAGTAAAAGAGGATAGATTTATACCAGGTAGAAGGAAGAAATTTTTCATAATGAGGGTGGTGAAACACTGGAACAGGTTTCTCAGAGAGGTGGTAGATGCTTCATCCCTAGAAAGTTTCCAGGTCAAGTGGGGCAGGGCTCTGAGGAACCTGATCTAGTTGAAGATGTCCCTGCTCATTGCAGGGGGGTAAACTAGATGACCTTAAAAGGTCCCTTGCAACCCAAAGATTCTATGATTCTAAAATTAAGGAGCCGGTGAAGAATATACACTAAAACATTAATGCTAGATGAACTGATTTTGTAGAATTGTTTTTATCAAACTACAGTAAGTTCCAGTAAAAGTAAATGGATAAAGGTTTCTACATGACCAATTATTTCCTGAAATGTCTGTGCTGGGGTTACTGATTTCCTGTGATTTTTCTTTATCTGTAAGATGGTGTCATTAACAGCTATGTCTTGCAGTGAGTTTTAATAGTAAATATAATATTGTAAAAAGACCATGGTAAATAAACATTTTAGTACAAAAACAATTAACCTACTTAAGGGACAGATCCTAGGGAAAAAAGTATCAGAGTATTCTACTTGTTCTTTGGTTGTGTATTTATTTTCCTTTAAAATATGTTGTAGGCAGGTCAGATAGGAAGACGGGAAGGCTATTTCTTCCTTGAAAAACAATAAGTTTGCTTAGAAGAAAGAAGACTCCAGAGTACAGGGTGTAGCTTTAGCAGCAAAGAGAATCAGAGGAAAGAACTAGGAAGCTGTAGCTCAAGCAGGGACTGAAACAAGAAACTTGGTAGGCACCTTAAGGGATTGCAGCTCATAAAATGAATCAGTTAATTAAAAAGAAGCCTGAAGACTGAGAGCTACCCTACAAAGACACCAAAAGAAGGAAGAACGCTGCCTATAAAACTTTTTACCAACATGTATTCCTACCATACCTCCTTACTTAAAGCTTGCTATATTTATTAGGTGGTCTAAATCATTTTCTCATAAGGGAGCTCCTTGTAAGCAAAATAGGTGAATCTACTTCAGAGGTCTTGCTGACTCAAGATGCAGTTACAGTGACTTAAGATGGATGTACATAAAGTTATACAAACAACTGAACTTTTGCTCCTTTTCAGCCTGAAAGCTAGTTGAACGACCTGATTATGACTTTACCTTGTGTTACTAATATAAATGAAAATTTATACACTTTTTCCCCCCACAGAATTTATCTTAGTTTAATTGGCCCTACTTATCTTGAAATCCAGAACTGGTTGACTACACTGGCCACATAGGCCTACTTTTTAGGCAAGCAGAATGGTAACTTACTGAGTGGAAAGCTGCCAAAACTGGCTGTCATGGAGGATTTGGCAATTTTACTCAGTACTATTAGGAGAAATGTCTATATGCTCAAGTTTTAAATGCCAGCATTTTATTTTCAAAGAGGAATAAACTTTGCTGATTCCTATTTAAAGCATATAAGGATGAGGAAACAGTAGTATAGCTTTTCCTTTTATTTAACAATTACACCCTTACAGCTTTAACCCAAATCATGGAAAACCTACATCAGATTATTTAATTAATCTAATAAAGTTCAAACTGCATCATAAAACTTCCAAAATAATTAACTAACTACATGTTCTAGATCATATAGACAGTACTGATGTGCTTTTAAAGATGTTTCTCTTTTTCATTAAAACCAAAAAACAATCAATCAACCAACTAAAAATGTGTGTTAGATAGACACATAGAAAGAATAAATGTGTTTCCTAAGTTTAATTATCAGGATAGGCAGCTAAGATGGGAGAATCCCAGGTTCTTCAGTTCCAGAAACAAATTTTACTCAGTGTTTTATCAGATTACTTAAGTGTAAAATGCAAAAAATATCCCTTGAACAGCAGCTGGGTTCTATCCTTCTCTTCTACTAATTGAGTTCCCTTCCTGAAAATTATGCGTTTTGCCTTGTGGTATATCTTGATTTTTCCACAGTGAAGCAGACTGGTCTTAATAACTTCTCTTAGTAGTCACCCTAACATGTCAAAGTTCTAACTTTGGAAGGAGCACTTCTGCAGAAAGGATTTTGTTGGACTAAATCCTCTGTGACTGCAGAAGGAATTTAAATTCAATATCCTTAAGAAGTGCTGCTTGTGAGGTACCATGTAACATGGAAGCACTTCCTGCAGATATGTTTTTTGAAATGACAGTGGATACTCTCTTTGTGCAGCATAAGGTACAACAAGGTTTGACTGAGGCTGTTTATACATGTTTGACATCTTTTCTTTCCAAATAACTTTAGTCAGATGTGAAAGAAAAAGCACTACGAAAGTCTAGGAGTTGCTGACTGACTGAGGCACTCCTGTTCTCCCAAGAAGTCATCATGGGTCAGTGTTACCTCCCTTGGGTGTTTGAGAAGTGAAAGATGGATGCTTCTTGTTTCAGAATGATTGGCATGTGAGTATGCCACCCAAGACTGTTAAATGAAAATAGAATGAATGTCAATCCTATTACAAGATTCACTCTTTCTATGTAGGTAAGGGGAGAAACAACCACTTTATGAATCCAAACATTGGATGAGTCAGATGACGGCCTGCAAAATCACGGAAAAATGAAGATGATTCTGGTCATGAAGTTAACCTGAGGAAATATACTGTGGAAAGACTGAGATACATATGAGGGTTAAGCATTTTCTTGGCTAGTTATCAAGTTGCTGAAAGTTTTTGTCATCTCATTTTGCAGATGAGCACATGATAAGTTTTGATTTTTTTTTAACATTCATACTGTGACACAAAAAAATGAACTTCAAGTTTGTTTCCTGTAAGTTAATTTTCACCCTGTAGAGAGAAACTAGGATAAAGCCTGCACAACTTTTAGTATCTACATAGCTGGACCTCATCTTAAACACTTTCAACAGGCTGTGTAGCTCTTTTGTGGTTTCTGGGTAACAATGCATAGCACCTCTTCAGAAAAAAATGGAATTCAGGAATTGTCTGCATTATGATCCTTGTAAAATGATCAAAGATCTACTCTATTCCCCTCAATTCTTCATATTGTTTTATTGTTGTGTGAGTGCTATCTATCAGGGTAAGGACTCAATCTCAGTGATACCAGCAGATTTAAACATCTGCAAAAACATGGAAGGAAGCAAGAAGTCTGACATGTACACCGTTTCAAATGTATAAAAACTTGTAGAGAAAGTTAATAACTTTTAGTTATAAAAATACAAATACATTCTCAGTATAAAATATATGCTTTAACTATTTAATGCAAAGATAAATAAGTTGAGTTTGCTTGTCTATGAATATGCATTGTTACTATAGCAAGATAACAACTTCGAATGGCAAGAAATATAATATATCTGACCAAAGTTCCTCAAGATTATTCCACCTAAGGGTCTGGAAAGTAATGTTTCACCCACCTCAAAGAACTGTCTTACTCTGGATATGAAATTCATAGACTTTATTTTGAGTAGAAGACCAGTAAATGTAAATTACAACCTTGACAGTGAAAAAATAATGAGTTTTCATTTGGAGAGTCATAAAAGGTTTTGTGCCTGATCCGTCACTCTATCATGTAATAAAAGAGTGCTTTGCACTACAGTGATCAATATACTTAGTCTATTATTGGACTCTTGTCATGTGCATAACTAGAACTAATGCAGGTATTATCCAATTTTTGACAAAACCAAGAGGCGACATTGTCCAACTTTCTCTTTAAGTAAAATGCAAAGCTCTACCAGTCCCACAGCTCAGAGCCTGCGTGTATGCAATTGTCAGATTTACAACTTCTTTTTTTTAGTGTAGTTGTTAAACTACTCTATGAAATGTGCTGTTGCACAACAGTTTTTTTCTGAGCAGCGGAACAGTCCTGAATTTCTAAGTTTATAAAGGACAGTTTTACAGACAGTTATAAAAGCCAGGCATGAAAACGTGAATAGACTGGTAGTGTGTTAAAAGCAGGACATGACTTTTGGATAAAACAGCGTGTATCTTAATCGCTTGGTGGGAAAAGGCTAATTAAACTCTAGCAGTAAAATAACATACCACAGGCTAAGAGAGTACATGTAAGTTATCATTACTCTGTACAAGAAGATGAAACTTACAGTCAAAATTGTAGCTTTCAGGGGCAGACTATCAAATGTACAGGACCTCTCAGTTAGAAGTAATGTGGGACTAAACTTAGTTTTAATTACTTGATAACAAAAATTGTTGTTTCAGGCATTTTCTTCTCTTCTTTTTCCTTTTTTTTCTTGTTTTTCTTTTTTCTTTTGTCCCCTCATTTCTTTTTTCACTTTTTTTCTTCTTTTTCTGCAAAGAGGTGGCTGAAACTACAAGGCTTTACTATCAAAGATACTTTATTTTTTCAGGTCTTGAGCCTTTCTTTAGAGTTGAATGACAGTAATGTGTGGTACTCTTCAGGAGAACAGTAACATGTTAACATGTTAACAGCCTACTAACACCTTAACACCTTGGTTGTAATTTTCTGTAGCTTTTATTTGTAGTAGAGATAACAGGACAGATTCAACAAAGGGATTACTGATGATCACCAAATATATACTGCACAAGCACAGATAATGGCACTGTTTGTTTGCTATGAAAGATGACTTTTCCACAAGAATAGTTTTAGATTTTGTTCAGTGACACCCTTGTAAAAGTGGAGTAACTATCTTCAGGAAAGTACTTATTCCACTTTTCTGATGTACAGCAAAGAACAGAATTTGGTCCTTAAACCTACAGCTTTAATGACAATCCCAACCTTTTGGTAATCCATAATGGGGACTATTGGTAATGGACAGAGGTGTATTTTGTTTAAACTTAGAGGAAATAAAAATGTTTGCCTGAAATCACTTTGATCAGTAGTTTGAGGGGCTAGATCAGTGGGACTTGTGTGGTGTGAAATGCAGGTGTTTTGGTTGCTAATGATTGCCCCAGTTACTCTACTTAGGGTCCCAAGGGCACTGCTCAGCCTCACTGTCCCTGATGACCCTCCCCTGGGACGTCTGCAGAGCCCAGGGACCTACTTTGGCTCAGCCAGGCCCCAGGGTGCCTGTGCCCAGCCCTGTCTCTGGCCCTGCCTCAGTGGAGAGATGGTCTCCTGGACAGTGGGTGGTGTTGCTGGCTGCCAGCTCTGCCCGCTGCACTCAGGCCCTGAGAGATGCCACCCACTGGGAAGGCAGAGCCAGCCTTGGGTCCCCTGCATGGTGCCCTGTCAGTCCCCCTCTGCTCTCGCACACACAACACGCATGTGCACACACATAGAGACACACACAGAGTCATGACTTACTGTGATGCTCTGCAGGGCTACCTCCACCCCTAGACTGACATCGTCTTGGTAGGAGTATTTCACTAAAATTTTTTTTTAACAATCCTTTTAATCAGATGGATACTTTAACTTGAAAAGTCTCATATTATTTTTTGTCATATTTTGCTGCTTGACTGTCCTCAAGGTGGAAAGATTTCACCATATACACAGTCTGAGCCTCTCTTATTTAAGTTTATGCCCACCATCTCTTATCCTCCCAACACATATCTCTGCGAAGAGGCTGGCTCTATCCCCTTGCTGACCACCCAGTAGGCACTGGGCAGCTGCTGTCAGATCCTCCACAGCCATGTCTTCTCCAAGCTGAACAGACCCAGTCCCTCAGCCTCTCCACACAGGGCAAGTGCTCCAGCACTAGCCATCCTAGTGGCCCTCTCTGTTCAAACTGAATACAGCCCTGAGCAACCTAGTCTGACCTCAGAGATGGCCATGCTTTGAGCAGGACCTTAGACTACAGACATCCTGAAGTCCTTCCAGCCTGAATTTTTATAAAATAATAATAATGATAATAATAAAAACAACAACAACAACAATGGATCATGGGTATAACATCATAATAACATTATTATTTTTGTCATTGTTACTGTTATTGTTGTTATGTTACACACATGATCCTTTATTTAAAGGTTGAGATTTAACTTATAATTCATACTGTATGGAACAGAATCTTCCATCATGATGATGGCTATGCCATTACAATAGGTATTTTGATACACCCTCATATCACAGAATCACAGAATGGTAAGGGTTGGAAGGGACCTCTGAATCACCTGGTACAACCCCCTGCCAAGGCAGGATCACCTAGAGCAGGTTGCACAAGAACGTGTCCAGTCAGGTTTCCAGAGAAGGAGACTCCACAACCTCTCTGGGCAGCCTGTTCTGTGAATATTCAACTCTGAAGAAGAAGGGAAGGGAAGGGAAGGGAAGGGAAGGGAAGGGAAGGGAAGGGAAGGGAAGGGAAGGGAAGGGAAGGGAAGGGAAGGGAATCACTGATCTTAGTGTCTGCAGAGTTGTTTCTCTCACATATTCTCACTCCTCACTCTGACTGCAAGTGCTGCGTACCTGGCTTTTTTTTCCCCTTCTTAAATATGTTTTCCCAGAAGCGCTACCACCATCACTGACTGGCTCAGCTTTGGCCAGCGGTGGGTCAGTCTTGAAGCCAGCTGGCATTGGCTCTATCAGACATAGGGACAGCTTCTAACAGCTTCTCACAGAAGCCACCCCTGCAGCCCCCCCACTACCAAAACCTTGCCACACAAACCCCATACAACATATTAATTTAAAACTTCTATCCTTTGCACTGTGTTAGGTGCTGGGAGCTTCCATCTGTGATTGAAACTTTATTGTTATTACTACATTAAAAACTGAACAGTGAGAGGCACTGGAACTTACTTGCTTATACCATTAAAATATTAGAATAATTCCCAACATTTTTTAAGCCTGGGCCACCCATCATTTCTCCAAACACTTCCCATTAATAGTTCAGGAGTTTAATAGAAAGGAGACCTTATCCACTGAGTATTTTGCAAGCAGCTATACAATTTGGACAGTAGAATAGTGTGATAGAGTGAACAAGGTATAATCCTGAGACCAGAGATTCATCTGTCTGTGATCTGAAGCCTACTTTGGTGCAGTCCAGCTGTGTAACCTCAATTTTGCTCAGAAAGCTGTTGAGATGTAAGGCAGTACATCAACTATTTCCATGTCAGGTAAGGACAATAAAAACACTGTCAGAAATTTTATTAAGAAGATAATAAAAAATAGCTCAAAGCTTTAAGAGGAAAGATGCCAACATGAAAAGGTATACAACCTAAGGAGAAAAAAAAAAAAAAAGTAACAACACGGCAACATCAAGGATCAGCCTGTTCCAAGGAAACAACTATACCTCACCTAACTGCCACATGCCTGGCCAGCAGAGACTGACTGGATGTCTCATCGAGAGTGCTGAGCATATTAATATAATGTTTAGCTCTAATTCTATTCCTAACTCTTAGTTCTTAGTTCTATTCCACATTATTCCTAGCTATCTATTGTATGTATTTGATAATAAACAACTGCTGTGTTAATAAATAATTCTTCAGTTGTCTGTTTTGAAGAGTCTTTTTGTGTATGTTAAGGGTATCTGAACAAAAAAGACCCAATGAGGTAGAGTTGCAGGTTGTGTAGGGACTCAAGGACTTTCCTGTCTTCAGTGCTGGGACTGTTCTTAGAAATGCTGAATTTTAAGTGATAGACTATTTTTCTCAGTATGCTTAGGAAAACATGACTCCTCAGTTAAGTTACTTAAAATTTATCTATTACATTAATTTCAAAGCTAGTGAGGTTGAAAGGTTCCACCCTGACAGCCTCAGAAAATTCATTTATTTGTGTGCTTACAGGTCTGTAGCAAAGATTGCACCCCACATGTGCTTTCTTAGTCAGACTTTACCCTTATAAAGGAGGTACATTATACAGACTTCAGTTGAAGTGAGTTTTTAAAGCTTTTGCTGTCTGATGAGTCTAGCAATTAGTGAAAGTATGGTGGTAACTTTGTGACACTGGAGCTTGAACTGAAAATCTTTCATGTATGAACCACTGAAATTAATTAGATAGGAACAGTTTTTAATTCCTGCTGAGCTGGTTGGAACTCAAACCCTACAGGTGAAAGATTATCTTCTTTATTATTAATAAACTCCCAGTAAGTCATAATTTAATAATCATCGGTTAAAAAAAAACACAACAGAATTAAAAAATTAAGTTACTGCAGGGTAAATTCATCAAATCAAACTTGCTGCATTTTGGAGATTAAATAGACAAGCTTGTTAATTATCTGGGCACAAAGACAAAATCTCCCACACATCTCCTGTAAACATACTTAGTTATCCAACTTCCTGCTATAATTTTCTAATTATAGAAATGGTTTTTGGTTCTCCCTTAACCAAATAGGAACATTAAAAATGCAACCAGAAAAATATAAACACAAAAGCCAATCTTCTGGTTTTTATCATAGAAAACACTGTGGACAATTTCAAGGATTCAGTGATGAACTGATGTTTGGAAAGCATATAAATTAAACATCCTTAAAGAAGTTTTTTTGAAAAAGCGATTTATATGCTTTCTTACCATTTCAGAAATTATTAGAGGAAAATTTTCTTAGACATGGCAGTGCAGCTGGAGAGTAATTTTTTTATGCAGACAATCTATTATTTTGAATTTACATAGTACATAATTGAGACATCACATTTATGATCTATGTATGCCTTGCAGAGATTCTTTTCATGTATAGAAGTGTGCAATGAATGTGATTATTTTCTTCTGCAAAAGTGAAATACAGTGGAAATAATGAAGCAATATATTCTATTAATGAATTTAGAACATGCACTCCAGCTGTCATTTTAACAACTGGGGAGGCCTCTGTTATATTTTCAAAATGCAATATAACAAATTTTCAGGTTAATTAACTGGTCTGAATGAAGTATCATGACAAAAGTGTTATCTTGAACATGGTAACTGGTCACTAAAATAAACCCTCTTTACTACTGGAATCTATGAGAGTAGCTGTACTTCCTTTGAAGCATAAAACATCTTTTGATAATATTCTGTTAGGCTTAATGTTTCCCTATCAGGAGAGGTAGGGTCCTTCATGCTGACAGCATGTATTAGCTGACAGCCTAACTTCAACATTATACAACATGTGTCTCTAAAGCAGGATGCATGCCCCATCTGTTGATCCCTGTTTCCACTCCCAGCAACATGAGTACCACATCAGGCCATGCAGAAAATTTATTTCCTTACAGCCTATGGACCCCAGTGTTTTGCTATGGCTCTGGATTATGGGTATGGAGGGCTGATATCAATCCCTGAGACTGGAAAGTATCACACTGAATTTTTTGTACTAGAGACATCTGTAAAAATCTGCTCCCAAAGTCTGTTTCTGGATCCATGTGTAAGCAAGCCATTGTCTTCTTGTTGTTGTTGAGCTAAGACTATTCCCTATGAAAAAGTAGACATTTTTCCTTTTTCAGCATAAGCAGCCACGATATCTCTTAGAGATGTTCTGAAGAACCCAGGTGTCTTCAGTGCTTCATGTCTTTCCACCCTAAAAATCCATTACAGTGACAGAGAAAATAGTGGAAAAGAAAGGACTATTTTACAGCCCAGCAAGACTTAAGTTTTTATAGCAGGTAACCAAAGTGGAGGATCTCTGTGTTAGGATACAGCATAAAGTTATAATAAATAAACCAGGCATACTCAGATTTGGCATACTGTCTCAAGTTTAGGGTACCCTTAGATACATTTGAATAACATTTCTGTTATTCTTAAAGGAGAAGAAGTAGAACCTGAGACACTATCAGCTTGTAGGGAGAGTGGATGATAAGACACTTAAACCTGAGTTTAAAGATATGAGTAAAGTTGCATGGTAGTATGGAAATAAATTGTGCAGAGAAGTCTATGTACTGTGAAACAGAGTAAAAAAAGGCAGAAAGAGAAAAGTGCAAAATTTTGTAGAAAAGAATCACAGAATCACAGAATCATTAAGGTTGGAAAAGGCCTTTAAAATCATCAAGTCCAACCATCAAACCAGCATGACCACGCCCCCTAAACCGTGTCCCAAAGTGCCATGTCTACCTGTTTTTCGAACACTTCCAGAGATGGTGACTCCACCACAGCCCTGGGAAGCCTGTCCCAACGTTGGACCACTCTCTCAGTAAAAAAAGTTTTCCTAATATCCCATCTAAACCTCCCCTGGTGCAACCTGAGGCCATTTCCTCTTGTCTTAATGCTAGTCACCTGGGAGAAGAGACCAACATCCACCTTACCACAACCCCCTTTCAGGTAGTTGTAGAAAGTGATAAGGTCTCCCCTCAGCCTCCTCTTCTCCAGACTAAACAACCCCAGTTCCCTCAGCTGCTCCTCATAAGACTTGTGATCCAGACCCCTCATGAGCTTTGCTGCCCTTCTCTGGACACGCTCCAGCACCTCAGCATCCTTCTTGTAGTGAGGGGCCCAAAACTGAACACAGGATTCAAGCTGCGGCCTCACCAGTGCCAAGGACAGGGGCACAATCACTTCTCTACTCCTGCTGGCCAGACTAGTTCTGATACAGGTCAGGATGCTGTTGGTCTTCTTGGCCACCTGGGCACACTGCTGGCTCATGTTCAGTTGGTTGTCAACCAGCACCCCCAGGTCCTTTTCCTTTGGGCAGCTCTCCAGCCACTCCTCCCCAAGCCTGGAGCACTGCATGGGGTTGTTGTGACCAAAGTGCAGGTCCCAGGACTTGGCCTTATTAAACCTCATATAGTTGATCTCTGCCCATCGATCCAGCCTGTCCAGATTCCTCTGCAAGAAGTTTCCTTAAAAGTGTTGAATTGTGGGTTATAGTTCCTGCTTAGGGACTGGATATTCCTTTTCTTTCCTTATTCTCTCCATCTTCAGATGTTCAGTATTTGACAGGATTTTAAATTAGAGACAGAGACTAGTATTATAGGCATTTTTCTAAAGAACAAGGTCAGCAGCTTGACATTCCTCTAACTGGGGAAAACTTTTCTGGGCTTATCAGACATCCATATCAACTTGCATGCAAAACATTGATTAGAACTTCTTCAATGATTTCATGGAAAAGTGGCAGTTAGCATAGTCTATGATTATATGGTAGGCACTCTCAGGATATCTGTTTTTTGGTTTTTCTTTAATTTAGTTCTAAGGCACTTTGTTCAAGATCCCCTAAGAAAGGAAGAGGTATAGGTATTTTGACAGGTAATGGTCTTTTATATGAAACAACAATACAAGGAAACATTTGTTATTCTTTCTAAACTAATTAATTCATTATTAAATTCTAGACATTTCATTGCAAATGCCACTTAATATCCTAAATGCTGAATCTCAGGTTGTTGTCTGTTTGTTGTTGAAATATGACAACTAAGTCCAGAAATCTTTACAGCAGTATCTATTTGTATTCACAATGAAACACAGTTCATGTAAAATACTTATTCTTTATCTAAAGGACAGGACACAGTTTCACAACATTCTGCTAGCAGAAGCACCACTTAAGAAAACTAAAATTACATTACCCACTACTGAGCATAGGGACAATGAACAGGTTTTGGTTGCTTCTGAGTGTCTTTCCCCCTGAAGTGCTGCACTGCTAATTTCAAATAGACTACAAAATCATCAAGCCGCTGTTTTGTACTGTTGAATAAGCTTACAGATTAATTTTTTTCCACATTGTGCACTTGAATCAATGTTACCTCTAGCTCCTCAATATTGTCTGTACTACAGAGACATCTAAAAACCAGATTTTTAATATCAAGATCCTCTAAAGTGAGAAAAAATGTATTTTTTTTTTCTGGTGTCCTGAAGGGGTCTATCTCCATTTATTGGCAGAGCACCCTATTTCTTTTTTCAAATGTAAATCAACAGGAAATGAAAATATCCAGGCCTCGGTTTTGCTGTTAGAGTTGGATTCACAAACTTCATGATTTTAGAATGATTAACACCTACTCCAAGGAATTGTTCTGTCAATGAACAGCATCATAAGGACTAAGAAATTAATAATATGGTTCTGCAAATTTGGCATGGTCCAAGAAGATCGCAAGGGAATGCTAACATTCTTCATTGTCTCATGCAGAATTTAGATATCTTTAAGAAAGTAGGATTAAATGATTGAAGAATGATTGAAGTATCACTTAATTCTGGAAAGACACTTGTGTGACTTTTACATAATGAACATTTTTTTTTTTACTTTAGACTTTAGACTTTCAGGTGCTAAAATAAATAATGTAAGTGTTGTCCTCTTCAGTCTCAAGTCCCAAGTGTGCGAAAAACAAACAAAAAAGAAAAAGTTGTTTGTGTTTTTTTTAAATTGCAACATTAATATGCTAGTACATATGCAGAACCGTACCAGAACTGATTTATGTGGTATTATGAATATTTCAAACAGCTGCCCAGAAGCAATGCCCTCAGGTAGACACAATACTAGCCTGCTGCCATGATAAGAGTAATACAATTCCCACAAGTACTACTTTCCCGAAATATGACTTTTTTAACATGACAGCAAATACATTGTGACAGATGTGCTTGATGAAAATAGAAGAAAAATGTCTCTTTTATATGAAGTCCTTGTAGTAATGATTTTTTAATGAATTGTGAAGTAGCACAGATATTAACAGTTATTTTAATTTTTCCAAGTCAATCTAGTCACATCTTCAAAGATGACCAGAATAAGAGTGTGTCATCTTTACATCTGCCATTTCTTTCAGTATTATTAAAGCTATTATGTAATTTGTGATTGAGGCAATAAAAATACTTTCTCTTTCTGTCCCATTTCTCCTTTTTTCATTCAGCCTAGACTGATTGATCAGAGCCAGCTTATATCTAATCTAAAATCTATATAAAATGCAGAACAGACTATCAATTTTGGAAGTCAAACATGAGGGTAATATCACAGCATGGTAACAGTATGACAATTTAGATTTAGGTTCTTGTTGTGGTTTGTTGTAGGGTTTTTTGGTTTGCTTTGCTTTGGTTTGCTGTCAAGCAAGAAAACTGCAATATTTGAATAAGATAACAATTCAGTTCTGTTCCTAACTTCAAAAAAAGCTATCAGATATATGTGACTGATGTACAGTAGGGTCAGATTCTGGTATTGGTTTACTCAGATTTATCTCCCATTTGCCTTTGTAATTCACTTCTGATTTACACCAGTATAAATTAAATTAGGCTCTAACCACACGGAGCCCAGGGATCCAATTATAAATAAAAAAATTTTTCAGGCAGTGAGCATGAGTAAGACATACTTTTTATACCTGCTGGTCATTAAAAGCTCATAAAAATGAGCTCAGAGAAATCATGCTGTCAAAAGAGGCTCTAAGTGAAATCATGTGGGGTTTCAAGGAATGAATAAAGGACGTTGAGAAAACAGAAGAAACAGAATGAATTGACATAGTGTCATTGTAACAATCTACTCAGCACATATAGCTAAGAGTCCCCCAGAATATGACTTTCATTTCAAGAGTTTTGTGGGGTTAGATTTTCTGGAAACAATACTATAATTTAAAATATATCATTGTACTGCAAGTATGGCATAAGGAAGCAAAATAACACCAAAACACACTGGGATACATTTTGCTTCTCCATAATAGTGCATACATATATAAGAAGAATGGGAAGGTAATTCAGTTCATCCTTGGATTTATTTTCTTGCTCTAGAATATGTTTTGTTTGTCTGCTTGTTTGTTTGTTTTTAATTTCAGTTTGGAATCTTAGCAGAAATCAATTTTTTTTTTCCTTGCTGGCATCCCCACTTTCCTTACTGCAACCTTAATTTGGCATTTTATTTAATGAAAAATTAGTTAAAATTGTGTGAAAATTGCATCTTGTCCTTTTAGATTCTAGAAGGAGTTTCCATGCTTCACAGTATGCATTGAGCCAGAACTACAAGCCATGTGTATTCAAATGCGTACTGGGAGTGCTCCTTCACGAGGACTGAAATGAGCAATAGAAGTTTAATCTATTGCCCCAGTTTTGCTATAGCCTACTTTTTCTTTTCAGTCTCAGGATGTGGAATTTACAAGTTGCACATGGAAGCAACAGTTTTCCCTTCTCCCAGAACCTCATTGCTGTGCCTTGCTTGGTGCACAGCTTCAGGGGCATTCTAAAAATGAATAAATCAGTTCAGGTGATGCTACATATCATTTCTAGTCAAAACAGTTTTTATAGAAAATTTTCATGTGAAGCAGTACAAAAACGTCTAATACTTGTTTTGTTACAAACAATTTTAAATTTTAGTCATATTTTATTAATTTTACTTAATTTTGCAATTTTTCTTCCTCCCAGGTAGCCTTTCAAGGTTCTTAAGGCTCAGCAGGATTGTTTTCTATGTTTTAGCTTCCTTTCCCAGCTAACGAAAATGAGACCAAAAGAAACATGTCATTCATTACCAGTCTTAGGGTGAGACTAGGAAAGAGAGACTCCAGGGTTTAGCTGTTAGTGGAAAAAGTTTATGTAAATCAGTGATGCAACTCAGTCTTGGAGACTCAGAAGGAGATGTAAAGAGATGAAAAGGAGCAGTGCGAATTACTGCTCATTCAGAAGGGGTCTACAGTTTCTGAAATACAAATGGGAGAACAAAGGAAAATACTTTAGAGTGATCTTTCAGCAAAATTGTGGGTAGCAGCTACATTTCCTGAGAGGCATTATTCTGGGTTGCATTCCAGGAAGGAGTACAGATGCAGGATAATGCAGGAAGGATGAAAGGACTGATTAGGCCCAGTAAAAGTGGAAAACTGAAGATGTTGTTTAAGATCAGAATAATCTTTTTTAGAAACACTTGCACTCAGTAAAATTCTGGTGCATTGGTTGGCGGTGAAATTTTGATTCATCTATTTTCTAAGTGGCAATAGTTTTCTCTTCCAGACATTGAAACTACTTACTTGTTTCTGTATGACACTAAAGGTACTTTCCTGTAACATTCACTATGGTCACATTCCTTATCTCATAATGATTTTTAATGTCACCTTAAAAAGTCTTTTTTTACTATGAATTTTACTGACTTGGGGAAAAATTTTAAATTTAGCAGACTACTTCAAGTGCACCAAGCTCTCCTTTCACTCCTACCAACCGTATAACTATGGGTCATTCTCTTTCAACAAATCCTGCATGGTCTGTGTTGATTGTTGTGCTAATATGCATTCTTTGTGTTTTTATGATTTGGCATATTTAGAACCAGTTTCCCCTATTTGTAAAAACTGAAAATAAATTTTTGCATAAATGAGATGAGTAAGCTGAACAAAAATGTTTTTATTTTTTTGTATATTCATGTGCAATGGTACAACTATGAACAATTAAGAACAACTTCCTCATAACTCACAAAAGTATAAGATTCACCTGACAAGATATTCTAGATGTATATTTCTATGCATTCAAACACCATCAGACATTGGATAATTAAACAGTTTTAGAAATTATCAGAATTGAACCAACTTGTGTTGACAAATTTGTATGATACTTAACAAAGGAATATTGGTGTGTGTCTTTCAATAATGTCCACTCTCTTAGTGCATTCTTTTAGCCTTTGTTGTAGATTGTGAGTGTTAATTGTTTTTTAATTATGTGTGATTCCTCTGGGAAATCTATTAGCTGACTACTCACCAGCAGCAAATGATTCATTCCTTTCCTATAGAGAAAAAAATTCTCAAGACCTTTATTTTCTGCTACAATGTCATTGTAGTCCAAGGACAAATAATTTATTATAGTGAAAAGCCAATGCAAGGAAGTGATACATACTGGAAAAAGTTATCCTAACAGAATGGCAAAGACACATTTGTCCACAGCTGAAGAAGTGGTTGGTGCTGGTATGGGAAAACAAGAAAACTGGGTAAGTTGCTCTAATAAATAACCAGCCATTTATTAGAGCATGGTTCTCTCTCCTAATAGGAAAACTATATGTAAACTGCTGTTCAATGACTTAACAGGCTGAAATAAAAGCTTTACAGATTACTGAAAGACTGTGTTTTCTCAATACAATCAACCTAATTGCACACTCACTATAATCCAGAATCGCTTAACCATCTAGAGCTAAAGCCTAATTACCCAGCTGCCCTGTTAACCTTACAGAAACCCTCATGACTTTTTATTGTCTAGAGTTAAGTAACATAAATCTTCTTCCCAGTACAGAAAACTTTCTATTTAGAGAAAATATTAACAGACTAGACAAATTAAGATTTTATGACTGATGATAGTCAAATAACTTCCTTATGATTTTTTTTTTTTTCCTAATGGGATCCCTGATGTGCCACTTTGTGACTGATCAATAAACTCCTGCAATGGAAGAAGGCTCAGTGGAGATGGGCCAAGGTAATGTGCCCAAAAAGCTCTGAGAATAATGCAAAGAAATTAACTTAATCTCAAAACAAAGGGGACCAGAGGGTGGAACTTTTTTTTAGATAAACAACTATCAGCAGTTGAATTGATCAGCTGGTGATATAAATGTTTCTCCTCAAGTTCTTTAAAAGTATGAATGCCTCCCCGAGTTAGCCAGACCAACAGGGAGGTAGTGAATATGGGGCTCAGCCAAAACATAAAAGACTATAAAAGACAACAACTAGCAAAAAATTTTTGAAGAGATCAAAGGGCTTGAGCTGGTTTCAACCCATGTATTCCTTTCTGCTGACTGAGGACACCCAGCATTATGACAGTGAGGATATTATAGAGGATTGAACTGTGTATTGTACTTGCTGTATTTTGCTAATTATAACTTATATTTGATTGTGTTATACAATATATTTTGAATCACTCTGTTAAATCAGAAATCCCATGTAACATCAACTATCTTTAAAATAAGTAAAACTGATATTAAACACTATAACCTCCACGTGTGGAATATCTCAGAGAACTTTGTCAGAGTGTACTGGATTCGACACATTTAAAATCGGTAAATCTGTCAAGTAGCTTATGTCACCATTTTTCACAATCTAAAAGATTACCTGGCCTGTGGGTGTATAGAAATCACAACTGTGGGATTCATAGGATTCCATAATACACAAGGACACAGAGGCTTTTATCCTTTAAATTTCTCTACTTTATTACAGATTACCACAAATATCATCTAAATCACCACTAGCAGGTATACTACCACAAAATCACCACTAGCAAGTAAATCTATGATTGATAAATTGTATGTTTATATGTATATATCAAGCTATTACAAATTACTGTCAGCAATCAATAATATATTGTCAACCAATACTATGTCAGCAATCAATCATAACAGCAATCAATAATATATCAACAATCAATTGTATAGTAACAACCAAATAGTATTACTGGTTACCAGAAGCTTACAATTAGTCAAACTTATTAACAATGTAACAGCAGATATAATAGATTACTTATATGGCTATGTAATACCAATATCAAGTGAATTAAACACATTTCAGAAGGGATCAAACAATCTCAAAGCAGGAGACAAATCGATCCCAGAAGGGGACCCAACCATCCCAGAGGTAGAGGACAAACAAAACCAACCACAGAAGTGGGACCAAAGGGAGACCAGTAAAGTAACAGAGCCTTACTTTAAACATGATCCACATCACAGAGTCTGGAGTCAGCCAGACATCCCCAATGAGGGTCCAAGGTCTCATAGAAAGTTCATCTGGAGAATTCAACCTGTTTAGGAAAGGCTGCTACATGCAGCATGGGAAGTTCTCAGAGAGAGAGGCTATATTTGGGATAAAAATTAAGTCATTTTTATATCATAAAGACATGAGGACATAAGACACCAGAATTTTGAACATCCAATAGATGCTGCTAATCTCTACTTTTCACCTGTAACAGTCAATAGATGATGATGTTTTATATTCTTTCAGACTAGCATTTTTTCCCAGACTGTTTCCACTTTTTCAGATGATAAATTGCCATTACAGTTTCTTGGGGTTTGTGCTTATTGATCTCAGGTTGCTTCTGGGTTCTAGGTACCCAGCTGTACTTCAAAGATGCCAGCTGCAATTTTCAAGGATATTTCTTCTTCCAAGGCCTACTTCCCAGGCTCACAGCTCCCAGGCTGGCAGGCAATTTTTCTGTCAGTATTTTTCAGTAGACATTTTCTTCTGTTCAATAACTTTCCCCTTCTAACCAGACCACTCTTATAGCTGCTCACATCACCATTTCATTTGTCTCTAAACATCTACACTGTGTAAATATTATTTTTTTCCCCTGTTTTTTTGTCAAAGTGAGTTAACATATTCCCCTAAAACCAAATTCTTGCATGGTTTTAGAAGTTAATTCCAGTGCCTCTCTCCAAATCCAGCATAGGTGAAACGGTACCACACGGGGTTCTTTTTACTTTAATAAATACACTCAAACCTTAGCAGGCCCTAAGTCATGTTCATATTACCTAATACCACATCCTGAATCAAGAAAAATATAAAAATAATTTTCCTGTAACAATCTGCACAGTATGTCAGACACTTTGAACAGGAAAAGAAAAAGATTTTTATTTTCAGGAGCTACATGGGCCCCCAGTTACTCAGGGTTCCATGACCTGTGGTGAAGATGCCACCAATCTGTTCTGGAAGTAGCTAGTCCTGAGCCAAGTAGATATGAATCACTCTGTACCACATAGTAGGGTAACACCTCTACTAAGATGGATGCAGTTACCAGTGTAGATAGAGACTATGAGTAATGATTTATTTTAAAAATAGTTCCAGTGAAGTCTAAAGCAGGGCAATGGATCTGCTTGGGTAATAAAGGCCAGATCCCAGAAAGCAGCTGAATGCCTTATGTAGAATATTGGTGGAACTTAGATGTATGATTTAAAGCTCAGCTGCTATCTGAACCCAGAAAGTGCCTAGATTTCATAAGCATATCACCTTTCTTTTGATAGTTAATACTTCTGCAGGCATCTAAAATTATGTTGTCTTTCCATGATGTGAAAGACTGAGTTGTGACAGGACTGGAACATTTTCTTTGCACTTTTTTTCATATCTAATCTTGATTAGGATGCAGGAATGGTGTGTTTCCCAACTATGATCTTTGGAGACTTAGAGCAAAAAGGGATTCTTCCAGAGCACTGCACACTCATCTGTAAGGTGGTGCTCCACAGAGAACTTATAGAAGCCAGGATCTTGAGAGTCATGGTAGTTTTGATCCAAATCCTAATTTAAAGGCTAGGACACGGTGGCACAGGATACCCAGGTTTAATTCCTGCATTATAAACTTTAACATTTATGGTTCTGGAGAGTGATCTAACCACAAAATAGAAAACTAGCCCTTAGTTGCTTATTTTCCCTACTGCTGGAAGTTCTACCACTGTCCAGAAGAGAATCCAGGAATTAATATATTAATAAGTTTGGGTTTGAATATTTTTTATATCATCTGGCTTGAAAAATGGGCTCACAGGAACCATATGAATTTCAACATGGGGCCACCAGCTGGAAAAGAGCTTGACAGAAAGAGACCTAGGGGTCCTGGTGGACACCAGGTTAAACATGAGCCAACAATGTGCCCTTGCAGCAAAGAAAGAAGCCTAATGGCATCCTGGGCTGTATTAACTCGAGTATTGCCAGCAGATAAAAGGAGGTGATCCTTCCCCTCTACTCAGCACTGGTGAAGCTGTACCTAGAATCTTTTGTCCAGTTCTGGGCTCCTCTGTGGAGAAAGTCCAGCCAAGAGTCACTAAAATGATGAACGTACTGGAGCATCTCTCTTTTAAGGAAAGGCTGAGAGAGCTGGGACTGTTCAGCCTAGAAAAGAGATGGCTCAGGGTGATCTTATCAATGTGTATAAATACCTGAAGGGAGGGCGCAAAAACGACAGAGCCAGATTCTTTTCAGTGGTGCCTAGTGACAGGACAAGAGGCAATGGGCACAAATTGAAACACAGGAGGTTCCCTCTGAACATCAGGAAACACTTTTTTTTTACGGCCAGGGTGGCCAAGTGCTGGCACAGGTTGCCCAGGGAGGTTGTGGAGTCTCCCTCCTTGTAGATATTAAAAAACGGTCTGGACATGATCCTGGACAACTGGCTCTAGGTGACCCTTCTTGAGCAGGGGGTATTGGACCAGGTGACTTCCAGACATCCCTTCCAACTTCAAACATGCTGTGATTCTGTGAACCACTGCAAACTAATATTTGTTTCAGAATCTGGCTCCGACAGATCAACCAACATCTTTTCATAAGTTAGGCAATCACATAGCCATATTTTTCATGACCTCATCTTTTTCATCATCAAAAGTTCTGTTGAGTGATTTTTGTGAAGCATAACAATGATCTATTTGTGTGTTCTTCTCATCATTTATCATTTTATATGGAACATTCAACATTTAATGTAAGAATAAGAAATTTTGAATATGAAAACAGAAGCTGAAATGAACCTGATGAACATGGTTTCCTCAGACGTGAAATGTGCATGCAGGCGTCACATGAGGTCATGCTATATAAGAGAATTCCTGTGAACCATTATTGGACAACTCATGTACAGTACAGACTGATGATATGACTTCTGAATGCACCTAGGAAAAAAAAATAGATCTGTAGTAACTGTAGAATTCGGTACTTATATGCTGCAGATATGGATATATTTGTGGACACATTAAGCTAAGAAGAAAAAATGGTGAGGAAAATTTTATAGAAAGATAGTAACGAGAACAGATGTCCTGTTTTTCCTCTTAGCACACTGTGTTAAAATTGTTCTGTTTATCATATCCTTATACCAAAATTCTTTATTTTTAGTTTCATAATGAACTGCTGCTTAGTCTGATAAGCATTTGAAAGCTACAGTTGGGTTAAGAAGAATGAGCATCCTCCTCCTTCTCCTAACAGACATACTAAGCTTCACTGCAAAAAGAGATTCATGGCTCCAAGCAGTATCTGAAGTTAAAAATTCTCTTGCAGCTCTTGGTACATCTTCACTATACTGAAAGAGAACTCATCAAAATTAAAGGAAGTTGCATGGCTATGCAGCAGGCACAGGAAAATGAAAAATCAGCTTGGCTCTTTCTTTCTAAATCTGTTTACTTCCTGTTACACAAAACTTCATCTTTTTCAGCTGGAAAGCTCTTTTACTAGAATCGGGCAAATGCGAATGTCTAGGCATGTACACGTACCAATAGTTATTACAACATTATTCAGTACTCATTCAGTACTATTTTCATCAGTAGTATTTTAGACCATATAAGGGTCTGACACTAGACAGTACGGTGACCAAAATTTCTGCAGTCAGATCCTTTCAGCATAGTTGTACCCTGCAGAGTTTCATTTTTTGCTTTTCTTTTATATTTCTTCTGGTTGGAAATGTGTTTTTTCAACCATACTGAAAACATAAAACAAACCGAAAATGCTACCAAGTTCCAAAACCTCATATTTTTTAATTGTTCATTTTCTGGAAAAATTGTGTAATGGGTTTATGTAGTAAGGTTTTGGTAGAGGTGTGGTCTAGTGTCTGTGAGAAGACACCAGAAGCCGCTCTCAAGTTGGACAGAGCCCAAAGCTGAGCCAATCAGCAACACTGGTAGTGCCTCTGTGATAACATATTTAAGGAAGGGAAAAAAACACTGCAGCTGTGGGAAAGAAGAGTAATAAAATGTGAGAGGAAAAAATGGTGCAGACACCAAGGTCAGTGAAGAAGGAGGATGAGGAGGTGCTCCAGGTTCTGGAGCAGAGATTCCACTGCAGCCCATGGTGAAGACCATGGTGACACAAGCTGTTCCCCTGCAGCCCATGGAGGACCATATTGGAGGAGATCTCCACCTGTTGACAATAGAGGACCCCATGCTGGAGCAGGTGGATGTACTCTGAAAGCAGGTACAGCTCACAGAGAGCCCACAGAGGAGCAGGTTTTCTGGCAGGAACTGTGGCCCATAGGGGACCAACTCTGGAACAGTCTGCTCCTGAAAGACTGTACCCTGTTCAAAGCATCCATGCTGGAACAGTTCTTGAAGAACTGCAGCACACGGGAAAGACTGACACTGGAGTTTGTGAAGGACTGTATCTCATGGAAGGGAGTGCACGCTGGACCAGTGTTAAGAAATAATACAAATAAATGGCAAAAGTACATAACAAATTGTCGTGGTTTAACCCCAGCCAACAACTAAACACCATTCAGCTGCCCGCTCACTCCCCCATGGGTGGGACGGGGGAGAGAATTGGAAGAGTAAAAGTGAGGAAATTCATGGTTTGAGATAAAGACAGTTTAATAACTAAAGCAAAAGCCGCAAACACAAGCAAAGCAAAACAAGGAATCCATTCACCACTCCCCATGGGCAGGCAGGTGTTCAGCCATCTCCAGGGAAGCAGGGCTCCATCATGTGTAATAGTTTCTTGCGAAGACAGACGCCATAACACCCAATGTCCCTCCACCCCTCCCTTCTTCTTCGCCCCAGCTTTATATACTGACCATGACATCATATGGTATGGAATAGCCCTTTGGTCAGTTTGGGTGAGCTGTCCTGGCTGTGTCCCCTCCCAGCTTCCTGTGCAACCCCAGCCTTTTGCTGGCAGGCCTCCATGAAAAGCCAGACTGTCCTTGAATGCTTAGCTACAACTCAAAACATCATCGCGTTATCACCATTTTTTCATCCCAAATCCGAAACAGAGCCTCACACTAGCTTCTATGAAGAAAATTAACTCTATCCCAGCTGAAACCAGGACACAAATGTGTAAATAAGGAAATTCCATTGGGGAATAATTTTTGTGTAACAGCTGAGAACCCCACTTCCATCAGACTCAGAGAAAATCACAATTCCATCTCCTACCTTTTTTTGTGTGATTTTTTTATTTCTTTTTACAATAATTTTCACAAGACTGCCAGACAGTGAGGTGGGTTGAATAGTCCCAGTAAGTCTGATCTAGAAGTATTTTGTTATTTTGCCTTGTTCACAAGATGTTTCCAGATCTGAGATTTTTGGTGGTATATTTTCATCAAAAACTCTTCAGAGTTGTGTGTTTCCTTGAGTTGGCTTAATAAAGCTTTATTAAAAGAGAACAGGGTGCCAGGGCTTTATTTAATCAATTTCTGGTTTCACCCACCAAGAGTTCATCCTTCTCAGGAGTAGCTGAATGAACAAAATCTGATTCAGCATTTCTGTGTTGGCTAGCTTGTGCAATTAGAGAAAATAGTTCAATAGACTTAATGTTAAAACACTTCCTTTAACTGATTGTTTGCTATCTAGAGAAATTTTATATTTGTAACTTTTTACACTGGAATACCGTAGTTATTTTTACTGATTTTGCAAGATTTTAGCTATATTAACAAGTATCTTATCTGAAGGAGAGTTTTTCTGCATTCATTGTTTTGAGTAATGTGATAATGAAGAATATGTCAAAAAATTATTTCATGTCCAGACAGAATTAAAATTAAATATTGTTTCTAGCTGTTCAACTGCAGAAAAAACAGATTATATAAACTATAAAGAGTAATATGAAATAAAACAATTTTTCTAATATATTAATTCTATCTTTTAATCTTTATCCTTTTAATAATAGTTCTAACTTCTTAATTGCTGAAACGCATTTTGAAGGAAATTTCAGATAAAATGCAAAAAAAAATTTATTTTAAGATAATTTGAGTTCAAGTGCTAACAATGTTTTTAAAATCTTAGTGATTGGGTACTGTAATACTACTGAGGATAAATGCATTTAATTGGTTGAATACTGTGATATCTGAGACATTGAGTTTAAGTAAAAAAAGCAAGTTATGAAACCTTGATGTTACTGAACCCAGGTGAATTTTTGCCATTTATTTCTGAAAGAAAAAGATATCACGCAAAATGCCCATCGTGACTGGCTTTCAAAATAAACAGCAGCATATTGACAAAAGATAAAGAACAGTACACAATGAAAGAGTGATGTTTCATATTTGTTAGTAGATAATTATTAGAGCTGTGTTTTGAGGGCAGGGGAACTTATTTAAAGTAATAAATTGCCTACAAACCTTATTAGGAGGTTCAAAATCGGGTGGGGTTGGGGGGGGGGGAAACAACAAAACACCAAAATAGTAGTCCAGCAGAGTAAGATAAAAAAAGTACCTTAAGCATTTAAGTTAGCAGTCCTGATGGTGTTCAGTGAAGCTGAAGGACAAAATCTCTTTATGGCTTCAGGCCAATATGTATCCACAGTGATGGTAGGAAGGGGGCAGTGACTTGGTGTTGTCCCTGCTGTATGATTGGGAATGTTAACTATGTGGTAGCCTCTGTCCATGGGAAGAGCTGGATCCCTCCTCGCCCCACAAATCGTTCCATTTCTGTTTGTATGCGTACCAATGTTTCAGCCAGAAGTGCTGTCTCCTCTCATCTATTGCAAAAATAGGGTAACCATCCAGCTACAGATAGCAATGAAGGTGAAGGTGGAAGGCAGTTTAACTAGAAAGAGGAACTTAAGTTCTTGTGTCTGAAACAATGCACAAGGGGAACAAAAGCCATTGCTATGAATAAATGAAGAAAGCATACAGATGACTATCTAGATCAGTTGTTACTGTATAAATTAAAAACCTGGATTCTAGCCTTGTCTTACAAACTTGCTTATACATTTTATAATAAACAGTTGATAGATAAAATGGTACCCTTGTGGTTTAGCCCCAGACAGCAATTAAGCACCACACAACTGTTCACTCACTTCCCCTCCCCCAGAGTGGAACAAGGGAGAGAAGCGGGAAAAAAAACTCGTGGGTTGAGATAAAGACAGTTTGATAGGACAGCAAGAGAGAAGGAAACAACAATGATAATAACAATAATAACCGACAAAGGAATGTACAAGAACAAGTGATGCCCAATACAGCAATTGCTCAACACCTGGTAATCGATATCCCATCCCCGAGCAGTGATTTCCACCCCCCGGCTAACTCCAGCTTATGTACTGGGCATGACGTCGTATGGTAGGGAATATCCCTTTGGCCACTCTGGGTCAGCTGTCCTGGCCATGCCCCCTTCCAGCTTCTTGTGCACCTTCTCACTGGCAGAGCATGAGAATCTGAACAGTCCTTGACTTAGTATAAGCACTACAACTGCTTAGTCACAACTAAAACTTCAGTGTGTTATCAACATTATTCTCATCCCAACTCCAAAGCACAGCACTTGTACCAGCTATCAGGAAGAAAAAACAGCTCCATCCCAGCTGAAAGCAGGACGGGTACTTTTTTGTGGCCTAGTGAATATTACTTACTTTAAATACTACATTTACTGTTGGACTTGAAGAGACTGGCTGGTAGTGCCTTTTTGTCTCTTCCCTGGAAGTAACCAATGGTGGAAGAACCACAAATGGTGGATTATGAATTACATTACAAAGGGAGAACTGATGTGTAGGAGGAGATTAGAACGCTATGATTCATGTTCACATGCAGAAACACAATAACATTTATTCTGATATTCTGTAAAGTACTACTGCCCTTGCTTTTATATGAAAGATAAACAGCAAGAAAGAAGTTCAGAACAGCTTTCAGTCATGGCCAAGCTCATTTGTTCCACTTGCTACTGCTACTCCATGGCTTTTACTTAAGTTTAGTCTTTGCTACTTGGGTTATTTACTTTTCTTTCTTTAGGTCTAGAAAGTCACAGGAAATTTCCCTCAAAGCTGATGCCAGCATTGAGGAATCAGCAGTCTGCCATTGGTTTACTGAAAGATCATCACTTTTTCCTAAGAAGTTAGGAACTCTCTGCCAAAAATCACTGACAGCTAAATGTTTGCGAGGCTTATCACAAATTTGGTCAGACTGATACACTCTGCTTTAAAAGCATGGACATCTTAGGTTACACATTGCCTTCTTTTTTTTCTTTGGAACAGCACATTAAGCAATTCCGTTAAAATACTGTGTCATATTAATTGGTGCAGGAGAGCAATTAACTTTCAATGGTGAAATGTCAAATGCTTCCTTTGCCTCATCAAAGCAAATTTGTCAGGAAATGATTATCATCTCATAATAAATAACAGCCAGTGCAATTAATTTGTATGTTTCAATTAGCTCGTGATCTAATTATCCTATGGTCTAAGGATAACAACTAAAGACTTCAAAGAGAAGAAGTGTTTCTCTTATCTGCATTGGTGTTTTCTATATTGTTGACTCAGATCCATATTCTTGAATAAATTCTTTGTGATACTTTGTTGAACTTTATAGCTTCATTTCGCAACAACTTTCAACTCAGTTATACTGTGCACCTTAAACCTCAGTGCTACTAAACTGCCAGAGGAATTAAAGCTAGCTCAAATGACAGAAGACAGACAGATGTTCCATGAAGTGATGTTTGTATTTAAATTATAAATGTATTGAGACTAAATCCCAAAGACCTCCTAGCATATTAAAAGAAGTAAATAAAACCTGAAATGAGTCAGAGTGGGATGGAGCCAAGAGAGGACTTATGTGTCTGCAATGTATTTGCTGTTGTTTTGAGATGTGGCAGTCCCACCTTTATATATAAGCTATATATATGTATAACAGCATACTATCTGGAACAGGAAGAGAGTTTCAGATTTTTTTTCAGTTTGATGGAATTCCAGGCTCTGCCTGGAAGAACAGTTTTGGTACTTTACCTATAGAGGGAATACTTTAACTGTTTCTGGCGTGAGAACTAGATCCCTTGCTCCTTTACTTTCAAATAATTGCTATGAAAATCCTACAGAGATCTACTTCGACCTCTTTTTTGCACAATAGAGTTGAAACATGTTTCCCTTGTTAATAGCAGCCAATGACTGGATGGTGTTTTCAAACTATGTCTTTTTTTAAACCTTTCACCATTTCTTAAAATAAAATTTCAACAAAAATGAATGACTACATTGCAATGCAGAATATCCCCTATTAATGTTGGTTAGAAAAGCAAAATGTGATCCTATAAGCAAAAACACGTTTATTGCTAAAGACAGTATTTGACTCATAATGTTAGAAATCTCAATGGAATTAGCATTGTTAATAAAAAAAATAATTTCATTACAAAATTAAAGTATGTATTTTGCCTCAGAATATCTCGTACTTTTTTTTCCCCATTTCTTTTTATACTTTAGGAAAAAAGCAAAGGTTTGTGGGACATGAGTAAAGAAAAACTGTCATGATTCTTCCCTGAAGAAGAGTTAATTGGTAAAATGTGAATCTTTCTTCCTCTGTGGTAAATCCCAGCCTTCCTCAAGATGAGGAGTGGAATAAGCCATCCTCGTCAGTATGGTACAGAAGTTTTGCTATTAAACATCTCTCTTGTGAGCTACTGTTGCTGCTGTCTCTCAGAAGTGGGGCAGACTTTTATATGAGACATGCATAGAGGTTGTAGTTGTCTCCATTTATCCCTAGATTGACTCTCAGAGAAAGGACTGAAAAAAAGAATAGAAGTACTTACATTTGATGTTCATAACATGCTGGCTGTGTCTGTGAAAGTAGTGATGCTCAAATGATCATTTTTGATACTAAAACTGTAGGCAGATCAACACTACTAAAACAAAAAATAGAAGTGTTTCATCCAACTGCAGTAGCTTATAATCTGATTCTGGTCATGACAGTCATTGGATAAAATATAGAAATTCCACCTGAACACATATCAACCATAGCTCTCTGCTCTCCCAAATTAACACTGTTTTTACTGTGTTAGATTGTTAACAAACCTTCTTGCATGTCCTCTAACATCCAGCTAATTGTTTTTATTCAGTGTAGTTTATTTTGTTAATGTAGACAGCAACAACAGGAAAAGAGATGTTATTGTTCCTTGTAGAACAGCATATAGCTCTTTCTTGAGAGTATAATTTGAACTGTTTTATGAAAACACTGGAACAGAAATCTCTTATACATCACATAAGTGTGCTATTCGTTAAAGTTTTTTTCCAAAAGAACACTCTCTATTGTCTTATGAAAGAAACAAGTAAACCTCCTTTGCTGAAGTCCTGCAAACTTCCTAAACAAGGAAAAGCCCGTGGGCTGCAAATTCTGTGCCAAAATAACTTTTCCCTGCAGGTCTTTGGGCATCTGTGAAGGGCTGATCTGGAGACACATCTCTCTCTGCAAAACCTCCTACTGGCTGCTTCAGGCAATTGTAGACTGACAGTTATAAATTCTGCCATTGTGAATCATTTAGTTCTTTAGTGCATTAGACTAGGAGCTCAGGCACTTCACACTAGCCAGATTTTGTTTTGGGGCTTACACATGTAAAAGTTACATTATGTGATGCTTAGGATCACAATACCTTAATTGTCTGTGGTATCTAATCCCATGTAATCAATAGTCTTTGTTATTTTTTCTGATTACATGAATGATTTTGCCACTTCATTTCACACTACTCCAAAATATTCCCCATGTTATATATGGATTATCCTCTTTCTCAGAGTAGTTGTCACTTCTGTGACGTTTCTGTTTTCTTTCAGGATGATTTAGAGGAAGTATATTTTATGCCTTGCTGATTCTTCTGTTTAAATTATTCCGTAGCTTTACTAAGGTTCTCCCTAGACTAATTATTTTGAATCACTTTTTTCTTGAAAGAATTTTCTCCCCAGGTGGTTTTCCTCAAGGTCTTGTTGCCATAGTTATGCAGCATCCGTTAGATACAAGTTGAGCATTTCAGCTATTTTTAAGAGTTGTATAGTGGAGAATATGCTATAGTCTAAAAAATATTTTCAGTGTTCCACAACATTAAAAAGAAAGCAGCAGAAGTATTTTATTAGCACAGAGATACTCTAGCTCCACAAATGAAATTTGTTTGCAACTCGGCTCAGAAGCTTTTAAATACCAGCTGGCAGCATTTGTTAAAATCATGACACATCTTCATAGTCCCTGCCATAAACATCCAACCGTTCTTTAACTTCGCTCTGGCATTCTAGACTTTCAAATTAATTCTGAAATTATTAATTCATAGATGTTACAGTAAAATTTTATATTTTTCCTTGTCATTTTCATGTTTTCAGGAAATCGAATGGTTGGATTTTAGTTGCATTATTGCCTTATTAAGAGAGCAATAATTAGATAAAAAAGTCCTATAAGTCATCTGTATTTGTACTGTATTTTTACTTCCAGCATGCCAGCATCAAAGTTTCTAAAAAGTGAGCAGGTCTTGCAGTTTTCTAGCTTTTATCCTGATATTTAATTAAAATTGGAGCTCCGTAGGAAAATCTGGCTCTTGATTGAAGGTATAGAGCAACTGAAAATCTAGTCCATATTACCATTAAGGTTTTCAACAAAGGAGGACAAAGAATTCAATCAATTTTATTATGTTATTATTACTGTTATTTTAAAAGTCCCAGGAAAAGCATCTATTTTTGTGTTCAGCAGTTCTAAGCGAACATTTTTCATCTCTGTCTTAAACCTCTGCTACCCCTGTGCACACACACGCAACCACACAAACTGCCTCTTCTTTAATTCTTCACTAAATGTAAAAAGAATACATCTATCTCGTAAAAACTCAGAGCACTTTACAAGTTGTGGTATATGTTCTGGCTGTGTCCTGAATTCATGTACTTTCCCTTTCCCTCCACCTGCTTTCTCTGGTCACTGAGTGAAATGAAGAATCACTGCTCATCAGATCCTGGGTCCAAACTTCTGAGGGATCGGAAGCTCAAGGAACACCACAGAATTGATCTCCCCTATCACTGAGACACAGCTTAAAATATCTTTGAAGAAGTAGGAGTTTATCCAAAGATCACTCCCTCCTCTCCCACTAACCTCTCTTAGAAAAATGTAATGACAGGTTCCAAGACCTTGATCATTGTCTACAGTCGTTCTGTAACAAGGAAAACATAGGATTAAAAAGTGTATCTTCTGTTGTGGAATCCAGTGCTGTCTAATATCATACAGACTTCTAAAAATTATTTAGATTTTTGTTCCCTCTATTATGATGTGGAAGCAACGTTCTAAAATATCAGCTTTCCAAGGGTTAAAGACTAGACTTATTAATATCCAGTTTCTGTCCATTTACTTTAGTGCTAACATTGCTCATTAGCTTACATACCTTTTTTTAGGAGTGAACAGAATTATCCCCCTCAGTCCTCCTTGTATTATATTACACTAGCATTTTATTGTCTCATCCTGAAAGATTTGAGTCCCTTTTCCTTATATATTCTGTTTTTAGAATGTAGGTGACCTGAATTGTTCATAAAAATTTAAGTGCCATCCCACCAGATGAGATATATTGAAGCAAACGTAGACATTTATATTACCATCTCTGCCAGAAATATCTCACTTCATATATTCTAAAATTAGTTTTTCTTTTTTCATGGCTGTATCACATTAATAGGTTATGGTCATTCTGCTCAACTCAAGTACATCAGGGTTGCTGTATCTCTTCATTTCAAACTGATGGGGAATTCCTCTTTAATTTGGCTAATTTTACCATATTGAATTTTCATGTAGCTAGTGCATGGTTCTGTTTTAATTATACTATTCTATTATTCACTGAACAAATGGAGTCATCTCAATTTCAAGATAAGGTTGCAAGTATATGTGAAATTGGAATGATATGTGGCATTGTAACGGTACATGGTCACCTATATGGTAAGGACCTCTGATTTATAAAAATAGTTAACAAGGATTCAGCATTTTAAAAAAAGTAAATAAGAGACAGGAGAATAGGTTAAACACATAGGTACACAAACTCTAGGAAGCAAAAAATAATGGTCACAGTACCAAGACTAGAAAGAACTGTTAGTTCACTGACTGATGGGTCTTTGAAGGTACCCCTCAGGTGTAGCCTCAGAGATGCCTGATCTGAAATTTGTAGCTCTTAAGAAATGGGGAAACAAGATTGTTGCGGGCCTCTTGAGAAAGGCAGGCTTATCCTGGAATATCTGAAGGAACTTGCGGGATTGTGTAAAACTTAAAGGAATGTAGAAAACTTGTAATGGGGTGTTTATGGGAAGCATCAGATGCATGACTGTGCTTTGTTGACTGGACTAGTCCATCAGGCTTTGACTAGCCAGTGAGTAGGAGGAAACACGTGTCTGGAAATACCCAAGGTCTGAGACACTGACCAAGGAAGGAGCCCAGAGTCTGATCATGGGTATTGGATGGGCTTAGAGCCCATGCTAATATTTGAGGGATCCATGAACGCAATGTTGTTGTGCATCTAGACAGTGTGTGTGTGTGTGTTTCCATGTACATTTTCATTATGGAATACCAATCCTGATCAACCAGGGAGGAGGAACAAGTCTGGGCAGTCCATGTTCATGTTTATGTGAGTGCTACTGGTGTTTGCATGACAGCGTGTAAAGCTCTCTGCTTGTGCTAACGTCTGTGGCTGCTTGTGTTCTTGTGTGTGTGTATCTGCATCTATGGAAAACCTACTGGAATGACAAACCAGAGCAGCAGCAAACTGGAAGTCAGAGGAATATTCTGGGTCTTAAGTCCACCTGAATCAGCTTCCCTTAAGAACGATATCATGCAATCCAAGCAGCAGATCATTTCCAAGACAGCCTCATGATTACTAGGAGACAATGTATTTTTCTTAAATATTTATCTCTTCTTTCCATTGTTCTTTGCAAGGACTAATTACTTATGGAAAGACAATTTTCATATATCTAGTTACTTAATACGCTGAGGTAAGAAGTCTGTGATGCCAACATTGCACTTCTTAAAGATCACAGCTGTTCTGTTATGATCTGCACAAAATTTATACACATTAAAATTGTTTCATATATATGTTAGACATAGCACATGAAAATGCCTACTGGATGTAAATATACAGTTTATATTTGCAATTTTTACTTAAAAGTGTCACAAATTGTCAAATACTCTTGTTGTTCCCTAAGAGTAGACACTAAAGTCATATCTTTGGAAATAACATCACAAAGAACTAAACAAGGATTTCCAAACATTCCGGCTGGCCAGTGTTTTCTTATCATAATTAAATCATGGAACTGTATGAAAATACTCCCAGAACTGACAAACAACAGAATATCCAGTGTTCTTTGTGTTACTAAGTACCAATATGCCCAAAGTGCACACAGAGAAAACTGAAGCAATAGTAAATTAATTTTTGTACTTAAGATGAAGTAAAAATTTCAGTTATGCCATAAGCTGCATAATGAAAAGAGAAGACAATTCAAGATTTATTTGACCTCAAATCATCCATCTTGCTTTGTTATCATCTGAGAGACCATTTCAAATCCAAATATCAAAGACCAACACCTGGATACTTGCAGAAAAATCAAGAGATCATATTTTCCTTTGAGATAAATGTTTACTAGATTTGAGAAAATAATGAATACTGAATTGCAAGAAAATATAGGAAATATAGGTATTTCTGAACATCTGTGAGAATAAACATTTGTGCTTATACAACATATGCCTAAGGATTGATAAGTACATGCAGGAAGTTAGACTGAATATATAAGACATGCTAGAGCTTTTTTCGTAATAAGATATTGTGTCCAAGGCTAGATAATGTTAACACGTAGCATATCTAAACTCTGAAATGTCTGACTGACATTTCATACTTAGTTCACACATAGTATGCATATCAGACAAAATAAGGACTTCTCACAAAATTAAATTTTGTCATATCAATGCACTTTATGTCCAATAAAAATTAAAACAAATATCTAAAAACCCCTCAGAAATTAAAAGATTTTGTATCCATTTTTCTTTTGTTTTTAAGTTATATTTAGAAATACAATTAAGTTTTCTATGTCTAAGTATTTTCTTAGTAACCAAAATCTAGCTTAAAAAAGTGAAAGCTATAAGCTTCCAGTGATGTTTGAAATCTGTTGCACTGAAAATGTAAAAAAAAAAGGTCAACAATTTAACTCTTTAGTGTTCTTTGATATATAAATTTTTATGTCATACTCTTTGCTTTTGTGTCACTAAGACATAATATCAAATACCGCAGTGACATTTGGCATTATGCCAGAAACATGGCACATGACACTTTTAAAAACATTTTTTTTCCACCACTTATTTCCACTGTGTCAGCTATGCTAAGGTTGCCCATTACATCCACTTTAAATCAGTGGACCACTTCAGTAAATATAGACTCTTCAGTGGTAAAACAGATTTACTCCCTCTGGCTGGTGCCAGAATATTTAGCAGAAGTCAAGTATCTATATAACGAGTGAGCTCATGAGATAGTGTCTCTGTTTTATTTAATGCAAGAAACTCATTATTCATTGTAATTAAAATGTTTAGTGTTACACTGCTGATACATAAAATCTGAGGAGTTTGCAATGCAAAATTAAATGGGGAAAATATCTCAGAACAACTGTATAAGACCACATTACAACACAAATCTGCTCATGTTTTTCTCATATTAAGATAGAATAAATAAGAGCTTGCATTGTGCAGTGCAGTAAAAAAAGACTGTATAAAAATAGCTACTTCTTAGTTAACAAAGCTAGTTTTTTACTTCTGTGGCATAGCCCTTTATTTCAGGTCTACCAAGTATTCCTATTGCTCTGTTTTTAGCTCGTTTCTGCTTATTACCATATCTCTACTGACCACAGTGACAATGAAGGAAAGATAGTTATCATTTTTGCCCTATCTCTCTTTGGTTACAAGACAGTAAATATTCAGTTTCTACTTTCCCAGAACATGGTCTACTACTCTCCTTGCTTTTTGGCCAGTGAAGTTCAGGAGAATCACAAATTCTTTCCTCATTTTAAGGAAATATTCAACCACTGGGTATGCATGTATAAGTTTACAATAAATATACATAGCAGACTGTCGTGGTTTAGCCCCAGCCAGCAACTAAGCACCACACAGCCGCTCGCTCCCTCCCCCTCCCCCAGTGGGACAGGGGAGAGAACTGGAAAAAATTCCTGTGTCCTGAAAGCAGGACACAAACGTATATGCACATATGATACAATTCCTGTGCTTTTCACACTTCTGTCCCCAGCAGACAAAGCAAAAATGTGGGACATAAAACTGGGTGTCCTGGTTTCATCTGAGATAGAGTTGGTTTTCTTCACAAGAGCTAGTGTGAGACTGTTTTGAATTTGGGATGAGAAAATGTTGATAACGTGCTGATGTTTTGAGCTGTTGCTAAGTAGTCAAGGACAGTCCAGCTTCTCATGCTGGCCCGCTAGCAAGCAGGCTGGGGGTGCACGGGGAGCTGGGAGGGGACACAGCTGGGACAGCTGACCCAGGCTGGCCAAAGAGATATTCCATACCATATGACGTCATGCCCAGTACATAAGCTGGAGTTAGCCGGGGAGTGGAAATCGCTGCTTGGGGACGGGATATCGATTACCAGGTGTTGAGCAATTGCTGTATTGGGCATCACTTGATCTTGTACAT
Source organism: Phaethon aethereus (assembly GCF_964289735.1). NCBI lineage: Eukaryota > Metazoa > Chordata > Aves > Phaethontiformes > Phaethontidae > Phaethon > Phaethon aethereus. Next base: position 170,634,996 of record NC_138575.1, on the reverse strand, counting down.
TCCTTTGTTGGTATTATTTTTGTTATTATCATTGCTGTTTCCTTCTCTCTTGCTGTCCTATTAAATTGTTTTTATCTCAACCCATGAGTTTTTTTCCCAATTCTCTCTCCTGTCCCACTGAGGGGGAGGGTGGGCAGTAAGCGAGTGGCTCACTTAGTTGCTGGCTGGGGCTAAACAATGACAGTCCTTTTTGGCACTCAACATGGGGCTAAAGGCTTGAGATGATAATGGTTGCAGGTCACGATATCATTTTATTTGATTTGCAACATGCTCTCGTCTTTGCTGTACATGTTAAGGATCGGTGTTGGTTTCTGCGCGCTACTGCACTCTGCGATGATTAGTAATGTCTTGCCTGCGAGATTTGTTTTTAGAGCACTGACCTTGAGCTTAATGTGGTATCTGAGCTCTGTACTAAAGCCGTTACTGTATTTTGGGTACTATTGTGTGGAGACAATTAGCAATTATACTTCTGCCTCTGAAAGGCTTTTTATGGAGGAAATGCAGAATGGTACCTTTGCTGCCCTTGGTCATAACATTTCCTCCTTCATCACAATAACTTTTCAGCATTTTGAACACCCTTGGGTAGTTAAAATACCTCTATTGTTACTTCTGGGGAACACTGTTTCGGTTTTGTCTAAGGTTGGGAAGCGATTTAAGAATATCATCCAGAGATCTGCCCCAAGGCTGGATAGTTATGAATGGCAGGGCGTGTGGAACAGCATGGGCAAATGCCTGGGGCGGTGGGCACCTCCGGTGTTTTGGAGCTTCACTCCCGAACAAGTGCGGAATCCTGATAAACTAGCAGAATATTTGGAAGAAGTATGCTGTCAGCCTGGCAGCTCCAAGGAGACACAAATCATTGCAATGTGCTGGGGCCTTGCCCATGCCTACCGAGCTCTGTTTAACACTATGCAAAGGGGAGAGAGGCTCTCTGGGTCTGATGGCAATGTGGCAGGCACTCCGACTACTCCAACCCCCACGATGGGCACTGTAGTTACTCAGACTGTTGCAGCTGAACCAGAGAAGCAGCCCATCCTGGCATCAGTCATCCCTGTACAAAAGAAGAAATCTTGGAAATGGAAGTCAGCTTGTTTAGTAAAGGACAAAGAAGCTTTTTCTAAGAAGCCAGAGGAAGAGAGTGAGGAGGCAGAGTGCTCTGAAGCAGGGCCATCACAAGCACGGAAGAGGGAAGAGAGCAAGTCATCGCTTGAAGAGGAGGAAAAGGAAGAACTCATAAAAGAGACGGTAACTACACGATCTCTATCCCTGAGTGAACTGCAAGATATGCGAAAGGATTTCAGCCGTCGTCCAGGTGAGCACATTGTCACCTGGCTGCTCCGATGCTGGGATAATGGGGCCAGTAGCCTGGAATTAGAGGGTAGGGAAGCCAAGCAGCTGGGATCCCTTTCTAGGGAAGGGGGCATTGACAAAGCAATTGGAAAAGGTGCACGAGTCCTCAGCCTCTGGAGACGACTCCTGTCGGGTGTGAAGGAAAGGTATCCCTTCAAGGAAGATGTTCTATGTCATCCAGGCAAGTGGACCACCATGGAGAAAGGTATCCAGTACCTGAGGGAACTAGCTGTGCTGGAGGTGATTTATGGCAACTTGGACAATGGTCGATCGTCCAAAGATCCTGATAAAGTCAATTGCACACGACCTATGTGGCGGAAGTTTGTACAGAGTGCACCATCATCATATGCCAACTCATTAGCAGCAGTGGCCTGGAAAGATGGAGAGAGACCAACGGTGGATGAATTGGCTGGCCAACTCCAGCAACATGAATAAAGTCTCTCGTCCTCCCTACGGGCCCGCGTCTCTGCTGTAGAGAAACTGTCCCAGGAATTTGGGCAACTCAAAGAGAATGTGCCCTACACTACACCCGTACGGACCAGTATGTCAGCTATTAGGAGTAAGTGCTCTTCTGCTCAAGAGAGAGGATACACACCGCGAGCTACCCTGTGGTTTCAACTGCGTGACTATGGAGAGGACATGAGGAGGTGGGATGGAAAACCTACCTCAACCCTAGAGGCACGAGTACGTGAGCTGCAAAGAAAAACAATTACAAAAGGGGGTTCAGGTCCCTCCAGAAAAATCATTGCTCCACTTTCCAGTGGGCAGTTCCCCAGAAAGAATAGAAGGGCTGATCTTACCTCTGATCCTCTTGAAGGGACTTCCGATTCATATTTACATTTATGTAGATGATACAAGTATCTGAAATATATATGATTTATTTGTCCATTCCACTATTAATGGAAAGGTGATAGATATGGATGTTATTCCTAAGGAAATGGACGAAGGCGTAAGTCATTTATATTTGGGAATGAGCTGCTTCACCAAACATCTTACTAACAATTCTTCTGAGATTGATTTGAAAGATTGGGAACTACATGTAAGAAAGGATTGCACAATCTTTATAAAAGGATAGTCTTGTCTATAAACCCTAGAAGATCACAGAAACTTTGCAAAGAGTGTTACCCTGTTCAATAGAATTGTATGAATGGACTTCAAAGAAGGAGATGGTTCTTCTGTTTGCTGTAGTTTATATTTAAGGTCAACAGTAAGAACTACAGAAGAACAACTTCATCCCCAGTGAAATGTTGTCATTTTGGCTGTGTTTTACTTCTAAGACTAGCCTGTTCAACCCAAACAAAATCTGGAGAAATTGAGACAAATATACTTACTCAGCCCTTGGAAAGCAAGACTAACAGCTTTTATACTTTCTAACTCCTAACAATTCTGAAATCTACTTTTAACAACTTATTTGAAAGTTTAGATCTTGCTATTAAAAAAAAAAAACCACAGGAAAATGTTGGTGGACACATGCAGATAAGGTCTCTGGCTGTGTCACGTGATTAAAAAAACCTGAAGTTGTTGAAATGTTCTTTTTCACATTCAGTTTAGAAAATGTTTCACATACTTGCACTAGAAACATGGTCAAGGTAGACTACAATGTGCTTGTGTTTTGTATTAATTCAGGGCTCTGATTTGCCCTCCTCCAAGGCACCAGACTCCTAGGTTGTCCTCTCAAGCCCAGGTTGACAGCCTGGGAAGTGCCTCTCTGGTGTTTTGTGCACACCTTTAAGAAAGCTGAGAAAGAAGACAGTCAGGCTGGTCCCAGTTATGCTCTGTAGATAGTTAAGGACCTGACCAAGCATCCCAGTGGAAGTACAGACAGATGAGTCTACTGTTGTACACACTCACTAAAATGAGTAAGTGGTTCGATCAAAAGCTAGCAGTCTGTGAGAGGCACTGAATGCACATAAGTCAAACTGATAGTCTGTTGTATAGCCTTGAGCATAAACAGGGGGGAGAGATTTTGTTTCTGTTGGCATCGTATTCTTTGGGAATAGCATAGGGTGTCTGTGGTTTTCAGAACAGTATAACATTTTTTCTTTCCACTGCAGCTTCTTCTATTTTTCCTTAAAAATAACTCACACTTATTTTCAGAAGCAAGAACTGGTTCAGGTTTTCTATGTTATGTAGTGATTTACTTAACCAAAATGATAAAAAAATTCTTATGATGTTGCATCTGCTCTTTTTCTTACTGTAAACAATAAAATTATGTTTAAGTGGCTTGAACAGTCACAGGGACTTTACATGTCTATCTCTTCCTGTACTTACTGAAATTAAAATCAGAATCAGATTATTTTATTTTGCAGGTTTTTAGTTGCTTAGAATTGCTGTAATTTTTCACTTCAACCCTGTTTAGTTTTCATTAAAATAGATAGATAGGATTTTTTTGTTGTTGTTCTTGTTTTCAGTAGGAGTAAAATGGGATCTTTTAAATTTCATCATTTTTTTTCTCTTGACTATTTTTTTCCCAGTGTCTTTGTGCTCAAGATGTTAATATTTTCTTTTACTTGCCCTCTGTTGTGTGATGCTAGCTGAATTTGGAGATGTAGTGTTAAATCATAGGTAAGTCCTCCTTCTAGCTGGTTTCAAAGTTGATTGATTTTTAAAGACATATATTTTAAAAATAGTGACTTCACCATTTCCCTTGACTCAATTGCTAGCAATATAACAGCTTAACTACTGATTTTAAATACTCTTTGTAACTCCCTGCTGTTTACTTTTTACAATTTTTGAAGCATGATTAAAAAATTACAAACCACTTATACGAAGTTTTTGTAAAAAGCAGTTTTAATATTTTAAAGCATATTAGCTTGCATGATTATAAAAGCATCTTCACAAAAATATGTTTAAATCAGAGTAAACATTTATAAAATTAAATAACCACTAAACAATTCATTCTTCCAAATTTCATCTTACTGTTATACAGCTGAATTCACTTTTATACAGAATGAGTGGTGAATAGAATCATAATTTTGTACACTATGACCTGAACTATTTTAACATTATGTTCACTGAATGTTATGCAAAACATGCAATGAAGTAGTAATACCGACAAAATGAAGCTGGTTCCATTAAAGAGACCTTTTTGTGGAGAGAAGAAAAATACATATATCAGAACTGAATGAAGAGGGAAGACAGATGCAAGTCACTAGCTGATCAACTTGCAAAATCCAGTATTTCTATAGTGCTATAAAGTTTATGTGCACAGTCTTGAGAAGAAAAACAAAATGTAGTAAGAACTAGCCATTTTCTTTGGGTCATTTCTTATTTCTGGGCTAAAGGACAAAATGTTTTTTTAATTGGTTGTTGCTACTGTCCAAGCATAAAATCTTGGTTTGCCTTGTTAATTGAATGAAAAATGAAAGATAGCTAGTGAAAAAAATATTTAGACCATAGCTTATAATAATTTATAAATTCCCAAGAATTACACTGAACTGCAATATTTTGTACCTGTGTAACACTTGTTATATGCAGATACACTTATGTTTTCCACTCTTTTTAAATGAAGGTTTGCTTCAGAAGCTGATGTAACAAGATAGAGATAGGTGTGGTCATCTCAAACTGTATGTTTTATTAACAAGAGTCTTCCCAACATTTTGAAGTTAAGGCAAACCTATAGATCATTTCAGTTCAAACAGGATCAACAGGAAATTTTTGGCACAAATAATATCAGATTTTTCATTAATACCTTGTAATGTTCTGTAAAAAAGAAAAAAAAGCTTTATCTGATTCCTACTCTTTAGAGTATTTGCAGACTAGGTCAAACAAAATATCACGTTACAGACAAGCATTTGTGTGCATTTTCCTGTGTTCATTTTCAGTTTATTTTAATAAATTATTTGCATTATTGTCATGAACCACTTTGAAGACTGTGCATCATTTAGCAAGTATGTATTTACTGTGAGTGAGGAGCAAGATTTTTGATCTGAGATACAGTTAGAGGAAACATTTGTTTGCTGACTTCAGCATTAAAGTGTTACTTGCATTTTTGTGGTAATTCAGATGACCCTCTGGAAACAAGGAAGCAATTTGACTGGGAAAGAGAATTTAATGTGTTATTACAATGGGAATCTAACATTTACACAGAGCCTTAAAGCTGGGCTGTTATCAGATGGCTATAAGGACTTATGATGATGGGTGAAACATCAAAGAGTAATCTGATATGTAGGAACATTGTAGTTCTTATCTCTGATGCTGAGGGCAGCCTATTGAATCTAATGGCAAGATCAACTAACTATTCTTAGTATCTTTTTCAAACTCTCTGTTTCAACCTAATAGGAAAAAAATGTCAGTAGCTTAGGACAATAGGCTGTGTAACTCACAGATGAGGGAATGACTCAGTGAGAGTTTTTATATATGTGCTTTTGTATATCTTTTTTTTGCAGTGGTTAAGAAATTGCTAGGACACAATATATGTCTCAGTCAGCTAATACATGGCCAGTGAAGAGAAAAATTACTAGGATATGGTTCAACAAAGTATCTGCTGCTGTTCACCAGAGAAATCTTCTAACATCCTCCTTATTTTATACATATGAGATAACATGGATATCAAAAAATGTTTACATTACCCTCTCTAAACATTCTCTAGTTATATCAAAACTCATCTTTGTCATATTTGAAAGATCTGATGCCTTTCACACCTATAATGGCCCAGAATAGATTTTGTGATCTATTCTGCCTCCATTTGTGATACTTACACTTTGAAAGGGTTAGGACAAACACCAGCTCCTTTCTCAGTAGTGTGAATTAGCTGATGGAACAGAAAAAACACTCTCTTCTCCAACCTTGTGGGACTGCTATGGAACTTCTGTGGTGAAATAAGAAAGTAGTAAGAACAATTTCAATACCACTTCATACTCACCTTTTGAGTATCCTAGAGAGGCTAGCCACAGATCACAAATCAAGCCACATTTTGTTTACAGAGAGGAAGAAAGACAGAAGTGCTGCACTAAGAAATGAGAAACTGGCACTCTGGAAGAAGACTGTGAAGAGGAGGAGGCTGAGTAAATGTTTCTTGCATGCAATGTATGAGAATTGGCACGTTCACCTTAAGTTAAGTCCCTTTCATTTTGTGGGAAGACCTCTGCCAGGACAAACTCTTCTTAAAAAAATTTGCACAGCCAGTCTGAACCCCTATTCTCTTTCTCTGGGGCTTCTAGGAGGGATGTGGTACAGAGGATTTCTGTTCCTCTTCTGAAATGCAGTAGGCTGTGCAGCTAAACATCCGGAGCCGTAAAGGCAACATTTTTCATCATCTGCTCCTTAGGGCAAGTACCACTGCATAACTTTCAACTAAAATGCCATCTCTCTTACCTTCTCCAAAACATGTTGGTGTTGTCCATGTTGTTTATCGGGAACAAATCTTGGTCTGTATTATCCTTTGACTATGACTGGGAATTTTCTGTGAGGTTGTTGGATATCATTGGTCAAAACCAAACCCAACAGAACGTTTACAATATAACAGTACTGTGGCAGACTGCTTAAGCCCATGTTCTGTTTATTAGACTAACACAGACAAAACACTATAATCGCTTGGACTACTCCTAACTAACATAGAAACTAATTGGATCCAAAGTGCTCATGTTATAAGTTGTTAGAATTTAGGTTGCATAAAACCACATATAAGAACAGTAAAAACTGGTTCAGACCATGCCATCACCTGGGCTAATGTTATATCTTCAACAGCAGCCATAAGAGGACACTTAGGAAAACTTTAAAAAGTCAAGCATATGTGATACTGCTTCCTTCCTCAGTTTCACAATCCTCTCCCAGCTCCCTACTATTTCCCTCTCGGGAGGTGTCCTGGGCCTGATATGGTTCATCTATTCAGGAACTTCCAGTTAATCCCTCTTCCAAGTATGTTCCAGTCTCCTCATAAACCCATGTGAACTTATTTCAATGGTGATGTCTTTTAAATAGGAATCCCACATATCTGTTTTTTGCTGATTTTTTATTTTTTGGGTCTTTTTTATTTTTTGTTTGAACTTGACATTTCTTAGTTTCATATGATGGTCCCTGGATCTTGTACTGGGAAGATTTGTACACTTGAATATCTGCATTGAAGTGCATTGACATTCATCATTTGAATTTATGCATTACTCAGGACTTCAATGAATGCATCTTTTTTCATTGGTTACTGTCACAATTTTACACTTGTATGTACATACCAATGTGGACATTAAAATAGGCCTGATTAAGTCTTTCCTTAAAAATACCATTTTTTTTCCTTTAACTAAAAAGGGAATTTAGGCAGTTTACATCAGTTGCAATGATCTTCATTACAGATCTATGTAAATTAGAGGTGTACAGTGTTGAACCACTCTAACTGACCAAATTAACATTCCCTTGAAGTAATTATTGGCTTTACTACCACCATTCTCTGAAGACATTTACATGATTGAGTCAGCTGTGAAATTGTCAGTTACAACTGATATTTTCTAGATTCTGAACATGTTCTGTCTTTTTAGTCATAATATACTAGGAAGTGTTTGATTAGGGATAGCTGTATAGGTAGATCTTTTAGATACACCTTTGTAGCTTCTTGTTTGCTAAGGCCCTAGGTTTTCCTGAGTAAAATATGTGTTCTTGGATTTTGGGGTTGTATATCTAATCTTCTAGTCTTCTAATAAAGTTGACCAACCACTTTTGATTCTCTTTACACTTTTCACCTCCACAATTTCACATAAAACCAGGTTTCACTGTAAAAAAATATATTTTTTTTTGCTTGTGCTGATAATTTCACCTGCTTTGATAGCTCTTCCATGTCCCTAATTTCATGCATTATAACATTAAAGAATATTCCATGCTTATCCTCTATTCAGTTTGTGATTTTATAAATCTCTTTCCAGTGACAGAACATGTATTGTGCACTATATTTGAGATCCAGCTCTTTCATGTGTTTTTACAGTAAAAATTAGTCAAAAAGGAGACATCAGGAAACATAATCTAGTTTGGACTTTCATAAAAATGTTCATAGATTATTTAAGAAATAATTGCTCATTTAATTTTATTATTTCAATATTATATGTAGTAGCTTTTCAGCACATTTTTATCAACAGTTAACAGTGGTCAGTATTTTAGGGTATTCTGCAACCATTCACAGACAGCTCTTACAACTGAATGTTTGTGTGTATTGGCAAATTAAAGTGTGCTGTGATTGCAGTGCTTAGAAGACTGAAAAATCAGGTCAATCTCAAACTGTTAAAACAACACTTTACTAGGTTGACATCAATTAACATCACATGTTGACAGTAATTAGTTATTACACATTGTTAGTCATTGTCATTGCACACTGAAAGCAATCCTCCCTTAACAGTCATATCCTACACCAGCTGTGAATATGCAAAATCACAGAGATGATGCCATGTAGTCGGCACTAATGGCTGCTGTCTGTGATGTTCGTATTCACTGAGCTTAATGAATGCTCCTCATTATGTCCTCTCCCTGCTTCCACCTCACCATCCCCTAATTAAGAGTTTGGCCCTTTTATAAAAAGGGTGAGTCACTAGGTAGACTACAACTCTTGGCCTTCATTTTGGGGCTACATGGTGACTTGAGGTGTGCCACTCTCCCAGGCTGTGGCAAGTGCCTCCTCCTCTGTGGCTTTTCCGTCTCTTTCCTCCACTCTTTCCGCCCTTGCCTGGCTGTTTCTAATTTTCTTAAAACAGAAGCAGTCTTTATCCAGCCCTTTAGTAAGCACGCAAAACCTCAGGAGGTCTTTAGTCCAACCTCCTTCTCAAAGCAGAGTCAGCTCTGAGTTCACACCAGGCTGCTCAGAGCGATGTCTGGGCACATCTTGAAAACCTTTAAGGACTGATACAGTACAACCTCTTCAGGCAATCTGCATCACTGCTCAACCACAGGGAGAAATGCTTGACCAGCACAGAGTTGTTTAGGTTCCCAAGGTCTCTCTGCTTTCAACCTCTGGTCAAACTTTCAAGACCATGCATAAACTGCACATCGTAACACAAGCTACTCGCTGCCAAGCTCACACAGCCAGTTCCCATAAGAAATTGGTAACAAAAGGCCATAACTGGGGCCTTGCCCAGTCATCATAAGGCTCAGCTAGTACAAGGCCTGTGGGCTGTCACTAGCAATGGCTGTAGTATTTTTGGGGCTGCTGGATAAAGAAAAGCTTCTCCAGTAATGCAAAGTCAGTGTTTTAATGTTTGGGTTTAAAACAAGCTGAACATAGTTAAAACCTGCTTAGTCTGCTTCATCTTTCATGGGTAACACAGGCGTCTGTATTTAGCTACATAGATTTATTTATTACTACCCTGAACCATTTTTATTATTCCTAATTTTGTCACCTATGTACTTCATTTTTCAAAGTAATTTGAAAATATGTGGCATAGTACAAGAATCAGTACAGAACCCTATGGGATGAAGTCAGTGATGGCATCCTATTGCAAATAATGTTACAATCCTTACTTACCTGTAGCCTTATATTAAATTAGTTTCTTCAGACTTCATAAAAATTTTGTGTTTTTTCTCAGTCTAAGCATACTGTAGGAACCTGATGACACTTACCTGTATACTTATCGACTACTTCAATGAACTCAAGTTTGTTATGCTTCAAACAGCTATCTTTGAAAACATCATTAATGTTATTTCCTGTCACATCTTTCTCCACATATCTAATAATTTCACTCCTTTACTAATTATTGTTTGTACCAATTTTGGACCTAGTATGGAAGGACTTTTTTTCCTAAGCATTTGTTTAATATCTTGCTTCTCCATATTGGCTCTTAAGGTAATTTTTAAAGACTTTTTAGATAATATGTATAAGCTCTGAGACTCCAGTACAGTTTTCTTAAACAAAATCATCACATCCACATGCTGTAATTTGCCTTGGCCCTTAATCCTTTTCAATGAGCTTTCTCATTTTTAAGTACTTCCCTTATTTGTAAATTAAATGTTACTGCGTATGCACAACTACACTTCCTTCTTTTTTCCCTTTGATGGTCACGTTTCTCACATATTTAGGTTAAATGATTATACACTGTGCCTAGGTATGCTCACAGCATTATGAAATATTTATATACCTACATTCTGTTGATACAACAAAGTAAATTCTGATTAGATATTAGAAGAACTCTATTCACCCTGAGGATACTTAAGCACTGGCGCAAGCTGCCCAAAGAGATTGTGTAGTCCGTGCTGTAGGAAGTATTCAAAACTGACGGGATGCAGCCCTGAGCAGGCTGCAGTAACCGGACCTGCTTTCTGCATGGACGTGGAAATAGTTGACCCTTAAGGATCCCTTCCAGTCTAAATATTTCAATAATTCTATGGTCACCATCTGCCTGAAAAACTTTTATTTACCTGACTGCTTTCCTTTACACTTGCCATAAATTGCCTTGACTATATCTTGCCGTAAGGTTTCCCTCCTCTTCAGTGATAACTATTGTTGCACTACTGGAAATGGAAAGGCATCTGTAATGTATCAGCTGCCCAGCAAAGTCACATAGAAAGTCAACAGTTTATTTCTGTAACTGGAGTTTATGTTAATTTCCAGATTTCATTTTTCCAGAAACACCCTCTTTTTTTCTGTACTTTAAAAGGAGTAATTTCTCATTGCATAGCATAGTTAGTCATGATTTTAAAAACATAGTACTGCAGGGAAAAAAAATCCTGCTCTATTATTATGTACCGTTATAAACTTGAGTGGGAGTTTAGGTTGGATGTGAAATGTAGAATCAGATCTTTTGTGTAGTATTTGATGATATTGTTAATATGCACCTCTGTAGTTTAATGATGGGCACTCACATTGTAACAGCAAACAAAAAGCAACTTAATGTTAATTTAAGAGAAAATTGTTTTCTTTAAAGCATGGAAGGATTAGATGGTGGAGCTCATATCGCACAGGTACAAATTATAGTTTGTTGAAGTGACTAGCTGGGTAGATGAAGGGAGAGCAGTGGATGTGGTTTACCTTGACTTCCATAAGGTTTTTGACACTGTCTCCCATAACATCCTCATAGTGAAGCTCAGGAAGTGGGGGTTGGATGAGTGGACTGTGAGATGGGTCAAGAACTGGCTAAGCAACAGAGCTCAAAGGGTTGTGGCCAGCGGCACAGAGCCCATTTGGAGGTGTGTAGCTAGTGATGTTCCCCAGGAATCAGTACTGGGTCCAGTTTTGTTCAACATCTTCATCAGTGACCTAGATGAAGGCTTGGAAGGTACCCTCAACAAGTTTTGCTGATGATACAAAACTAGGAGGAGTGGCTGATACAGCAGGAGGCTGTGCCGCCGTTCAACGGGATCTGGACAGACTGGAGAGTTGGGCAGAGGGGAACCTCATGAAATTTAACAAGGACAAGTGCAGAGTTCTGCCCCTGGGGAGGAAGAACCCCAGGCACCAGTACAGGTTAGGGGTTAACCTGCTGGAAAGCATCTCCATGGAGAAGGACCTTGGAGTGCCGGTAGACAAGAAGTTATGCATGGGACAGCAATGTGCCCTGGTGGCCAGGAGGGCCAATGGTATTCTGGGGTGCAGTAAAGAAGAGCGTGACCAGCGGGTCAAGAGAGGTTATCCTCCCCCCTCTACTCTGTGCTGGTGAGGCCTCATCTGGAGTACAGTGTCCTGTTCTGGGCTCCCCAGTTCAAGAGAGACGGGGAACTTCTGGAGAGAGTCCAACGGAGGGCTATGAGGGTGATTAAGGGACTGGAATATCTCTCATAGGAGGAAAGGCTGAGAGACCTGGGGCTGTTTAGCCTGGTGAAGAGAAGGTTGAGAGGGGACCTTATCAATGTCTGTAAATATCTGAAGGGTGTCTGTCAGGAGGATGGAGCCAGTCTCCTTTCAGTAGTGTCCAGTGATAGGACAAGGGACAATGGGCATAAACCGCAGTACAGGAAGTTCCACCTCAACACGAGGGAAAACTTCTTTCCTGTGAGGGTGATGGAGCACGGGAACAGGCTGCCCAGAGAGGTTGTGGAGTCTCCTTCTCGGGAGACCTTCAAAACCTGACTGGACACGTTCCTGTGCAACCTGCCCTAGATGATCCTGCCTTGGCGGGGGGGTAGGACCAGATGATCTTCAGAGATCCCTTCCAACCCCTACCATTCTGTGATTCTGTGATTCTGTGAAGTAGACTACTTTTTCTTTCTTGCTATGTTACTTATTTTGTTTGTCAAACAATATTGTAAGTCAATTTAATAGACTAAAAAGATCTAAAATATAGGCCACATATAATAAAGGTAGTATTGTTGAAACACTTTCTACTATGCAGATTTGTGTGTGTGTTCTCATTGTAAATCCTTGATTCAAGATGTCACCAAGTATTCTGTTCTAAGATTACCAAACAATATGCTCTAGTTTAACAGAATAAAAATCAACACAAGATTGTCAATATCACAGCAGAGTTTTTCAAGCCTTACACTCTTTGTTAATAATACACAAAATAAGGAATTTGACGGTGAAGAAACAACACGAGTCATCCAAAAACATGCAATTATGAGAAAGAAATCTTTTGCTGGTTAGATCTATTATATAGCTTCAGATATTTTTACTTAGCTTTTTTCCACATATTTATTTGCACTTTTCTCCATTAGAGCTCATCTAGAAATTAAATTATATGGGAAAGGCTGAACCATGTTGATTGGGCTAAAAGAGACTTTCCAGATACACATTTATTTAAGTTTGATATTTTTCTCTGCATTAAGTGTTGCATTTCTTTGAAAAACATTAAAGGAATTTTTTCCAATTAAAAATATTTGCTACTAAGTTGGGGTTTGAGAGTTTGATTTTTTTTTGAGATAGCTGATTTTTTTTGTAAGAATGACTGTGTTTTCTAATTTAGCTCTACTTAAAATCTTAGAACACTTACTGAAATCTCTCTCTCAAATCTAGACCTGAAGATATTTCCATAGCAAAGATTGATACCCCTGCTCATTTTTGATTACTCAGAGACAGATCACAGTGAGGAGAAAGAAGGGGGGAAAAGCTGTGCAATCAGACACTGGAACTTGGGAGCAGAGACACTGCTCTGTGTTCCACCAGTTATATGGAGCAGCATTAATCTCACCTAATTTTGTAAGGCAATATTGAATCATGAACAGTCTATGGAAATAAATTAAAACATTTAAAATGTAATTTTTCTTAATAAGCAAACACCTACTTCCAGACAAGCTGAACTGAGCCTAGAAGTGAATATAAAGAAAACCTAAGTTGGTTAGCTCAAGTTTAGATATGAACATTGCAGCATCTACATTCAGATGCATTTCATCATGTTAACAACTATTTTCCTAAATATTTGTAGTGGGTTGACCTTGGCCAGCTGCCCACCTATCTTCCTTCTCATTATTCCTCTTCAACAGGACAGAAGGAAGAAATTAAAATGAAAAAGACCTTTTAAGATTAAAACAAACCCTTATTTCTCATCTACAGTTTGGATTTTTAGTTACTATTTTCAGTGCTATGTTTCTCCTGTTCTTCACTCGTTTCCCTCCCCTAAGTATCTCACGCTACATCTGCATAGTTCCATTTCGGATTTATTACATTTTTATCTTTCTCTCAGATATTTTTACAATCAACTTTGGAAGAAGATAAAAAATAAAGCTGCTGGTTGCACCAGATGTATATGCTTGTATGTGTCTATCAATAAAAGAAACTGAGATCCTGAGTTTCTTTCATCTCTTAGCATGATGTTTGTTACTAATTGCACTGAAATATAACACAAGAATTCAAATGGGTTTTTTTCAGGAAAAATGATAGGCATTCACAATTTTTTTAATCTCTTTAAACCTTCCATCATCTTTGATCTGTAAGTTTATATTGCCACCCATTTGAAAATTGTGATTCAGAAAACACAAAAGTTAATGTCAGTAATGAAGTTCCAGATGATCTAAGGAATCTCTCCCTTTCTTCCAACTACATTTTTTTTCAAGGAGAGATTTTGTTCTGACCGTTTGGATTCTTTCATGTTGTTAAATTTTATTCTTCTAGGGAACAACAGAATATGTGACAAAGCATGAATATAAATTTAATGTTTCTGGTTACAGAATAACACATCCAGAACAGCATTTCAATGGGAAACCAGATAAAATGTGTTCTGTTTAGGAAATGTCTTCTTTTTGTGAAGAAACAAATCAACCTTTGCACCACATCCAATTATCCTTTTGTTTCCTGAAGTAGATAATGTTCTGTGGATTAAGGCTTTTAAAAGGAATTCAGGAATGAAGGTATTACATAAATTATAATTGGAGTGAGTTATTGTCTATCATTCCATGTCAGTATATCATAGTTTATATCACTTCTAGGCTAACTTTGATGATTTTTCTGAACTTTTTTTTTTTTTTTAAATCAGGTTGCATTAAAAAGTACAAGTTGTCTTACCATTGTGTTCCAAATTGAAAATCTAAATGAGTATGGTTTATTACTATTAATGTAGAATTTTAGTATAATGATAATGATTAGCTGTTAATGTGATGTGTTATATTTTCTAGCTGTTCACTTATTAAAGAAAAAAACCCCTGTTTTCTCCATGAATAACAGTTTTCTTAAGAGCTACCTGTTTTTTCAGTTATAAATCCATTTGCCCGTTTTCTTTAAACCAAATGGTTATCAAATGCAATGTTTTCTTTAAAAACAAATGCAAATCATAGAGAGAACTACATAAATTTGGACTAGAGTATACAACAGGATATTTGTTTTTTCTATGTAGTAATAAAGCAATAGAAGAGAAAGAAATTTCACAAAACAAACTTTTAGCTCAGAATACTCTTTCAGTTTTGATGGGGATTGTATCAGTGTCTCTATTTCATGTGCTTAATAGGCTTTAGGCTGTGCATTTCTGCCATTAGAATACCCTAAGCTGCTAAAGCTCTGCTATTTGTGTCAACAATTTCCTCTTTTTAGCTAAGCTGGGCATCTCAGGGAATACTTTGCCACCAAATTGTTGAAGATTTACATGGTATAGAAAGTGTCACTTTATCTGAACTTGTTGAAAAATATGATGAAAATACTTGATATTTTACCTAACATACAGAAAGCACAAAGGTCAATATTAAGAGGCTATTCACACAGGAAGAGGTACATCTGGTCTCCAAGTGTATCTCTGAGAACATTAAAAACTTCATCTTTTATCTCCAAGCAGTGCAGGCAGGAGGAATACTGTTGTTTGACTTTGTCATCTATCATGGAGTTACTCGAGACCAGAGATCAAGTTGCTACTCACAAAACTTGTTTTTTTGTACCTCATTGTCTTAGATGCAAGGTTCAAAATTAAGCCTTAAAATGGAGACCAAAAAGTCACACCTTGCTCTTTCACTTTCACCACCTAACTGCATTCTTTACCCATATTAGTGTGCAACTTCACCAGATGGGGTGAGTGCACAACTAAATTTGATTGCAGTAATCATTGTAGTAGTATGGGTAAAACAGACTTGACTTGGGGAAAATTAAATTAATTAAATTGAATTAATGTAAATTAAAATAAAATTGGATGGTGAGGCATAAAGACAGAAACTAAAACTCCTTCCCTCCACCCACTTTGTTCTCACTCCTTTATTCCCAATCCCTTTACCTCCTCCCCCTGACCTGAGCGGCACAGGGCAGGATGGGGAACGGGGGATTGCAGTCAGTTCATAACAATTCCTCTCTGATACTACTTCCTCTTCACACTTTTCCCTTATTAGAGCAAGGGTCCTTCCCATGGGCTGCAGACCTTCAGGATAAACCTGCTCCAGAGTGGGTTTCTCTCCATGGGCTGTAGCTCCTGCCAGGACAACCTGTTCCATCATGGGCTCTCCATGGGCTGCAGCTTTCCTCAGAGAATATCTACCTACTGTGGTGTAGTCTTCTCCACAGGCTGTAGGGAAATACTTCTTCCACTATGGTTTCTCCCACAGGCTGCAGGGGAATCTATATTCTGGTACCTGGACCACATCCTCCCTCTCCCTTTTTCTGACCTTGCTGTCTGCAGGGCTGTTTCTTACACTTCTTTTCCCTCATTCTTCACTGCATGTGCAGCATTTTGTCCTTTCTTAAACTCATTTTCACAGAGGTGCCACCATCTTGGCTGAGGGGCTCAGCTGTGCCCTGTGGTGGGTCTGCTGGAGCTGTGTGGAACTGGCTGTGTCTGGAACAGGACAGCCCCCAGTCTCTTCTTACAGAGGTCACTGCTACCAAAACCTTGCCATGTAAATTCAGCACACCACGTCACATCAGTGTTACATCTCGAAACACTATGTTTCACACCACAATAGGAAACTGAGTATATTTATGAGGACTGAATGAGCTATGTGATACACGTGTGCATGAGGAAAGAGCAAAAGCTTGTGACTACAGTTCAAAATGTAATGCTGAATGTGAAGCTAATGTGTGAAAGGTTTTGTGACAAAAGGTCTCTCATTGTTTGCCTAACGCACTGATGGAAGGATAGTTATTAAGTTGTAGTGCAAGCACTTTGGTTTGCCTTACCTGGTGAAGATCATCATTTATCCCATCCCTTTGTTCTATTATGTACATCTAGATGAACAACATCACTCCCTTGTTAAAGAGCAAAGCACACCATGTCTAGTTGCATGCATCTTTGTATTATTTAACAAATGTCTAAAAGCTTGCTTTTATCACTTTTTTTTTTCAGAACACATCATCTATAACACCACAGAGGGAATGAAAAGATCATGAAGGAAACAAACACTACTTAGTTGAAAGACAGTTACAACTGCAATTTTAAAATACCTTTTCACTGGTGAACAAGTAAACATACTTAAACCGTAAAAGAAAGAAAGAAAAAGAAGAATATAAACTAAACAAAATCTAGACTCTAAGGACAGACATAATAGAATATTAAGAAAACTATTTCCAAGAAAAACAAATGTAGCATGGGATATAACCAGGTCCAAAGAAGACCAACAAACTGTATTCCACTCAAAATCCTCCCCATGTTCAGAAAGGATACATTTTCCTCAAAATTTATCAATTAGCATTAAGAAACATTGGTTATGTCCTCAGAAACTCTAGTAGAACATCTGTCTGAACTCAAGCTATATCTGACCTTTTCTGTGCAGGATGACTAAGGTCAACTGTATCCCCAAACAGTCCACACAAAGAATCCTTTGAATACCCATTTATTCAGTACCTAACTACAACTTTTATGTTTACCTGTACCCTTCCCATGCCAACAGCAAATATTGTCTTAAGATGCAACATTTCACCCCAACTTGGTACAAGAAAATGGTACAGGAAGAAAGGAAGGTCTTTTTCTGCTTCTCACACAGCCCCACCAGCAAGTAGACTGGAGGTACACAAGAAGATGGGAGGGGACACAGCCAGGACAGCTGACCCAAACTCACCAAAGGGATACTCCATATGAGATGACATCATGCTGAGCATAGAAAGCTAAGGGAATAAGAAGGAAGGGGGGATGTTCTGAGTTATGACGTTTGTCTTCCGAAGTAACTGTTACACGGTTCCTGGAGATGGCTAAACACCTGTCTGCCTATGAGAGTAGTGAATGAATCCCTTGTTTTGCTTTGCTTACGTGTGTGGCTCTTGCTTTCCCTATTAAACTGTCTTTACCTCAACCCACAAGTTTTCTTGCTTTTAGTCTTCTGATTCTCTCCTCCATCCCACTTTGGGGGGAGTAAACAAGTGGTTGTGTGGTGCTTAGTTGCTGGCTGGGGTTAAACCATGACAAGGACTCACCTAGGTTAAGAGCCAAGGTAAAGTCCAGCATGTGCATCCAGATCAAGAAATTGGAAGGAATTATTAGGTTTTACAATTTTGATGTAGCCTCAGCCTAGGAAGTGATTCAGCCAGGATGAACAGGCCAAACTGGTCTCATACCTGAGTACTGATTGCCTGAGTTATGTATAATGAAAAGAAACCCTAATGAAATTCTGAAGATGGCAACTTCTGGATTAATAAAACAGGCTGTGATTTCGTCAATTATTGTAACATATGAAAGAGATGGTGTGATGAAGTATTGCTAGTTCTCTGGGTATGATTAAAAAAAATGGTGTTCAGTTGCATACTTTCTAACTAAAAAGGTAATAAATTGGTGTCTTGAAAGAAAATTGCTTATAATTGCAGCTCTATGTATTAAAACAAATTTGAATGTTGGGTTTTTTTGGGTAAGGCATAATTCAAAGTTTGTCATTTGATGAATAATTTTTAAAATGGTGTTTTTCACTCTAGAAATGAATCAGTTTCGGCTGACAGAATAAAATTATTTAAATAAGTTTAGACAAATGTCCACATGATTTATACCACATACTTGGCTCTTCCTATAATATGTTATTACAACATTTCAATGTTTCACCTTCATCACTTTTAAGGTCTTATAAACGTGCATTTTTTTAACTTGAAGGATATTCACCAAAAAATCAATACAAAAACCTAACATTTTTTATTTCAACATAATTAATTATAAAAAGAAAACCATGAACTGTAATCAAGACAAGTTTTCCTGTATTTACAATGTAAGGCAAGCCAATTAGCTGTCCAGAATATATTGACTAGTTTGGTGGGATAGAGGTGTTGATAAAAGCCTTAGTTTTCTTTGCTTTTACATTTGTTTTTTCCAAGTTTTCTTTCTTTGTGTGATTCAGAGGGTATTTTTGGTTGTACTTCAAAGAACATTTAAAAGAGACTTTCATTCTCAGAAGAATGCTTTGCATTTTTTTGACAGCTTAATGACTTTATTCTTTTTCTAGAATAGTTTTTTGTTTTAACACTTTTAAAATACTTTTTAATACTGTCACATCCTGTTTATAGTTACCTTAATACATACCCTACTCTGTGAAATTACTTTCTGGATTACCTTTTCAATAGTAAACTAAGTTGAGGCGTAGGAGTGTTTTAAAACATGCTAAGCACGGCCATGTGATCACACTCTGATTCAGATCTGTGTTGAGACTTTTTAGGACACAGTGTCAATTTGATATACTATCTCGCTTCACCTGATTTCTGCTCTGCTGTAAAATAGACTCAGAGGAGAGCCTTCCCCTCAACTGGAGCTTGTCCAGGGTTGTTCTTTCCTCACTGTTGCTATTTTTTGGCTCTTATATATGGTGATATAGATATTTTGTATTACAATAGTATATTTTTTATAAGTACATGAAGATTTAACATTTATGTACTAGAGAATTCAGATAATGGCCTTTGTTTTTTCTAGGCCAATCATTTGGGGAAAAAAATGTTCATTTTTTTCTTGACTCACACCATGTTTGAAGATAATGAGGGAGGTGATTCTGCCCCTCTACTCTGCTCTGCTGAGACCCGACCTGGAGTATTACATCGAGCTCTGGAATCCTCAGCACAGGAAAGACATGGACCTGTTGGAGCCAGTCCAGAGGACACAAAAATGATCAGAGGGACGGAACACCTCTCCTATGAAGAAAGGCTGAGAGAGCTGGGGTTGTTCAGCCTGGAGAAGAGAAGGCTCCAGGGAGACCTTATTGCAGCTTTTCATTACTTAAAGGGAGCTTATAAGAAAAACAGGGAGGGACAGACTCTTTAACAGGGCCTGTTGCGACAGGACAACGGTAATGGTTTTAAACTACAAAAGTAGACTTAGATTAGACATAAGGAAGAAGTTTTTCATAGTGAGAGTAATGAAACACTGGCACAGGTTGCCTAGAGAGGTGGTAGATGCCCCATCGCTGGAAACATTCAAGGTGTGCTTTTATGGGGCTCTGAGCAAGCTGATCTACTTGATACCCCCTCATTGCAGGGGGGCTGGTCTAGATGAACTTTAAAACTCCCTTCAAACCCAAAGATTCTATCATTCTATAATATTGAACTGTCCAGAGTACAAACCATTATGCCATTTGTTAATATTTTAATGCTGAAAAAGTTAACAACATATAATGACAGAATCACAGAATGGTAGGGGTTGAAAGGGATCTCTGAAGATCATCTGGTCCTACCCCCCCGCCAAGGCAGGATCATCTAGGGCAGGTTGCACAGGAACGTGTCCAGTCAGGTTTTGAAGGTCTCCTGAGAAGGAGACTCCACAACCTCTCTGGGCAGCCTGTTCCAGTGCTCCATCACCCTCACAGGAAAGAAGTTTTCCCTCGTGTTGAGGTGGAACTTCCTGTGCTGCAGTTTGTGCTCATTGCCCCTTGTCCTATCACTGGGCACTACTGAAAGGGGACTGGCTCCATCCTCCTGACAGCCACCCTTCAGATATTTACAGACACTGATAAGGTCCCCTCTCAGCTTTCTCTTCTCCAGACCCAACAGCCCCAGGTCTCTCAGCCTTTCCTCATACGAGAGATATTCCAGTCCCTTAATCACCCTCATAGCCCTCCTTTGGACTCTCTCCAGAAGTTCCCCGTCTCTCTTGAACTGGGGAGCCCAGAACAGGACACAGTACTCCAGATGAGGCCTCACCAGCACAGAGTAGAGGGGGGAGGATAACCTCTCTTAACCTGCTGGTCACACTTTTCTTACTGCACCCCAGAATACCATTGGCCCTCCTGGCCACCAGGGCACATTGCTGTCCCATGGACAACTTATTGCCTACCAGGACTCCAAGGTCCTTCTCCATGGAGCTGCTTTCCAGAAGGTCAACCCCTAACCTGTTATATATAATGTTATAATCATGTGTACCTAAAGTATGATTTTTACTTGTCACTCTGTAGCACAAACTTCGTTCTAAACTTAATATTGTTATAATTATAGCCTAATATTAAGATAACTCATTCATTTTTAAAATTCAATATTAATTTTAATTTTAACCTAATTTGTCTAACTCTATATAATAATATCCAGGTTAAATTCTGTGGCTTTATCTCCTGTCTATGTTTCATGTTCACATGAAAGTGATCCAGTACTCTGAGGTACATACTCATGTTTGTGTGATCCAGGTACCCTACTTTTTAGTATCTATTATTTTCATATTTTTTCCTACACTTACTATCAGTAAGAGATGTTTGATCAGTTTAAGTATAAACTAGAAATATAAAATAGCCTTAAAACACTGCCATTCCTTTTTCTTCATTTCAGCTGGTTTTTACTTACCCCCCTCTGTTTTTTTTTTTTTTTACAGTATTACTGTAGCCAATGCAGAGGCCTTTGACACATATGTTTTAAATACACTATTCAGAAGATGATTGTCTTGAACCTGAATGTAAGTGTACTAAAATAGTATAGCTAGGAATAGTATATAAATACTTCGTAACATTGATGGCACAGCCAGACACAATTTTACATAGGCCTGCTAGCAATAGGTCTGTGGAAGACTGCGAAGAGAAAGGTTCTCTCCTGAACACACAAGAAGGATGATTGACAAAACAAAACAAAACAAGCAGTGTCAGGACCAGAGGAAACCCCTGGTTTTGAGGAAGGGGGCAATGGCATAAAAACATCTGGCATAAGAGAGGAATATTAGAGAGAAGAAACAAGATAAGTCCATTTCAGTTTTAACTTCTCTTGCGGAAGAGCTCTTAAGGCTGGTCTCCTTGACCTCCACAAGAGACAACTGTCAAAGGCTGCAACCATCAGCAATAACTGCATAGCATCAGCTCCATCGTAGTGCCTACCCACACTTAATGTGATTCAGATTGGCAGTTTTGTACATGTAGTGACGATGATGAATCCTGCGTAAGAACTGATGATTATGAATAAGTGTGTTGCCAGTGACCAAATTTAGTGAAGTTTAATGTCACAGTTTAAAATTGGTCTGGTTTGTCAGTTTTCTAAACTCTCCCATCACAGTGCTTTATAATCTCCTAGTTGAAAAATAGAGAGATATACAGATAGGTGCATAGATAGATACATGGATAAATTAATTCAGCTACAATACACACTATAACTTAACTTGGATGAGATAATCAATAACTTAATCTGTAGCTGATGCAGATGAATGACAAGCCATCGGGTGGAACTGGGGGAACAAGTGAATATCCACCTTCCAGAAAAGTTTCATGTTGTTTTTAACCAAGGTTAAGATGGCTCCACACAGTATTCTGTTGAGAATGATCTACTTTGGATCGCAGTATGTCTTAAATGTCTTTATGAGCTCCTGAAAGACATAAAAGAATTAATTAGAGTTAAAATGCTACATTATACTCCTTAGTGTAACAATAGTATCAAGATTTAAAAATAACTTTAGTAATCTGGTAAATAAAATAAAGAAGAAAAAACAGCTGTCTATTAATTTATTAGCAACCAAAAAAATCTCCTAAAGACTGAGAAATGTAAAATTTTGTCAGCTGAAAGTAGCTCATCAAACTTCTCCATGTGAAAAATTCCTATAGGCTTTCATTTAGATTTTATAATCTGAGGTGGATTAACTTGCCTTTTTTATACAGGATAAAAGCTAGTTTTCCAACACTTCTTTACTCATGTGTTTCTTTCTTCATTTTCCAGTTTTATCTTTTTTTTTTTTTAACATCTAACTAAAGTTCCTGGAGATTAACTCTTGCATGAGAGTTAACAATTCAGTATTTGAGCTGTTTGAAAAATAATATAGTATTGAAAATATAATTCAAAGATAATTCATAATTATTCCATTTACTTGGAATTACATTGTTTGGGAGGCATACTCTATTATCACTTGACTATGGAAGCACATTCTGTACTATGTAAAGCAGTAAAGCTCACATCTCTTAGATAGGATTCATTCTTTCACTCAATCACACTGGATAAGGATGTATACAATGTTGGGGGTGTTTGTTTTTCTCAGGCATTAGAATTGAGATCATGACTGATGTTATTGATCATCTCTCCTCCAGAAAGTGAAAGAAAAAAAGAAATTAGTTCAGACCTATGCACTTTTAGGACAGGATTTTTTTTTCTGAATTTTTCTTCCCTTCATTCCTGCTAAAATGACATGTAAACATAAACATTTTGTGTGCTCAAAAGGTCAAATCCCTCTTTTGTGTAGGCAATACACCTCTCATGGATATGTTACTGTTCCTGCTCTTCCAGTGTTTTCCTGAAAGTGGAATCATATACCCAGTGTGCAACACTCCAATATACATATAGAGTAGAGGTATTTTATTTAAAGCCTATTTGTGCAGATATAGATGTTAACTTTGTGGAATATCACCTAAAATGCCTCTACTCTGTGTGTATCTCAGAGTGTTGCACACTGGGCGTACAATCTCACTTTTGGGACAACAGTTTTCTAGTGACTCAGATGGCACTACACTGACAGCCTTGCCCAGATCATCTCATCACACCCGATGGGGAGAAGTGGTTCGACTGGACTCCAGCATGCACCAACCTCTTGATCAGGGACTCCATCGGCTCCTCTCCTGCAGCTGGACAGTGAGCAACACAATGGTGCAATACTACTTGAAAGAGGTGTTTTAAGGGAAAAATGGGGGAAGAACAAGACTCTTTAAGGAAGGGGTTGGAGTTGTTATTTGTGTAAGCTCTGTATAAGATGCATCAGAAAGCATACGCAGCAGCAACATGGTTTGTTTCTACATGCTGTGGAATTTTTGTGTATGAAACGTTGGGGAAAATTACTCTGCATAAGACGCACCAGAAAAGATATGCAACAGTAGCATGGTTTTGTTTCTACAGGTTGTGGAATATTTGTGTATGAAATGTTTAAGTGGTTTCCACTTCTTCCACAAACGCTGCTCCTTGCTCTCCCTTATGATGCATCCTAAAGAATTGGAGTGTGTTTGGAGGGGACCCCTTGACAAAAGGAAAAATACAACAGTGTTGTGATCAGTGGTGACCACAATATAAATTAGGCAATGGTGAAAGGTGACTTGAAAATGGATCCTTGAAATATAATTAATTTTAAAATTAATGATATTCTGCAGAAAAAAATTAAAAATGGGATGAAGTACCATATGTAGATTTGTTTTTTGATTTAAGAAACAATTGGGAAGTTAGGAAAAGTTGTGGTTTAGTGGATTCAAAACACCAGAATGGAATATATTCTTTAACAGACAAAAATGGGAAGAGAAAGAAAATTTATGTTGTAGGACAGGAAAGTTTAAGTGTGAGGAAAGGGACAAAGTTCAATTACTAGTAACCCCCCAGAAACAACCAGATTCTGAACCTTTGAGCCTGGATAAAAATGAGGTTACCAGCCCTGTGTCTGAAAGAACTAGAGGACAGAGACCAGTGATCCAGGCTCCTCTTAGGCTGTCAAACCTGAAGGGACACCAGTATATGTGTATGTACCTTTTACCACATCTGATCTATTAAATTGGAAACAGGCAGTTGGGTCTTATTGGAATAATCCAGAGGGAATGTGTAGTACTGTTAAAATTGTAATGATGACCCACAACCTGAATTGGGGAGGTATACAAGCCCTTTTAGAAGATTTGTTTACTTATGAAAAACAGAGAGCAGTTTTACAGAAAGCTAGAGAAGGAGTAGCCCAACAGTATGGAGGAGTACCTAATGTGGACAGGTATCTTCCAAGGGAAGATCCAAGGTGGGATCCCAATACAGATGAGGGGTTAGAAAGAGGAAAAGGATATCTAAACCTGATCTTATATGGGATGCCAAATGGGTAGAAAAGCCTAAGAATCTATCTAAATTGTATGAAGTAAGGCAAGGGGAGAAGGAAATCCCATCTGCTTTCTATGAAAGATTGTGTGAGATAGCTTGAAAGTGGACAAATTTGAACCCAGAAGATGCTAGTAATATGAAGCTGTTTAATATGTTGTTCATTGGTCAATCAGCATCGGACATTAGAAAGAAACCACAGAAACTAGATGGTGCAGACAGGACTACAATTTCACAATTGATGTCGATTGCGTATAAGGTATATAATAAAAGAGAAGAGGCAGAAGAAAAAGAGAGGTGAGGCTTCCTTACTGTCTGCCTTGTCAGAAGGACAGACAAGGGACAGAAGCAGAGGGAGCTTACAAGGTGGGTTCAGAGGTAGAGGTAGCAGTTGTGGAGGACCATTGTGAAACCTCTCTAAAAATGAATCAATGTGCTTTGTAGACAGGAGGGTCACTGGATGGGAGAATGTCCTTGTTTTCTCAGTGATCAGGAAAAAGGTATGGAGGGAGCTGCTAGGGAAATGGCAGAGGTTGGATTAGACTGAAGGGAACTGGAGGAATCTCTTAAAGTTTCCCCAGCAGATCCTCTGGTTCCACTTAAGCTGGGGAATGAAATAATAGATTTTCTGATTGATAGTGGGGCCACCCATTCTGTAGTGACTAGTTGTAAGGAACCTTTAAGCAAGACTAAGATAAGCATTGTTGGTGCGACAGGGAAAAGAATTTTAAGACCATTTTTGCAGCCTATGGATCTCTCAATTGAGGGTACCAAATTAACACATAAATTCCTCTATATGCCAGAATGTTCTTTGATACTGAAAAGGAAGACCAAAGGCAGAACAATTAGACTGTTCCAAAAATGATCAAGAATGGTGGGTAACACCACTAGAACAGTTATTGGTCCTTGAGAAATGGTTGAAAATCTGTTTAAAAGACTACACCAATAAACACACACAGAAGCAGATGCACTGATATTAACTGCTGAGAGAAACTTTTTTTGAAAGAAAATGCAGAAGATAGCAGACATTGTAATGAAGAAGTGTACTATCTATTGTGCCAATAACCACAAAATTGGGAAAAAGATTATAGGAGGAAGTGTGAGACAAGGCATAACTCCTGGGGAATACTGGCAAATAAGATTTTCAGAATTACCTAGATCACAGAATCACAGAATCACTAAGGTTGGAAAGGACCTTCAAGATCATCAAGTCCAACCATTAATCCAGCACCACCATGTCCCCTAAACCATGTCCTGAAGCACCACATCCACAAGTTTTTTAAACAATTCCAGTGATGGTGACTCCACCATCTCCCTGGGCAGCCTGTTCCAATGCTTGACCACCCTCTCGGTGAAGAAATTTTTCCTAATATCCAATCTAATCCTCCCCTGGCGCAACTTGAGGCCATTTCCTCTTGTCCTATCGCTGGTTACTTGGGAGAAGAGACCAACGCCCTCGTCACCACAACCCCCTTTCAGGTAGTTGTAGAGAGCGATAAGGTCTCCCCTCAGCCTCCTCTTCTCCAGACTAAACAACCCCAGTTCCCTCAGCCGCTCTTCATAAGACTTGTGCTCCAGACCCCTCACCAGCTTTGTTGCCCTTCTCTGGACACGCTCCAACACCTCAGCATCCTTCTTGTAGTGAGGGGCCCAAAACTGAACACAGGATTCAAGGTGCGGTCTCACAAGTGCCAAGTACAGGGGCACAATCACTTCTCTACTCCTGCTGGCCACACTAGTTCTGATACAGACCAGGACACTGTTGGCTGCCTTGGCCACCTGGGCACACTGCCGGCCCATGTTCAGCTGGCTGTCAACCAGCATCCCCAGGTCCTTTTCCACCAGGCAACTCTCCATCCACTCCTCCCCAAGCCTGTAGCGCTGCATGGGGTTGTTGTGACTGAAGTGCAGGAGCCGGCACTTGGTCTTATTAAACCTCATGCAGTTGACCTCGGCCCATTGATCCAGCCTGTCCAGATCCCCCTGCAGAGCCCTCCTACCCTCCAGCAGATCAACACTTCCACCCAACTTGGTGTCATCTGCAAACGTACTGAGGGAGCACTCGATCCCCTCATCTAGATCATCTATAAAGATATTGAACAAGACCAGCCCCAGAAATGAGCCCTGGGGAACACCGCTTGTGACTGGCCGCCAGCCGGATTTAATGCCATTCACCACAACTCTCTGGGCTTAGCCATCCAGCCAGTTCTTTACCCAGTGAAAAGTACACCTGTCTAAGCCACCACCCACCAGTTTCTCCAGGAGAATGCTGTGGGAGATGCTGTCAAAGGCTTTACTAAAGTCCAGATAGACAACATCCACAGCTTTTCCTTCATCCACTAGGCGGGTCACCTGGTCATAGAAGATGAGGTTGGTCAAGCAGGACCTGTCTTTCATAAACCCCTGCTGGCTGGGCCTGAGCCCTTGGTTGTCCTGCACATGCCCTGTGAGCACTCTCAAGACAAACCGCTCCATGATCTTCACCGTTACAGCGGTCAGGCTGACAGGCCTGTAGTGCACAGGATCCTCCATCCGGCCTTTCTTGTAGATGGGTGTCACATGTCACAGATGTAACCTATATAAGTATCTATTAGTTTTGGAAATAGTTTTGATCTGTTTAATGTTCACTGTGTGTAAGGGAAACTTAGTCTTGTGACTTAGGCAGTCATTTGAGAGAATCCATACTAGGACTGTCCCTTACTGGATGCCTGGCAAGTTTACTCCAAACTGGAATTGTGATCATAATTGTCATAATCATAATTTGTATTGCTTTAAGTTATGTTAAACGGTTAATTATACAAACTGCCACGGGTAACTAAGTGATCTTAATGAAAAAAAATAGTGAGATCTATGAGGTGTACAAAAGAAGATCTCATAGTCTCAAAGGGGGGAAATTACATCAGGGACAAATGAAAGATTGTCGGGGGGGCAGGTCAGTAAGAGACAACATAATTAAAAAAGATTAATAACCTGGATGTAGTGGTCAAGAAGATGAAGAAGCAGCTGTACTTAAGCAGAAACCATGAAGACTGAGTTGTTCTTTTACTCTTGAAAAATGTAACTGTCATGAGATCAGCAGAATCCACAGTAACTAGGGTAAAGGTAAAGGTGGCAGGAGGAGATCATGACCACCGACTCAATTAAGGGACTGTGCAAATTATCCCCCCCTCTTTCTAGAAGCATGTGTGATAATTTAAATATGTGTAACCAATAATAATCAATGTGGTAATTTCTAGCCAATGAATGTAAATTTGGGAGGTTCTCTATTGTTTTCACTAATTGTGTAACAGCATTAATATGTAGTGATTCCTTTGTGTGATATGCTAGCTTTGTGGAATCCCACCTAGCACCCGTATCTGCGCAAATATGCTTTAAATAAAATACTTCTACTCTGTGTGTATATTGGAGTGTTGCACACTGGGTATACGATCCCATTTTTGGGACAAACTAGTGGAAGTCAGATTGCTATCTGCAACTTTCCTCAGTCCCATTTTTCTTAATAGCCTATGTTCAATCAGTTTATGTGATTATTTATTCATAGTGTCCCAAGGTAAAGAGTCATCATCTAATAAATTCTTCAGCTCTTCTTTTTGCATAGCAATTAAAGCAGATGAGGTTTTTCATTTAAAATGTATGGAATATGTAATGTTCAATGACACAAATCAACTAAAGTGCTCACAGATTTTTTGAAAAAGTTACTTTTTGAATCCCTCTTATTTAGTCATTATGTTTCATATATTCTATTCACATATATTTCAGTTGATGTAAATCCAAGTTTTCTCTAGGTAGACTAAAATATTTATTCATTGGAAAATGCCAGCATTTTCTATACCTTAGTTCCTGTATTCTCCTGACTTGGAAGTTTATTTGACATGTCCTACTTTATGTCTTCATCATCATGTACAGTTGGGGAGAGTATTTATGTATGAAAGGGTATTCAGAATAAAAGTAACTTCTTAATAATTTTTCACTCTCAGCATTCCTTGTTTGTTTATATATGAAAATGAAGAATAATTAGTCTTGTGCTGTTAACAGAGACATTTGGATCTAAAAACAAAAGTTACAGGCTTTTTGGTTTCTAAAAATGAATGGCACTTTTAAAGACTTTAAGCCTCAGATGAAATGGGGACAGTTTTAACTGTATTATGGAAAAGACAAATACATGGAAATAGCTATATTGCCATGTCGTGTAACCAGAAGGTTTGTGCTGTAGAAAGAAGCTGTCCTGAAGGCTCTTCTTAGCTCTGTGCTAATTCAGTTGGCTTTCCAAGATTTAGAAATGCAAGGCAAGGAAACAAAAGAAAAAATATATTTTAAAATGTCATTATTAACTTTTAAATTATACATAAGCTTATTTAATTTGCAGTGGTTACAACTTTTTTTTTTTTAATTATGCATCAAAATTCATAATGCTTTGGATTAAAACTTCATTGTACAAAAGTTCTTTCTGTTGTTTGCTTATTCGGTTCTTGCCTTTCTCCTTCTCTTATACTAGAACAACTGCTTGTAGAATGTGCAGTGAACCAAGTTTTGGCTTGAGTATAAAATAGTAATTTATTTCCTTTTGTTTGTTTATATTTCATCTGGACCTACTTCCTTCTCTTGTTCAGCATGTAACCTTGCAAACACTTACACTGGTCTAATGGTGTAGGCAGGAGAAGGATAAAAAAGAGCCACAGAAATGAGGAGAGGACTAGGAACGTCTTTGTTGTTTGTGGTTTACATGTATGATAAACTCCAGTTTAGAGCACTGAAAACAGTATAATTTGATTCCCACAGCATTTCAGTAATCTTTTTTAGATGCAAAGTATATTAATAGTGATTCCCTGCCTGTGTTAACTGTTGTTATATAGAAATACCATCCATAATGTTGTTTTGAGCATAGAAATGTAAAATGTAGACTTAGAGTGCTTGGTAACCATTACGTACAACTCTTTCTGTGATGCCCATCTACAAGAAGGGCCAGAAGGATTATCCTGGGAACTACAGGCCTGTCAGCCTGACCTCAGTACCGGGGAAGACTATGGAAAGGTTCATCTGGAGGGCATTCACAGGACATGTGCAGGACAGTCAAGGGATCAGGCCCAGCCAGCACGGGTTCATGAGAGGCAGGTCTTGCTTGACCAACCTCATCTCCTTCTATGACCAGGTGACCCACCTAGTGGATGAAGGAAAAGCTGTGGATGTTGTCTACCTGAACTTTAGTAAAGCCTTTGACACTGTCTCTCACATCACGCTCCTGGAGAAACTTGTGGGTCGTGGCTTAGACAGATGCACTCTTTGCTGGGTAAAGAATTGGCTGGATGGCCGAGTGGCAGAGAGTTGTGGCCAATGCAGTTAAATCCACCTGGTGTCCAGTCACAAGTGGTGTTCCCCAGGGCTGGTTTTGGGGCCAGTCTTGTTCAATATCTTTATTGATGATCTGGATGAGGGGATCGAGTGCTCCCTCAGTAGGTTTGCAGATGACACCAAGTTGGGTGGGAGTGTTGATCTGCTGGATGGCAGGAGGGCTCTGCAGAGGGATCTGGATAGGCTGGGCTGGGCCTATCAATCATCTGGATTGATGGGCCAAGGTCAACTGTATGAGGTTTAATAAGGCCAAGTGCCAAGTCCTGCACTTGGGTCTCAGCAACCCCATGCAAGGCTACAGGCTTGGGGAGGAGTGGCTGGAGAGCTGCCCAGCAGAAAAGGACCTGGGGCTGTTGGCTGACAGCTGGCTGAACATGAGCCATCAGTGTGCCCAGGTGGCCAAGAAGGCCAACAGAGGCCTGGATCAGAAAGAATGTGACCAGCAGGAGCAGGGAACTGATTGTACCCTTGTACTTGGCAATGGTGAGACAGCACCTCAAATGCTGTGTTCAGTTTAGGGCCTCTCACTACAAGACAGACGTTCAGGTGCTCGAGCATGTCCAAAGAAGGGCAACAAAGCTGGTGGGGGGTCTGGAGAACAAGTCTTATGAAGAGTGGCTGAGGGAACTGGGGTTGTTCAGTCTGGAGAAGAGGAGGCTGAGGGGAGACCTTATCGCTCTCTACAACTACCTGAAAGGGGATAGTGGTGAGGTGGGTGTTGATCTCTTCTCCCAAGTAACTAGTGATAGGATGAGCGGAAATGGCCTCAAGTTAGGCCAGGGGTGGTTGAGACCAGATATTAGGTAAAATTTCTTCATGGAGAGAATAGTCAAGCATTGGAACAGGCTGCCCAGGGAGGTGGTAGAGTCACCATCACTGGAAGTATTCAAAAAAAGTGTGTATGTGGGACTTCAGGACATGGTTTAGTGGGCATGGTGGTGTTGGGTTGACGGTCTTAATGATCTTGAAGGTCTTTTCCAACCTTAATGATTCTGTGTTTCTGTTAATTTTTGACAGTAATTTGAAATCTGTTGGGTTTCTTTTACTGTCTTCTAGAAATTATTCTCTGGGGCTTAGCAACTTACTTTGAACATCCTTTCAAAATGTATTCATGGTAAAATTGTATTCATTTTTTCCTCTGTCAGTAGTATTTAGTAGCTTAAAGTAGTCTTCTTTTTCTGTGACATACCCTTTGTGATGGCTTTGCAGGGCAATCCAGACTCAACCTTACCTTTTTCTTTCTTTTTTTAAAGTAGAATAAGCTCAGGTTTTCCATTCTACTCATGACTCTCTGCATCAGTTTGAGTTCATCTTCCTTGAATAAGGATCACCAAAACAGTACACAGGGCTTCAATTCGAACAGGGTCTCATACAATGGCAGTCTGATCTATTCCTACTGGACATACCCTTCATGATGCATTCTGACATTGTACCTCCCAGTTTTGTGCCATCCTATAAGATTCATTAACTCATTCTTGCTTTTCATGCTGATATTAAAAAAGATTACTCTCAGAATCAATCCTTTAATCAGACTGCTGGAAACTTCCTCAAGATTATTGCTCCTCTTTTAAGAGACATTTTCTGTTGCCTCTTTTTTAGTCTTGGACATCACAACTTGTACTACTTTACAATTGTTATCTGTTAATCCATAACTACTTCAAGGAAGGAAAAAAAAAAACAAAAGAAAAAACCCACCAAACTACTTCTAAGCTGTCACTTTAGACGAGTAAATGTATCTATACATATGGAAGACAGAAA
This sequence comes from Phaethon aethereus, assembly GCF_964289735.1. Taxonomy (NCBI): domain Eukaryota; kingdom Metazoa; phylum Chordata; class Aves; order Phaethontiformes; family Phaethontidae; genus Phaethon; species Phaethon aethereus. The sequence goes on along the minus strand of NC_138575.1, from coordinate 170,603,102 downwards.
TAATGAAATAAATACACTCATGTTTCTTGAAATGAAAATTTAGCTTACAACATGTAATTTTACTCATGTTAATGCAATTACCAAGTGTAATCTGATTTAATAAAAATACAGTTGTCTGTGTTATCTTTTTTTGTGTGTAAAATGAGCTATTGTCAACATTATGAACCACATTTGCAGGACACAAACTTGTTTAGTCTTTAGCAGGCAGAACAGAATAACTGGTTGTGTTATGCATTCTGAGTGCCTTGTTCTTCCTAAATTGAATGACATGTATATCACACAAAATTGTTCAGAGTCAAGAGGGAGTTGCAGCTGGGAAAGGCTCTGACACAAACTAGGAGGATTACAGTAATTTTACACCAACAGCAGAAACTGCAGATCTCAGTGGATAGAATGTCTGTCTTCAATTTGCAAACAAAATAAATGCACCTAATAAGACGTTGACTGTTTCAGCTGTGAAATAGACCCAGTAAGGAGTACTTTTTTTCTTGATGGACCCCAGAGAGAACTCAAGGTTACAGAATCGTACTTCAGAGAAAATTCTGAATAACGTATTTATTGTATGTTTTATCAACAAGACAATAGCTCTACAAGAAACTGTAACTGAGCCATGATTACCTTCTAGTTCCTGAAGAGATACAAGGATGCAGAAGTATCTTACTAAAAGCTTGTGCCAACATACTGCTTACTTTCTCCCGTATTGCCATTTTGTTATTCTGATAACTGATTAAATACTTCTTTCCTAAATTCTTTCTCCCAAAGTTTCTAAATTTCCCCAGCTCTGTCCATTTTTCTTGCTTACCTGCTCAAGTGTCCATGTGCTGCCATGAACTCAGAAGGGGAGTTGCATGACCTGGTCACATTCAGAAGGAACTGTGATATGACAGAGTATCATATTTTTGGACTGAGATTCCACATAAGTCCAAGAGAGAGAAAGAATATTACTCCTGATACCACTGTGGGAGACCCAGTTGATGGTCTATCATCTCTTCTTTACAGCTGACCTCATCAGTGGCTTCCTTCAAGTGTCTGTCAGAGCCCTGAGTGCACTGACTGGTCTTAAAGGCCTTGACCAGCCTCCCCCCAGGTCAGCCTGGCCTTTGGGGCTCCCCAGAGGTGGCTTGAGCCCTTCTTTCCTTCAAATTCACACAGGTCCTACAGGTCCCTGTGCCTGCTACAAAGGGAGCCATCAGCCCTCATGGCACCCTGGCAGTGGGACATCCATTTGTTAACGCAGTGCTGCTCAGTCCATCTCTTCCAGCACAGGTCAAGTAAGCTGTCTGTCATGCTGTGCAGATGGCTGTTCTGTCTATACTTCAAAACAAATTTCAAAGGAAGAGGCAATGAGCCTATGAGTTAAAGAAAACCATGAGAATAATCAGAAGTACAAAAATCATGATTACTGAGGAAATGTTAAAGAAACTAGATTGCCTACCCTAAGAAAGAAAAGAACAAGGGGAAGCATGATTAAAGTTTTCAATAAATTTTTAAGCATAAATTATTGAATGAAGAAATAACATGACCACATTGTATCTTGCCTGTGTTTTGAAATAAAACAGAGTCCTGCCATTTTTAGTCTAAGATACTCAGCAGCCCATAAACAGGAAAATATTCTAGTTTTTCAGTTTTAGGGAGCACCAGCCTGTTAAGATATTTCAAGTTTCTGTGTGAGGTAGAATTTCCATCATCTGTGTCCCCAGTAGTGTTATTGGGCATCTTTAAAATTTTCTAAGCCACTCCTACATACTGAATATGTTGTTAGGAGCTTTAACACTCCAGTATCCGGTGCGTAGAAAATGATGTTGCTGAGTCCTAAGTCTTCATCTTCTGAAATAAAACCCAGCCACAAGGTTTGTGTGGAAATGAAGGTGGACTTCATTAAATGCCTCTTCAGCGCCCAGGGGAAGGTTGGACTATGGTGGTCCCTAAAGATCACTGTTGGTGCATATCCTGTCTTGCTCTCAGTTCATTTATCCTAGGCTCACTGGGACATATGGGAGGAAAGAGAGATGGTGAGGGGTGTACATACAGTAAAATTTTCATTAGTGTGTATTTTGAAGCATCTTGAATGAGCTCTTCACTCCCAGATATAGTCAAAGTAATCTTCGGGGGGGGATCCTAAGCTTCTAAGGTCTCTACATATACATAGAGTAGATATAGTATGCCCAGTGGAAGAGTGCATTCCTCCTCCACTGCAAGTTGTGTCCTGAGAGTCCTAATTCTCTTCCCTTAGACTTGCAGCTCTAGGAGAAAGCAAGTTTAATCTTTATGAAAAAACAATTCTTTTTCATTCTTCTAAAGAGGCATGCAAGCAAAATAAAGTACAGAAACATAAAAAACACTGTATCATAAAATGAACCTAATATTTGACTATTTTTTTCTGGGGAAGTTACAGATGCAAACAACAGATATCTCAGAACACTAAGTGTAGCCAATGATGATTTTCAGTTTTGTTATGGCCCACTGTGTCAAGAATGGTCCCAACAGTTTTCATACAACTTCCTACAACGCATATGAAGTGGGATTTTTTGTTTGTTTCCTCTGTCTCCTTGTATCTGTTCTCATCCTCTGCCCTTCCGCATGCTTGCTTTGCCTTATTCAAAATGACTTTCCTGATCTTAGTACAGGTCTTAAAGATAGTTCATTACATAAAAAATTACTTTTATAGTTAGCAGGCTCAGGATGTTAAACAAGACATGAAGTCTGGATTTTTTTCTCTGCAAAGAATTTTGACTTCCAGGGGGTAGCAGAGAGGGAATGAAAACAACATCCTTTACCAGAGATGCGCATTCATTAACTCCCTCAGACATTTCTGAATACAGTGTATTACACTAATAGATGAAGGACTGTGGATTAAGGAACAAGCACTGCAGCATCTAAAACCTAGTTACTAAACTCCAGCGAGGCAACCCATACCGTCTAAGTTAGATGCCAAGATAGCATGTGCAATCAATGAAAAGATTTAAGAGCCACTGAAAATATAGAGGGCACCAGTAATAAACTTCTCATTATGCGGAAAACTGCTTTTACTGCTACCGTGTTCTACAAAAACTGGAGCTGCCTGTTGCTACCTTACTAGTTGATGCACTGAAAATTAATACGTTAATTGTGGTAGTCAAAATAGGATTAACAGTTCAACTTTTCAAGAGACACAAGTAGGGTGCCTTTGTTACAAGACCAAGGAGCTTCAAACTTGCTCAGAAGTCTTATTATGAATGTGTAGATAGCTAGGATACCCTAGTAGTCTATCTGGGAATCTTATCCATCTGAGTTTTTTCAAAGTACAAACTTTAAAATACCTGCTAGCAGTTTTGTCCAGGTTTGTTCTTAACAAAACTACTGAGCTGAAATATTTTTGCAAATGACTGTGGGTATTTTTAGTTTGCTTAGTTGTTTGAGTTTTTTTGGTTTTTTTTTTTTTTGCTATGCAAAAGGTAATACAGTAACAGAATGCTATCTAAAGGAACAGATACTTCTGCCTGGATTTTTGTTTTGGTTTTTTTTGTTTTGTTTTGCATTCTGCATTAATTTTCACCCTAAATTCTTATCATAATTATGATGGTGAGAACTGAATTAATGCTCTTGACCATCTATCTGAGACAGAACTCTGTTTTTCTGTTACAACAATTATATTTTTACTTTAAGGAATTAAAAATACACTGAGCAAAGGAGATTTATTTTTATTTTACTTTTCAGTCTGCAATATTATGTACAAGTACATACTACTTTAATTCTTGCTAGAGATGAATGGTCCATCATTTACCTTTGCATTCAAGCAGAATTCCTCTCACCATTGCAAAGACAGGCTATTAAGGCCAGTATATTAATAGTTTTTCAAGGAGCTGTCTCAGTGGCTCAGCAAAGATTTGGAGTACTTCTTCTTCTATAACTCATGTAGGGATTATGAAAGGAGCTTTAGCTACATCTTTCCAGCAAAACTTTCTGTCATATCAGAAGCTCAGGACCACTAGTTGCTGTGTAATATAAAACAGCTATCAAGATGCTCTAATATATGTGGAGACATTGTATTGTTGAATTGCTAGTTGAGGACCAGACTAGAACAAATATGTCTCAAAGTCACATACCTCTCTGCCCTGGGATGTGCCACATGTCCTGCAACTGTTGCTGAATAACTCATACTCTTCACTGCATCTGAGCTTTTGGAGGTCAAAAGTTCTGTTTTAACCTGAGTGTATTACACTCCAGAGAACCAACAACAAAAATGTGAGAGAGGAATGAATGCAAGTTAGATGGCTGAAAGGCAAAGTGGTAAAATATCCAGATAGAAAAGAACACAGAGCAAAGAAATAAAATGGAAGTTGAAAAAAAATCAATGGCAAAAGAATCCAATGAGAATATAAATAGAATAAGCTTACTTACCCAATGCACATATCCTATTCTAAACTACTGTAACTTCATAATCTGCTATATAAGGTCCTTTGACTCATAGCAAACATTTTTTCTTACGTTAAGAACACTGAAACTTTCATTCATGCAAATATTTTTGGAACGTTATTTAGCAGCTGTAGCCGAAAGACATTTATTTGTGTCTGGCTAGAAGATGGGAACAATGTAGTTGTTACTTCTTTCTTCTGTGCTTTTTTTACCTGGAGACTTGATGGGGTTGCACATAGAGGCATTTAAAGCTGAGGTAAGTGAATGTATCAGTTGAACAACATCTTTGTGTAAATGGCACATAAAGTGGTACTTCTTGGGAAATGCTGCTGATTCCCGACAAGATTTTTGTTGTAGTTCAATATTTTAACTTAGAGAGTTATAATATGTGGGACCTTTTTTGTCTGGGTTAGTTACTTGTTTTCTCAGTTAAGCTACATTGTAACACTGGAATCATGTGTGGTATTTGAGCTAGATCTCCATAGCAAGTATGAGCCTTCCTCCCTGAGGGATCCTCAAATCTGGAACTTGCTCCCCTTCTTTTTCCAACAGCTAGAACTGGGTAGTGATGCCAACTGTGAAAGGACAAATATGTAAGTACACTTATGAAAAATTAATGAATTGATAAAGAATGAGGCATGATGTCTAACGTCTTTATAAAAGGTTGGTTATACTTTCCGTGAAGCAGTTCAAGACAGAGTAGCACAAAAAGAAAGACTAATCTCAGGTGTCTGACAGACAGATCATTTTTCCCTTCTTCTCAAGTATCTTTTAGCTTTGCCCTCTAGCAAAAATGAACATCAAGAGACAGACATATGTATATGGAATACACAGAAAACATTGAAATATTACCTAAATTGTACACATGTACATATGCAAATATACACGCATATATATACATACACACATATGCAGATTCACACAGATGCATGCATCACCCTGTGTCTAATTCACAAAGACATGAAAAAATCATACATATGTGTGAGTCGATATTGCTTACAGTTACATGTACAAATTAGACAGCATTTACACATATCAATTCTAATTTCTGCCTGTATATAAGAGTCATTTCATTTGTAGGTAAAAATATAAACATATATATTAATTATAGACCTGAATATTTTCCAATTTCAAAGTAATTCTGGAAAGTTGCTACACACTAAGGGCTACTTTTTGAATCACTGACTGAAAATGGCAATAAGATATTCACATAAGTTTATACTAATTGATTTAATTTATACTACTCAACTGATTAATTATTCATAGCAGTCCTACAACATAGCAATGAAATATCTAGTGATTCAGTTCTTTACAATCTTACATATGAATAAATACTTAGTAAGCAGTCTTACTGACACTAGTATGAATGATCATATGAATATCTTGGCTGGACCAAACTACTCATATAAAGAAATATTGCTAACATTCTTGTTAAATGACTGCCTGAAATATTTATATGTTTAACACATAGCTAAAATGCCATCCTACTATATAACAGCTGTATTTGTCTTCCATATTCATTAATTAAAATGAGTGCCTAACTTATCTAACCTAATAAATTTTCCTTCTTATAATGTCCACTATATTCATCTCTAGCACCTAAAAAAAAACCACTAAAATGATGTTTGAAAAGGATTGGGGAGAGCAAACACCCACTACATTTATGAAACTTAGCATGAGTGCCGTTTTTCGTACCAAGTTATTTTCCAGATTAAGGAAGACATATTCTCTTTAAATGAAGAGACAGTACCCAGCACTGAATATGAGCTAAAATGCTGCACTCAAAAAAATGCAACAGAATTTCAGAAGTAGCTCTGAAAGGTGTTCTAGGGCACTTCTCACTGCAATATAACCATAACATTACAATGACAGAGAGCAGGACAGATGTGTGTCTCATATATTTTGTCTGATTCACAAAGCTATTAGCTAAAAACTAGTAAGTTCAGTAAAATAAAAAAGTCAGTATGATCTTGTAGTGACTATAGTGTTAACAGGAATTCATGTCCCGGCTGAAGTAACTATACAGTCATTTAGAAACAGAGATTTTAAAAGCTGGTCAATTTAGCCTTTAACTTATCATAAATCTAAGCTTTTAATACACTTATATATTATCTTTGAAATACTTTTTGCAATGAACGGTACTTTGATATCCTTTTCTATGTAGCTAAGCCTATGTCTGTTGTGCACTTAGTATTGCTTAAATGTGAAGCCATGTACTCTTTATTGGTTTTTCCCTTCCAGTAAATCTATTTATAAAACACCATTTGATTCAAATGTTATTTTCTTATGCATATAGGATAAGACGCAAAGCTTTTCGAAGTCTGTTGAATTCTTTTACCTGACCTCATTCAGCATTGGATCAGATTTATCATCATAAATTGACCTGCAGAAATATTTAACAGTAAAACTTAAAGGAAGTGGTTCTGTCCCTACCCCAATATTCAAATGGTTGTTTATTCATTTACCACACAATCTGCAGTGTGTCTAGCTGATATCTGACTATCTGATCAGGGACAACAAAACTCAAAAAAACCCCCCACAGTTAACTTTCCCTCCCCATCTGACACTTGCTGTACCAATGTAAACAAAAATTAGCATGCTTACATACTATACATTACGGATACAAGATTGACATTTACCATAGAGAGATTTTTCAAGTTTTCATAAGCAGGAGTCTTCATCTGTGAGTAATAAATACTGCTGCATATTGCAGTGCTTCAGAACATTACCACCAACCCTTACCAGCATTATCATACACCCTAAAATTACCTGGATAAAGAGAAAGCACTTAATAAATTTCCTAAGTCTTTATGTAACTCCTTTCTTTTAGTGTTTGTATTCAGTCAAGAAATATATCTCACTAAGTTTGGCAGTATCACTGGTAGAAAAAAGACAAAGGCTCTTCATTTTGACTAAAAAGTTAAAGCCAACTATTATGCATTTAACATTAAGGTTGAATCTGGAGAAATAAATTTAAAAAAACCACAAATAAAACAGAAAGGCAAAATAATGAAAACTTTAAATTATCCTACAAAAAGACACAAAATTATATAGTTAGAGGGAAGCATGTCAGGCAGGACCAAGAACCAGTCTAGGCAGCATTAAAAAAAACCCTACTAATATTCCCATGTTTTTAAATAGGAGTATTGTCATTGTTATCAGTTCCAAAGAAAGAATAATAGCATGTACCCACCCTTAATCACTAAAACATTTCAAATAAACAATTTGATTAAAGGCTTCAGGTATTCTTGTAGGATTATTTCTCCAGACATTTTTTTCATTTTCAATTTCATTTTCTGTTTTTCATAGTTAGTTCAGTCCTTCGTCTACTATCCTGGATACTCAATTTGAGACAGCAGACATTTCAGATTCATGGTATAGTGTATAGCTTGTCAATATTATATAAAAATAATGCAGTATTAGCCATGCAGTATTAGGAGGATTCTGGGGATGGCATTCAGTTCCAGTCTGTAGACATTTAAACTTAGCTAGTAGCCTGATTCAGTTGCCAAAGCACAGTTGTCTGCTGCCACTAGTGATGCACCAGGATATCCTGTCTTTTGTCCAGCTGCTACTCAGAATAGTAGACTTTGTGTTCATGAGCCCTCTATAGTTATCTCAAAATTCTCCTTTTCCAATGTGCCATATGTCGGCAAGAATTGTTTTGAGTAGGAGTGAGGAGACAGAATAAGGAAGAGTCAGATCTCCTTGCCAAGACTTTTGACTCTTTAACTTATTTTTTCAACTGATTTGTCTGAACTAAACTCCAAGAGCCAAGGGAAGGGTTTCATGTCCAAATCATGCTCAATATCTCTGTATCTTATCAGCACGTCATGGTTGTAAGTGTAATCACAAGAAAAAGTTGTGAAGATTGTGTTCACTGTTACACCATGCCAACTTAAGACATCAGTCTACAATTGGCAGTAAATACATCTGAAACAAAGGAATTGCATTTTGTCATCTTTACTTTTCTTCCTCACTCTTCTCTCAGCTCTGGCTGAATCTGCCTTAGAAAGATGTTCAGCATTTATACTAAATCAAATGCAGGCAAGAGAGAAATGCTCAAACATTACTCAGATGTACACAAAGAACGGTTTCAAAAGAATATGTTTTCAGAGCAAAATGTTTTCTTTGTGTGCTGCCAGTGTACAACACATCTAGCCTGCTTTCTGATTCCTCCCTTTGCCTTTATACTATATGACATGTTGATGCTAAAGCAGAAAGGCTCACTCCTGAAAATTCTTAGTGATAGAAATATTTATGCAGAAAATAAGGAGGCATATAATTTGATAAAATTTCTTACTGGACAAAGAATTACATTCTAATTAAAGCTCTCAATGAAAGCCATGTTTGCAACTTAGTAGTAGCTGAATTTAAGGGCAACGGATTCAGTACTTTGGCACCGTGTTAGAAGATAGAAAGAATGACAATGACCTTTATTTCTTACTATAAAAAATTACTAAACTGAGCAAGATCAAAGAGCTGTCTGAGTATGGAGCTCCAGGATTAGGCAACAGTAGCTGCTGAGAGAAAGACAGAATAAAAAGAAAACTGGAGGGACCTTTCTGATGCCCTATGACCCCAACTTCCATCAGTCAGAGATTTAGGAACTTCCTGAGCAAAGATTTCATGTGGACATCTGGGTTTAACAAAATTCTATTATTAATTTTTTATTACATGCTTATGTAAACACATTCATATTTTTGTCCTCTCTTTGGCCAGTCTATTACCATCCTGCTGGCATCAAGAAGTGGGACAGGAATTCAGCATTTACTCATTGTATAGCACTAATGTCTCTGTAAAATGTATTAATTTGTTAACAGTGGTACAGGTTTTTTTGCTGACAAGGACTGTCAGAAACCTGTGCACCCTTGGAAGAAACCAGAACGTCCTTTGGCAGGTTCTTTATATCTGCATGAATTAAAAAAAAGCACATGAGGAAGCCTTGGCTTATGTTAGTTGTAACTTTGACTATTATTAGATGTATTTGCATCTGTAATCAATACTAGCCATGAAGAAAATAGTCAGCAGACACTGGTATTTAATCTCTCTGTTTATACCTCTAGTAAAAATGATACAAAATTTGTAAATTGTATTCACAACTGTCCTGCATTTTCTCTGCCTCTGTTGCTGTTGCCTCATGTTACATCTTCTCCTCCCTCTATAATTTATTGTTCCTGCATGTTAAAACTTGGTTGCATTCTCTGGAAGAAAATTATATTCTAGCATATGTTCCTTGTAGTGTGCAGACATATCCAAGGGAATTTCTGGATTTCACAGTAGCACAAATATGGTTGATCTGCTCTGGGGTATGAGCAAGAACATGTGACCATCATCTCCATTTATAATCAATGTAAAGAAATTTCTAGGTTGTGGTTCATATGATCCAAATTTAAATGTATCAAATAGATTATGGGGGTTGTGAATAGAATGCAACCTGTGTCTGCATTCACTCATACAGCTTCTCATAAGTGCCTTTTAAGTCTTTTCCTTTCTTTCCTTACAAAAGCAGAAACAAAAAAATTGAAATATTTCTTTCCTGATCTTAAGGGAGCAACTTGTCAAAACCATATTAACCAATATATTTGTGGAGCATGTAGAGGACTACTAAGGGGATATACATCAGTATCACTTCTGTAGCTGGCTGACAAGGCCAAGATAAATGCCTCCTTACCATGTCCATATGACAATGAGATAAAATGCCTTAATCGGTATTCAAGTCTGTTTTCCAGATAAGAACTGTAGGCTAATATTCAGCCTAGGTAAGAAGGAAATATGTTGTGGAGGCAAAGAAAGTGAAAGAAACAACAGATTTTGTACCATCTCCCAGAATGAAGTTTGCACTTGTTACTTCATCAGAAATGACAGGTGATTCTTTTAGAATCACTTATAATACCAGATTGTCAGATATGAAGATGTGGCCAAAGGTAGCTTTATTTTTGAAAGCACTATGTCTTTGAATGTAGTCTTGTTCACATGTTGCTTTCCAAAATAAAGCTACCTGATGTCTTTCAGTGGGTACAAATACCCACTGTTTGTGTACCCTTTTGTTTGGTTACTGATATTGCTGCAGAGATCATCACTCTATAGAGTAAGATGATGATATTTTCACTTCATAACTTTTCATACAAATCTTTTCTCTGATTCTCAAGAGATAAACCTGTGCTTTTCAGGCAAGTTGTTACCTGGGGAAAGGAGGTGGGTTTATTTTTTATTTGTTTCCAGTTCAGAGTCTCAATAGTGTAATTGTGCTGACATCTACCAGAATGACCCCAAAGATATATATTTTATAATATGGCATGACAGAAGAACAAGTAGGGATGTCCTGATATGAATTAACATTTATGCAATGTGTATAGTCAGGGACTAAGAATTCGGAGCAAACCAGAAAGTGAGTCAAAGTGCTAGTCTAAGTAACACAGTTGAAGAGGCACATCTCAAACCTAATCTGAAGTTACGGCAAGCATTTGATTCACTGCCTACCTCTATGAGTAGTTTGTCACAGTGAGAACACAGAACATCAGAGCACACGCTACACAATTTTCTATGATTACGTTCGTCTGGATAGCTCTTAAGATAATACTTCGACTGAGAAATCGTATATAGCTAGAATCTTTCTCTTTGAGGGTTCATAATTTTCTTGATGCTCCAAATGTACTTAGAGATGATGAGTCTTACAGAATGCTTTGACCAGTCTGAGAAGTCAAACAATTTTGAAGTACCTTGTGACTCCTTGTGTTCTTTAGTCTAGTCTTGTTCCCATTTGTACAATGTGTGCATATATTGGATCAATGTGTTATTTAATTACTCTTTCAAGGATATACTGGCCTTTCTAGGGTATGTCTGCAGATGGGTACAGATGTACATTAGTTCTCTCTGTACTTCAGGTTGATTGCATCCAAGCTTTGAAAGCTGCATGACTGTTAAACATGATCTGTACCCAGGTAATAAAGCTGTTTGTCCAGTACAAGTAGAAGTTCACAGATGCCACACTTCAGAAAACATTCAAAACTTTTGACTTTGAATATAATTTTTTCACCCCTTTTATTCTAGAAGAAAATAATATAATTAACATTAATACTGAATGCAGCCTACTTCACATTTACAACAACATGACACCACTGCTTGTGGTGTTGATAAAATCTAGGTCCCACTCTTTGGCCTCTGACTTGTTTCAGAACATTCAGATTTAGGAAGTTTTGTATAAAATTACTGCGTACAAGATCCTAACACAAGCATGTGAAGAATAAGAGCTCCTTTCCTTTTTTCATAGACTTATATCAAATTCCATTTATTAGATTAACTTTCTCCTTTTTATAATACAGCAAGCGTTAAAAATAGACACCTACTGACAAAAAACACTTCCCAAACTGTGTAGTCCAAAAGCTGCCTGACCATTTAGTTTCAAATGGCTCACTCCTCTATTTAAATCTCTGCCCTAGATCCTTTTGAGACACTGAATTGTCCTAATTTACATGTTCCTTACTAATGAGCCTTTTTTTAACATGGAAAACCTCCTTAATAAGTCTTTGACTTGTTATAGGTTGTGTTCTAGACTGTAGTAAAAGGGGGGTGTCAGCAATGGATAGTCAATCACAAGCTTAATAACTTCTATCTTCTCTCATTTTCTTGAGCTTGCAGCTACAGTTATCATTTAGTACCTTCAAAGTCATTATTTTATTTTAAAATCCAGATATGAAAAGGGAAGACTTTCAAACCAATTAAGTATGAACACTCAATCCTTTTGAGGCTAATGAGTAATTTACAGTAAGGGTCAGCATTCCTATTTAAAATGGAAACAGTGCTTTATTTTTCCCGCTGTAACCTGTCCTTTGCCAGTCTTCCTCTACCAGACAGAAGTATTGCATTGCAATAGTGATGTGTATCTAGCAAACAGTGATATTATTTTATTCTTGTAGCAAGCTTGTCTAGGAAAGGCAGATACAGATCAGATAAACATTCATCTTTAAAACTTATGCCAATCAAAATCCTGGACTAGAGAGGAACTAAAAATGCAGGAGACACACAGATTTTTCCCCACTATATTCTTTAAGAAAAAGATCAAATTGAAGGCTTATATTTTGTTCTCTGTCACTACCTTTTATTGTCAGAAAGCAGAGGTACACTGCAGCCAGAAGGTTACAGAATATCTTTAATGTTTCCTCTTCAACTTACTGTAAAGCTGGTGAGCGAGTAAATCTCTACTGGATGATTTCACAGATCAGCACGAGCATCATGTGGGAAGGCAGAGCAAATGCTTGGTTTTTTGATGTTATAGGCAGAGATCCAAGAAAGAAAAGAGATCTCAAATGGCTAAGTACAAGGGGTGATCACCAGCTGATAATTAATTATTGAATGGTACTCTAAGGGAATGGTGTACAACAGCAACAACTTTTAATTTCCAACATTTAAAAGAGAACTTAGACCAAGCTTCTGACTATTTGTTGAGGAGATGCTGAGCTACTATTGTGGTTTAATCACAGACAGCAGCTAAGCACCACACAGCTGCTCACTCACTCCCCCATGGTGGGATGGGGGAGAGAATAGAAAGAGTAAAAGTGAGAAAACTCATGCTTGGAGGTAAAGACAGTTTAATAAGGAAAGCAAAAGCTGCACACACACACAAGCAAAACAAAACAAGGAATTCATTCACTACTCTCCATGGGCGATTGGGTGTTCAGCCATCTCCAGGAAAGCAGGGCTCCATCACCCGCAATGGTTTCTTGGGAAGACAGATGCCATAACACGCAATGTCCCTCCACCCCTTCCTTCTTCTTTGTCCCAACTGTATATATACTGAGCTGGACATCATATGGTATGGACTATCTATTTGGTCAGCCTGGCTTGGTTGTCCTGGCTGTGTCCCCTCCCAGCTTCCTGTGCACACCCAGCCTTCTTGCTGGCAGGCCAGCATGACAAGCTGGACCGTCCTTGACTACTTAGCAACAGCTCAAAACATCAGGACGTTATCAACATTTTCTCATCTCAAATCCATAGCCTCAAAAACATAGCCTCACACTAGCCTCTGTGAAGACAATTAATTAACTCTATCCTGGCTGGAACCAGGACAACTGTGTAAAAGTAGTGACATTAGTATGGTTATTTAGACATAATTAAGTTTGCCTAGCCTAATCCCTGTGCAGATATGATAGGATGAGCGGCTTTTTTTTTTTTTTAAATCCTTGATATTACCTTATGGATTTACATCTTTGAAATTTTAGTTTAGCAAGATTTTTACTTTAGCTCAAACTGTAGCTCATAAAATCATAACTTCAGGATAACAGTCAGTGGCTTTATTGAGCTGGCCTGAAGTTAAATTCGACAACCAATGTCAGAAAGTTTATGAGCTGCAGATCCAATGTAATCTGGATCAAATCTAATCAGCAAAGACAACTGATCTTTTCCTGACCAGAAATCCTAGAATACAACTTCACAATGACCTTACTGCACATGCACAGGTCAGGTGTGTATGTTTAACAGGTCTGCTGCAGGATATATTGGACTAATTCTACAATGACTAAGCAGATGATCTGCACATGTCCGGAAAATCCCAAGCATTAAGACTTTGATTCCACACTGTATGAAGAGTGAAATGTCTAGTATAGATCTACCTGAAGTTGTACATGCTTGATGGATATTTATTATGTAGGATTTCTATAAACGTATTTTTCTGTATTTATTAGAATGTTAATGGAAAGAGGTTTTATTAATGATAATGATATATTTCAGTCAGCAATCTTTTAATATTTGCTGCCATTCAAGAGACTTTTATGTGTGATTTAAGACACCAACCTTTAACCTTTTCATACATTTATCTTCCGACTATCATTTCATTCTTTTTCTCACCATGTTACAGATCATGGCAGAATAGTGAAGGTAGCATGGAAAATAGTTCTGCAGATAATTTCCATGAAGATATACACATCTGAGATACTGGATAATTCAAGTCTAATAAAAAGTTGCTTGAATCTTGTGCAGAATTAGTTCTCTTTCTTCCTGAAAGGAGGGTAAGACAAGATAGGACAGTAGCGATGGAGAAAAATAGGGTCCTAGTCTGCAAGTGTAACCATAAACTAGGTCGTTCATTAATGGATTTCTAAACTCTAGCAGTATTATTTGCTGATACAGCCAGAGTAGAGTCAATTGTATTTAATTTTAGTTGTCTACCATACAGACTTCTATAGTTGAGCTAGTCACCCTGGGTTCTTTTTATAGTCAATAGAGAAAATGAGGCATTTTTTAGGGAGACATTCACTTGACTTATTACAGAATCACAAAATCACAGAATCATTAAGGTTGGAAAAGACCTTCAAGATCATCAAGTCCAGTCATTAATCCAGCACCACCATGTTCCCTAAACCATGTCCTGAAGTGCCACATCCACACGTTTTTTGAACACTTCCAGAGATGGCGACTCCACCACCTCCCTGGGCAGCCTGTTCCAATGCTTGACCACTCTCTCCGTAAAGAAATTTTTTGACATCTACTTTAGGATGAAATAAATCATACCCTAGAAGTGCTTATTTCTCTTCACTGACTAAAGAAGCAGCACAGAGTGACTAGCTCACTCGTAAAGACTGACATTGCAAAGGTCTAAGTGAGAGAAGCCCTATCATTTGATTATGGTCCTTACTTAAGTTAGTAAATCATTAGTTATACAAAAGAAAAGAACTTTGAAAATATAATTGAAAGCCATGCACTTCAGAATATTCTGCCAACTGGTGCCCTATACACTGCTCAGTGAGTAAGAAAAATGGTTTCTGTTAGCTGGAATCTAAAAATCAACCTGAAACCCAATAGTTTCCTACATCCCAAAGGCTGGCCCTGATCATGAGGTTTTGAATGAAACAAAAGTAGCACCAAACTCTTCACCATTCTTCCTTAGCCCTTACTTTCCTTGAGCATATCACAATCTTATTTTTGCTATGAAAGATCTGATCAAAATGTTTTGAAAACATATTAATAAAGATAAAATAATATAAAGAAACATAAAGTACACCTTAATAATTTTGGTGCTTTTAATTTTGTCTGAAGTAATTTGACAGATTCAAGTTAAATTTCTAAATTGTGTTAATTGTTTCACACTATAGATTTAAAAAGAAAAGAGGTTTATCATTTATTTCCTAGCTCTAATTTTATCCTAACTTGATATTTAAAAAGTTTCTTTCCTCTTCTTTTGAAAAAAAAAGAAACTTCATTCAAATATCATAATATTTGATAACACTAATTCTCCATTTTTTACTCTTTTTCCTATAGAATAAACTATCTTCATATTAAGAATATTTTTTAATTCACATTATTTATTTTGTTTTATTGATGTACCTTCAATTCACTTATTTTATAGTGGGGAAATGAGAAAATAATATATTTTGCCTTTTATAGACATTTTGAACTTCCTTTTCCTTTTTTTTCTTACTATCTTTTAATATTTACCTGTAGATGACTCATTCCTTGACCTATTCTAATATTCAGAACCCAATCCCTCAGTCCTTTAGGTATTGCACTATAGCTGTTACACTGGTAAGCAAATTTCAAGCTTTATCATAGAAATCTGTAGGGATTCTATGTGCAAAATAACAGCTAAATGATGGTTGATATTTTAAAAATTAATCCTCTGAATAATAGGTGGTCATTATAATCTTAGTAAACTTTTCATGCTCTGTTCACATACTTTAGCGACTGCACTAAAAACAACACAAGAACTCCTACTATTGTTAACAGATAAAAGCTGATCCTTGAGTTTCTATACTCTAAGTATTACTAAAAATAAAAGAGTGACTTTGTCACAATTAATTGATGAGACCACTCAGAGATTTTAAATGTACTTTTTGTTTTTGTAGAAATGTAGAGGAAATTAAAAAATCAGTTTCAATTTGAATGTACTTGCTTCTTTTAGTATTTGTTTTTCCACATGCATATTCATTCTGAGCAATTAGTGTTCAGTTAAATGTTTGTAGCAGGATGTGGAGGTGGTAATTGAATATGCTTGTTTGCCAGACAACATGCATATTCATAACCAGAGTTACTAGTATAGTGACTAGAGAACAACCCTTATGAGGAGCAGCTGAGGGAACTGGGGTTGTTTAGTCTGGAGAAAGGAGGCTGAGAGGAGACCTTATCACTCTCTACAACTACCTGAAAGGAGGTTGTAGCAAGGTGGATGTCAGTCTCTTTTCCCAGATGAGTGATAGGATGAGAGGAAGTGGTCTCAAATTGTGCCAGGGGAGATTTAGATTGGATATTAGGAAAAATTTCTTCACTGAAAGGGTTGTCAAGCACTGGAACAGGCTTCCCAGGGAAGTGGTTGAGTCACCATCCCCAGAGGTATCTAAAAGACATGTAGATATGGTGTTTAGGGACATGGTTTAGTGGTGGACCTGACAGTGTTAGGTTTACAGCTGGACTTGATGATATTAAAGGTCTTTTCCAACCTAAATGCAATGATCCTATAAAAAAAATCCAGTCTAGAAATAATTTGTCTCTCTTAACTCATGTTGTGTCAGATTTAGTTCCAAATTTTACAACCCTAAACGTTGTTGTGTCGATATAGTGAAGATACAGGTATCAGTATTGCCCAAGTCTTCATTGAGTCTGTTGGCTGGATCACCACTGGCTATAATGGAAGCTTAGATACCTAGTTCATATGTAAACAAGTATGTCCAGACATCAAAATGTAAGGTTCTACATTGTGGAGCTGAATGTCATTCCTTAGAGCATAAATAATTAGGTTGTCTGAATCTTGAACTGAACCCT
This sequence comes from Phaethon aethereus, assembly GCF_964289735.1. NCBI lineage: Eukaryota > Metazoa > Chordata > Aves > Phaethontiformes > Phaethontidae > Phaethon > Phaethon aethereus. The sequence goes on along the minus strand of NC_138575.1, from coordinate 170,585,954 downwards.
ATCTCTTATTTTCCAAGGCTAGATCATGAAAATAAGCTTCTGCAATGTGGCTGACTCACCTGTAGTTTGAACCTGGATCCTCCTTCTTGCCCCTTTGGAAGAGGGACATTTGCTTTCTTCTAGTCCTCTGGAACCAACTCATCAAGTCTCCTGGTTGCTGTCACTTTTCATGAAAAATCGCAAGTGGCCTCACAATGATAGCAGTTGCCTGATGTCAGCTCCTTCAGTGTTTGTGGGTATATCCCACCAGATCCCATATACTTGTGAGTGTCCAGTTTGTTGAAAGAGTAAATCTTCCTAACTCCAGACTTTCCCACAGACCTCAGGAACCAGGAAGTGTTGAAGACCAGTCTTAACAGTAGAGACTATGGTGAAGAAGGCACTGAATACCTCAGCCTTTTCCATTTCCTTTGTTACCATGCCCTCTGCACCGTTGAGCAGCAGGCTCACATTTACTTGGTCTTCCTTTTGTTGCTGAAGTACCTGTAGAAACCTTTAATCTTCATGTCCCTTGCCAGATCCAGCTCCAAGTGCACTTGGGTATGTCAGATAGATTGTCTTGGTTTAGTCCACCTCCAGGCTAAACGCTAGCAATTGCTCTATCTATTTCTTGTTCCTTATTTTAGATTGGTTTTGAATTGTTTTATTTCTTTCTTTTTCCTCAGTTCTGACTGAGAAATAAATTATGTTTGGAATCTCTAGCTTCTAAAAAGAGCAGATCTGTGCAGGAATTGAAGAAATACTGAGCTCTTTAATAAGTATTTCCATACTAGAGATTATTCTTTTGTTATATATCTGTGCAAGGACTAGAGAATAACATGTATGAGCTCTTTATAGTAGTAATTGTGATTAACAAGTCAATTAAAATGTGGAAAGAATTGCTACTAAATATTAATATTCTGTTAAAATGACAGGATGGCCACAAAACTTGTATGGAAAGAATTACTTAATTTTCTCCACAGATTGTAATTAATTTTTCTAAAACAATTTAATTATTTATGTGTATCCATGAAAAATATTCTGCTTTAGTAATATGAAAAATATATAAGGTAGTAAGTTACCTAAATTAAAAGTAAATAAATAAATAAAACAAAAAAACCAACTCAATAGTGTGGCCACCAAATGAACTAAATAACCAAAAAATGTTTATGTTTGAAATAACTGTTCTACATAAACAGTGAATGTTACCTTAAAACATTAGATAGATGAGCCACCTCCAGATCAACCTCGTATAGCTGGCTTGTGTTTAAACTAGGAAAATGGAGCACGTACACTGAAAAGCTAAAAAAATAGCTTTCCTACTATTGCTTCAAATCTCTCTATTCAGTTCCTGAGTCACAACTGTCAGTAGCTGTGGCTCTCCAAGCTTACAGTTTCAGTTTTCTTTCATCTCTTCCTTCGTCAATATCCACGCTGATATAAATCCTGCCACTTCTGCCTTTACAATATCATCTAAAATCTATCCCAGTCTTTCTATTCAATCCGTTAACAGCCTTGCCTCAGTCTTCTCTCTCTTTATCTGCTTCAGCCTCACTCCTCTTTGACCTCTTAACATATTTCATTTCCCTCTACCAAGAAATACGTAAGAAAGCTGACTTAATCTTCTACTTTCCTTGCCCTTTGGATCAACCCACTTATTTTCTAGATCTCTTCACCATCTTCCAAAGCTAATCTTTTTATCCTCTTTGTCAGGCTTCTGCTTCTTAAACCTTTTGTTTATTCTTTCAATAATATTTTCCTTATTCAACACTTCCTACATAATCTGTTCTTGGTAGTCTCTTTACTGTTTCCTTTTGACTCTATCTTACCTGCTTTTTAAAATTCTACTGCCTACTCCTCTTCTTATCTCCCCTTTATAGCATGATTTTTGTGGGGTTTGTTTTGTTTGTTTGTTTTGATGACATATTCTCTTTCCTTGTCTTCTGATCTTCATTGCAGTCTATTGCATATGAAGGCATATATATTTCCAGCTCTTTTCTAAGTTTATTCTTACTGTGCTCAAAAAGAACAATGTGCAGAACTGAGGTGAGGGAGCAAAAGTAAGAGAGGTCAGACAAAATGTAATGGTGCTGTCATGACCTTTCAACGCTGTCAGGACTCAGATGTTAGTAAATGGAACTCAATTAAACTTTGAAGAAAGAGAAAAAAACCTACAATTTCTTTAATACTTTCAAGCTACGTACTGGACATTTAAAAATGTGTCATTTTATTTTCACAATGCAAAGTTATTTATCCTTGATGAATTGCATATTATATGGTCATTCAGTAGCACCTCCTTAGATGACATTTTGCCTGGATATGTTCATTATCACCATAGTAACTGAACCTCTTCCTTCACCCAATCATATCTGTGTCTTCCTTTTCTCTCATCCTTCAGGGTGCTTCTCAAGACAATTTATATAAAAAAAGCTGTTATATGACAGGAATTGTTGCATGTTGTGCATTCAAAGTAACTGGCATATTTCTACTTACTCCCTAAATTTTTATCTTTATATATATATGTGATCAATAATTAATTGTCTAATTACCAATACTTTGTGATTTCTTTTAAACTGAAGGATAGTGTTATATGGCAGATCAGACAACAACCTCGCAGGCAGAGACTGGCTGCACAAGTAACTGAGCTCCACAAAAGAAGTGGACATTATATTCCACTGGCAGATGGGAACAGGCTGAGGTTAAAAGGAAGATATCTGGTAAATTAACAGTGAGTTACACAAAGAAATTGATTCAGATATTCTTTAATAATAATAATAATAATAATAAACATATTTCAAAGGTCATGAGTACTCAAACATAATAGTCTCAAGTGGAACTTTTTCTGAATTTTTCATCTCTTCAGTGAGATATACTGTGCATCTATAAAACTTTCAGCATAGATATACTGAACACTAAAAAAAATTAGTTTTAAAAACTTTAAATAAGAAGATTATTACTACAATCATGGCATCCTTGTAGTGTAATATTTTAAAATGTTAAATCTATTTTATTTAAATTTGCTAAAATTTCTTGTTTGTATTGTAGTCATATGTAGAACATTTAATCAAAGTAAAAGGGCTCAAAATTCCTGGCTTCACTTTTCTTAAAGAGTGGGATTCATCTTCAGACAGTAGATATCTGAATTTAAGAATCTGAATCTGGTAGGGTTTATGGAGTTTTGGTTTGGTAAGTTCTAAGGATGCTGATATCTAGAAGTCTGAAGTATAGGGCAGAGAAAACACCATTCTACATCTTTTTATCATATATTTTTCTCTAGAGATATATATTGTCTCAGTCCATGTATTTACCGGTCCACATATTTATTTTGTAATAACGTGTAAGTTTATTTTTCTACGTAATATATTGACGCCCTTGTCAGAAAAATACTTTGGCTACATCATTCTCCTAAGGTGACTGTGTCTGCTGAATTCTGATGAGGATCTCCCACAGGTTTCCTACCTTTGCTGGCTGTGACACCCACTGTCTATTCCCTAGGGTCCTGTAGTTACTATTATAGAGTGGTGCCACCTGGATCTTAGACACACTGCCTGTAGTTATTGCTTCTCAAGTTCGGATGTCACTATTGCTTTTCATGTTCACCTTAATCACATGAGTGTGTATAGACACTTTGACCAGCAAGAATATTTTAATTTCTTAGAAAACCTAATAGTATTTGGATTAAATGGAAAAAATATAAAATGGAAAAGCTATTCAAAGAGAAAATCCTTTGGCTACTGTTGTACAGTACGTCATCAACAAGGGTCTTCCTGATGCTGAAATACATAGAGTGATACCCCAGGAAAGCTGGCTTGAGGAAAGCTTATGTACACACACTAATTTTAAGTATTCCATCTGAGACAAAGCTGATTAAGAACTCTCCTGGGATATCTTGAACTTCCATGAGACCCTATATATCATTGACTGCCTGATATTAGTCATGAAGCAGTAGGATATACCAGGAAATAGTGATCAGAACTTTCACGAAGGTTTGAAGCACAACTGGAAAAACAAAGACATTTATTAAAGGTTCAATACTATGCCTGTGCCAAAGATTGTAGCAACCTGTTTTATACCCACACTGAATGATAATTTCCCTACTAAGGCCTCATTTATAATGCCTGAGAAGCTGGAGTATGAATGGAAAGGTTAGGGGTCCAGACAATATTCTTCCTAGACCGTGTCTATAGTTCTTCCAGCCATCATGAAAGTCAATAACAGTTTTGCTTGTGACCTCTCTGAGCTTGGATCCCTGCCCACATCTTGTCTAGCTATTCAATGATTTGTGAGGAGCTCCTTGTTCTGTTGTTAAAGTAAGTATATACCTGGTTTACACCAATCACTCTTCAGTCTATCTGCTTTGATCAAAAATCCTAGTGTTGTCACTGCCTCCTGTCTCTTTGAAACAATTTGCTAGCTGAAGTTTTGGGATAAGCCTGTATGAAACATGTTATCATAATGGTGGCTGAAGCTCACTAGCAGGTCCAATTCAACTCCAGCCTATCAGTGTCAAAAGATCTGGACTAGGACTAAGTTATGTTCAAAACTTGAGTTAAAGGAAGAACTTTATAGATAATGAGGACAGGATTTGGAATTAGGCAAGCAGCCACTCATTTATAGAAGGCTGTGGGTGGATTAGATATCCCAGTTGTCTGGCAAATGAGAGCTACACACTTGAGAGTTGTAGAGACATATAGATATCTAAGTGTATGGATGTATAAATGTAGATGGCCACCAGATGTGAACATGAGGATCATTAAGAGTACCTATTAAACTGTCTCAGCTCATGAGTTTTCTCACTTTTAACTTTCTGATTATCTCCCCCAACGCACTGAGGAGGAGTGAGTGAGCAGCTCTGTGCAGCTTATCTGCCTACCTGGGCTAAAACACAACACACACAAAGGAAAACATGGTGTTATGGTTTAACCCAGCAGGTAGCTAAAACAACCACACAGCAGTTCACTCCCCCTCCCAGCTCCATAGGGGAGACAGTAAAAAAAAAAAAAAAAAAGGTAGAACTTGTGGGTTGAGATAAAAACAGTTTAATAGGACAGAAAAAAAAGGTAATGATAGTAATAATGATAAAAGAATATATAAAACAAGTAATGCACAGTACAATTTCTCACTACCCACTGACCGATGGCTATTCAGTTCCCAAGCCTGGGTGGTGCCTTCCTGGACAAGTCCCTAGTTTACATACTGAGCACAGTGTTGTATGGTATGGAATATCACTTTGGCCAGCCTGGGTCAGCTGTCCTGGCTGTGTCCCCTCCCAGCTCCCTGTGCACCCCCAGTCTCCTCGCTGTCAGGCCAGAGCATGGGAAGCTGAACAGTCCTTGTCTGGTTAAAAACAATTGAAAACATCAGTGTGTTACCAACATCATTTTAATCCCAAATCCAAACACGGCACCATACCAGCTATCAGGAAGAAAATTAACTCTATCCCAACTGCAACCAGGACACATAGTAAGTTGAGTTATTTATCCATAGAAACAAACAAAAAACACCTGAAAACAAAAACACTTAAAGGAAGATTCCTTGCAGCTATATTAGACACCAGACTGCACATGGAATTGTGGGTTTTCTCTAATTAGCTGTAAAGGGAATTCGTATGACTACCTTTACTTAGACAACTATCTCTTTGGCAGCAGAAAATAGATAAGGTGAATTCCACAATAAAGTACTTTTGTACTTTTGGGATAGATTTAAGTAGGAAGAAAATTAAACTACTGAAAAAAAGAAGAATCAAAATTGTTGACTGCTAAAGGAAAATTAGATAGCTATTCTCAAAAGTAGTCAGTTAATAAAAATATAGGGAAAATGTGAAGATTAAATAAAATTTCAGAAAATGTAAATAATATTCCTGTATATATTATATTATGTAAAATGTTGCTAATGCAACAAGATATTAATGACAGAAAATAGTCTAGGCAACTTTAAGTACCAGATTCTTTAATATTGGAGTATTATTCAGAGAATCAGATGCAAAGCTAGTAATTTTAAACACAATGTTTTATAAGCATTTAGTAATCACTATGATTAAATGAAATCAATATAATTAGGGATTAATCAGATAATATCAATGTTTAGTTGATTTTCTTGTGAATTCTTTAAATCTGACTTGAAAATGAGCTTTCTTTTCTGAATTTTCACTGAGATCTTCTTGTATTGCAGATCAACAGGAGGCAAAAAAAGTCTTTAATCTCTTCCATTATTGCCCTGAATGTTCATTTTTTTCTAAACCACACCTCAAAATAAAACAGGACACAATCAAACATGGGAAAAAATAATGTTTTCCTATTTTTTTTACTTCAGATTTTCTGGAACTTATTTAAAACTTAGTGTATTTAAGCAGAAGTGATTCCAGAAGTTTGGAATTGAAGAACAGAACACAAATGTTTTTATGCTTCTTATTTCACAAACAGAATATTAGGTAAATAGGACATGGAAGATAGAACAAACCAAAAGAAAATAAAAAATATTTTATAATTTAAAAATTAATTTGCTACATAGATCTTAAGGGTAGACTTCCTCTACTTGTCATATAAATGAGGAATTAATTTTCTGAATTGTTGTTCACTGGAAATAAGATTATTTATGATTTCTTAACATTACTCCTACTTATAAAAATTCTTCATTAGCAGTTATCCAGGATAGTGGTATGTGTATAAATATTTGTACAAAGGAAAAACATGAATAATACAAAGCATTTGTCAATTGTACCACAATAAAATCGGTAGTACATTTATTTTTAAGATAATTATCAATAGGTTTTTAAAGGGGCAGACCAACATATGCAGAAGGAATCAAAATGAGGCTGGCAAATTTAGTGCACTCACAATAGTGTATGGGTTGCAGGAGATCAGATACATTGTTGTGTTTCATCCTGGTAGTGTTTTAACATGCATAATTAATCCCTAGTGAAAATTCTCACAGGTAATTGCTGTGTGTGACTTTTGAGATGATCCCAGTATTCATTGTTCTTCACAGTGCTGTAATTAATTTTTTTCCCCTCTACAGTAAAGCTTTAAATCACTATAATAAGTAATTACATGTTTGCAAGTATATTTTATGCACGTGGATGTATTTGGTTTTCCCTTTATATTCTTGTGCCCATTCTGGATAAGGGATTGTTGTTTTTCATATTTCTACAGTTCTGAACAGGAATTTGGATGAGCCAATTCTTAGAAGAAGGATTTAACAAAAAATCTCAGCATCTTTGGGTGGTACCCTGCTTCTTCCTTTAGAAATCTATAATCCTGGTGTTTTTAGACATATTCTATCATGTTTCCATAGATTGGGCCGACATAAGAAATCCAAGACAAATTATAATCGTGGAGACACACTATGTGTACTGAGGACTGGGTTCAACTGTCCATCCTCAGAAGATTTTATGTACTTCAATTAGTGTTTTTTGACCAGTGAATGAAAACAATTATGAATACATCAGAATAAAATTTTAGATGTCCATTACATGGAAGTTTTTTAGCTCCAACAATTCTTTTTTCTTCAAAAGTGATCAAATTTGGAAATTATTTTTTTTTTAAATATAAAATATCTTTTTATTTCCCTGCTTTGTCTAAGTATTGTAAACATTCATATACTCTGAACATAATACTCAGTCTCCTTGAGTTGTCCTTGAATGTTACTGTCTGAATGACAACAATGTTTATTATGCTTTATGATTTTTTATTTGAGCACAAATCAGATTCCCTGGATTCCCTTGTGTTAATTGCATTACAGTACAGAACAGCGACAGTGATATTCTCCAGACTGTGGACTTTTAAAGAGAAATTCAATCTTTTAGAATATTTTTAAATGAAGAAAATAATTTCAATGAGTGTTTTAAATATTATTTTGAATCTCCGAACATTTGCTTCTTAGTTAGAGAAAAGACTGGAAATCCCATGAAATACAATACTTATGAAACCTAAAAAACCTCTTTTCCAATAAATATTATCTTTCACTATTTTAAATTTTCCTCTTTTTTTCTTGCCTTCCTTCTCTGGGTGAAAATGCTCTATTAAAGAACAGAATATAAAGTACTGACTATTCAGTTATGTAGGACATTCTTCATCTTTAATCTGGATGCAACTACTACTGTTAAAAGTAATTTCTTTTAGCAAAGGGACACATACCTGCTAATCAAGAGTGATTATTCTAAAGAAAAGGCAACGTTTTTAAAGTTTAGAACATAATCAAACAGTCTGCCTGATTGATGATATTTTACTCTTTTAATAGTCTGCACAGAGATAACAATCAGTGTGGAACTATAAATAGATTCTTAGAAAATCTAAGAAGATTTTTTCTAAAAGGAAATCTGTAGATCTCCATTGTCTTAATTTACATACTTTGAATATGTATCACTTTAACTGAATAAAGACATTTGCATATCATGGGTTTACTCTATTCTGATATGAATTAAAGCTTAGTTCTTCCAGATTGTACAGGACAACCTGTATGTAAATTTTTTTTCTAGTAATTCTGATGAAAATAGGTGATTGAGAACACCACAAAAAAGAAAAAAAAGGGTTACAGCATCAATGTCTTTGTTATCAGGAGAACCAGCCCTGATGCCCAGCAGTTTACACTATTTGAAAAAGAATCTGTTTTGTCTAACAGGGACTCATTTCCAAAGCTCTATTTCCTTTCATAGCACAGAAGATATATATATAAGATCCTAGGGGGGAACAAAAACCCCAAACAAACAACAAAACAAACAAACAAACAAACATACAACCATAGAATCATAAAATAGTTTGGGTTGGAAGGGACCTTTGAAGGTCATCTAGTCCAACCCCCCTGCAGTAAGGAAGGACATCTTCAATTAGATCAGGTTGCTCAGAGCCCCATCCAACCTCACCTTGAATGTTTCCAGTGATGGGGCATCTACCACCTCTCTGGGCAACCTGTGCCAGTGTTTTATCAATCCCATTGTGAAAAATTTCTTCCTTAGATCAAGTCTAAATCTACTCTCTTTCAGTTTAAAACCATTACCCTTGTCCTTTCACAACAGGCCTTTCTAAAAAGTCTGTCCCTGTCTTCCTTATAATCCCCCTTGAAGTAGTGAAAAGCTGAAATAATGACTCCTCAAAGCCTTCTCTTCTCCAGGCTGAACAACCCCAACTCTTGCAGACTATCTTCATAGGAGAGGTGTTCCATGCCTCTGATCATTTGTGTGGCCCTCTGCTGGTCCGGCTCCAACAGGTCCATGGCTTTCCTGTGCTGAGGGCTCCAGAGCTGGACACAGTACTCCAGGTGGTGTCTCAGCAGAGTGGAGTAGAAGGGCAGAATCTCCTCTCTTGACCTGCTGGCCACGCTGCTTTGGATGCAGCCCAGCATACGGTTGGCCTTGAGGTCTGTGAGTGCACAGTGTTGGCTCATGTCTATCTTTTCATCCACCAGTACCACCAAGTCCTTCTTGGCAGAGCTGCTCTCAGTCCCTTCATCCCCCAGACTAGATTGATACCGGGGGTTGCCCCAATCCAGATACAGGACCCTGAACTAGGCCTTGCTGAACCTCATGAGGTTCACATGGGCCCATTCCTCAAGCTTGTCGAGGTCCATCTGGATGGCATCCCGTCCCTCAGGTGTGTCAACTGTATCACTCAGCTTGGTGTCATCTGCAAACTTTCTGAGGGTGCACTCGATCCCACTGTCTATGGCATTGATGCAGATATTAAACAGTACTGATCTCAATATGGACCCCTGAGGGGGCAGCACTCATCACTGATCTCCATCTGGATGTTTAGTTGTTGACCACTACCCTCTGGATGCGACCATCCAACCAATTCCTCATCCACTCAACAGTCCACCCATCAAATCCACCTCTTTCCAATTGAGAGAGAAGCGTGTGGTGGGGGACCATGTCAAAGGCTTTACAGAAGTCCAGATAGTTGACATCTGTAGCTCTTCCCTTGTCCACTTATGTGGCCACTCCATCACAGAAGACCACTAGGTTGGTCAGGCAGGACTTGCCCTTGATGAAGCCATGCTGGCTGTCTCAAATCACCACCTTGTCCTCCATGGGCCTGAACGTAGCTTCTAGGAGGACCTGTTCCAGGATCTTCCCAGGCACGGAGGGGAGTCTGATAGGTCAGTAGTTCCCAGGGTCTTCTTTGCTGCCCTTTTTAAAGATGAGTGCAATGTTTCCCTTTTTCCAGTCACCAGGGACTTAATTCGACTGCCAGGACTTTTCAAATATCATGGAGAGTGGTTTGGCAACTGCATCATTTATGTTCAGGTTCCTCAGGTGGTCTCAGACCTGATCTTTTCTTACGAGACTTTGCTCTTGCAGTCCCTGACTTGCAGGCCATACATTTTAGAGGTGTGGAAGGAGACACTGCCTGTGAAGACTGAGGTGAAGAAGTCATTGAATACCTCAGCCTTCTCCTCATCCATTGTTACCGGTTTGCCAGTCTTGCTCATCAATGGGCTGCGCTTTCTTTGATCTTCCTTTTCTGTCTGACATACCTGTAGAGGCCCTTCTTATTAATCTTTGCATCCTTTGCCAGGTTCAGCTCCAGCCATGCCTTGGCCTTCCTGACCCCATCCCTACACAACTGGGCAGCGTCGCTGTACTCTTCCCAGGATACCTGTCCCTGCTTCCACTGCCTGGGCATTTCCTTCTTCCTTTTTACTTTGACCAGCAGGTCTCAACTCAGCCATGCCAGCCTTTTGCCTTCCCATCCTCATTTGTTATACCTGGGGCTTGAGAGCTCTTGCACTCTGTGGAAAGCATCCTTAGAGATCACTCAGTTCTGTTCTGCTCCCTTGTCCCTGAGGGACATTTCCCAGGGAGTCCTATTGACTAACTCCTGGAAGAGTTTGAAGTTTGCTTTCCTAAAATTCTGGGTCCTGACTTTACTCTTTGCCTGATCCATATCCCTCAGGACTGCGAACTCCACCAGTGCATGATCACTGCAGCCCAGGCTGCCTCCAATCTTGACATCACCAGTTAGCTCCCATGCGTTGGTGGCCAACAGGTCCAGTATGGCATCCCCTCTGGTAGGGCTGTTTATTGCCTGGCATAGGAAGTTAACCTACATGCACTCCAGGAATCTCCTGGATTGCCTACAGCTCTCTGTGCCTGTGCCACTTTTCCAGCAGATGTCACGGTGGTTGAAGTCCCCCAGCAGGATGAGAGTCTGCAGGCGTGATGCCTTCTGGAGCTGGAATAAGAAGGCTTCATCAATAGACTGCCCTTTGTTGGGCAGCCTGTAGTAGACACCAACCACGAGGTTCCCTTTGGTGCCTCAGTCTCTGATTCTTTCCCATAATCTTTCAACCTACTCGTGGCTATTCTTCAGAGGCAGTTCTTCACACTCTATCCTTTTCTTGACACAGATGGCAATGCCTCCACTCTTCCTTCCTCCCTTGCCTGTCCCTTCTGAACAGCCTGTAGCCATTGGTAGCGGCACTGCAGTCATGGGATTCGTCCCAGCAAGTTTCTGTAATGGCAACCTGCTCGTAGCTTTCTAGCACCATGGTGGCTTTTAACTCCTATTTGTTGCCCATGCTGTGTATGTTGGTGTACAGGCACTTCAGCTGGCTTGTTGGCCCTATCACCTTCTTAGAGGAACACCTCTTAGTTCCTCTGAGGTCTTTCACAGGTACAACAGTCTGGGGGGGCTTGCTGGCATCCTGTCCCTCTAACCTTGGCATGTCATCCCACAGCTTGTATTGGGCAAGGACGATACTGTCCCCCTCCCACTTCATGTCTAGTTTAAAGCCCTGTCAATAAGCCCCGCTAGTTAATAAGCCCCACCCTGTACATAAGACCCTCTTCCCCCTTTAAGAATCATCAATCTCATCTGCCAGCAAGCCAGGTACCATTTAAGCCATCTCATTATCAGAAAGTCTGAAATTGTTGCAGTGACACCAGTCCTGAAGCCCTGTATTAATAGACTGGGCCCATCTGTTTCTTCCTATGTTGCTATCCGTAACTGGAGGGAGAGAGGAAAAAAATAACCTGTGCTCCAGATTACCTTAAGAAACGGGAATTCCCTTAGTTATTCCTTAAAGGAAATACTGAATTTTGACATGTAGTTGCACAAGTACATCATTTTTATGTGGGTGAATTCTGCTGTACTTAGTCTTATATTTATGCTTCCATAAGCTCTTTAAAGACAAGTTAGAGTGACTAATGTCACCCAACCATTTGTACTTACAAAGTGAATGTATAAATATATAGGTGTAAACACTTAAATTTACCTGATTGTTTTTTATAGATAAGATCTTGCCAATGCTTTAGCTTGTGATTCCTAACAGTGTTTCTGAACACAAGCACATGAACAAACACAGAATTAGAAACAGATGTTAATATGTGTGGATGGAAGCACAGAGTTTCAGTACATACACTTGCACATGAATCACTGGAGACCAAACTACAGCATTTGCAGCTGCCATTCCGCATTTCAGGAATAAATATATATGTAGGGACGTGGATCCTGAACTAATATAAATTGCTGTAAATCTGATTTCAAGGTTAGCTTCCAAAATAATTGTTAGAAAACTCACCTCACAGCTGCATCTGAGTATAGGCAAAACAGATTATTGCCTAGAGCAGTGGACGAATGGAAGCAACAGAAGCACTATGCAGCTGTTGATATCTTTGCCTATTCCAGTGCCCTGGAAACCCTGTCCAACCACTGCCTCTGCATTTAGATAAGGGAATGTGGTATGTGGCTTTTATCAGAGACAATTGTTCCTGCCCTTTCCTCATTTACTTTCATAATGATCCAGCCCAGCTCATCCTTTTCTGAAAAGCAGTACCCTAGCCCCAGCTTCTGATTTTTGGGACACCAAAATTTAGTTCTGTCTGTAACACTGGGAGATTATTAACAGTCTCCAAATCATCTGTTTAGCTTCTGAGTATTCTGTCCTTTTTCTATGATGCCAAGGCTGAGAGAAAAAAAACTTTTAGTATCATATATTTTCTACATTTTTTGTTAAGGAAGGCAAGGAATTATATATATTCTTCTACTTACAGGATTTTGTCAGGAGAGTTAATCCTCAACAGGACTGGTTTCCACCATATCCAAGCAATTAGCAGATTGTCATTAATTGCTGGGATGTGATCAATATGTTACCACAACAGTTATTCCAATTTTTAACATACTTCCAATTTTATGACATTCTCCTTTGATATTCATTTTGCGGAAGCACTCAGTTTTCACAAACCCTTGTTTCAGATCCTGTATTGTTTTCTTTCTGTTATTTCTTAGGACTGAACCTTTTCTATTTAATGTCATAGTATTGAAAAACTTCATGATATTATTTACAGAGGCCTAAATCAAGTATGTGTTTAAACACAGGTAATTTTAGGCACTTGTGTAGTCCCATATAAACCTAGGAGATTGTTCACCATGTTAGATGATATGCTATGATAGACCTGTGGTTTTTATGGCATCTTTGGGCTAGGGTGCTGAAAAAGATACTGTCGTGGTTTAGCCCCAGCCGGCAACTAAGCACTACGCAGTCACTCGCTCACTCCTCCTCCCCCAGTGGGACGGGGGACAGAATTGGGAAAAAAACTCGTAGGTTGAGGTAAAAAAAGTTTAACAGGACAGCAAAAGGGAAAGAAACAACAGTGATAACAACAACAATAATAGAGACAAAGGAATGTACAAGAATAAGCGATGCCCAATACAGTAATTTCTCACCACCTGATGATCAACAGCCCATTCCCGAGTGGCGATTTCCGCCCCCCGGCCAACTCCAGTTTATACACTGGCCATGACATTGTGTGGTAGGAAGTATCTCTTTGGTCAGCCTGGGTCAGCTGTCCTGGCTGTGTCCCCTCCCAGCTCCTTGTGCACCCCCAGCCTTCTTGCTAGCAGGCCAGCATGAGAAGCTGGACTGTCCTTGACTACTTAGCAACAATTCAAAACATCAGCACGTTATCAACATTTTCTCATCCCAAATCCAAAACACAGTCTCACATTAGCTGCTGTGAAGAAAACCAACTCTATCCTGGCTGAAACCAGGACAGATACATTGCAGAATTAAACCACTCTGAGGAAATTATTGAAATACTCAAGTTATTTAATGTCACAAATCCCAGACCTGTGAAACATTTTTATACAGTCCTGGAACACCCTGGAGACCGATGCTCTGTTAGTGTCAGGGTTTATTCTGTCAAGGTATATATCCACGTGCTACACAACACTGACCAAGTATGATTATTGTTACCTGTGGACCATTTTTCCTAGCAATGATTAAACGCTGTTGTAGCAAAAATGCCAAAGGTTCTGAAAGAAATAGCATCTAGTGCAATGTGGACAGGAAAAAATATTTGCAAATGATTCTTTGCCATATTTCTGGGACAACATTGTGAGTACAAACTTGTCTTTACATTGAAAGGACAGTGGCTCTGCTTTCTTTGAGTTACCCAAGGATTTCACAGTGCTCTAGATAGATGCTGTGCTCATGTTTTCTGATCACATCTTGTGGTTTAGCCCCAGCTGGCAACTAAGCACCACACAGCTGCTCACTCACTCCCCCACCATGGAACGGGGAGAGAATCGGAAGAGTAAAAGTGAGGAAACTCATGGGTTGAGATAAAGACGGTTTAACAGGTAAAGCAAAAGCTGCGCACGCAAGCAAAGCAAAAAAAGGAATCCATTCACTACTCCCCATTGACAGGCAGGAGTAGTGAAGAGTAGTTCAGCCATCTCCAGGGAAGCAGGGCTCCATCACATGCAATAGTTTCTTGGGAAGACAGACGCCATCACTCTGAACGTCCCTCCACCCCTTCCTTCTTCTTCGTTCCAGCTTTATATATTGAGCATGATGTCATATAGTATGGAATATCTCTTTGGCCAGCCTGGGTCAGCTGTCCTGGCTGTGTCCCTTCCCAGCTTCCCATGCACCCCCAGCCTTCTTCTAGCGGGCCAGCACGAGAAGCTGGACTGTACTTGACTGCTCAGCAACAACTCAAAACATCAGCACATTATCAACATTTTCTCATCCCAAATCCAAAACATGGCCTCTCAGTAGGTTCTATGAAGAAAATTAACTCTATCCTGGCTGAAACCAGGACATCACATGACAAATATCAGAAGTTAATCAAGCACATGTAATTTCATATGTAGATGATTTATTAATCCCTGTCAACACTTAAATAGAGGCAAAAGAGCTAAAAATAAAATTTTAAAAAAATAAAAAACTTTTGTGAAAGGTTCCAAAGTAAATAAAAAAATATTTCAACTAATACAAAGTGAAATGCACAGAAGTAGATGTGGGACATGAACATTGTTCACAACTAATGAGCAGCGAATAAAAGAAGCAGGAAAAATCTTCACTCCTCCAAAGGCACATAAGTTAACATTCCTGTAGGGACCATATACTTCCCTCAAGATTTTGTATCCATGTGTACAGGAGCTAGCAGGCTTTTTACCAAGCTGTTTAAGAATTAAAAAAAAAAGCAAGAATGGGGCTGGAGACCAGCACATGATCAGCAGTCAGCTTCACAAACATGCAGCTGAAGTACAAGTCATCTGCACTGATCTGCAACAAGCCAAATCAAACAGCAAAATAGCAATTGTAACAGATTCAAATAAGGTTACTTAAGTGACAGTTTTCTTAGCCGAAATTTGGGAATGCAATAGCGTACGCGCTTTGCTGGGTAAACCTGTGTGGAGTAGATTTCAAGGTAAGAAACAGATTGAAAAAGCTGTTGCATCATTTAGTGCTTTGGAATTGACCATCAATTCCACCCAAGAGGAAATGGCCTCAATAGCTGAAGAAACAGAAGCCATTTTTGGTAGGGCAGATTGCTGTAAAGATCCACAGCACAGAACAAGTTAATGTTTTACTTGCTATGCACCTAGCAGGCAGTTGAGGTATAGAGCTTGCCAGAAGCACTGTGCTTGGTACCAAGTGCTAGCCTTGAACTATTAGGTGGGCGTGGTTAAATTTTTAGACTCAGATGTGAACAAAGGGACAAATATGTTTCCTCACCACAGAGTCTGTGAGATGATCTCTTTCATACACAGGAAGTCTGAAGTTGACTTTACATGGTACAGCAGTGATTTTAGCAATTATAATAGTCTGCTGTTTTTGTGTGTTCTATTGAATACAAAAGTCAAGCTCTTAGCAAATCAAGTAATGCATATACATCACAATAACAGACCCAGACTACCCCCAGATTTATGTAAATCAAGAAAAGGCAAAATCAGGCAGGAAAGAGCAAATTCCTCCAAGAAGATGCTTTGCCCATCCTGATTAGGAGCTCTGAGTCATAGAATGGTTTGTAACTTCCCTGTCAGAAGTGTTAGTATGTGCTTTGTGGACTATCCAAAGAGGGGACTGTAACCCTATAGACAAGTAAATACAGCATTGCCAAAACCACATTGATTATATGTTGACTTTGCAAGGACTCAGAATTGAAGTTTGTCAAGCGTGCTTTGTCTGACCTTGGTTTAGCTGCCTGGAGCTTTGTTTCACACTATTTAGCAATAACAGGAATTTTTCTAAAAAAAAATTGTCTGCATAATTTGTTTTACTTTTGCTTATTTTTATATCATATAACCATAATTTTTATAGAGATAGTCGTAACAAGTAGTTATTTGATATAGAGCAGGACCTGGAAGACTCTAATGTAATGATGTAGCCTAGATAAATAAAAGCACGGGATGGATGACAAGTGGGAAGATAGTGTTCCCACTACATAGAGATGTTTAGAGGTGTACAGAGCATTGCATGGTAAGAGTAAAGGCACAGGCTGACAATGGAAGCCCTGAAACTGTAAATAATGCACCAATAGTCTGAGAAGTGCAAACCTAGGAGCTGGGCAAAACAAATTTGATGGTAACAAAGACAATGAAGAACAAGAATCTAATATATGTAAAATGTATCATATACAGAAAATTCGAATGTAACGTGGACTTGCAGACCAATGAAGATGGAGCAAAGTGTGGAGCAAGTTCACAAACAAATAAAATGAACCTATGCAGATCATAGAATAATAAGAAAGAAACCACCAATATCATATACCTCTTGATAAAGAACTCAGGGTGTAGATGACTCACTGTATTCACTCTTCAGACTGAAGCCAGGGGCAGCAGAAGGATCAACATAAGCCCAGAAAAAATTATTGATATTAATTTTTTAAAATATTTTTTTAATTTTCCTGCAATAAGTACATCTGGACTAATAATAAATCTTTGTATAAAATCTTAATATTTCAATTACAGTGAGAATATATTCTTGCTTTTACATATAAAATGTGTTTGCTTTTTGCATTTAGCAAGATTTAGAGTATAACGTGTAAGGAGATTTGTTCCCTAATGTCTAAGAGTTCACTTTTTAGTGCTTAGTTAAACTAAACATTTTATAAAGAAATAGTATGCTGAGTTATGGCATAAGTTCTTCAGAGAAAATCAAAGTCTGCGTTAAACTTCTTGGGGTTGCAGTCCAGACTTAATCTATTCAGTTTCCTTTTCAGTAAAAATGAGCCTTCAACCTGATGTCTTGATGCCTCATCTGCAAATGTGTGTTCTGATAACAGAAACTGGAGGCTTTCTTTAAAGTATTTGCTGATGTCAGCATTTCATCTTAATAAATGAAAGTTAATATCTATTAGAGTGGTATTTGATACTAATTAATGTCAACAAATACACAGAAAGAAAAAAACTAAGAGAGTAGATTAGAGCACTTTATAAGTGCTCTTCGTTGTTACATCTTCTGTGCATAAAGAAAGAGATAAGAGAATCAAGGACTGAAAAATCAAAAATGAAATTTTATAATGAATACTGATCCTTCATTGTGGAGTAACCAACCATCTATCATGCACCTTGACATTAAAGAATGACTGTGCCTGATAGTTTAATTTTTTGAGTATTGTTTAACTCCAGTCCAGGCAAATCCATTACTGTCAGACAGAGAGTTCTACCAAACATTTGGAAAGTGTGGACCCTCTTTCTCCCTTTGTCTTTCTCTATCATTTGCACAGCTATGTCAAAAGTCTAATGAAAAGTCTTTAAACAAAGATCTGTTAATTAAAAACTTTCAGGGAAAAAGAAACAAGAACTATATACTAAGGAAAACACATTCTAGAATTGTTCACAAATGTGATGAAGACAGAGATAGATTTGTTTTTGTGGCTAAGTTCTAAATAAGTTGATCTGTTACATTTCTTCATTGATTATACTTTTATAAAATTTCGCCAGGGAAGAATGCCAATAGTGTGAAATGATGTAAACCTGACAAATTATCCTGAGGAGTTCTCATATGTTAGATTTTACTCCTTATTACTCCTATTAAACCTGTATTTATTCTCAAGGTAAGACAAGTTACCTCTTCAGAAAAGAAGACCTTTTGCCACTTGATTTAAATAGAACCAAGATATTGAAGCTTGTTTGATAAATGTATTTTACTTACTTGCTTCCTGAAATTTCTCTTTTTATCTCCAGTTCTTAGCTTTTCTTAGTTCACTTTAAATGGATCTCAAAAAAATGTTCAAGTCAAACTCCATAGCAATTATATTTGCTTGAAGATTAGATCAAATTAGACATGGGCTTCATCAAAATAAGTGTGGCCAGCAGATCGAAGGAGGTGATTCTGCCCCTCTACTCCACTCTGCTGAGACCCCACCTGAAATACTGTGTCCAGATTCGGAGCCCTCAGCACAGGAAAGACATGGACCTGTTGGAGTGGGTCCAGAGGAGGGCCACACAAATGATCAGAGGGATGGAACACTTCTCCTATGAAGAAAGGCTGTGAGACTTGGGGTTGTTCAGCCTGGAGAAGAGAAGGCTCTGGGGAGACCTTATTGTGGCCTTTTCAGTACTTCAGGGGTGTTTATAAGAAAGATGGGACAGACCTTTTACCAGAGCCTGTTGCAATAAGACAAACGGTAATGGTTTTAAACTAGAATAGGATAGATTTAGATTACATCTAAGGAAGAAATTTTTTACAATGAGGATGGTAAAACACTAGAACAAGTTGCCCGGAGAGGTGGTAGATGCCCCATCCCTTGAAACATTCAAGGTGAGGTTGGACGGGGCTCTGAGCAGGCTGATCTAATTGAAGATGTCCCTGCTCATTTCAGGGGGGTTGGACTAGATGACCTTTAAAAGGTCCCTTTCAACCCAAAGATTCTATGATTATATGATCTCCACATGGGCCTGAAGTGATATTCTCCACCCATACTTTATTTTGTTTTTTGAAAAATATTTAATCTTATTTTTTAGATCACACTTTTTTTTTCTCTTGAAGTAAAATTCCAAAGAACAGCTACCATGTAGAAGTCTGTTAATTATTCTAGTTCTTCCCAGTGTTTATAGTGAGAAGATGGAAGTTCTTATTTTTTATATCAGAGTGGTGGTCTGTGTATCTTGAACTGGATGTGGCTCAGAAATAACTCAAATTCAAGTCCCACAGTGAGACTGATGGGACTAGAATGTCTGTTAGTGACACAGGCACGTTTAGGAAAATCTGTTGGAGAGAATTAGCCTTCAGGGCCTAGTAAAGTTGATGCTGTTGAGTCACTGTCAGATTTAGCTGCACATTCAATGTAACTCTCTATACAATAAAGTGAAGTTTGTGGGCTATACATACATACATATAAATATATATTTCAAAATAGGAATGGATATGGAATCACTCCCTCCACAGTGGGATTAGCCATACTAACTGTGGGTAGCCCTCTTGAGAATAAACTTCCCTCATAGGCAGATATTTGTAGCAGTTCCAAACAAAATCATAAAGGACGATAATAATTGAGCAGTATGGATGCTGAGGAGTTCAATGCTCATATCCACTTGTCACCCCTTTTTTGTACAACAGTAACGATGCACAGGAAACCAACCCTTATCTATCACCCATCATCCAGTCCCACAGTTCACCTTTCCTTCAGGTATTGCTGGTCCATGGCACTTATGCTGTGGGGCTCAGTAATCTGAAGATTTATAACATCTTATGGATCGGCCTTATTATCCTGAATTACCTTTCTTTCCTCTAAAAATAAAACTGACCTCATCTTTCTTATAATTTTAAGTGTGACTTTGTTAAAATAAAGCAATATAAGATTGGAAGAAAAAATCACTTTCCAGTTGTCCCCTCCAGTTAGGTGTAACCCCTCCAGAACAATACCTGGTACTGAAAAATACATGGCTTCTAACAGTGGTGCTCACTTTCCCCCTTACTAGAGTGCTTAGGTCATAAAAACCAAAGCCTAAATTTATTCCTGATTTTTTTCCCTTTTATTAGATTTTATATATGAAGAAAGATTGATATGTGTCTCTTCTATTCAGAAAGGTCACTTTTGTTACAATGAAAAATACTGAAGGAGGTATAAAGGCTTACGATCCTATATTTTACAGCAAAAACTGATGAGAATTTAGCTTTTGGTGTTCTATATTAATGTGAGTTTATCCTCATCTTTTCATTTATGCCTGTAGGAGTAATAAGAAAAAAAAATTGTTAAACCAGGACTGTTCAAAGGAATATAAGATGAAGAATCCACCCTCCTATTTGTAATCAATAGAATATATATCTTCCACCAGCAACAAAAATAAATTAACTATTTAATTCATAGCACCACAAACATTATTCATGGAATAGCAATAGGCATTCTTGTAAATATAGCACTCCGGAGTATACTATAGAGTGGGGAATCAGTGGTGTGTAGTGCAAGATAACAGTTACAGACAAAATGAAAACACAAAAGCCGATATAATGAAGCCCATGACTCTTAAGAATGATATCCAACAACTGAGATGGAGATTTTTATACTGCAATATGCAGCATGGGATAAGGTTGGCCAAATGTTTGTGTTAAAGTTGGTTATTTGGGTGAATTTATGCCAGTTTAGACAAACACATAAATGAGTAAATAGATTCCTCAGCTGAAAACAGAGTATGTCTTATAAAGCTCAGAATCAGGCCTTTGTGCATTTTTAATCTTTCACATGAAAACAAGAATAATTTAAGTGTTTAAGCAAAGTTTCATCTGCTGTTTTGATTATTCAGTCTTGTAAATTCAAAGACAAATTCAGAGAAGAAATTCATTATGCCAATCAGAATAGCTGAAAAAATATTGCGTCAATGTCTATGAACTGAACCCACCATTTTTTAAAAACTGTGCATTCTGATAAAGGTTAGTCTGCAGTTAAAGTCATGCCTTCAGCTGTTCCTATTAAAGTTGGATCATTTAATTTTAATAGTACTCTGAAAAGAGAGGAAAATGACACAACAATATTATTTAGCAATCTGTATTCAGCAGATGTATAAATAGAACACATACTACAAGGTCAGCCTAACTTTAGATAAAGTAATTTGCTACTGAAAAAGTTACAAATATTAAAAGTTAGGTGTACTGAAGGCATCAACATCCAGAATAATTCTCATTCTCATTCAAAATATCGCAGTCAGTATAACAAATTATAAACCATGTATATGCAACATTTATTTTTCTGCTTTCTCTTCCATTATTCCTGAAACCCATCATCAGAGCTGTATTCATTAACTCAGATAGCTCTTTAGCTCCAGTACACTAACAATATCAAGAGTATATTTTTATGCACGGTATTTTTTCCCCATTGTTATTGTAGGGAAATGAATGCAATTTTCATTTGTGGAATTGAAAAAAAATGAAAGCTGAATGTTCAATAATGTAGATAAGGTGGATTTTTTTTTTTCTTTATTTTTCTTTAAACAGATGTTGGAACATAATTGCGTAATAGGTGTGAGAAGAAAGTACATCTACCTGATGTGCTAAATGCTGATATCTTTGTTTCTATGCCTGTGGATTAGTTTGACCTATGATTATTTAGAAAGTGTGATTAAGTAGTAAATCTTCATGTCTACTTGTTTGGGAAAGCTTTTAATGGTGTGGAACTAAGCTGACATAACATTGGACCTGTGAGGACTGAAATTATAAGTCTGGCCCGTACCTTGAAGGACTTGTACTGCTACCTAACTTAATTTAAAATACTGGGTGTCTAAGCAATTGCTCTCATTTTTCCTAAAAACAGTTTGATAACCAAGTCTGCCCCACTCCTCATGAAAGGTCAGTCGTGTTCAGAGACATTTAGGAAGAAAGGTGCAATGCAGAACTAATGCATGTATTCCTGGGTGTTTTAACAATCTTAAAACAATTCCTGACACTCTGAAAAAGGCAGAAATAATTTATGTAGGTGCCTAAATGTGGAGTCAGCTAACCAGTTGAGTTAACTGAGTTGTGGTATAGAGGATAAGATTAAGTGTTGAATTAGAATTCAATTATCCTAATGGATAATGGTAATAATTTTTTTTCAGATTACAGTTAGAAATGTTCTAAATTATGGATTATATAGATTTTTTAAAATGTAGTTAAAATATTAGAGTGCTTTCCTATTATTAGATTAGCTTTCCTAGCATGTTGAGGTTTAAGGCTGATATCTAGATGATGGAAGATCTTCCAGTTGCAAAGGAGGCAAGGAGAACCTAGATAAACAGTAAAAATTCGGAAGAGTCACTGAATTGAAGAGAAAATAACTTCCAATATCAGTGAGTGGAGGAAACCAACACTTTGGATACAAACATATTCAACTGTGCTCAGTTAGGCTGAGCCTATGAGCCTAACATATTGAAACAAAAATGATTTTTTTAAATTAAAATATGCTTTTCTGACCATTTTCAGAATGCGAAATTTCAGTGGAGCTTGACAGAACTCTTCTAATTCCCTGATGTTCTAAAAGAAGGATAAGCAGAATAAATTGTGATACTAGCTCAAATACAAAACTAGGAAAGTTATGAACAAATTCTAGAAGTACACTATATGACACTGAACACAAAAAGCGTATATATTTAAACATCACCAAAATAACCATGTTCAGCAGAAATTTTCTAATGGCCCCACTACAATGTTACAATTGTTCCACAACTACTATTAACTGGAAAGTCCTTATTATCACTTCAAATGTTCTATTCTGAATAAAATACAATCATATTCTATGTCTCCTTTGTATAGAGTAGTCTGTTGTCAGGAAGCCTGTATATGGGATCAGTTTTACAGGAATCCCTGCACAAGAAAAATTACTGTCTTCACTTACATTTTGCAAAATTATGGCTACTAAATTGGAGAGAGATGGGTTTGATGGATGGACTGTTAGATGGATAAGCGATTGGCTGGATGGCTGCATTCATAGAGTTACAGCCAACAGCTTGGTGTCCAAGTGGAAACTAGTAACAAATGGTGTCCTCAAGGGTCTGTGCTGGCACCAATACTATTTAATAACTTTATCAGCGACATAGTGGGATTGAGTGCACTCTCAGCAAGATTGCATACGACACCAAGCTGAGTGGTCCAGTTTATTCACTAGCGGGAAGAGATGCCATCCATAGGGACCTCGACAGGCTTGAAAAGTGGGCCCATGTGAATTTCTTGAAATGTGAGCTCCTGGGTTGGGGCAATCCCAGTATCAATACAGACTGGAGGATGAATGGTTTGAGATCAGTCCTGCAGAGAAGGACTTGGGGATACTGGTGGATGAAAGTCTAGGATAAAATAACAACCCAGAACAATTTTTGACATGCTCATAGGAACCACTGAGGCCAGGCTGCCTGCAATCTCTTTCCCAATGCCTTGATCTAAGGTTGTACAGCTGCACCATATCAGAACAGGTTTTGAGCACAGGCAGCCCTATGAGAATGAGAAGGAAAGAGTCTGCAAAGCCTAGTGATGCGCTCAGGGCCCTAGCATATCAGTTCTTCCTTTAACACTGCTTTCTACAACGACACCAGCCTTCCACATTCCCTTACTGCATTTTCAAACTATCTCAGGCTTTTATGAAACCCATGAGTGAAAGCTGACCACAACAATCTAAATGACTAAAATGCTTGAAATCTCTAAGAAACTCACTTTTACAAAAGTGCCTGTAAATACCACACAACAGCTCTGCACCAGTGTGCTCAGCTCACAGCCTATTGACTGAGCTGCCGATCTCATTGTCTTTAATTCTGATTTGCATGCAAATGATTTGTCCGTTTTAAGATCACGTTCGCTCTGATCAAGAGCAATGTTTAACACTTCTTATTTCCTACAACAATGAATTATTTTTCTATGACAACAAATTTTTGAAAAAACAGGAAACATACTACTATATAATCTGAAGGTGGAAAAAATATATTTCAGAGTAGTGTTTGAAATTATGAGCTCAAAAACCAGAGATGCAAAAGCCAGGGTTCTGGCTGAGATATGTCTGGAAATCTCTGGGGTCTACTTAACAGTTTAAGTAAACAGTTCTGCCTATGTAGAGTGTTTGTTGTTTTTTGGGTGAAAAAAAAAAAGCACTTAAGGCTTAAAATTTTCAACTTTAAAAAAACTCCCAAATGAAATGCTTGCAAATCTGCTTAATTAGCCGGACCTGTTGAGTAGTCAGTTCTGCTACAGATTGCTGCTTTTGAGAGATATACTCTGGAATGAGAGAATTACAGGATTTTTCCAAGAGAGATGAAGGGAAGGGTTAGGAACTACTGCCTACAGATGTTATAACTGGACACTGAGTCTTCATTATCAGGGTCAAGAAAAGGCTGAGGTTGGAAGGGACCTCTGAAGGTCACCTGGTCCAAACCCCCTGCTCAAGCAATGCCATCTAGAACCAGCTGCCCAGGATTATATCTAGATGCCTTTTGAATATCTCCAGTGATGGAGACTCCACAATCTCTCTGGGACATCCGTGCCAGTGCTGGCTCAGCCTCACAGTAAAAAAGTGTTTCATGATGTTCAGGTGGACCACCCTGTGTTTCAGTTTGGGCCCATTGCCTCTGGTCCTGTCACTGGGCACCACTGAAAAGAACCTGGCTCTACGCTCTTTTGCACCTTCCCTTCAGGTATTTACAGACACTGATAAGATCCCTCCTGAGCCTTCCCTTCTCCAGAGAGAAGTTCCAACTCTCTCTCAGCCTTTCCTCAAAGGAGAAATGCTCCAGTCCCTTCATCAGACTAGTTGCTCTGTGTTGAGTTACCTCTAGTATGTGTTTCTTGTTCTGGTGAGGCCAGAACTGGACACAGCACTCCAGGTATGACCTTACCAGTGCTGAATGGAGAAGGATCACCTCCATAGACCTACTGGCAATAGTCCTCCCAATTATAACATTCTTCTAGTGCCAAAAGAAAGTAGTAATAAAATGGACAGTCATGACAAATTCTAAGTAACAGTGTAAAAATGTAAATGCATATATAAAAACATATATATATATAGTGTAATAAAGGTCAGCATAGTCCAAGGATGATCAAAAGAGACTTCAGGGCCTTGGGACAGTTAGTTAGAGAATCTGGAGCACAGGTTATTTTTTCCTCTCTCCCTCCAGTTATGGGCAGCGACACAGGAAGAAACAGACGGGCCCAGCCTATTAGTACATGGCCCCGTGACTGGCGTCACGGCCATAATTTTGTGCTTTCTGATAATGGGCAACAAACAGGAGGAGTTAGAAGCCACCATGATGTTAGAAAGCCACGAGCAGATTGCCGTTACAGAAACTTGCTGGGACGAATCCCATGACTGCAGTGCCGCTACCAATGGCTACAGGCTGTTCAGAAGGGACAGGCAAGGGAGGAAGGAAGAGCGGAGGCATTGCCATCTGTGTCAAGAAAAGGATTGAGTGTGAAGAACTGTCTCTGAAGAATAGCCACGAGTAGGTTGAAAGATTATGGGAAAGAATCAGAGACTGAGGCACCAAAGGGAACCTCGTGGTTGGTGTCTACTACAGGCTGCCCAACAAAGGGCAGTCTATTGATGAAGCCTTCTTATTCCAGCTCCAGAAGGCATCACGCCTGCAGACTCTCATCCTGCTGGGGGACTTCAACCACCGTGACATCTGCTGGAAAAGTGGCACAGGCACAGAGAGCTGTAGGCAATCCAGGAGACTCCTGGAGTGCATGTAGGATAACTTCCTATGCCAGGCAATAAACAGCCCTACCAGAGGAGATGCCATACTGGACCTGTTGGCCACCAACGCATGGGAGCTAACTGGTGATGTCAAGATTGGAGGCAGCCTGGGCTGCAGTGATCATGCACTGGTGGAGTCCGCAGTCCTGAGGGATATGGATCAGGCAAAGAGTAAAGTCAGGACCTGGAATTTTAGGAAAGCAAACTATTTTTTCCCTTTGATCAAGTCTGAATCTACCATCTTGTAGTTTAAAACCATTACCCTTGTCCTTTCACAACAGGCTCTGCTAAAAAGTCTGTCCCCATCTTTCTTGTAAGCCTCCTTGAAGTACTGGAAGGCTGCAATAAGGTCTCCCCAGAGACTTCTTTTCTCCAGGCTCAACAACCCCAACTCTCACAGTCTGTCCTTATGGGAGAGGTGTTCCATGCCTCTGATCATTTGGTGGCCCTCCTTTGGACCTGCTCCAATACATCCATGTCTCTCCTGTGCTGAGGTTTCCAGAGGTGGACACAGTACTCCAGGTGGGGTCTCAGCAGAGCAGAACAGAGGGGCAGAATCCCCTCCCTTGACCTGCTGGCCATGATGGTGGTGAAACCCTGGAATATGTTGCCCCGACAGGTGGTAGATGCCCCATCCCTGGAAACATTCCAGGTCAGGTTGGTCGGGGCTCTGAGCAACCTGATGTAGTTTAAGCAGTCCCTGTTTATTGCCGGGGGGTTGGACTAGATGACCTTAGAAGTCCCTTCCAATCCAAACCATGCTATGATTCTGTAATTCTAAATTGTTATTGTGCTTTCAGATAAAGACATGTTCCTCAAGGTAACTGACTTCTTTTAAATATACTAAATTCAACTGATTTCCCAAATGCTGTTTGAAATTGTTTTTATAATAAGTTTCATATATTCTCTAAAATATCTTTGGTGATTCTGGAGAAAATAGACCTGCTTTCTCAGCATCCGGTTTTATATGTGTAATATTTTGTGGAAAATGACAGTGCAGAGTAGTATGAAAAGAAAGCCAAGAAATTATGTCCTGGTTTCAGCTGGAATAGAGTTAATTTTCTTCACAGAAGCTAGTGTGAGGCTATGTTTTAGATTTGGGATTTAAAAGAAGCAGCAAGGGGTGGACATGTTTGGCATTATGGTGTTTGTCTTCCCAAGAACCATTATGCGTGATGGAGCCCTGCTTCCCTGGAGATGGCTGAACACCTGCCTGCCCATGGGGAGTGGTGAATGGATTCCTTGGTTTGCTTTGCTTTGTGCGCGGCTTTTGCTTTACCTATTAAACTGTCTTTATCTCCAACCATGATTTTTCTTGCTTTTAACTCTTCCAATTCTCTCCCCTGTCCCACCATAGGGAAGTGAGTGAGCAGCTGCGTGGTGCTTAGTTGCTGACTGAGTTTAAAGCACAAGAAATGATCAGGTAGAAAGTTAATGAAGCAATAATACCATCTATCCTTGTTTTCAAGCAGCAACCAGATTCTCACACCTTCTTTATTTTTTTCCTGACCTTACAACTCCTCTTTCATGTATGTGTAAAATCAGAGCTGGCTCCCAAAGAACAATTTGAATATCTTAGAAAAAACGAAATCTCTGCATATAAGAAAGATTAATGTCCAAAAAGTCTTTACACTACATTGTGGGGATTGTTTTTGTTTTTAACCTAGTGACCTGGGTAAGCTATTGAATTTATTTTATTCTCATGCAGATTTACTCCCATTACTATAATTTATAAAACACGGCACTCTGTGAACTGAGTCTCTCTCCATGTTAGACATCCGATAGTTTTTAGATGTTTGCAGCTGACCTCATATGGCTAAATTCACTTTTTCACCCACGGAATGAAATAGCACTTTTAGAATGAAACTCATCTAACTGAATTTGTGTGTCTAAATTTGAGATGTTTAAAATTAGATAAATTTATTTGTGCCCTAAAGTCCACATTATATTATCACTTTTTGAGTAAAAATAACCCCTGTCATGGCCTTAGTTAATGACTAAAGTCACTTTTATTATTTGGTTTACATGTGCGAGTAGACAGTTTGTATGACAATTTGTCCTACACTCATGCGAAGAATGGCTTCAGTAATCTATACTTTCCCTGTATAACTGTAAATAACAATTTCAGAACAAATTTCATGAAAATTAATCATGAATAATCCAAATTTGTATGTAATTTAATTTCACCTCAATTTATTTACTATTCAGTCATTACAAATTGATTTGTGGAAAAGGGCTTAATGATCTTTATGTGAGTTGGCAGTAACTCAAACTAAGATATTTCCCTGTATGATGTTTATACATGTATAGACAATGCATATTTATGTATATACATGTATACATACAATTATAGGTAGACACACACACATATATACAGGAGCCTACAAACGAAACTCTTAAAATGGTTAGTCTAATGAAAAAAGTGGTGAAGTAGACTAAAAATAGAAAGAAACATAAAAATACGGGAAAAAAAGGAGATTGAAAGGGACCTCTGAAGTTCGTCTAGTCACACCTCTTGCTCAAAGCAGAAGCAACTTCAATATTTGTTCAGCTTGTTCATGGCCTTATCTAGATGAGTTTTTAACATATTCAAAGACGGAAATTCTGTAAGCTCTTCAAGTAAGTTGTTCCAGTGTTTGACCTCTTACAGTGAAGGATGTCTGTATCCAGTGGGAATATTCCTTCTTGCAACCTTGGTTTTTTGCCTTTTGTCCTTTTGCTGTGCACGTATGATAAGTGTCTGACTCCATCAGGTCTACAACACCCTCTTAAGTTGTGTTAGAATAATATGAGCTCCCTGCCCCAACCTTCTCTTCTGCAGGCTGGCCAAGTCCAGCTCTTTCAGCCTCTGTTCGTACATCTTATGCTCCAGACCCCTGACCACCTTGGTGTCCCTCAGCTGGACTCTCTCCCATTCACTGATATCTTCCTTGTACTGAGGGATCCAAAACTGGACACTATTCCAGAGGCAACCTCACAGAGCAGAATAATAATTTCCTTGACCTGCTGGCTACACTCTTGTTAAGGCAGACCAGTCAGCTTTCTTGCTGCCGGGGTACACTGCTGGCTCGTGTTACACTTGTTGCACAGGAAGACTCGCAGGTCCTTTTCCATATAAAAGTTTTCTATCAAACCAGTTTTAAGTTTGTACTGAGTCGTGAGGTTATTTTGACTCAGACAGGACTCTCATTTTCTGTTTCTTAACTTAATGAGGTGTCCTTCTGCCTATTCCTACAGTTTGATGAGGTCTCTGAATGGCAGCCCTGCCCCCGAACATACCGTCATCTTCCCCTGATTTAGTATCACCCACAAAATTGCTGTTGGTGCATTCCTTCTCATTGTTCAGGTGATTGATGAAGGTATTGTCCCTAACTGAGAGAAAAGACAGGAAGAATGACATCTGGAACTCAAGAAATTGATGTAAAATGTCATTTGCATTTTCTTCTTCATTGTCTGCAAAATGGTTAATATCAAATTTCAAAGTTACTGGAAAAACTAATGTTAACTTCTCAATCAGGTGAAGATACCTAGAGGAAGACAGAGTCACATCATAGTAATCTGAAGTTATCTCTGAAGTAGATTATTGCTTTTTCTAAAAAAACAAAGTTCTTTCAGAATAACTGAGCATTGCTAAGCCTTGAAGTTTTGAAGACAGAAGAGAATAACCACGCTTAGGAAGAATGAAGTCCGAAAAATAAGCAAATTATTTTAAAGTCAGCTTACCATATTTCATCATTAAATTTTTGTTTACATTTTAATTTATAGTGTTTCTCTGCTGGATATACAATACTTTATCTTCAACTGAAAGCTCAATAGTTTCATAAAAGCAGGATGTCTAACAGTTGCAATGAACATGTATTGTGTTTGTGTGGCAAGGTCAACCCACTACAGAAGACTGTTTTATGACTGGCAAGTGATAGCCTTAATTAGTCAGTTCCTCTCTCTGTATTTTTATAAACTGATTTGAATATAGTTTTTCTAAAGTTTTAAGAAAATTTCATTTCTCAAAATCATAGGTTTTTATGTTTTGGTTTGCTATTTACTGTTTAGCAACTTGCACTTCCACCAAAAAAAGAATACTTGCCAGCATTCAGCCCCAATGTTTTTGGTTTTCTTTGTAAATGTTAACAACCAAGATAAAGAATAGGAATCTCATATGTTGCATGAATATACTTCTTGGGGGAATCTCTCGTATATCCTTTTTTTTTCACATCTAATGTAAGTTTACTGCATATCTTTTCCTTCTCTTCTTATTTTACTGTGTCATCTAGCTTTTTCTTCAGTGTCAGTTTCCCTTTTTCCTACTAATCTTTCTCCATTTTTATATAGTGAGAATATCTTAGCCTTCTTAATAGGATTTCTATATACTTTATTTTCACTTCATCTCCCTCGGGGAAATTTCTGTTCTCTTCTCTCCTCTGAGAGAAGTTCAGTCACTCTCTAGTCTTTCTTTGTCTTTGTTCATCTCTGCAACTTGTTGAAGATTTTGTGGTATTAAGGTGGCAAAGGACAGGTGCCCTCAGCTTCCTTTAGCTTTACAATGAATAATTAATAGGTAGCATTCTGACTTTCTCCAGGATTAATTTTTCATTTCTTCCACTCTGGGTAAAGAATTTCCTTATTTTAGATGCATGTTTTGCCTTGAACCATACTACTAGAAAAAGACAGTAGTAAAAGATGTCATGGCAAGAGTATTTTTTTCTTATGCTGTCAATAATGTCCTTTCTTTGACATATCATGCCCACATTACAGTATAACAGAAAAATATAGTGAACTTCTTTTTACAGATTTGTTGCAATTCTCTTGATGTGTTTTACAAAGACACAATTGATAATAAGCATTCTTTATAAGAGCATAACTTCTTTAGGTTAGCTATAACTATTTCATTGATAGATATTTCCTTAAGCTACAGTATAGTTCTTTCAACAATGTGCCCTGTTGGCCAGGAGGACCAATGGTATCCTGGGGTGCATTAAGAAAAGTGTGACCAGCAGGCTGAGAGGGGTTATCCTCCCCCTCTACTCTGTGCTGGTGAGGCCTCATCTGGTGTATTGTGTCCCCACTTCAGGAGAGACAGGGAACTTTTGGAGAGAGTCCAATGGAGGGCTACGACCATGATTAAGGGACTGGAACATCTCTCGTATGAGGAAAGGTTGAGAGACCTGGGGCTGCTTACCCTGGAGAAGAGAAGGCTGAGAGGGGACCTTATCAATTTCTATAAATATCTGAAGGGTGTCTGTCAGGAGGATGGAGCCAGTCCCCTTTCAGTAGTGTCCAGTGATAGGACAAGGGGCAATGAGCACAAACTGCAGCACAGGAAGTTCCACCTCAACATGAGGAAAAACTTTTTTCCTGTGAGGGTGACGGAGCACTGGAACAGGCTGCCCAGAGAGGTTGTGGAGTCTCCTTCTCTGGAGACCTTCAAAACTTGACTGGACACGTTCTTGTGCAACCTGCCCTAGGTGATCCTGCCTTGGCGAGGGGGTTGGACCAGATGATATTCAGAGGTCCCTTCCAACCCCTACCATTCTGTGATTCTGTGATTCTGTGATACTTGCCATGTGATTAGTAAATGAGCCAACAAATCCATTTGCACTGAAAATACTGAAGATTAACTGATTTACTCTTGATTTAAGAAATTTCAGAAGTCTTTCAAGATGATTAAAAACAAAGATATGAGATTAAATATGTGGAGTAGGAAATTACGGTTTTCACTTAATACCTAATTTAGTTTTTATGGAGAATTTAATAGGGGGTTTTCTTCCCTAAATTTAAGTATTTTAAAAGCAGGGTATGGTCATTTATAAGTTCCTTATCTACTCTTCTAGCATTTTGCTATAGCTAGTGGAAAGCAGCAGGTGCATGCAAAACATTTTGATTCTGGTTTTCAAATAGGAATGAAAAAGGCAGGGCTCTTTTTTTGCTTCTGTGATGAATCCAGGTCTCACTTCTTTACAAGCCAGTTTTAAATACATCAAGTGTGCTTCTGATAAACCCAAATTGTAAAGAATTCATGAACATCTATCTTAGATTTAGAAATTAATTTTACACTATGACTGTTAATAACAATGTTGGTTTTGTGGATTTTTTTTATTTCCACCATCAAAATATCGAAAATATTGATTACAATCTGCCAAAATAGGTATGACTACGCTCTTCTAAAGAAAAGATCCAAGCAGAAAATACCAGAAGGAGATAAAAGGAGTGGTAAAAAATTGTGAGAAGTGACAATTCCCAGGATAAAAGAAGATGGAGTAAAATGGATTTGGGGAATGGCAATGTTGCATGGGTTTGAAAGGAATCAGAAAGCAGCAGGAATGACATGTAAGAGCTCTGGAGTAGAGAAAGTGGGTGTCTGTGTTTGAGAAGTTGTGAGTTTTGTTATGAGCCTGTGAGAGTGAGCAGAATTTAAGAACTTTGTTGAAATCAGTGTACACAAAACAAGACATTTTGTTTTAAATCATAAATTCTATAATATGTTTCTTCTACAGATTTCAACAGGCACAGAGACATTTGACCCAGCTGAAATACACTATGAGTTAGTGGGGGATTTTTTAGTAAAGCCTACCTTTACCAGTCTGAAAATGTGGGTGGAATTTCAGTTCTTACAGGGGAAAAGGGATCATCCAATTTAAATTTTAGATGAATACATGTATAAATCAGCATCCTGGCCTGTATCAGAAATAGTGTGGCCAGCAGGAGTAGGGAAGAGATTGTGCCCCTGTACTCAGCACTTGTGAGGCTGCACCTCAAATCCTATGTTCAGTTTTGGGCCCGTCACTACAAGAAGGATGCTGAGGTGCTGGAGCGTGTCCAAAGAAGGGCAACAAAGCTGGTGAGGGGTCTGGAGCACAGGTCTTATGAGGAGTGGCTGAGGGAACTGGGTTTGTTCAGTCTGGAGAAGAGGAGGCTGAGGGGAGACCTCATTACTTTCTACAACTACCTGAAAGAGGGTTGTGGCGAGGTGGGTGTTGGTCTCTTCTCCCAAGTAACTAGTGATAGGACGAGAGGAAATGGGCCTAAGTTGTGACAGGGGAGGTTTAGACTGGATATTAGGAAAAATTTCTTCACGAAGAGAGTAGTCAAGCATTGGAAGAGGCTGCCCAGGGAGGTGGTGGAGTCACCATCACTGGAAGTGTTCAAAAAACCTGTGGATGTGGCACTTCGAGACATGGTTTAGTGGGCATGGTGGTGTTGGGTTGATGGTTGGACTTGATCTTAAAGGTCTTTTCCAACCTTAATGATTCTGTGATTCTGTTATTCTGTGATCTACAGTGAAGATATCTACATTCGAGCTGATTATCTAGAACCTATTTATAGTAAGTGAAGTAAGATGAAATTAATCTCATTTTAAAATAAATTATGTTGTGTGTTAACCCTGGTAGGCAGCTAAGCCCCACACAGCTGTTTTCTCACTCCTCCACAGTGGGATGGTGGAAGGAATCAAAAGAATAAAAGTGAGAAAACTTGTAGGTTGATATAAAGACAGTATAATAGGGAAAGCAAGAGCTACGCACACAAACAAAGCAAGATAAGTAATCCATTCACCACTTCCTGTGGGCAGCAGGTGTCCAGTCATCTTCAGGAAAGCAGGGCTCCATCACACATAACAGTTACTTGGGAAGTCAAATGCCATAACTCCAGAAGTCCCCCACTTCCTTCTTCTTCTCCCAGCTTTTTATTGCTGAGCATGACATCATATGGTATGGGATATCCCTTTGGTCAGTTTGGGTCAGCTGTCCCAGCTGTGTTCCCTCCCAACTTCTTGTATGCCCCCAGTCTACTTGCTGGTGGTGTGGTCTGAGAAGGAGAAAAGGCCTTGACCCTGTGCAAACACTGCTCAGCAACAGCTAAAACATGGGTGTATTATCAACACTGGTTTGGTCACAAATGCCAAACACAGCACTAAAAGAGATGTTATGAAGAACATTAACTCTATCCCAGCCCAAACCAGTATTGATGATTAAATTGTCAGGTGAGCTTTCTCTGGAGTGTTTATTCCACTCCACTCACTGCAAAGGAGTTTCCAGAGGTTCTCTCAGATATAGACAAGTACTTTAGAGATGTATAAAGTTAAATGAAACTAATTCTACCTATCATGTCTAGTCATCAACGTTCTTCAATAATCAATGGAGACAAGAAATTACATCCAAAATTCAATTAATCTCTTTCTAAGATAGGTATCTAAGACAGGATGAATTATACTCTCGTGATATAAGTTAGTCTAGTTGGAGTGCAGAGAATTTCTTTACATTATTTGCTTAACTTTCATGAAATTCGAGTCATGAATCCTGACTTATATGTTAATCACCAAAGAATTTTTTTAAGTATTTTCAAGGACGTTCTGTCTTTTCTAAAATCTCTCTGGACCTCAGAAAGAGAGCAAACTGGACATTAGAAGGAGATGCACAAGCATATGGAAATCCAAAAAAAAATCTGACATATCATTCCAAAATGATATCTCGGGAGTTTCTTAATTAACATAAGCAATGAAAATAATCAGAAGACTTTTAAAGTAAAATGAACCCTGTGCTCTAAAATACCCCCTGGTCTGGCAGCTTTAGGGGCTGTCACTCTATTATTAATTAATCCTGCTGGCCTAGGAATGCAGCAGGAGTTTCAGAAAATTCTACTTTCATATACCAGACCAGAAATAAAAGTGCACCTCCAAAGTGTGCAACTAGTGCTTTTACATGCTCATAATAATAATTTGGGGCATTTTTCTTAAATGCTGGACATTTACATTCAATACCTTTTCCCTTATAAAACGATTATTTCAATAATAGCAATAATAAAGAATTTCTTTCACAGCTACTGCTACATATTTAAACATTCTGAAACATGTTAAAACAGTGATAATAGTGTCATTAATTCTAATTTGCACTGTAAGGGTGAACTGCATTTTTCTAGAATTATTATATTGGACCTTTCAGGGGAACCACCCTGTGTGGTCATGTGTAAGTCAAAATTTCTGTGCCTCCTTTTCCTCAGTTGCAAGATGAATTTCATGATTTCCAGAAAAAAAATGTTATTTTTGTAAATGTGTTTTGAGAACTTGATTTGAGGTGTTTTATAAAGATTATTAAATACTTGAATTTAACTCATAAAGTTATAAATTAAATCCAAAATTCATGAACTTATTTCCCATAAAGTTTTAAAAATCTTTTAAAAAAGCATCTCACAATGACTGAAAACAAGAGTTTAAAACTCTGGCCCTTCCTTTTTAGGTTCTCTGTGATTAATGTTT
This sequence comes from Phaethon aethereus, assembly GCF_964289735.1. Classification (NCBI taxonomy): domain Eukaryota; kingdom Metazoa; phylum Chordata; class Aves; order Phaethontiformes; family Phaethontidae; genus Phaethon; species Phaethon aethereus. The sequence continues at coordinate 170,550,855 of NC_138575.1, read as the reverse complement.
CCATCTTCCATCTGGCTGTTGCACAAACAAATTGCTCAGTGTCCAAACATAAAAGCATGAAAGAAAAGAACACCATAGCATAAGAATGGACATAATAGGTCAGTCCAAAAGTCTATCTACTTTAGAGTTCTGTCTCCAAAAATGGACAACAACAGAGAGGTAGGAGCATGTAGGAACAGAGTATAAGGATAAGATAAGCACTTGGTGATACTTCTTGCAAATAGTTTCCCAGCTTCCAACAATCTTCATCTGAGGAACTTGTCAAACTAAACTTTCTAAGTTTTTAGTTTCTCTTGATGGATTTCTTTTGCTCAGACTTGTCCATCATCTCTTGAACGTCCATTAAGCTTTTTAAACTAATCAGGATGTTGTGACAAGAAGTTGCACAACTGAATTATGCATTTTATAAAGAGCCACCTCCTTATGTTTATTCTGTATCTACCATCTGTTGGTTTCATTTAATGTTTCTTAATTTATATTTTGGGAGAGACAGTAAACAACTGTCTTCCTCATGCCATTCACAGTTTCAAAGATGTTCCTTTTTTTATTCCATCACTCTTCTCTCTTAGTTAATCTTTGTCACAATCCTTAGTCGTAATTGCTGCTCTTCTATGCACCTTTTCCAAATCTTACACATATTTCTCTGGAAAAAGGGGTAAGAGAGCAGGTCTGCTCTCAGTAATCAGAACATAGCTAACCACAAATAAGTGCAGTGACATAACAATGTTCTCTGAGTCCTTCTCTCATAATTTCTATTTTTCTGTTTGGTATTTTTGTCTGCATCTGAGCACAGATCCTTCTTCAGACTGTTCAGTCCAGGAACAAGCATTTTCACTAGTGTTGAAGATAAAAATATATATCCCAACACCAAAAGTTTAGGGACTGGGTCCTGAATTCTGGTGTTTTAATGGTATTTTCTGAATTGAGTCACTAGACAATCTGAATAGTTTCTGTCTGAGAGCTAGTGTAAATATTTTTTTGATTACAAAACCCCTTAGTGAAAATAGAAGTTAACACAGTAGTTTAACTACATATTAGCATTTCAGGGACTTTAGAGATTTCTTGATAATTACAATGAAATTATTATAGCTTACAGAGTTTGAAAAGTGGTTTTTTTCCCAATATGTCTTCTTTTTAATTTACATTGAGGTATTTTTTGAATGAGAAGAAAATACAGATCTATAAGGACAAAAAGTTAAATACTTCCAAAATACATTTTTAGTGGAAATTCATATTTTAGGCAGTAATTGAATATTTATTAAATAAGACATACTATTGATTTGTATTTTGTTATGAGAACTGCATATTTAATGCTGAATGTCTTCAACATGTATTTACAGACCACAGAATCACAGAATCACTAAGGTTGGAAAGGACCTTCAAGATCATCAAGTCCAACCATTAATCCAGCGCCACCATGTTCCCTAAGCCATGTCTTGAAGCGCCACATCCACACGTTTTTTGAACACTTCCAGAGATGGCGACTCCACCACCTCCCTGGGCAGGGCAGATCATAGTAAAACAAAAGAGTCAAGAAAATTATAAATGTGGTATCCCAGTTTCTAATAACATCAGTGTTTTATTACGGAAATAGAGAATGCAAATCTCATTGAAAAATCCAAAACATAAATAATTTTTAAGGTATAACAAAGGAATTGAATAACAAAATTAGACTTTTTCCTTTATTCATCCCTAGAATCCATTTAGTTTTTCCTTTTCTATCTGTCTGGGTTTTCTGAGGGTGGGGACAGTAAGATGTTGATTGGCATAGATTTTCTGTGTGAGTCTTAAAAAAACAGAAACACTCTGGACCATAGTTTCTCCACCTGCAAAATAAGATGATAATCTCTTAAAAAGAATATTAGTCAACACCAGTTAAATTTTTTTTAGATCCTCAGATGAAAGCACTAGGCAACAGCAAAGAACAACTCTTTCAATTATTATTACTCAACTCTCACTAAAAAAAACATAGCTGTTTGCCACGTAAAAATAGTCTCAAGATGATATATTTGTACATCAGATTTACTTTATACATTAATATAAAGTTGAACCCAATCTAAATATTATCTTGCTTAGAAAATGTATATGACAGCTTCATGGTATGATGGTTTTCAATCCATCCCACCATCTGCTCATTCAGCCTGTACATCAACAGCTTCCCTATGAGGATCTTATGGAAGACAGTGTTAAAGGCCTTAGTACAAAGGATCAAAGTGCAGGTACACAATAGCCACTGTTCTCCGCTCATCTACCAGGCCAGTCATTTCACCGTAAAAGTTTATCAAGTTGGTCAAACGTGGCCATGGAGCCATACTGACTAATTCTGATAAATTTCTTGGCTTAATGTGCCTGGAAAAGGTTTCCAGAATTAGCTGCTCCATTAGCTTCCCAGAGACTGAGTTAAGGCTGACTGGCCTGTAGTTCCTTGGGTCCTCCTTCTTGCACTTCTTGAAAATAGGAGTGGCTTTTGCTTTCCTCCAGTCTTTGTCCACTTTTCCCAGTCACCATGTTCGATCAAAGATTAGCAAGAGTGGCCTCACAATGATATCTGCCAGCTCCCTCAGCACTTGTGGGCGTGTGACATCAGGGCCCACGGACTTATGTATGTCCTGTTTGCTTAAGGATTCTCCAAACTGATCCTCTTCCACCAAGGTTATTTCTCTTGATCTCCAGGACCTGGGATTCCTGAAGGCCAGATTTGGCAGTAAAGATTGAGGCAAAGAAAGCATTCAGTACTTCAGCTTTTTCCATGTCCTGTGTAACCAGGTACCCTGTCCCGTTGAGAAATGTGCCCACATTTCCTATAGTCTTCCTTTTGTTGCCTAGGTACTTATAGAAGACCATATCATTCTCTTTGACATTCCTGGCCAGACTCAGTTCCAGCTGGGTTTTACCTTTCCTAACTTCATCCCTGGATGCTCAAATTATGTTTTGATATTTCTCCCACGTTACCCGTCTTTGCTTCCACCCTATGGATGCTTTCTTTTTGTGTTTGAGTTTGGCTAGGTGCTGTTTGTTCATCCATGCAAGCCTCCTGGAATTTTTGTCTGACTTCTTATTAATTAGGATGGAGGTCTGTTGAGCTTGGAGGAGGTGATCCTTGATTATTAACCAGGTTTCCTGGGCCCCGCTTCCCTCCACAACCTTAACCCATGGGATTCTTCCAAACAGATCTTTGAAGAAGTCAAAGTCTGCTATCCTGAAGTCCAGGGTCATGAGCTTGCTTTTTACCCTCCTCACTGCCCTCAGGATCCTGAACTCCACCATCTCATGGTCACTGCATGGTCAAAGGCTGTCTTTGACCTTCACATTTGCAATGAACCCTTCCTTGTTGATGAGTATGTGGTCCAGCAGTGCACCTGTCCTCGATGGATCCTCTATCACTTCTTAATAAGAAGTTATTACCAATGCTCTCCAGGAACCTCCTAGATTGCTTATGTCCTGTTGTGCTGTCCCTGCAACAGATATCAGTGTGGCTGAAGTCCCCTATGGGGACCAAGGCCTGTGAAGGTAAGGCTGATGTTATCTGTCTGTAGAGGGCCTCATCCACTTGTTCTTTCTGGTCAGGTGGCCTAGAGCAGACATCCCTTATAAAGTCACCTTTACCTGCCCTCTCTTTAATCCTAACCCATAAGATCCCCACTGGTTCTTCATCCATCCCCAAGCAGAGCTCCATGTACTCCAGCTGCTCCTGCACATGAAGGTCAACATCCCCTCCTCATCTTCCCATCCTGTCCTTCCTAAAGAACCTCTATCCCTCCATTGCAACACTGCAGCTATGGGAGCCATCCCACCGTGGCTGGCCAGGAACTATATATTCCTGCAACCATTCTGGAAGCTACCATTTTCAGACTAAACTTTCAGGGATGTCTCGTAAACAACACAGATAAAACAAAACAAAAACAAAACAAACCCTTCACTTGCTTTTAGTGCTCACCAGAACATCTCAACTATATTGTGCTCAACTGGGTACATGGAAGACATACTCAGTTATAAAAGACTGGTATCTAATATTCCTACATAAAATAGAAATTGATGGGTTTATATGTCCTTTTTTTACCTGATTAAAGAAGAAATCAATATTAGGAAAAAATCATAACAAAAGCTCAAAAATATATGCCTTAGAAAAACTGGTTCATATTCAGTGTTCAATTTGGTTAGTGTGTGAGGCCTGTTCAGTAAGAATGATCCCATGCACATCCCCTACATAGTACCCATGGCCTATATGTTACTGTACTCCCAGCAAGAACCCCACATGTCATAGTAACTTTGATTTGTCTGGCTCCATTACACAGATTTTAAAAGGACTTCTACTTGTCACTACAGTGCAACATTAACACTGATCTCATTTCATATTTATGCTGCAACAAACCAAACCACTGAGGAGAAACAAAAGGAGGAATTACAGGGACTTCCAGGAAAAGAAGAAAAACTAGCATAGTCTACCTCTGTCTGAAGCTACATCCTGTGACCCCAACAGATTTGTGTTAAATGCACTTCAGAGTGGTTTTATCATAGCAGAGTCTGTCACTTCTGAGTCCTGACATATTACTGTAACTCTAAGGGTGAATAATTTTCTACATGTGGTATCAGCAATGATAAGCATCCCTCTAATTACAGGATGTGAAAGGTCACCTTCACCCCCCTGTGCTCTATTTTCCTTCCCTTCCTCCCTCTTTCCCTCCTCTTTGACCCTGAATTTAGACCATACTTCCAGACATGTAGCAAGGTCTCTACCCAGAGACCGAGGTATGGTCTTTGCTTCCCTACAAGATGTTCTCAGCTTCAAGGAAGTTCAGCATATCTCCTCACCAGGGATCAGAAATGTGAAGGGCATTACAAAGGGCATGCAGTTGGGAAAACAAGCATATGCTGTGAAGTACAAAAATGGTTCATTATTGCTATTGGAAATCAACAGAAAAACAAATAAATAATGTACCATTGCCAAAAGTAAGATAAATTCAATAGCTTCACCTCAAGATGTAAGGGCATGGCTGAAGGCACTTTAATTGCCTAGTGTAGGTAAAACCTGTGAGGTCAATGAAAGCGAGGCATTGAAAATGCACAGAGAAGCAGAAATTGTGAGCAACCTTACACAGAATATATTGAAGGCATCATTGGAAAAAAGATGAGAAATAGAAGAAACAGGAGCTCCCTGCACCAATCTGCATTTGTAGCTGAAATTATTCCCTGGCAGTTTCTTTACACAATTAATATTCTTTTTTTGAAATGTTAGACTCTGAGCACATAAAGTGGTAGGCATAGTCTGAGAAAATAAAGCAATATGTAATTGAGCCTTTGCCTGACGCTCTCTATATATTCTTTTACCCTACATAATATTTCAGAAAGTGGGTGAGCCACCCAGTGGGGAAGTGGACAGATGGTTCTGGACATTTAATAGGAATCAGGGATGTGAAAAATGCCAGCCACGGCAATGGATGTTAAGCACAAAGAATTATGTGACTATGAGGACTATACCTTAGTAATAACGTGCATATCAGCCCTCCTAGAATAATACACAATAGTGTTAAATAATGGTAATGGTACTATGTGTGCAGGGCCCATTAAGAAGTTGACAGTGTAAGTTCAGCACACCCCAGACAGGGAATATGGGAATACCAGAAGAGTGGTGGTTGAAACCCTGGAACAACAGAATCCAGCAGTGATTATGAGCAGAATTCAGTAGGACTTTCCTGAACTATTGGGAGCTGTACAGGAGGATCATGTACTCAATGGTAAGAATCTCTTCTGGCAAGTGACACAGAAGTTGCTGAATGAATTGCATCAGTGGTATGACATATCAAGTCATCTATTATGCTGGAATGACTATCTGCACAACCATTTCTTTATTACATAACTCTCATTACATACATCTCCCATTGTTATTGCATCTTTGTGAGGTGCTGCCATCAGCTACTGGGCTATTATGTTTAGCTTTACATCCTATCTTAATATTGTATATATCTGCTATAGTGTTAGTCTTTATATGTTTCTAGCTGCATTGTTGTGTATTAGTAACAGCAAAAGGAACAGAAAGTCTGCATTACATCCAAAGTGATCTATCACCCCTGAAGCAGTCTAGAGCAGATTACAGAGTGGGCAGGCTGCCCTGGATGACAGACCAGGTTGCAACCCTGTGTGCTGCGAGAACAGTGTCTGTGGCCAGTATCTGGAACAACAGTTCCCCTGGGGGAAATCAAGTGGTGGATTGTTGCACAGTGTTACAGATGCTTTAATCTTTGTAATGCTAACCCCTCCATTTGCAACTCTGTGGTCTGTTTTTCACTTGCATCTGCATAACCTTTCACCTAAGTTGCTGTGGCTGAATTTTACTGAAGCTATTGTGGTAGTATTTTTCCCTTGTTGTTTTCATGCACACTTATGAGTAACTATCTAGTAAAATATGAGCTGAGACTATCTAGTAATTTCTTAGTGAGCAGATTTCTGCTGATTTTTAAAAGATGGCAATAAATTTTTCTCTAATACAATGGATTGAAAAATAAAAGACGTGAAGATATGAAAAAAATTAAACAGATGTTCTTTTCCATTATATTTTACATTTTTTTTTTACTTTTTTCTTTTCTTTTCTTCTTTGCTATGTGTGTATTCTTTAGAATTTCTCTCAGTTACCTTTAAAATTATCGTATGTCCTGTCTGTCTCAAGTAATTTTCTGTATGGGTGGACTATTCTCTGGATGAGGAATTAGTTATATGGACATATTCAGAGGGTAGAGGTCAACAGCTCAATGTCCACATGGAGACTGATGATGAGCGGTGTCCCTCAGGGAAAAGTATTGGGACCACTACTCTCTAATATCTTCATCAATGCCATAGACAGTGGGATCGAGTGCACCCTCAGCAAGTTTGCAGATGACACCAAGCTGAGTGGTGTGGTTGACACGCCTGGGGGACGGGATGCCATCAGAGGGAGCTGGGCTAGCTCAAGGAATGGGCCCGTGTGAACCTCATGAGGTTCAGCAAGGCAGGGGAGTTGGACTAGATGACCTTTAAAGGTCCCTTCCAACCCAATCTATTCTATTCTATGATTCTATGATTAGGGTACCAGTTTGAATGCATCTTTTCTTATCCCTTTAATCATAAGCTAACATATACTGGAAGACACTAGAGTGTCTACGTATGTGTGTTTCTGTTCAATACATGAAAACACCTTGGATTTCTTCATATATTTGTTTATATCATGAATATGGTTACAGTATCACTATGCAGGTCCAAAGAAATATGACCTTTGCTTCCATACACCTGTTCTTTTTTTTCTTTTTGTTTTTCTTTTCTTCTAATTCTTGATTATTGGTATAATTCTGACACATTCTTACAGATACAAGGATCAACTTTCTTGTGATGTTCCTGTGAACCAGTCCTACATGGCTGAAAACGAATCCAAGCAAAATTAAAAACAGGCTCATGGTTATGTCTTTCACTATTGGCATTAGTACAACCTTAGAAGCTTGATAGGAAGTCATTCCAGCACATCCATCAAATATAAAGGCAAGAGTGGATTAACATTCCAATCTTAAATTTGCATTTGAAATAGATTACTGAATAAGAACAGCAGCCACATGTGATTCCACTCAGCTAATTTCAGATGACTAGTAGTTAAGAATTTTAGCAACTGTTTAGATTCCTCTTAAAAAAGAACAAGTTCAAAGACTCATCTGAATCATTTCCAACTTCATTCTTAGGATAAAATAAAACATATCTAGAATTAACTGGTTTTCTTCATTGACATAAAGAGACTGCACAAGACGATTTCAGATACAAGTTCTGAATACAATGAATACCATTCTTTCTATATGGGAACCAGGTTTAAACTGATGGTTTCTGCCTCATAATGCTTGGTAGGACAAATTATCCAGGGGTGAAATACAAGACACTAAAACATGAAATTCTAAGATGTGACATTACTGAGAAACTAGTACCTGTTTCCCAGAAGCTGTGGGTATTTAATATGTAATTTCTCCTAAATTCATGAATATATTTAGAAAAGCAGAAGTGAAAAGGTCAAAACGTAGTTTCTTAAGTCCTCATTTAATAGATCATTACATTAGATGTACAACTGAACAGGCTTCAAATTCTTAATTTAAAATCCTTCATTAGAAAGCAAGAAGACTAAAGTTAAATTGAAATACTAAGTTGAAACACCTGCTTGGGAATTTGTGATTATCGGTTTTGATGACGGCTCAGGTATAGACAAGAACACAGTGACCTATTCCAGCTATCATTACATCAAAACCACAGTAATATCTGTGTATATATCACCATTCATATTTTAAGAATTTTAAAGATTTTATAATTATGATACAAAATAAGAATCTGTTCCTTTTACCCTTTTGTGGTACAAAATAAGAATCTGTACCCCACAACATCCTTGTCCCTAAATTGGAGAGACGGATTTCATGAGTGGACTCTTTGGTGGATAAGGAATTGGTTGGACAGTGATATCCAGAAAGCAGTGATCAACAACTCAGTGTCTGGATGGAGATCAGTGATCAGTGCTGCCCCCTTAGGGGTCTGTACTGGGACCAGTACTGTTCAATATCTCCATCAATGACATAGACAGTGGGATCGAGTGCACCCTCAGCAAGTTTACAGATGATGTCAAGCTGAGTGGTGCGGTTGACACGCCTGAGGGACAGCACGCTATCCAGACGGACCTGAACAAGCTCAAGGAATGGGTCCATGTGGACCTCATGAAGTTCAACAAGGCCAAGTGCAGAGTTCTGCACCTGGATTGGGGCAACCTCCAGTATCAATCCAGGCTGGGGGATGAAGGGATTAAGAGCAGCCCTGCCGAGAAGCACTAGGAGGTACTGGTAAATGCAAAAATTGAACATGAGCCAGCAAAGTGTTCTTGCAGCCCAGAAAACCAGTTGTCCTGGGCTGCATAAAAGGAAGCATGGCCAGCAGATTGAGGGAGATGATGATGCCACTCTACTCCACTCTGCTGAGACCCCACCTGGAGTACTGTGTCCAGCTCTGGAGCCCTCAGCACAGGAAAGACATGGACCTGTTGGAGTGGGTCCAGAGGAGGACCATGAAAAATTATCTTTTTAGCAGGGCCTATTGTGATAGGACAAGGGGTAATGATTTTTAACTAAAGGAGGGTTGACTTAGACTAGATATAGGGGGATATAAGAGGATGGTGAAACACTGGAACAGGTTTCCCAGAGAGGTGGTAGATGCCCCATCCCTGGAAGCATTCCAGGTCAGGTTGGACGGGGCTCTGAGCAACCTGATCTAGTTGAAGATGTCCCTGCTCATTGCAGGGAGATGGGACTAGATGACCTTTAAAAGGTCCCTTCCAACCCAAACTATTCTAGGATTCTGAGTCCTTTTTTTCCCAGAGTAGGCTGAAAAACTGAGAACAGTTGTAAAACAGTTTTTGCTGTCTAGATATTGGAATGTAAAGTATTCCTAAAAGCTACCATGTCAGAAAAGGTCAATGTACCATTTTCATGATGTGATAGATGTTATTCCTCTTTCAAGAATAGAAGTGCAGAATTCCACATTTGTAGAAGACATATTCCCATTGTCTTTATTATATGAACATGGTTAAGGAGCTTCACTTTATGCATGTACAGTATAAAACATATTGACTTAATTCAAGAAAATACATATACATTTTCTTACCTAGTGTTTTCAATACATTATATTTTGATAGTTGGAAAAAATCTAATTTGGTTTTACTTGTGTGAGAGACTGAACCATGGGGCAAACCATGGGGCATTTGTCTCAAAGATTGTTTGTCTGGGCGGGAATTCCTTCGGCTGGTGATGGGAGTGGCTGCAGGGCCACAGAGACCTGTGACTGGTGCTACAAGGCCCAATCATGCACCATCATGTCATGCGATAGCCGCGTGATAGTTGTGTGAGGAGCGGGGCTGGAGCCACATGAAGCGTATGCACATGTGCAGATGGGCAAGTACGTGTCGTTGTCATGGAAATCACAGTCCGTGAATGAGAATAAAAGGGACTGCCAAGACAAGTCCTTGTGTGCGCCGCTGCCACCGCAATAGCCCTCCACTGAAACATCAAGAAACTTGGATCTCGGGATGCTGTGGATCCATGGTGGTGACTTTTCTTGCAAGTCTATCCTGAATGCTTGCTTGTTTTCTGTTTTTTTATTCCATTCTGTCCTATCGCTATTAATTTCTTATTTTTAATTATCGCTACTAATTTTTTTTAATTTTTGATAATAAAAGTTGTTTTAGGTATACAGCATTTGACCTCATTTTTGTCTGAATATCGCTCTTGAGATCATATCGAAACCTCCCCCAACATTGGATCAGGACAACTTGTTCTCAGTTCATAATACAAAATGAATATATTTCTGACCATATTCTAATTTACAGAACAATAACAATTCTCTCTATGAAGGTATGAAACATGTAGCATGATATCACTTAATATGCTGTTAGAAAGAATTAAAAAACAAATAATGAAGAATTTCAAAATCATATTTTTCTCCATAAGTATGCATTCAAGTATATTCAATGACCTGAATATTTGACTAATAATAATGTAGCATTACAAAAGACAGGAGTTTTACAAAAAACTTCCTAACTGTGCACAGTTGTTTTTTAAACTCACCTGAAAAGCTTACAGGCATTTAATATTATAGTTGAATTTATCAGCTGTCTTAGATATTGTGTGGGTGGACTGAAAGAAGAAAAGTGATTAGCTGCTTTATTCTTCCAGACTTTAAAACTGTGGATTTCTTTTTACTTATTTCTTAATATGTCCTCTATGACTAGCACCCAAGGGCAGATTCTATCGATTAGGATTTTGTCCTTTAGGTGTCATAATGTAGTGTAGGCTACCTGAACCTTTGAAATCTCTGCAGACAAGAGAGCACAATAAAAATTCTGCCTTTTCCACAGTTATTCTTTTATTGATAATATCAGTGAAAAATTATAGTTAATTTGAAGATTTTACATAAGGTAAAGCTTATTTAAAAATATATATATTATGGAGGAATTAAGAACTAAGGTTGAGGATTAAAAAAACAAGCTAATACCCACAGAAGAAAAATACAGCACCATGAAATAACCTCTGCTAGGTAGGAGGTCAGATCAGATGATGTAATTGTTCCTTTCAGCATTAAGTTTGTGATACCATGGAATTTCCCATCTTGTCACAATGTAGATTTTTCTGTCAAGAAGCAATAGGATCAGCCAGAGACTAGGGATCAAATGGAGAAGAAGAATCTGGGAGGGACAACAGTAATGAGGTTTGGGGAATCAAATCCAATACATCAAAAGTGACAAGACATAGGACAAAGAAGGTATGAATTTGCAACACAGGAAAGTAAATGGCAGGAAAATAAAATGAGGCATTAGAAAGTTTAGCTGTGTTAAATGATCTAAATGCAAACGGCTAGAGAGTTGTAGCTTCCTCTTATCTCTTTCATAAGGCACATGCTTCCTTTTGCAGCTTGCTATGCTTGACTGCTTACTGCTTCATTGGTGTGATTCTACAAAAGGTTTCCCTGTGATGTATATAACCTGGGATGTGCAAGGAAATTGATTAGTCTTGTCACCTTATACAGTCACTGTCCAGCTCAGCAAAGAAGAGCCTGTTTCTTGTGACATCCATCTGCTCTGCTGGCTGGCAGATCTGCGAAGTGGCAGAAATCCGAGCTCTGGCCAGGTTTCCAAAAGTCAGAAGAAAGCATGGCTTTTGTAAACCTGACTGGGAAGTCATGACAGGCAGCTGACAATGAAAATTAAGGGCTTTCTGGGAAATATGGTCACATTAGCACTGAGCTATTCAATGTACCTATTGTGATGAAGATCGTACTGTTTCATGTTTAGTATTTACACCATGGCAACTATGGTATCAGTACTCATCTCTCATCAGTAAATGGTAACTGTCAGTACCCATGTGGTTTGGCAAAGCACATGATAGACTCCTGTGAGAGACAAGCATTTTCTAGCCCACTGAGAAGCAAATTGTTAACAGAAAGACCCAAAAGACTCACTAAAGATTTTGTGAACAGAAGTCTGAACCGGAGTTGAATGCCAGTGTAACCAGGATATTCTAGGATGCTGACATAATCGTCCCCTTCACAAACAATGGTTTTTATCCTGAAGCCAGATCAGAGAAATACAGATAAACTTGCAATTTATGACAACACAAAACTAAATAACTCAATTAATGTCAAAGTCTTTTTTTTCTCTCTTATCTGAGCCTTGCTACTTATTATGATTTCACAATTTACTTTTATTTGCTCTAAATATGTTTGTGTGCTTTTTTTCTGTGTTTTTTATTTGTTCATTTTGATCCCATGCACAGAATTATCAAAGTCTGCTCCAGATAATTACACAAAGGCAGATTTGGAATCCGCTCATATTTTTACCATAGAATGTTTTTCTATTTCACAGCTTTCAGATCCCTAAATGTTTTTGCTCCTTTTGTTCTTTAAAGTAAACCATCCACCCCATGATGTCAAGTTCTACCTTAGTTTTGACCCAGAAAAAGGAAACACACCAAAAAATTCCATGAAGTGTAGTGGTAAGGTATCTTTTATTTACGACTAATAAGGAAAGAAGTAAGAATTTCAGTGATAAGAAGTGGTACAAAACTGTAAAGCAGAGTTAGAAAAGCTGTGAGTATAAACCAATAACAATAAGACTGGATTCAGATCCCTTGTAATTATTAAAAACTGCGAGTATAATCTTATTTTATTTTTTAAAGTATGAGAGGCTGAAATAAAATGTATCACTTGTTACTTAAAGATCCACATTTTTAAAGTTTATCTACTATATTGTGCTGTAACATACTAAGTTTCACAAGTAAAGTAATTAACATGCTAGTTATGTTGTTTCTTAAAAATACTTGGATACATAATAGATACATATGTTTGAAAAACAATCAGAAGAGTACAATACATTGCTTAACTCAGTCAACAGCTACATGGAATTATTAAAGACTTACAACCACAAAAGGCAATACTATCTACCCACACAAAAAGGTGAGGAGTATAGACAGATATATAGAATTTCAGGGAAAACCCCGTGTACCTATTTTAGGGGATAACCTTCCCTCCACTGAAGCTGTAAGACATATAACTGTGTCTGTGGGCAATTCACTCTGCTGAACTGACAGTGTAAGGGAACGGTCAGAAATATTGGATGTTTCCATGCTTTCCAGACACTGTCTGGACAGAGGTCCTTAGAGATGAGAACTTGTTGTAGGAGACTAAATTGACCACTATCATTTCAAAATTACAGCTAGTAATTACAGTAATTACCTGTTGTTCAAGCTAACAGCAACCTGGATGGATTTGAACAGGGTGTTCTGAAAGGAAGGAGAGCACAGACACTGAGACAGGAAGATTCCTGCTTTGTAGTTTTGTCATCTAGATACTCAGCTTTATACAAAAGGTCACCATCACCCCTCAGCAGAGTTCATGTACGTATCTCCATACGCTCCATTTTCTGTAAAGCAAAGTGTAGGACATGGGCACCTGTCTCCTTCTAATAGACATTTTTGTCCATGCAGGATGATCACATGCTTAATAAGTTTGGTCACTTATGTGTTTAGACAGTCTTCAACTGGTCTGTTTTTATAGCGTCTACTGAGTTTTAGGCAATTATGCCCAATGTGACTATTTGTCTTTTTAATTGAAAATACCAGTCATTCAAAGCAGAGCTTCTCTGTAACCTTTGGACCAAAAGATATTGCTAAGCACAAAGAAGCATCTGTCACACTTTGGTTCTGGCGGTATTTAAAGCATTGTTTGATCCACATCCCTTTACAATAAGACACATAACATCAGTATGTTCCAGAAAAGAAACAAGTAGATAAAAACTGTGAATAAATATTTGAGCATTACATCAGGTGCCTTCTGTTCCCCTGAATTATTGGCTGGCTGTCAGAAGTCAGTCTATTTGCCAAACTCATTGTGCAGTTTGGCTTACCGGATGCTAATAAAAATGCAAATCCTCCATAGAAATCTAAAGCCATTGGCATATTTCTGCACCTGCAGTAATCTCATGCTTACTCTTTTATACTTCCACCACTTGACCTGTATATTCAGCCTTGTATATTCAGCCCAAGCTTTCTGAAAACTTTTGGTGATGCAACAGATATATAGAGAAGCATGGTTTCCTCCACCATGGATCAGGGAATGTATAATCATGTTGCCTAAATTTTCCTGCTCCTGTTGGTGCCTCAACACAAGTTGCATTGCGTGTGCGTTTGCAGTCATAAAGATCATTGTCACAGTTCAGTAAGCGACACTCTGCACTCATTTTTTCAACCTGTAGTACTTCTATGGCTACCACACTATGTGCAGACATCCTGTAAAGAAATTTGTTTATTCAATGTCTATTCTGAGAAGCAAAAAGACAAGAATATTATAATAGCTTAGGCTGAAATTCAGGATAGAAAAGTCTTCCATCAATCCCGTCAGATTTTTGTTGTGTGGGTCTGCTTGGGAGCAGATTCTTTGTCTAAAGTTACCATTAGTAGAAGTGTCTTTCTTGGAAGACCCAGCCCCATTGCTTTTTATGGCTCCCTTCCAGAATAGTAGTTGCATCCCTTCTAAATTCACCAAAATATTAGATGGTGGAGAAAAGGGTAGAAGAAGGTGGTGTACATTTAGCTCATTCTGTGACACACAGCTTAAATGGGACTGAAGTGTGCCTCTAGACTCAGGAGCACAGATCTTCCAGGTCTCCCATGATACAATTTCTGATTCCTTCTTCGTCCTCTTGTAGAGTTGCATGTTTCCTTGCCTTTCCTTGGGACAGATTCAAACATGTCATTTTAACTCCTGATATGTTCTCAAAGATGTCTGTAAATTCATTCTCCACAGATGCTGCAGAACCTCTCCAGGTAAGCTATTCTAGTAACGCATTATTCATACCATTAAAATGTATTTTCAGGTGTTATGTTGAAATAGTGTATTTATCTTCTTTCCTTCTACACTCAAGATTTGAACCATGAACCACTCTTGGCAACGTTTTTTATCCAGACTCATTCATAATCCTGTGTTTTGTTATATTCATAAAGAAATACATTTATACCCAGTGTTAAAGACCTTCTTAATTGCTTTTTGTTTTTTTCAAAGATGTTGTTATATCATAAATTGGGCCAAGAAAATATATAGACAATAAAGCCGACCTTTTTGATATCATTCTAATAGCTGCAAAACAACTGAATTAAATGAAATATTAACTTACTATAAGGAATATCATAAAATAAATGGGGCCAAAATGTCATGCTATTTTTGAAATAAAACTATCAATAATACAAAATCAGACAGTAATTTTGAAGCAATGAAATTACGTGACTGAAAGGAAATGTATATAATCCATCTTCAAACATTTAATAAAAGAATGAAATTAGCAGTAGAGCTATTTATAAATGGAGAAGATCAAACACATTGAAGGCCAAGAAGATTGTATTTACCAGTTTAGATTGTACTACCACAAGTCACAAGAAGTAAAAAATAACATATGAAATAGCACCTAGCTGTTGAGAACTGAAGTTTCACAAAAGGTAAAAAAAAAAAAAGATTTAAAAAAGTTAGAGATTTCATTACAAAACAATATACCGTCATGAAAACACTAAAATTAATATGTAATCTGTATTGGGGTGTCAAAAACTATAAAGATATGTTATTTTCCAGTATGTACATCCACCCACTTTTCAGTACGTGAGGGCTCAGTGTGCTCTTAGTATGTTTCTGGGTGTCTTACAGTCTCTATATATGGGAGATGGATGGACAAAGACAGTTTATTAGCATAACGCGCAATGATATGATTCAGTACTAGTCAATAGTAATCTACTGGGTGAACATACAATATAAAGTAAATAGTAACATGAACAGGAAAGACTTATCTTATCGTGAATACCCATGTTTGCAATGTGGAGATCTGGGAATGGTACATTGGTCAAGGGCAGGCAAGTCTACGTATGTAGACCCGTGGTAGTCTTTCTGCTTGCATATTACAGTTTCTTCCATTTTTTTACTATTTAGGTATTAATCACTGGGATAGCATCTGACTATTTCTATATAATAGCTAAAAAGTATAGAGAAGCTAAAACCTGAAACTTCTTATGTTGCATATATGCTATAAGTATTATTATAATAATTAGAAATATTTCTTGAACATTGCAGTCTGCCAGGTCATTGTTTTGTAACTCCATAGAAGAGTTGATCATTGTCTGATGATTGGTCATTGCCAGACCTTTTTGAAAATTTGCTTATTTATTTTTTATGAAACTTACTGAAATCACTCGTAGAAGTGCAAATATTTCAGTTAAGTAGGTCTGTCTTTCCAAATATCTACAATTTATGTTAGGAAATTGTTACCTTTTTCTAAAAACAAAGTCACAATTATCTGAATGCTATAGAATAAACCTGAGTGTTTTGCTAATCATTTGACTTTCATAATGAATTTGAAATTTTTTTGTTCCGTCCAGGTTCTGTTATATCACATTGGATTATAGCTACTCCAGTTTGTATCAGTTGACTATTTGCCTCACTAAATAGAGCACTAATATGTACCCAATGGATTATAATTTATTATTATTATTATTACAGTAGTTGTGGTAGGACTGGAAGTATTTGAATTGTACTAACAAAAGACATGATTTCAGAAAAAAAGGAAAGAATCAAGCATTGTTACAAGTCTCAGAAAGAGAAATAATGGAGATACAGCATAGCCCCTGAAAGCCGCAGTTTTAAGAAGCTTTACAAAGTTGCTGAAAGGGAAATTATGGAAAAAAAAACCCCACACTTTCTGTGTGTATGTCTTGCAAGTAATAGTGAAGAACATGTTTTGAGTGCAGTATGTACAAGTACAGAGGTCACCACTCTGAGGGAGAGGTCTCTCTTGTGCTGGTGAATGACAGCCCCTGGTGGAGCAATCTAAGACAGAGCAATATTTGTAAGACTGAAAAACAAGAATTTCTTTGAATAATGAAACACTGGCATAACAAGAAGAAACAGAAAAGTTCAGTTCTTAATGCAAGATGAATCTGTAATGCAAACCAGACAGAAAGTTTCTCTTTGAGAGTGAGTAGTAAAAAAACCCATCCCTTTGTATTCTTACAATGCTGAAAAATGCATTGTGAACATCACAGTTGTAAGAATAGGTTTAGTGAATATGACAGAGTGATTATTTCTACTTGTCACACCACATATCTTGTCATCTGTGAATATAAATTATAAATAGACTGTGATACAAAGATTTTCCTACAAGGTTTTCCTGAATTCCTCGTTGTATTAACCACCACCTTTCTACTATCAAAACTGGAGAACTACTTTTTTTCTTGAAAGGTTTTAAAGTTACCTCTATTAAGATACAGTGCACCTAAATGATTTTCTTCTGTACTTCTATTTATGACACATCATTTATCTAAACATACACTTAGAAAAAATATTTAATAAACATATGTGTTAAGAAAGTAGAAGAGGTTTTCTGTATTAGCAAGAGTTCACCAAGATGCACTTTTAAACTTACAGCATTACAAATTGTGTTACCTTAAGGCTATGGCTGACTGTTATTTTTCAATAAAGGATAAATGTGTATTTGTGATCTCATTTATGTTTCCATTTCATATGAACTTCATTTTTACTAATATTATTTTATAAGTAACAGGAGAATTTCTGGTTTTCTTTAAGAGTACCTAAATATTTAAAAAAATAATTGTAGCTCTTGAAACACATTTTTTTATTTACTATTTGCTCATTTGTTTATATCCTTTCGGAGTTGTTTAACAAAGGTCCGGCAAAGTAATTCATATGACCTGAATTATCATCTCCAGTAAGGATGACTGTGTATGAATTGTTCATTCTTGGCTTCTTTTTTTTCTAATAGAGAGAAATGGCCACTCTTCGGGTTAATTACATCTTGTCACCTGGCTATGAAGAACATAGAGGCTCAATTCAGTTGCTTCAATGTAGACAACTTATGCTTTCTAATTTGTATTACAATCTGCAGAACATCTGCCCAAGACTGGCAGATAAGACTCAGAAACGTGTCCTTTTGAAGGGGCAGAAGAGAAAGCAAGAGGACTAGCCAAATGTCTTAAATGGTGCTAGAAACCTAGGTTTAAGCAGCAAATGGAGCTCAGGAACATAATGTAGGTCTCTACAAATGTTTACACCTAGTCAGAGGAGTCATATCCTTCTATAGATACAGTTGTACTTAATAAAGTTGCTTCATTCTCACCATAGAATGGACGGGGGGTTGCCTTTTTACTGTTGGTTTAGCAATTTCCTTCAGCCTGCTTTCTAGACTATAGATCCCTTAAAGGTCCATATGGTACACGGTTGAGAATGGTAAGGAGTAAGTGAGTTTTAGAACTGCTTTTATAGTCAACCTGTTCTTGAGTATTCAGCAGCAGCATGTCTGGCATATTCATACCAACATAAATAGCTCACTCCCTTGCAAAAATGGAAAAGGGTGTCCTCAGAGGACAATCTTCAACAAGGCTTTAATAATGTTTGGCAGAGTTCTCCATCAGTCTGATACGGGAGTATTAGTTGTTCCTGTGTGAAGTGCCTATACAAGGTAAAGACATCATATGTTTCTGAGTGCATATGTGTGCTGCTGTGTGGCCTAATTCATAGCAAAACACTGTACATTTTATAATAAGTAGTTCAAAGGAGAGGAAATGTCTCACTTTTTCTTCCTGGAAAAGAAGGCAATGTTATTTTTTTGTTCTAAGAGTGTATTTTGGTGTGCAGGTGAGAGACATGCTGAGAAAATTTATAAAGTAAATAGCTAATAACCATACTCAGGGAAAGCAGATAGTATGTTCTCCCAAATGGAAACAGAGAAGTCCTCTAAAGGAATATAAAAAATAGGACTTTTATACTGACTATTGGTTCTAATCACAGAATTTCTTTATTTGTTGCAACATCTAACATCAGCAAATTTACTCTTAGCACTATTTCTTCAACATTTATTGATCTGTGCTTGTCAGGATAATTCTTTTATGTTTTAACAAAATGTGCAGTAGTCTTCATTGTTTGATAATGTTGATTTATTAGTTAGGTGTTCTATTTTTGAAAATTTCTCTTCAAAGATAGAAAAAATTCTTGCACTTCTGTGTTTTTGTTGTTCCTGTGTACTTTGCTTAGTTGAGAAATATTGTGAATGCATGCATACCACTTTAGACTGAAAAAAAGAATAAGATGAGTAGAAGAAAGAATACAATTTATTTTTGGTAGTCATTACTCAGATGTGTTTGTTAGACATAGGTATGAATACAGAAGACATCAAAGCCTGTCATAGAAAATGCAATTATTGTCAAGTCTAAAAGTTTGCTTATTCCTCCTGATACTCTGAATGTGCTGCTTGCAACTTATTTCAAAGGGTGAATGCATTACAACAAAAACATGTCACAAGAAGGTTGGAAATGAAAAGTGCTAAGAGCTGGCATATCTACTTAGGAAAAGCAGAATGAGAAAACTAGTTGGAAACCTGCACATTTGTAGTGTTAAGGCTAGAGAAAATTACCCTTACAGATCTTGCACTCACATCTTCTGATGATGACTAAGCACTGCAGAGGTGGCTGTATAATAGCAGTAGGAGTGGAAGGATTTTGAATGCTAAAGCAAATACAAATTGAAATGTCAGATAGGAACCTCTAAGATGTCTCTGTCTTTTGCCTTAAGGTAGGCATTTTTCCCTATGGAAAAATTTGCACTTATTATTTATGAGGCATATTGTTGAGTTACAACACCATTGCTTCATAAGGAGCCCTGTGGAGGTCCTTACAACAGCAAGAGTATACCGGGTGCAAGTTTCCCATGACTTAGTTTTTGCTAATCATAACTAAAGCACAGATAATTGCCTCAGAGTAGTATTCTTGTTGAGAGGTAGATGAGCAACAGTCATACATCCTCATGTTTTCACCTCATTGTAGGATAGAGAAAAGATCGATAAGAAGTTCATAGGTATTTTTATTATGATCAACCCTAACACATTCCGGCTAAAGAGGAAGTTCACTGGCTACCTTTTCTTCCATTTTGTGCTAATATAAGAACTAATTAAATTTTGTCTCTGGATTAGAAATTGGGGGTTACAAAGTATAAGGAAATCAAACACTCTTTTTCTTCTCTCCTATTCCAAAGACCTTTTCTTTCAGCTAATACCTTATAATATCTGCTATTTGCTATGCTGTCAGTCTGAATATAACATTTTTTTAATCTGTTTCATGCTACAGATAATAATGACCAAAATTAAAAAAAAAAAAATTCACAATTGCCAGGAAGCAGTACAAGAATAACATGGCACTTATTTACTGCTGTGCTTTTAACAATGTATTAACAGCAATTATGATTTATTATGATTAAAAGAAAAGGGTAGAATGAGGTAGTTCATTTAAACAAGAACTGATCATCTTCTAGTCCTTCAGGCCTTTTAAATATTGTTAGCTTGTATGTCAGGCTGCAGGAAGCTTTGAAAGTTAATTTAAGAAGGTGTATTCCAGGAAAAATGTTTTGTGCTATAATACGTCAGAACAGATTTTTCAGCTCAGTCAGTGGATCTTGCTGATACAAACCCTCAGAGAATCAGACTCAGTATGTTCAGCAACCTTTTATTTTTACTTGGAGAATTAAAAACTTCCACTGAATTGCAGCTATATAAGCCTTCATTTCATAAATCTAAAGGAAGAGGTGTATAGCCACTTAGTGTGCATGCAAAGTACAAAATCTTTACTCCAACTATTATAAAAACGGTTCACTAATTGGTTAAGGCTGAAGTTCATCAGTAAGTCTTGGATCAATTCTTAAATACCCACAGGACTGTATTTTAAGTATATGTAGTATCACACTATATGATTTGTGCCCTTTTTGTATTTCCTTCTTTTAAAAAAATATTGTGAGATGAAATATATATAAGCTAACTTAAAAAAAAGACAAAGTATTACAATTGACGGCTTCCATATGTGCTTTCAGTCATCTGCCACTATCCTTGTCTCTTTCCCTCTTTGTCACACATAAAAAGGAGCTTCTCACCAGGATGATAACAATGTAGTTAAGCCTAGAGTCATCTCTGAGCAGCTTTTCTTACGCTATGGGTATGAGATCTTCTGCACCTGCTTGTGCCTGAATCACCAAGAGAAGCACCAGCTGTGCCAGAACAGTCCCATCCAACAAGATGAGAATGTAGGGTGAAGGGATGAGGCTTTTTTTCACAGTTTATTGGAGGCCATGTGCAGATGAGACAAGCAAAATTGTCCTGGTTTCAGCCAGGATAGAGTTGGTTTTCTTCACAGAAGCTAGTGTGAGCCTATGTTTTGGATTTGGGATGAGAAAATGCTGATAACATGCTGATGTTTTGACCTGTTGCTAAGTAGTCAAGGACAGTCCAGCTTCTGGGACAGGGGAGATGGTATGTGGTGTTGGATTGTCATCTGGCACAGTCCATGTCCATGATCTGCAGGTCAAAGATGTCAATCTCGAGGAAGTTGTGGGGCGTAAGCTGCTGAAGCCAGTTCTGGTTCCATCACCGCTGCACGTTGCTTGGTTTCAGTAAAGCTCATTCCTCACCAGTCTGGGTGATTCTTACTCTAATACCATTGGTATGGTAGATAGCAACCATAGTAGTAACAACCTACTATATTGTGTAACAATCAACATAATACAATTCAAGTCCTTGACTATTTTCACCCAAAATCAAATCTCTTTGAGGGACACATTGCACTTCCCCATCCTTCTGCATTAGCCACCAAGTGCACCAGGTCCCTGGGCAAAGGCAATCCCACAAATGGGTTTGCATTTGCCTGAGGCAGGAGTAACCAGACTGTCTTCCCCAGCATATTTCTTACGTGCACCACCGGGAATTTATCCCCTCCTAGAGTACATAAAAGTTTTGATTGGGCAGGGCCGGCTCTATTAGTAGATCCTCTAGTGTTGACTAACCAGGTGACCTTTCCTAAATGTTTATCCCAATGGTTGAATGTCCCGTCACCCATTGCTCTCAGTGTAGTCTTTAACAGTCCATTGTATCGTTCAATTTTTCCGGAAGCTGGTGTATGATAGGGGATATGATACACCCACTCAATGCCGTGCTCTTTGGCCCAGGTGTCTATGAGGTTGTTTCAGAAATGAGTCTCATTGTCTGACTCAATTCTTTCGGGGGTGCCATGTCACCATAAGACTTGCTTTTCAAGGCCCAGGATAATGTTCCGGGCGGTGGCATGGGGCACAGGATACGTTTCCAGCCATCTGGTGGTTACTTCCACCATTGTAAGCACATAGAGCTTGCCTTGGCGAGTTTGTGGAAGTGTGATATAGTCAATCTGCCAGGCCTCCCCATATTTATATTCCAACCATCATCCTTCATACCAGAGGGGCTTTAACTGTTTGGCTTGTTTGATCGCAGTGCACATTTCACATTCATGGATAACCTGTGCAATAGCATCCATGGTCAGGTCCACCCCTCGATCCCGAGCCCATCTGTATGTTGCATCTCTTCCCTGATGGCCTGAGGTGTCTGGGCCCACTGAACTAAAATTAGTTCACCCTTATGTTGCCAGTCCAGATCCACCTGAGCCACTTCAATCTTAGCAGCCTGATCCACCTGATGGTTGCTTTGATGTTCTTCGGTGGCCTGACTCTTGGGTACGTAAGCATCTACATGGCGTACTTTTATGACTAGATTATCTAGTCAGGCAGCAATATCTTGCCACAATTCAGCAGCCCAGATGGGTTGCCAGTTGCTCTGCTTCCATTGCTGTCGCCACCCCCGTAGAACATTTGCCACCATCCATGAGTCAGTATAAAGATAGAGTACTGGCCATTTTTCTCGTTCAGCAATATCTAAAGTCAGCTGGATGGCTTTTGCGGGAGAAGGATGGACTTCACAACTCTATGAGAGTTATATTCCGAAGCCGTTTATTGTCTTGTCTGACTCCAATATATATCATAATTTTCGCTTAGTCACTGCACACACACTCATGATTGGTTACAGCTTGTTACACACACTATTGCAATTGGCTATATACAAAATATCACGCGCTGTCCACGCGCCCCTCACACAGTCAGGATTGTTGCTTGCAGGTGTTCCTGTTTTCCTCGCTTCTTCTTAGTTGTTTATCACAGCTCCTTCTCCTCAAGGCCGAGCCGTGCAGATATCCAGCTGTTTACCAGCTTCTCAGTGCCACAGCTCCTTCTCCTTAAGGTCGAGCCATGCAGATCAACGCCACAGCTCCTTCTCCTTAAGGTCGAGCCATGCAGGGTGATCCCAACAGCTTTCACTTCTGGAAACTGACTTGATTCACCTTGTCCTTCAGCAGCTTCTGCGACTCGTCGTATAGGGCTCCATACAGCAGCTTTCTGCCTTCAATGTTTGCCTACAATACGACAGGACCCATCAGTAAACAGGGCATATTGCCTTTCGTTCTCTGGCAGTTCATTATATGGTGGAGCCTCTTCAGCACGCGCCACCTCCTCTTCTGGTGATATTCCAAAATCTTTGCCTTCTGGCCAGTCCATGATCACTTCCAAGATTCCTGGATGATTAAGGTTTCCTATCAGAGCCCGCTGTGTGATACGTGTGACCCACTTACTCCATGTAGCATCAGTCGCATGATGTGTAGAGGGGACCCTCCCTTTGAACATCCAGCCCAGCACCGGCACCAAAAAGGACTGTTGTGGTTTAGCCCCAGCCAGCAACTAAGCACCACGCAGCCGCTCGCTCACTCCCCCCTCCCCCAGTGGGATGATGGAGAGAATTGGGGAAAAAAACTCATGAGTTGAGGTAAAAAATGTTTAATAGGACAGCAAGAGAGAAGGAAACAACAATGATAACAACAATAATAATACCGACAAAGGACTGTACAAGAACAAGTGATGCCCAATACAGCAATTGCTCAACACCTGGTAATCGATATCCTGTCCCCGAGCAGCGATTCCCACCCCCCAGCTAACTCCAGTTTATGTACTGCGCATGACACTGTATGGTATGGAATATGTCTTTGGCCAGCCTGGGTCAGCTGTCCTGGCTGTGTCTCCTCCCAGCTTCCTGTGCACCCCCAGCCTTCTTGCTAGCAGGCCAGCATGAGAAGCTGGGCTGTCCTTGACTACTTAGCAACAACTCAAAACATCAGCACATTATCAGCATTGTTTCATCCCAAATCCAAAACATATCCTCACGCTAGCTCTTGTGAAGAAAACCAACTCTATCCTGGCTGAAACCAGGACAAAAATGTATGCAAGAAGGATTTGCTGTGTCTGGCTGCAGGGTGAATGTGGATAGCTGGGGAAACCAAGTGTGCTGGTTTTGGCTGGGATAATTTTCTTCATAAAAACTAGTATGAGGCTATGTTTCAGATTTGGGATGAAAATAATGTTGATAATGTGCTGGTGTTTTCAGTTGTTGTTAAGCAGTCAAGGACTGTCCAGCTTCTCATGCTGGCCTGCCACTGAGAAGGCCGGGGGTGCATGGGAAGCTGGGAGGGGACGCAGCCAGGACAGCTGACCCAGGCTGGCCAAAGGGATATTCCATACCATATGATGTCATGCCCAGTATATAAAGCTGGGTGAAGAAGAAGGAAAGAGAGGGATGTTCAGAGTTATGGTATTTGTCTTCCCAAGTAACCACTACGCATGATGGAGCCCTGCTTCCCTGGAGATGCCCTGCCCGTCAGGAGTAGTGAATAAATTCCTTGTTTTGCTTTGCTTGTGTGCGCGGCTTTTATTTTGCCTATTAAAATATCTTTATCTCAATACATGAGTTTTCTCACTTTTAGTCTTCTGATTGTCTCTGCCATCGCACCATGCGGGAGTGAGCAAGTGGCTGCACGGTGCTTAGTTGCTGGCCGGGATTAAACCACAACACCAAGAATTTCCACTGGGCTGCATAGGGAGAGCCATGCATTGGGAGGAGCCTGACAGCCTGCAGCCATTAGGGACTTCACTGGCCAGTATTGTGCGGTTCCCTGTTCCCATGTCTCTTCTCCCATAGGATCTTTATCGCAGTTTCACTCCAGGCTTTTTTACTTCTTTTCCTGTCTCCTCCCATTACATTTGTGTTTTCAATGTCATTGTTTCTTTCACTTTTCTTATCACGGAGCCTAAAAATTTCTTCATATTTTCCCATTTCCCACTAACCTTTATTACTGACATGTTCATGTTTTAACTCTTCCCCAGACCAGTGTCTGACCTGTCCATTTAGATCATTAACTCTAGCCAATTAACATTCTTATTTCTAATAAAACCCATTGAGATGGTTGTTTTAGGTTAAACACGTTTAGGTTGGATTCAGGTTAAACAGACAAAAGTAAATGGAGCCACTCACCTGCTTGCTCCCTCTCCCAGAAAATTAATTAGCAATGTGTACAGCTTTGGATCAACATATTTTCTTTTATTTGCTGCCTGCTTAACTAAGTCACTATATGGAGGGAGTTTTGTACTGTCTGTTACCATTATACCACAGAGATAACATAGACAAAAGAACAGTCATCACAACAATGTGACTGATAACATAGTTTCATATCCATCTTTTCTTCTGGAAATAAAAATATGTTTTCATTCTTATTTTTTAATCCAGACCATTTCACTGAGCTCATTTACAGTATGACTCCGACAGTTACACCATCAGCAAATGTTAGTGCATTTGTAGAAACAGGGAGCTAAGAAAGCAAAATTAGACGTGGTGAAAATTTCTTAAACAGATTTTACAGTGCAGAAAACATTCAGTTAGATCTACTGTCATAGAACTTCTTAAGAACCATTCTAAAAGGTATAGCTAAAATCACAGCTCAGATTCTGCAAAAAAACAAAATTCAGTAAAACCACAGTAGGCATTTGGAAAAAAAAATATTTCTCTCCTTGTCAAATTCAGGGCTTGGACACGCAAGGTTTCTCGGCATCAGCTCATTCCACATCACCCCATCCTAATTTCCTCTCTCTCACGCTGGTCTCCTCATCCCTTTTCCTTTCAATATTCCTACAAAATTTAGTATCCATCTCCAAATTGAAGTATTTGAGTCTAAGTGTCTACATGCGTTTACACAACAGCCTAAGTTCTCACAAAGTTGAGATTCACTCAGCACATTCATCCAAGTCAGAACAACTTTTCGGTTCAACTTAGATTAGACATCTGTATTTGGATGGATGACAATCCCTCTACACATGGTTTGTTATATTGACTAGAAACTTGATTCAATTACCAGAACACAAATTTTTGTGATGCTGGAGGTGCAGTGGGACAATCGACATGACCTTGAGTTGTTAGCATGGTATATTGGGGCAAAGCATGTCCCATCTGATATTTTCAAGCCCTGTGTGGATAGCACAGGGTATTTCAAATGATTCTACATGTTTAAGTTTTGGCATTAGAATTGAGCTCCCAGTTTAGGTATAAGCATTACATTGCAGACAGATACATTTAGATTCCGAGTGTCACTGAAGATTTTGAAAGGCTAAGTCATACAGTAAAACATTGTCCTTGCTGTATCTGCAGACCCAGACTGTGATATCCTAATTTCTGCTTGCTGAACAGCCTGTTACTTAGCCTTCTTAATGAAGTTAGCTATAACTTCATTAAGATGCAGGCATTGTAACCTTGTGTACAGTTGTACAGTTTATTTCTGAATTGTGTTTTCTGCAGGTTTTTGTTTGTTTGTTTTTTTGTTTTGGTTTGGTTTTTTTAATTTTTGTAATATATTTAGCGAAACAAGAGTGTTTTATTCAGAAACTTGGCAGATCACCTAACCTTGTAATTGTGGAGTTTTTTCTCAGAAACCTGGTTGATAATCAACTATCTATTGGCTCGGAGTCCATCATATGAAACTGGAAGACCACAGACATGCTTTTTGACATTGGTTAAGCAATATTTTACATTTGATAAGGATGCTAGAATGAACAGGCAAAACCTATTTAAAATGTTCAGAGAAGTAAACCTACAAGTATGGTCAGATGTAAATAGCTTTTATTAGACTGAATAGTAGCCATTTGTGTATTTTTGTGTTTCTAAGATCACATGTTTAGTTTCATTTCTTTTTTATTAATATTATATTTTATTATGTATTTCCTTGATTGTTTTTGATGTACTTTTTATTTGATGTATTTAACTTTATATAATTCACCAAAGCAGTAACACTAGTAGTAACAAAAATAAGTAAACAAAAGATTCCTAACAGAATTTGGAGGACACCAAAAAGAGTATTTTTAGTTTTAGACATGCTCCCTTAATACTTTAGGTGAAATCATTGGCCTGTGTTGAAACAGTTTATACTTTGTGTAGTGTGTCACTGAACAACAAAAGATACATTTAGTGTTTGCTCTGTCTACTAAAGATTATCAGAGCTTTTCTCAGAAGTATTAGACATCTATCAAAAATACTTGTGTTGGGAAACTCATTATATTTAGAAAAAATTCTGAATTTGAACCTAAATCTTTCTTCCTATTCCTGTTCATGCAAGTGACATCATTACTGTAAGTGTCATGAAAAACTTTCCAGTAAGTATTGCTGCTCTTCAGTGACTGTCCTGAAACAGCCATTATAGAACAGAAAAATTTGGTTTATTAATGTTGACAGTTCAGACAGGTTCTTTTTGCTGGTTTTTTATTCAAGAATGAGAATTTGAAAGTAAAATTATTACCTTTTTTTCCTCAGCAAGATTTTGCTTTTTGCTAGTCCTGTTGTAATCAGTGTACTTCTGACAGTGATGAAAGTTACCATCATTGTAAATAATCTATATGATTCAAACATTATCAAGATGGCTCAGTTAGACTGCTTTTGTTGAAGTAAAAGAAATTGAAGTTTCTGGAGCAATGAACTGCCTTGGTCACAGACTCTTCCACTCAATCTACATCACATGAGTAAGAGCAAAGAACACAAATATACCAACCTCTCTCAGACTTGGTCATTTGGTGGACTTTATTGTTTATGAAAATATTTTGACATTGTTTATGGAAATACATTGATTTGCATTAATTTCTTTTTCCACTGCATTTAAAATTGCTCTACACACATTTCCTCTCATCCAAAAAGCATACTGGATCTATAATAAAACACAGATGCCATTGCCAACATTAGATATTTGTTATACACACTATGCTGCTAGAAAATTGCTTCCAGCCTCAAGACCTTATACCCAAAAGAGGCAGTACAAACTAATGTTAAGAAAAAAGGAAGTATCACTCTCACCATTTACAGGTGGTAAGACATAGTCAATTAATTAACTTTTCAAATGGAAGCCATATGTTTATTATATGTATGTTTGTTCACTGACACTTTTGTATAAATACCTGACTCAATGAAAGATTACCCCCAAATCACTTTCCAACAAAATGACTGTACAGTTGTCCTTTAGAGAATGTGTTTTCTTCAGATACATATGCATCATGGCACTGTGGTATCTTACTAAAGTACTAAGTTTTCTCCATACCGTTCAAAGCATTATTTTATACCAAAATAGTATGTTTTCTTGAAATAATTATTTGTCAACTGTGAAAAAACATGCAACCTAATTACTTCTTATAGATATTTCTGAAGCACATTTTACTCATATTTTATCTTTCTAGACTTTTGAAGAAATGGACAAACATGACTTGGTTTTAACCCCTTCTTGAGGATGGTGGGCCTCTGAAAGGTTTTTGGTTTATAATTCCGTTATAAATCTCAGTGACAAAGTAACCTTTTTGCCTCCAGCTTTAGTTCTTATAAGTTTGTATCATAGAGTTGCGTTTTAATAGTATTTTGTCCACCACTACCATGCCACAATACCGCAGGTAATACCATTAGTGAGAAATATTTTCACACATATTTAAAGCCATGTATTTTTACTTTGGATACTTCCTCATTTTCTTGATTCTTTTCTTTTTAACAACTTGCTTATTTCACATGTGTTTAATTTCTCTTCCCAGGTGCTTGATTTTTTTTCTTAACAATTACATCTCCAAGTTACTCCTGGCATTTTGGTAATATTAAAACATCCCTTTTGTCTATGTAATAGTTTAAGGACTTTTGGTTTTGTTTTTTCCTCCATCATTAATGGTGCAAAATTACTACCTTGCTGGTATTTATTACAGTAGTAATGTTGGAGGTTTCCTTTGGCTACCTTCAGACACTGAGCAATCTGTATGAAACATTTCACAGAAAACAAAATGCAGAGCTCAGACTGGTTATGACTCCACTTTTCAGTACTCCAAGTTCCATCAGTATGGTGTAAATAGAGTACAGTGGTACTGTAAATAACACAAATGCAGTCATGTTAGTTCTTTTCAGAATTATTTATAGATATATACATTTCCCAAAGCAGAGATCTCATGAAATCAGTTTGTTTCTGTTGGTTAATGCACAATCATATGTTTTACATAGTTTTGAGCTGCTTTGGAAATTGTCAATCCCAATGACACCTGTTGACACCTGAACTGTTCATGGAAATGCACTATTTTTGAAGAAACCCTGAGAGACATGACAGTTGAGCTAGGCTGCAGAAAACCCAAGCACAAATCTTTGTCCAGTTTATTTATTATTACTTAAACAAAATGGAAAATTCCCAACCAAAAGCATTAGTGGAAGTTCATGTAGTCAGGCTAGTACCTCAGCAATTAAGGTAGTCCAATCTGGTACTCTAACCCACAAGCTATTGGGTTTTCTATGTTTTCACTTATTTTCTGTGGAAGGTACTGTACGTTATAGAAGATCACCCCCAAAAAATAAAATTAGAAGCACCTCATTGGAAGGAAAACTGTTTCCTGTGCAACCCTAAGACTTGATTTTCCACTAGTATTACCTGTAGGTAGGTAGAGAGGAGTTTTCAATGTCAAACTCAGGCACCTAAATTGTGCCTAGTTGGATCTATATACCCTCAGGAGAAAGAAAGGTCTAAAGGAAGTGTCTAGGTTATGGGAAATGAAGAGAGGATGTTTTTGAAAGCCATCAGAGGGAGATCTGTCCCACTTAAGTCAAATGCACTTACACCTAAATTAGTCATTAATGGACTTTGTTTCAGGTGAGTGAGGACAGAACAGGACTTGTAACAAATTATTATAACATTTTTTTTATTAGGACAAACTGTAGCTTAGCTGTGTGGCTGCCTCATGTAAAGGAAAGACTAGAAGGAAGTGAGACAACATAGGAAATACAGAAGACAAAAAGGTCTTCTCTACTCAGAGGTCTTCTCAATTGGTCAGAAAAATACTCTAATAAAGAAAATATAATATTTGAGACAAACAGAATACCGCAGGGACAAACAAGCACAGAATTACAAGGAGTAGAAAAGAAATCTTGATCTGTTGAAAGTGATTAACTCAGTAGTGAAATATAACAAATTTGATAGAGAACTTTGGGAGGATATGATAACTTTTATCTTCTTGATGAAGTAAACAGATGTTTGGATGTACAAAGAGGCATAGTGGAAAGATCTCCAAACTTGAAATGCTGGTTTCTAAATCAAAAGTACTTACTGGTGGGTTGCTTGTA
This sequence comes from Phaethon aethereus, assembly GCF_964289735.1. Lineage (NCBI taxonomy): Eukaryota > Metazoa > Chordata > Aves > Phaethontiformes > Phaethontidae > Phaethon > Phaethon aethereus. The sequence goes on along the minus strand of NC_138575.1, from coordinate 170,520,431 downwards.
GTGCTGTGAGGCCTGCTATCATGTGCAGCAGCCATCCCTCTTCTGCACTGTAACTACAGCCGGCTTTTCCTCTGGATGGTTATACAGCTAAGAGAGAAAGGCATCATAGTTGAAGGTGTCAACACACAGCCATGGAACAGAGGACAATTCAATGCACTACAGTGCATCAGGGCAACCACTTCTCAGTAACAGAAAGTTCACTCATGTCCTGACATGTTTTTCCTCTTTCTGACCACTATCCTCCGGAAAATAGACATAAAAGCTTCTCTTTACCAGATATATATAGTTTTCAAATAAAATTTAAAAAGAAAAAGATTTGTGTACGTACAGTTCAGTCATGCATATGAGTCATAAGGGAAAAAAACATACTCACCTGACTTTTTGTCTGTCTGTCATATAAACGGTCTTACAAACTTTAAGAACTAGTAAAAATTTGAGTATGATCAGGAGTATAGCTTCTTCAGTGATTGTAGCCCCTAATATTGAATATATCAAATGACCACTCATTTTTGAAAGAAACGCAGTTTATATTACTTATGATGTAGCATATGTTTTATTTAAAACTGAGTTCCTGTTGTATTTCAGATCCTTGCTCCATGATATGAACAATTCTTAAAGAAAATTTTTCTGTATTTTTTAAATAGCTATATTATATTTAAATAGCTATATTATATTTAAATAAATTTTTTAAATAGCTATATATTATATTTAATTAAACTTAATTTGTTAAAATTCTTACCTGTTTTGGCTACAATTTACATTTTAAAAATCACCCAGATTACGTGTATGTAAAGCAGGAATAGGCCATTTCTGGAAATTCTGTTGTTAAGTATCAGCTGTAATCGTCTTCTATTATTTTTAAAATCACAGGCCTAATTCAGGTTTATGGTCTCATGTTGCAACATTAAAGCATCAAATAAGAGAGAATGTGAGAATGCCAGGTCCCCATGATCTAACTACTACAGTTAATTCCACAATGTGTTACCCTCAGTCAATTCACTCAATTTATGTGTGTAACTTATTTCAAATCACAATCCATGTTAAAGGAAGACAAAACCAGTGTTTGCCATAAATATATGGAGGGAATTAAAATTTAGAGGACAGAAACATGAAAATGTACTGAATAGACTAGTGTTACACTGAAAATCTTGTCATGTTCGTAGAACTTAAGATTTCTCTTTGGAGTAATGGCAATTTTAACAGTCTCATCAAAATACAGCAAACAGCTACAAGTAATCCAGTCCCATAACACAAAAGGCTATTGTCCTGCCCCTTCCCAGGGTTTCTCAGGCCTTTGCTCCCTAGCAATTTAGTAATTCACAAGTGTTTTTACCCTCCTCTCTTGCCCCCCGAATGAATAACAACAAGACCCTCATAGTCTTGCCTAACTCTGATTCATTGGAAGTTCCTGGAAAAATCCTTCAGAAGAATTTCATGGAGTGACTCCTCAAGGCTCCACAGGTAGCCTGCTTGGTGGTCTATGAATAAAGGAATGCATTTCAAAGAGCCTTGTGGTTAGGATCAGTGTCCTGTTAGGTTGATTAGAACTAACCTGATAAATTGTATTTATCTATATCTATAGCTAAATTGATAATTTGTAGTGAACAGCACAACTGAGATGGAACGGGATGTAAAATATAAAATAACAGTTAAAAGTCCTAGAAAGGTGGAAAAAGTAAGTTATTAAGAGAAATTGAAAGACAAAAGGGAAAAGGTGGATAAAGGGCCCATGCAGATGGGCACAGAAATACTTTGAAAAGACTAAAGCAGACAGCATTTATACTACCTAGACCCGAGCAAACACTCTGATAATAAAAAGAACCTGGATCCAACTAGGAAAACAAAAGGCTGGTGGTAGTATGGGATCAGAATCCAAATCCTGGACATAACATATACACATGCTAAAGAAGCACACAAAAATACAAATCTCTTTATGTTAGTCCTTCAAATGCTGCATCATATAGCACCTAACTTTTTAAAGGCTTTCCTAGAAATATTTTTTATACAAAGTTTTCCAACCTCTGTATCAGTCACTGAAAACGTGCAAGTGCCATTTAAGTTTGAGCATCCTTAAATCAAACCTGTACATTCTTTCTTCCTCATGTTTTCATCAGAACTGTCAACATTCTGTTGTCTCCACTGGAACAAGAATTAAGATCCCAAAAGCAAGACATTGGATTTTTCTGTGCCTGTCTCTGCTTCTATTTACCAATCTATCTTTTTTGATGATCTTCTCAGTTGGAAAAACTCAGCAAATGATGGCAGAAGACTACACATTCCTCTAACATCACAGCAGTGGTTTGGGATGGTGAGTAGGATGTAAATTCTTTTCTACAGATTTATGTTGGATTTTTATTACATTTTTATATGCCACTTTTGACTAGGTCAGCCTCTTGAAATATTGAGCAAGGCAAGTATGGAAGAAATGGGGAAGACAGAGTAAGCTTTTTGGTTTGCAAATATTGTAGAAAAAAACTTTCAAAGCAATGCTGGTTTTGAGACAGCTGGAGATAAAATGTTGTTTTTTCTCTGGATAGGTAATACTTATAGTAATTTACAAGTGATGGTAAAACTAATAAAAGAAGCTGTGCATGTACCCACTAATACTGACTGAAAAATGTACTTGAGCTCTACCAGCAGAAAACTGTGTACTTGACCACTTTTGATAGCTATTACTAAACAGCTTGAAGACATTTTCCAGTGTTGATTCATTTTAAACACTGCATCCACACACAAGAAACACTATGTATCTCCTTTGAAGAATCTCTAATTAAGTAAATATCATCTAAATATGAACCAAAGGATTGTAAAGCATAAAATCATCAGTCTTCCAAGATTTAGGATATGCTTCTTTTCAGCTGACACATAGTCAAATATTTGACCATATCTAGCAGCAGAGGTGCCAGAAATAACCAAGTAACCTGCTACTATTTTCCTGTCTATGTTCATACTACATTGAAACCTCTCTCAAAAGAAAACATTTCTTGTTTCTGATGACTTCCAAGGATGTGGAGGTTTTGGTTTTACAAAGTGCAAGGATTCATCTTAATAATCATATTATTAACGGGTCATTTAAGGAAACTTGCAGCACATATAGAAAATCTTGAAAATGTGATTAGAACATATTGTTTTTATCAAACTCTGTCAGAAATACTGAAAAAGTTTACCCCTAATTTATTAAGTCCTCTTCCTTTGTCAGCAAACAAATAAAATAACAGAGCCAGAAAAGAAATAAATTCAGAAGTCTGGTGCACAGACAATCCAGCAATCTAGTTAGCTATTTCAGTCCCGCTAAAGGTGCCATCATACCATCAGTCTCTTACAGCACTACTGTTTGGAGACATGTTTTTTTTTACATTTCTATCAAGAACAGAGGGAGTGCTTTTAATATTATAATATATTATTGGATAGAAACAACTGTATATATTCAGTCTTAGAAGCAAGCTTACCCTCAGTCTCTCTTACTACCTGGTCTAGTAAACTTAGAAATTTACATCCTTATCGCTACAGTTTATTTGGGCATAGCAGCTGTTACATGGCATATTTCTCATAGCTAGATCCTGACTCTAAACAGGTAACATTTCAAGTAGCATTTTCCCCATTTGCAAAATAAAGATAGGGCTTGTCCAAACTGTGAAAGTATACTTTAGGAAAACAACATTGCATCATCATGTGTTGTGTGTTATGCAAAAGGAAGGAGTAACATGAATGTCACGTTCTAGCATATATAGTCTAAATATACAGGGAACAAAGCCAGTCTAAGATGCAATTAAATGTGTTCTCTTTTTGTCTCTCTTTCTGTTTCTTTGCCTCTCTATATGGGTGCATTCATATACATATACTTTTACACATATGATTAAACAGGGAAAAAAATAGAAGAGCATGTATTTACCTTTCTATTTAATTATTATTTCTCTGAGCAAGAGGTATATAAACAATCTGTCCTACTGACCAAAATTAATTAATTTTCTCTCTCCCCTTTGTGTTTCTTTTAATAAATTATCTTATTATTATTATCTTTGAGTGTTCCTTTATTTTTCCCAACCATAAAGCTGTAGTCTGGAGATAAAATAATGGAAAAGGAATAAAGTAAAATAGGTAAATTACCTCTTCAGTCTTTTTAAAGTGTGAATTTAGTAAGAGAGAGAATGTCTTTGTGTGTGTGTGTGTGTTAGTGTTCCAAAATCTTCTTGGATTTTTTTCATTGTTAATAGTTTAACACTGTTGCCAGGAAGAAAAAAAATTGCAGGCACAAGCTGCTGTTATGAAAACATCGCTCTTCTAATTCCAGGCTTGTGTTTAGTGTCCCCTTGGGTGCCATTTTCCCAGCACCATTGGTTTCTCTTCTGTTCTTGCGATTTCAGTTGATTGTGTGTGCATGGCCTCTACCATCTGCCCACAGTAGGTCAAGGAAATAAGCAGCACTGGTAAATACTTTTCTTGACATAAATACCACTAAACTTTGAGTTAGGTATAGAAACAAAGAAAAATAATCCATGTAAGGTTAAGCTTACCGATATAATAATTCCAGCAGTACTCCTTATTTTTATTTGTGTAATATATGGGAAAAAATCTTAGGAAAAGAAAATTAAACTTTGGATGATTTGCCACTAATAGAGATAGTTTTGGTAACAATTTGTTGCACCCAAATTAAAGAGCAAATTATTAAAACTCAAAACAAAGCTGGGGAGGGGAGAAGAGGAAGAGAAATCCCAATCTAGTCCACACTATTAGCCAAGATTTATTGGTTAACCCACACACAGTTAGTTCCAATGCACATTTTACTCACACACATGCATGCACACAGACACAGACATGCACATTAAGTGAGGCAGATGTACATTAAGGATTCACAGTTACTGCAACTACATTTCTCCCTGTGTAGGCATAAATTGAAACCAAATATTAATGTTCATCCTTACCTAAAATCTGTGATGGTTTCCCCAAAGCAGCAATATCAAAACAGGTTTATGCATCAGCAGCAGGAACTGCACCGCCAGATCTTCATTGGTCCTACCTTGCTCACCTTGTTGTCACCAAAACTGGCTCTAGCTCCTAAGTTTGCATTTGTTTGATGACTGCAATTGACAGCTACTGAGTTAGTTATAGCCCTGAGGCCTCTGATATCATCATGTGCCTGGACTTTCAAGGGCCTTGATATCATCCCAAGACTGTACTCCTCTATGCTCCATTTTTTACTTTAGGGTCATAGCCAGTTTGTTCTATACAGAAAAACTAGTTGTTATTGCTGTCTGTTATTCAACGTATGTTTATATTCCAAAATTATTGTAACCAAAGCTATTACATTAGGCAGTTGCAAGCTTGAAGGAGTTCATCCTGCTACTGTTTGAAAAAATTATTTACTTTTAAACTACTAATAACATTTTTCCCCCTTCCCTCTTTTCCCCTTCCCTCTCTCTATTTTTTTTTTCCCTCTTCAGTTTCTTTGGGGTTTCTTTCAATGTAAATTGACTGTTTACCTTAATCTTCTTCATGCTGTTTTTATGGGAACACAAGTTTATGTAAAATAAAGGAATCATGTTCCATTACTTTACTGAAATTTTATCAAGCTATTTTTATAGATAAGCTTATACAGAATAATTAAGAACTTATTTCTCCCTTTTGTACTCAAGGCCTAAAAAATGAGAAAGTTATCAAATGCTTAGAAAAGATTGTGGCTCATAAGAAGAAAAAAAAATTTCTCAAGATCCTCTGAAGTCATGTTGAATTGTCATAATTTTCAAGAGCTTTTTATATTAATATGTATCTAATACCATAATAATTTGGTTCTGATTCACTGAACAAATTGCTGTGTAGATAGGACTCCATGAAGCAGTAATTTTGCACTAATAACAGTAGCAACTTTGGGTTGAGGAAATAGGAAGAACTGACAGTTGCTCAAAAAAAGCTTTACAAGGTCCAGGGGAAACCTTATTTTCTAAGTCCTGTTGGAAAGAATATCCAGCAGGAAACAAAAAGGACATAATACCTTTAGGTTGCTCATAAATTTGTTGGAGAAAATATTAGCTCTGAGATAGGGTAATAAAAGAGTAACATATTCCCTTAGTTTAGTCCAACATAAGATTTCAGTTTACAAAATGTTGATTAGATCACTGTACACGGTAATAAAATTCAATACAAATTTTAGATCTTGCTAACACCCACATATTCCAGCATTCATAAAACTCCCCTGCCAGTTACTGGTGTTTTTAAATGGGATGGATTGTACAACTCTTTTCTTAAACTACTTGCAACCAACCACATCAATGTTGTATTTTTCAGTTGCAAAGAATTGAGTATGTAGGCGGTATAAAGATTATCATGTTAAAGTTGTGTTTGTAATACATCTGAGCTATGTTATTCCAGAGATTATGTCAATAAAAAAGTAAAATTACACCTACTTTGTTAACCAGTGATAAATCCAAGCCATGGTAAATCTGGTGTTTTCCTTAAAAACCCTAGAGAAATGAACAGTCTATTCCTACCATGTATATGCTAATGCTTGCCATAGGACCAGTCTTTAAAGGTTCAGAGTGAAAATGAAGATGAACCTGAAGACCATGTAAGTTTTCAGATGGTGAAGGTGGGGAGGAGAAATAAGCCTGCAATTTATAATGGAAAATTTGGATTTAACTGCTGAACAAGGAGTATTGAAATGCCAGCTTCCAGACTAGATGGAAAGATGCTCCTGGAAAGATGTTAACACATGACCATAAGGATAAGGCAGATGAAGATACAGGCTTGTGAAGTCATAGCAGGAGTGGGGCTGCTCCACAAGGGAAAATGAGCCAGTAGCTGAAGCTGACCAAAACAAAGGGAAAGGGCAATAACTGGAGTAGCAAGGGACACAGCCACAGGGTATCCAAAAAAAACTTGTTCCCATCTATGGTCTAGAGATCTCCAGACAAGGTGAGGAAACAAGGCATGTCCGGCGTTCATCCCGGAAGTCCAGTCAACAAATCAGGACACTGGGAGACAGGTATAGAGACAGAACTGGCAACTGGACTATTTATCATACAGCTCAGGCAAGAGCTAGGAGCCTCACCCCCTTCACTTTTGCAGCTATGTGCGGAGGTCCCAGGAAATACTGATGAGGGCAGGTAAGGCTTACTGGTGCACACTGGACTCTGAAAAATCTAATGGAAATATTTTAAATCTGGGAATTAGGTTTTCAGTCAAAGAATTCCATCTGTTACAAACATATTTTATGATGCTGTCCAGTTTGATAGAATAATTAACAGTTTTCCATAAAGGTGTTCTTTCTTTTGTCTCCAATCACTTTATGATGAAGATTTCTATTAGCTGTCAACATGCATTCGTTCAAATCCATACAAATGTATTCACAAAAATGATATATAAAGAAGAATGTGACAGCAAATATAACAGGTGTTTTATCTTATCAGGATTTTCAACTGCCTTTTGCCCACATACCAATGAATTCTGCAACCCTTTGTGTAGGAAACCAATAGACATTGTACAGCATCTCTGTCATTAGCTGAATCATATCTTGTACACATCAAGTGATATATAATGCATTCACTTAATAGAAAACTTTGTGTAACACTGTGATTTATTTTTCAAGTAATAATTTTCAAGGCTTTTGAAATTGCTTTCTTGTTTGCTTTTCAGCTTTTTCTATCTTCTTTCTAAGAGGACCATAGAGGAAGATTAGATTAGCAAAACCTTAATTACCTGGGAATGCTATCAAAGCATAACGCTTGTATGTCCTTAGGTATGTCAAGACCATACTATAAGCCAAGATATTTCATATTTCTTTAAATACCTGTAGACCACAGTACAGAACAATGTGATGTGTATGTTTTAAAACTAACTCTGATCTTCAAAGAAGACTGTTCCACTTGGTTAAACCCTATTTACATTGTCCAGAATTTATCTCTTCATGTGTTATGCCATTTAAAAATGAGTGGAAAACACCAGATTTGAAAATAAAGTATTCATTTTACAGTTTTAGTGATAGTGTTCTTTCTCTTAAATACAAATTTGTGTATTTAAGCCTATGATAAGGACTTTCAACACTGAACTTAGTTACCAGTATTTTTCTTCAATTACATCATTCTTCATTGCCACAATAGAGAAAATAAGACAATAGAGATGTCCATTTTAAATGATAGATATGAAAGGAACACAGGTGGCCTGGAAAAGGAGCAATTTATGTAACCTGAATCCCTTAAAAATTAGACATCTAGATTTAATTAGTCATAAAAAAACCCTCTGAAGACAATGGAAGACAACTTCAGGGGGCAATTTATTTTTTCCTGTAGCAACTCTATAAAAACAGATGGACTCCCTCTTCCTTTCACTTCCTTTCTTATTCCTTTATAAGAAGGAAACCTAAGCATTTACCTTAGTCTAGGTATAAATTGTAGGTGTCTGAAGTTAGATAAGATGGATTTCTCCTTGGTGCATTCACCATGTACTGGTTATGTTCCTAACCAGAAGTAAGCTTTCAAATAAACATTGGTCGTGATTCATTGGTTTTTTTTCACTGTTTTTGTTACAAGTAAAAAATGCTTCTAAAAGAACTGCAGAATATTATTGATAACATCACTGGTTAAAAGAAGGAGAGATAAGAATGCTTGGTTTTGTATTTTTTTTAGACTGTATCTGAGCTAGTCACCCTAAAATCCTTCTATAATTAAGAGGAAAAAGTACTTTCATTATGCTTCATCTAGCATAATTTTAGATGTTTGTAGTAGGATGAGCTGAGTGTAGACATAAACATTTGGGTAGATTAATTTTATCTGGTATATCCTATTCACTAACACCTGCACAGGGAGGAGAAGACAGAAGAAAGCATTACAAAGGTATTCATTGCCTACCTATGAGGAAACATAGGAACCCTGTAGCTCTTGGTCCAAAAATCAGAGAGAGAAATGGGTACGTGGTCATTGGCAACTACAAAATTGAGATCAAACTCTTTAAGTACCCATATATTTTGCAGAGATAGTCTGCTGTCAATATTAATTTCTTTATGAAAAGGATGTGTAAGGTGTTATTTGCCCTGTTTTTAATCCATTCTAGCAAGAGAGATATTTGGGAGGAGGGAAGAGGCATATTCTATTCAAAATTGCTTCAGTGGTTCCTCCAATTATGCAGATTTACTTCACTGTTCTTGCAGAATGACGTTCAAAAAGCAAACAAACACTAAACAGTATGAAAATGAACATGATGAGTATCAAATTTTTGTCTGCTGTTGAAGTTGTTTCTCTTTCAGTTTGATAATATATAAGCCTTATTTTGGAATAAAATCTTACTTTAAAACCATTACCCCCTGTCCTGTTGCAAAAGGTACTGCTAAAATGTCTGTTCCCATCTTTCTTATAAGCCCCCTTTAAGGACTGGAAGGCTGCAAGAATGTCTCCCCAGAGCCTTCTCTTCTCCAGGCTGAACAACCCCAACTCTCGCAACCTTTCTTCATAGGAGAGGTGTTCCATCCCTCTGATCATTTTTTATGACCCTCCTCTCGACCGGTTCCAACAGGTCCATGTCTTTCCTGTGCTGAGGGCTCCAGAGCTGGACACAGCACTCTGGGTGGGGTCTACCCAGAGCAGAGTAGAGGTGCAGCATCACCTCGCTTGACCTGCTGGCCACACTGCTTTGGATACAGCACAGGGTACGGTTGGCCTTCCAGGCTGCGAGCGCACATTGCCAGCTCATGTCCAGCTTTTCATCCACCAGTATCCTCAGTCCTCCTCAGCAGAGTTGCTCTCAATCCACTCATCCTTCAGCCAGTACTGATACTGGGGGTTGCCCCGACACAGGTACAGGACCCTGCACTTGGCCTTGTTGAACCTCATGAAGTTCACATGGGCCCATTCCTCAAGTCTGTCCAGGTCCCTCTGGAGAACATCCTCTCCCTCAGGTCTCTCAACCACTGCACTCAGCTTAGTGTCATCTGCCAACTTGCTGAGGGTGAACTCGATCCCACTGTCTATGGCATTGATGAAGATATTAAAGAGTACTGGTCCCAGTACAGACCCCTGAAGGACACCACTCATCAATGTTCTACATCTGCACATTGAGCTGTTGACCAATACCCATCCAACCAATTCCTCATCCACCAACCAGTCCACACATCAGATCTATATCTCTCCAGTTTAGAGAGAAGGATGTTGTGGGGGACCGTGTCCAAGGCCTTACAGAAGTCCATGTAGATGACATTGGTAGCTCTTCCTTGTCCACTAGTGTGGTAACTCCATCCTAGAAGGCCGCTCGCTTTGTCAGGCAGGACTTGCCCTTGGTGAAGCCATGCTGGCTGTCTTGAATCGCCTCACTGTGCTACATGGGCCTTAGCATAGCTTCTAGGAGGATCTGTTCCATGATCTTCCCAGGCACAGAGGGGAGTCTGACAGACCAGTAGTTCCCAGGGTCCTTCTCGCTACACTTTTTAAAAATGGGTGCAATGTTTCCCTTTTCCCAGTCTCCAGGGACTTCACCTGACTGCCAGGACTTTTCATATATCATGGAGTGTGACTTGGCAACTACATCAGCCAGTTCCCTCAGGACTCTGTGATGCATCTCACCCAGTCCCATAGGCTTCTGTATGTTCAGGTTCCTCAGATGGTCTCAAACCTGATCTTCTCTTGCAGTGGGAGGGACTTGGTCTACCAGTCCCTGTCTTGCAGTCTATCCACTCAAGAGGTGTGGGAAGAGACACTGCCTGTGAAGAGTGAGGAAAAGAAGCTATTATGTACCTCAGTCTTCTCCTCATCCATTGTTACCTGTTTGCCAGTCTTGCTCATTAAGGGGGGTACACTTTTTTTGATCTTCCTTTTCTGGATGACATACCTGTAGAAGCTCTTCTTATTATTCTTTGCATCCCTTGCCAGGTTCAGCTCCAACCCTGCCTTGGCCTTCCTGACCCCATCCCTACACAATTGGGCAACGTCCCTGTTATCTTCTCAGGATACCTGTCCCTGCTTCCACTGCCTGGGCATTTCCTCTTGTCCTTTATTTTGATCAGCAGGCCTCAACTCAGCCATGCCAGCCTTTTGCCTTCCTTTCCTCATTTGTTATACCTGGGGCTTAAGAGCTCTTGCACTCTGTGGAAAGCATCCTTAAAGATCACCCAGTTCTGTTCTGCTCCCTTGTCCCTGAGGGACGTTTCCCAGGGAGTCCTACTGACTGACTCCTGGAAGAGTTTGAAGTTTGCTTTCCTAAAATTCTGGGTCCTGACTTTACTCTTTGCCTGATCCATATCCCTCAGGACTGCGAACTCCACCAGTGCATGATCACTGCAGCCCAGGCTGCCTCCAATCTTGACGTCACCAATTAGCTCCCATGTGTTGGTGGCCAACAGGTCCAGTATGGCATTCCCTCTGGTAGGGCTGTTTATTGCCTGGCATAGGAATTTATCCTACATGCACTCCAGGAGTCTCCTGGATTGCCTACAGCTCTCTGTGCCTGTGCCACTTTTCCAGCAGATGTCACGGTGGTTGAAGTCCCCCAGCAGGATGAGAGCCTGAAGGCGTGATGCCTTCTGGACCTGCAATAAGAAGGCTTCATCATCAGACTCCCCTTTGGAGTCTAAAACATGGGACCAAAGTCTGCCTCCTCCAAGATTCCTGATCAAAAGTACACGTTATAGTGACAAAACAGCAAGACCTAATTCACACGTAAAATTACTGTGAAATAAGTTACTATAGCTACTTATTAGCACTGTACTCAGTGCTTGATATCTTGGAGACTTGCATCTGGTAAATGAATCATGGTCACAGAATTGGTTCATGAACTGTCCTGTGATGGTAGGCACTCTTGAATTGCTAGCATTTTTAAGCAAATCTTGGGAGATGAAGACACACTACAGTATAGATTTTGGACATACAGTCGTGATCTGTGCCCTACTATTTGTTTTTAGGGCTCTGGCTCTATTTAATTTAGTAACTTTTTATGTGGTCAAGGCCAGAAGTTTGCTTCCGTTGTTCCAATTCAACTGTTACCTTCATGGCTCAGTCCTGTAAGTTTTGCAGAGGACAGTGTTAACCTTACAGAATCAAGAGTCTGAATGAAAGAGAGAGACCAGCCCAAATGCAGACTTCAGCTACCTGAATTATATGATGCAAATACATATCCTGGTATATAAAAGGGAAAGGAAAATTTATGTCTTCGTAAATGCTGGTTAATTTGGAGGAAAAAGTATATTTCAAAGGCAAGATTGCTCTGAAGGATCATATGGATTCTCACAGAATTACTGCTGGTAAATTCCCACAAGGACTTCTTCAAAGGAGAGAAGAGAATCATTGATCATCAGGGCTCATAGTGACATCTATATGAAACCACTGTAAAGAAACTCCAAAATATATTTTAAAAAAACAAAACAGCTTATTTCAGGCTTTGTAAAAAACCTTAGACTCAGCACATCATTAGCAGAAACTGCTTAGGCTTGCAAATGTTTCCAGTAGATGAGGGGTAATGTATCAATTCAGAGAAAAAAATCTAGGAACAATAAATTAAATACTCGTAATTGTAATCATTGGAGTGAAAGAAGGTAAAATTTAGCAATCCAGATTGAATTTATTTTCAAATTTGTGGAGAATTATCTTGAATGGTTAATATTTTGAAGGTAAAATAAGTAAGACGTTAAACCTGTTATCACAATATTTTGAGATTTTATTTTTTGTCACTCATTGAATTTTTTGAATTTCACTATGAAACATCTCTTTAATAACAATTGTGAGAGGCAGAATACTAAATTAGATTTTTTTTTTTTTTCCATCTGACTCCCTGTGTTTCTCTCTTTTAGTCTCTAAAATCCACAGTTGTAACTTCAGGGTCAGATTTCACTCAGACTTATGACCCTATTCACCATAGATGAATAAAGACAAATCAATGTAATGCTGTTGCTTTCTGTTCTTTAGTTGTTCACTAGAACAAAGTTGTCAAGCACACCCTAGGAACTCCCAGACATTTCTCTTGAAAATCCAGCTCCAGTAGCTGATTCTACAACCCATTATATAGTCATGACATGTCTCATCATACCCAAATCCTGATCACTTCATCAGATATTATTTTCCTCATCAATATTTTTCTATTTCTGCAAATAATTTGGTCAGTTTTCTACTGATCAGTTGCTGTTTCCAGAGACTTTACACTGTAAGAACTGAAGGGACTGCTGTGACCATGTTGCATGGTAGTCTATGAACTCAGGAGGCAAGATTTCTCTGAATTATCTGATCTTTGTACTAAAATATGCCTGTAGTAAACAAGTACTTAAGCAGTAGTTAAATCAACAGTTAGCACCTCAGTGGGTTATGGCACTGTTTTAGTCCTGCAGAACACATGCAAACGTCAAATGACTTTTTCCTACTCTCATATTTATATTTGGTTTTTTTGGGTTTTTTTTTAAATTATCTAGTCTGTATGCTCTCCTTAGAAGGAAAATAGATCAGTCACTCAATACTAAAGCTGCATGGAAAAATTTGTTCAATCAAAACTTTTAGATTAAAAAAAAATCACAACCTGAACCTGATAATATGAAGACATACTTGTGTGTAATAGAGAATTATGATCCACTTTCTAAATGCAACTGAATTTCTTAATATTTCAGATTAAGAAAAAAATTTAATTTTTTCTCCTCTCAATTTAAACTTGTCGTGGTTTAGTCCCAGCCAGAAACTAAGCACCACGCAGCTGCTTGCTCACTCCCTCAAGGTGGGACAGGGGAGAGAATCAGAAGAGTGAAAGTGAGGAAACTCATGGGTTGAGATAAAGACAGTTTAATAGGTAAAGCAAAAGCTGCTCATGCAAGCAAAGCAAAACAAGGAATTCATTCACTGCTTACCATTGGCAGGCAGGTTCAGCCATCTCCAGGCAAGCAGAGCTCCATCACACGTAATGGTTTCTTGGGAAGACAGACGCCATCATTCCAAACGTGCCTCCACCCCTTCCTTCTTCGTCCCAGCTTTTATATACCAAGCATGACATCCCCTGGTATGGAATATCCTTTTGGATAGTTTGGGTCAACTGTCCTGTCTGTGTCCCCTCCCAGCTTCCCATGCACCCCCAGCCTTCTTGCTGGCAGGCCAGCACAAGAAGCTGGACTGTCCTTGACTGCTTAGCAACAACTCAAAACATCAGCATATTTTGTTATCAACATTTCCTCATCCCAAATCCAAAACATAACCTCACACTAGTTTCTGTGAAGAAAATTAACTCTATCCTGGTTGAAAGCAGATGTAACGTGCAGTCTCGCAGTTCCAGTTGTGAGCTTTCATCATCAGTCAAACTTTCTTACTTTTTGGTCTAAAGACTAATTAATTTTTGAACTCGCAGAATTCCAGCAGGAATCATCCCTACGCTCGGAATAGGCAATAGATATATTAAAGCAGCCATTTGACATCAGAATCTGAAGTTTAAGTTTCTAGTTTAATTCTAGTTTGAAGCAGAGACTAGGACAAAAAAAATTTGCTGATTGTTGGCTTTATTGAATGTGAGATTACACCTCATTGACTAGTATACATAAATTCCTACAAAACTATTGTTTTCTTTACACATGTAGCACCTATATGTCAAATCTAACTGGTATAGATTATTCGATGGCATTATCTTGGATTTTTTCTTTGATTTAACAATACACAATAAATCTAGGAAAACAGAATAAATCTGTCTCTCTCATATTCCATTTCATTCACAGTGGATGTGTTATACACTTTTCTGTGACAGTCATAAAATCAATTACATAATCTGTCATCATTTGAACCATGTAGCTAAACAGTGAAAAATGTCTCTGTATTTAGCTTTTCTGTCAGTCATTCTCAATTACCAGCTATTTTGCCTGAGACCAAAAGTTTTTCATTTATTGTAATATGAGATACTTTTTCCAATGGGCAACATCTTCTAAGTCTTTCACATGTTGGTCACTCTCTGATGTCCTAATACCACCTGGTTTCAAAATACTATAAAAGCTATTAGACAATGAATTAGAAGGATTCAGGATACTGTGAGAGTGGAAAGATATCTTTCTGTTTTTTACTAACACTCTCTCACTTGCTTCTCTCTTTTTGCAGAGATAATTTGATTTTTTATCAAGAATAGGAGCTTGGAACTTCCCCTGAGGGTTGTTACTCTCTTGCTGGAGACTATTGCACAGAAACATGAAAATCTTCCCAAAGGGAATCCTCTTGGTATGAGAAAGACTAGTCTAGTACAGATTAATTCCTGTCCTTACATCTATTGATTGCACACTGATTTCCCAGTGCTCTGTTTTGTTCCAACATTTTGCCAGGGAAAAGAAGAAATATTGCGCCTGAGGTTAGGTAGAACAGAGGGAACTATTCAGGCTTTCCAGAACTTCTCCCTGTTGCAGTGGAAAAACTAGTAGCAATGCCATGTTTAAAGAAATGAAACGTAAGAGAATCTAATTATAATGATGTAGCAGGCTTGAGCTGTGCAGGGTCCAATGTGTCAAGGTCAAGCAAAATGAGGCAAAGCCATGAAGGTAGTAGCAGGTGTATCTCACCTACTTTAGCAATATGTGCACCAAAGCCTTTCGCTCTTTGTAAATCACATAATGCAGAGCTGCACAACTAGAGCATTATATTGCCCAATTTTAATGTGCATCCCTTTTGTAAACTAGACGTTGACATTGCTATGATATAATGCTTGTGGTATACTGAAAAGATTTCAGTTCATACTTACTGTATCTTCCCTGCACTTCAGCTAATATATAAACCATTGCGTCAGCCTTTTTTCTCTTTCATGATGATTCATCACATTAAACATTAGCTTTTGATGTAGACTCCTCATCAGGGATCTCTAAAAAATCTTATCAAGCAATGTTAACTGCACCTCTCCATCATTCTGGCAGGTTGATTTACACTGAAATCCAACAAATTAGTAAGACATTATCTTTATTAAAAAAAAAAAACAAACAAAACCCCCAAACCCAACAAACTGTGTTAATCAAATTGTACCTTTCCAAATTTGCACTCTTAAAATAGTTTTTGAGAATTAGAATTGCTGTGAGTCTAACTGACTTATAACATCTTGAATTACTCTAAGTTGTTGTTTATTTTCAAATTATAATATTACTTTTGTTCAGAGTTCCCAGAAATTTTTCTTCTACTGATTTCATAACAAATAGTAATCCAGATCCAGCAGTTTCTTTTCCTAATTGTTAACTTTATTCAGTTGTAAAGACATACATGAAGTAGCAAAAAATGTCTGCTCTATGTTTATTTTTTCTTGTTTTCCTTCAGTTCTAGACTTGGGGAAAACATTTGACACTGTCCCACACAATGTCCTTGTCTCTACATTGGAGAGATGTAAATTTCATGGCTGGACCACTCAGTGGATAAGGAATCGGCTGGATGGCTGCACTCAAAGAATTATGATCAACAGCTCGATGTCCAGCTGGAAACTAGTGATGCAGGGATTACCAAGCTGAGTGGTGTAGTTGACACTCTATAGGCAAGTGATGCCATCCAGAGAGATGTTAGGGGTGGGCCCATGCAAACCTCGTGAAGTTCAACAAGGCCAAGTTCACATGGGTTGAGGGCAATACCAAACATGGATACAGGCTGGGCGATCAGTGGGTTGAGAGCAGCCCTCAGGAGAAGGACTTGGGGGCACTGGTGGATGCAAAACTGAATATGAGCCTCCAATGTGCGCTCGCAGCCCAGAAGGCCAACCATACCCTGAGCTGCATATAAAGCAGTGTGGCCAGCAGGTCAAGGGAGGTTATGCTGCCTTTCAACTTTGATCTCATGAGACCCCACCTGGAGTCCTGCGTCCAGCTCTGGAGCCCTCAGCACAGGAAAGACATGGATCTGTTTGAGCGGGTTCAGAGGAGGGCCAGGGATGGAACATCTCTCCTCTGAGGGCAAACTGAGAGAGTTGCGGTTGTTGAGTCTGGAGAAGAGAAGGCTCCAAGGAGACTTATAAGAAAGATGGGGACAGACTTTTTAGCAGGGCCTGTTGCAGTAAGACAAGGGGTAATGGTTTTAAAGTAAAAGAGAGCAGATTTAGACTAGACATAAGGAAGAAATTTTTGACAATGAGGGTGGTGAAACCTAGAACAAATTTCCCAGAGAGGTGTGAGATGCCCCATCCCTTGAAACTTTCAAGGTCAGGTTGGAAAGGGCTTTAAGCAACCTGCTCTAGTTGAAGGTGTCCCTGCCCATGACAGGGGGATTGGAACCAGATGATTATTAAGGTCCTTTCCAACCCAAACCGTTCTATGATTCTATTACCCTTAAAACACCTTGCAGCTTATCACTTATCTAACACCATATACATACCTGAATATGTAAAATAATGTATAGAATGTCATTACCATGTATGCAATGTTTCTTGTTGGTTTTGGTTTTTTTTAACTATGTTTCATTTTATTAATTAAAATGTGATACACTTTGCCATAAAGGTCTTTTTCATGACTTTCCTTCTCTTTGAAGTAAAGTCATGACTACAGCAAAAAGAAAGTGTGAATAATTATCATGGAACACCATAGACACAGACTGGTAAGCACAGAGTGTGTTCTCTCTATGAATGGTATTAAAAGTACTTAGACATTATGTGCTGCTCTTCCTCCATGCATATTGAAGGACTTTATAATGGCAAGTAATACCATTGGCTTCCTGTATGAATAATATACAAGAATCACAGAAGGTTAACTTGTTTTTTCTAACATGAGCTATCAGAGCAGTGATGGTGAAGGTATTGCAAGGTACTACGACTTGGATTTTCTTTGTTTCTGTGTCAATGTGATGTGAAAACCTATTTCTCTCTTGCAGAAAAGATAGTGACAGCTTCATTTGTCCCTTACAGCCACATAGAACTTAGGAGATGATCAGCAGCAGGGACAAGTGGGTTATTCTGGAAATATAATTAAAAATATAAAAAAACTCTACAATTAAAAACCTACAATTACACAACTGAATTGAGTTACAGGTAGCTGAGTTCCAAGTTAGAATCTTAAACACAAAGTTTCTTGAACTGTGTCCCTCTGTGGAAGTTAGAAGTCTTTCCTCAGTGCTAAAGGTTTCACAATGATGAAATTATAGAAACATAGTTTGGGGGCGGTTTTTTATTTGCCTTTTTTTTTCCAAAACAAGTGCAAAGAAGTTGCTGTATTTCTGAATTAGAAAGTTAGACAGAGAAATATGACATTTTCAATCAGTTTCATTTACTTACTAGCTCATTGCTAACTCACTAAGCACCATGCAACCACTCTCTCACTCCCCCACAGTAGGATGGGGAAGAGAATTGGAAGAGTAAAAGTGAGGAAACTCCTTTGAAATTGGTTTGAAATAAAGACAGTTTAATAGGAAAAGCAAAAGCCACACATGCAAGCAAAGCAAAACAAGGAATTCATTCACCGCTCCCCATGGGCAGGCAGGTGTTCAGCCATCTCCAGAGAAGCAGGGCTCCATCACGCGTAATGGTTTCTTGGGAAGACAGATGCCATAACTATGAATGCCCCTCCACCCCTTCATTCTTCTTCGTCCCAGCTTTTATATACTGAGCATGGTATCATATGGTATGGAATATCTCTTCGGCCAGCCTGGGTCAGCTGTCCTGGCTGTGTCCCCTCCCAGCTTCCTGTGCACCCCCAGCCTGCTCGCTAGCAGGACAGTAGAAGAAGCAGGACTGTCCTTGACTGCTTAGCAACAGCTCAAAACATCTGCACGTTATCAACATTTTCTCATCCCAAATCCAAAACATAGCCTCACACTAGCTTCTGTGAAGACAATTAACTTTATCTTGGGTGAAACCAGGACACACGTCTAAAAATATGATACATTTTTCAAAAGAATTTATTAAATTGTACAATAACATCTCTTACTGCTCATACAATATCTTATGCAGTTGTACATACTGTGGAAGCCAATGCTGGTACATATTCTGCTCAGTATTTCAAAATAAGTTTGCATGGGCAGGAAATCTATAAGCAGTTTTGTTACTTGAAGTCCAATTAAGCGAGATTTGCAAGCTGAAGTTCCAGAAACAGGAGACAGGAAAACCTCGCTTAATTTCCTGTTCTGAGGATGTTACTAAGCTTATCAAAAGTAGACACCTACTACGTAAACAATGTGGGCATCCACATATATCTATTCATTCAGAAATCTCTGTATGTGTGCTAGAGATCATTCGGTTATGTGATAAAAAGCTTGCCCCTGCCTCTGCATATGCAAAGGAGCATGGAAGAAGTTACAGGCCGAGGAACCAGAATATTCTAATCAGAAAAGTGAGCACCCCGTCCCAGCCACTCATGGCTGTCACAGGGAAGCCATCATCCCTGTCATCTGCTGTGTGAAAACCTTAAGTCAGGAGGAGCACCTCTCTGGATCACCTTTTGGGCTGAGGATGGTTACTGCCCAGAGGAATATGGAACTCATGAAAAATAAGGTAGGAGCATCTTTGGATTGCACAAGACTTACTATGGTATCTTTAAGGAAGGAACCAAAGGCAGATGAAGGGAAGGATCAAGGTGGTTTGGGGGAAGAACAAGCATGGGAACAGAAGGACAAGGAAATAAAAGGGGTCAGTTACATGTAAACAGGTTGATAGTTAATATGCTTCTCTGGCCTGTACCTGGTTTCCAGAGATAGCTCTGTCTTATTAAATTCCGTTTCTAACTACTTTCCTGGGTGAGTGGATTGTCTGTTCTCTGTGTGTGTGTAGGTCAAAGTTCCAGTAACTAGAATCAGTCCATGGGGTACAGGTGACTCCAGGGCTTCACGTTAGAGCATGTAAGATTATGTAAGTCAATGTGTGATCACTAGTAACTATCAAGCTGGACTACCCAGCAAGCAAAACAAGTGGCTTGGAAATGATGAACTGAGGTGTCCGTGGGTTGGGGCCAGATATATATAAGGGATAAAACAAGGCTTGCTAGAGATAAGCCTTGGGGCATCACACCAATGTTTGAGGGATGGTGTGCTCAGTGGAGATAGGGGATGGAGGTCCATGTGGCAGCAAAGACGCAAGGGTTATTTATACGTTAGAAACATATAGGGTTATATATGAGCCCACAAACATGGGGCTCTGGAAATGAGGCAAATGAGGGTGTAGATGAAGGTCCATCCAGGGGGTTGCCTAGGGTGAGTCAGTCAACTCATTACATTACAACTGCCTCTGTTAAGAAAAAAAGGAAGGTATTTGTCATAGGCAATTCCCCTCTGAGGGGCACAGAGGGCCAAATATGCCGACCAGACCCAACCCACAGGGAAGTCTGCTGCCTCCCTGGGGCCCGGGTGAGAGACGTTACTAGGAAACTCCCTGGTCTGGTACGGCCCACGGATTATTACCTGCTATTGGTTACGCAAGTTGGCAGCATCGAGGTTGCAGAGAGATGTCCAAAAGTGATCAAAAAGTCAGGAAACAGGAAAACGCACCTGCCTAACGTGGCTCTGGGGCTGGTGCCATCGGCAGAATTTTGGGCTTTTTGACCATGGGGTGGTTTACACAACACCAGGCCTGCTGACAGCAGGTCGAGTTCAACTATCTCCAAGGGCCGAAAGGATTCTCACTCATGAGTTGGCGGGGCTCATCAAGAGGGCTTTAAACTAGATTTGAAGGGGGAAGGGGATAAAACCAGGCTCACTAGAGATGAGTCTAGGGGTGGCATGTCAATGTTGGGGGTGAAATCAATAGCCCAGCTCAAGTGCATCTACACCAATGCACGCAGCATGGGCAGCAAACAGGAGGAGCTGGAAGCCATTGTGCAGTGGGACAGCTATGATGTAGTTACCATCACAGAAACATGGTGGGATGCTTCTCATGACTGGAGTGCTGCAGTGGATAGCTACAAGCTCTTCAGAAGGGATAGGCAAGGAAGGAGAGGCAGTGGGGTGGCTCTGTATATTAGGGAGTGTTTTGATTGTATAGAGCTCAATTGTGATGACAAGGTTGAGTGCTTATGGGTAAGGATGAGGAGGAAGGCCAACAAGGCAGATATCCTGCTGAGTGTCTGTTATAGACCACCCAACCAGGATGAAGAGGCAGATGAAGCATTCTACAAGAGTCTAGCAGAAATCTCACAGTCGCTAGCCCTTGTTCTCATGGGGGACTTCAATTTACCAGATGTCTACTAGAAGTATAACACGGCAGAGAGGAAACAGCCTAGGAGGTTCCTGGAGTGTGGGGAAGACAACTACCTGACACAGCTGGTAACTGAGCCTGCCAGGGGAGGTGCCTTGCTTGACCTGCTGTTTACAAACAGAGAAGGACTGGTGGGAGATGTGGTGGTCGGAGGCTATCTTGGGCTTAACAACCATGACATGATAGAATTCTTGATTTTTAGTGAAGTAAGGAGCAGGGTCAGCAAAACCATTACCATGGACTTCTGGAGGACAGACTTTGGCCAGTTGAGAGAGTCCCTTGGGAGACAGTCCTGAAGGGCAAAAGGTTCCAGGAAGGCTGGACTTTCTTGAAAAAGGAAGTCTTAAAGGCATAGGAGCAGGTTGTCCCCATAGCCTGAAAGATGAGCTGTCTGGCAAGATGACCAGCCTGGCTGAACAGGAAGATTTTGCTGGGACTCAGGGAAAAAAGGAGAGTTTATCACCTTTGAAAGAAGGGGCAAGCAACTCAAGAAGAGTACAAGGATCTCGTTAAGTTATGCAGAAAGAAAATTAGAAAGGCAAAAGGCCATCTAGAACACAATCTGGACACAGCAAAAAGAATAAAATTAAAACACATCAGATAAACATCTCCATAACAATGTTCATTATTCTCTATACAGCATGAATGCTAAGATAACTTATTCAGGTGTAGATTGCCACAATTAGATGCCAGCAATTAGCTGAGGTATCCATCTCCAAAGCTATGATTGTACCTCTCAACTGAAGTGTAGATTTTTCTCTCCCCCACACTCCATAGGAGAGACATTTCCAAAGTCTAAGGCATCTTATCCTTACATAGATGTCTAAAACACTTTGGGTGAGCTATCTTCTGGAGATTCCTATTCCTCCCCTTTGACAATGAAGATAGCCTAGAGAAGTAGCTTTACTAGAGGTAGTCATTTTAAAAAAATATAAAAGTTGAACCACAGTTCCTGAGAACCATGCTTAAATGCTTGCCATTGAGTATTCTGGTGACAACCTCTGTTGCTTCATGTAAGGTATTAAATGGTATCATTAACTATATTTTTTTACCATTATTTAATATATTCTATGAAAACATACCCTACTAAAACATTACTTTCTACAGATAGAGAACTCTAGATACTGCTGTGTATTTTAGATTTTGGGGAATCCTGTGTCCCTTTTATGAATACATTAAGACCAGTCACTGTCATGTTTTGTTCTCTTGTTAGCATTTCCTGTATTTGTTAATGATATCATTACCTTGGACGACCATATATTATTTTTTATCTTGTTACTTCTTCCTTTGCTACCTATCACTGAAGTTCTAGCTCTGGAGGGCATATTCATAAGGACAGTAACCCTAGTAACTGGAAAAAAAAAAAACTTCAGGAAAATATATGCCAGACGTGGACAGATTTTCTATAGGGAGAGAAAACATTGTTCTTTAACCTGGGGGTGACCTCATTTCTAATTTTTATGTTCCTAAGACAAATCTTCTCAACAAAATGATTACACAATTTTTTTAACATGGGAAAAACAATGTAGTTTACATAAACCTCTTTCCTGGAAATAACTGAGCCTGAGAAATAAAGATCTGGAATAGAAAATTCCAGCCAAAGCCCTGAAAGTCTGACACACTTGTAAGCACCTGAAAATAGTGTTTTATGATGGAAAGTGCTATGCAGTCTTTACTACAGATTTTGCTGTCAGTCTCAGTCATCATCCTTTCCTCAGTGAAAAGGAAGGATGCGGAGAAACGTTTGCAAAAACTTAGAGGGAGTTCTCTTCATTTGGAAAGAAATGAATTAAGAGTAAAGAGAGGAAATCCAGATAGTATTGTCGCACTTTGAAAAGAACACAGTAAAAAAGATGTCAAATTATTGGTCAGATTGTTATTTCTCAAGTTTGCTATTTTGTCACGTCCTTTAATTCTCTGGTATACTATCTAGACCTTATATCTTCTGTAACTTAGTTTTAACTAGTTGAGATGCTGCCTTACTTATATATTTGGGTTATTAATTAATACGGTTTTTCCAGATTTTTTTTTAAATGAAAAGAATTAGAAAGAAGGAATTCTAACAATCATTCATTGCCATCTGATGATCTGAAATTATTAAGAGGCACAGCAAAAGCATGGAAATTTTCCATAAAATAATCTATATATTTTATGTATCCTACAATGTGTTAAATGAGAATGAGGTTATGAGAAATGATTTTGATTTTTGTTGCTGTTGTTTGTTTCTAAATACAATGTTTAGTATTTTATTTTTAAGATGAAATGGAGATATCCAGATGTGCACATTTTTTATGGAGCAGCTGTGTTTGCTCCATATCCCTTGTCTTTCATCCATTCCTCTGTTCCTTATTGCTTGTTAGATTCCTTTGTTAGAGCAGATCTAAAATTAGACTGCAAAATAACGCAAAAAGAGGTCATGACATGTCTACTTCCTTAAGTGGCAGTACAAAGCCCAGACTAAAGAGGATAAAACCAGAAGTCCATCTATCCCATTATCCTATTTCTGAACAATGGCTGAATAGGAAGATGGAAATGGAAAATAGGAAATATAAGTACAGAGAGAGTATCAAATAACCCTTCCAGCAGTCAGTACCTTCAGTATTGTCAAAGCCTGGATTAGTTTTTCATCATACCTGCGTAAGTTATGCTGTAACTGTTGTCTAAATCTGATTGTAATTATGACATTTTGTTTATGTCAGTAGAAGTTTCACTGAATAGTAGCAGAGAAACAGGGCTTAATGTCTTTTGGACATCTCCATTATAGAGGATGACATGAACCCACATGATTATTTTAAGTCAAACAATTTTTGGATTTATAGTAAATCTACAGCAAGTCTATGTCTTGGAGCTGAGGATATTCAAGGACTTCCAGACTTTCTGTTGTAAACTAGGACCTGAGTTCCTGTTGATGACTGGTTCATTTTCTGAGTTCTTGAAATTCCAAAGAACCTCAGCTCTGCCATGTTTCTCCAAACAGTCAGATAAAATTATGTGCTGCACCTATACTAGTAAAGTAAATGATGCTAGAGGACATTTCCAGGACTGGAACTTGGTCACCATACTGTTAAATACTTAGACCAGTCCCTGTCACATATTTTGTACAGGCCAACTAGTACTTTCCTGAAGAATCTCTGAGCATGGGTCAGTGACCATTCAAAACAGGTGGTTTGGTTGCAGCCAGCCTGCTTTGGAGATTAAGAGAACTGAATTGTATGGACAACAGTCATTCCATAAGGGTTGACTTCAGTTTCTGAGAGTAGCACCACATGCTATCTTTTTTTTTTTTTTTTTTATTCCTTAACATAGACAGAGACACAAAAAAACCCAATGACTGAGGATTCAGAGGTTACAGAACAGAGCTATGATGGACTGATCCAGGACTGGGACATCAAAACCCTTATCACAGGTCACTATACTTTACTGCTGATGTGCTGCTTATTCAAGAGAGAAGAAAATCCTTTGACAACCCTTTATTCACCGAAAGGGTTGTCAAGCTCTGGAACAGGCTGCCCAGGGAAGTGGTTGAGTCACATCCCTGAAGGTACTTAAAAAATGTGTAGATGTGGTACTTAGGGACATGATTTAGTGATGGACTTGCCGGTGCTACATTAACAGTTGGACTTGATGATCTTAAAGGTCCTTTTCCAACCTAAATGTTTCTCTGATTATATGAAAACCTGGAAAGGCATTTTGCAGTTGTATTCTAGCTCAGTTCTTGGGTGGGTTTGATTCTGATGACTGATACTACACAGAAACTGATCTCTGAGTTCATGGGGGTGCTACATGCTTTCCCCACTGTTTTGAGAAGCACCTCTGGAAAGGTTTTATTTGTTCCAGATTTCTTTGTGTACAAAAGGTAGCTGTTGTTAATAATTATTATAACTGCATGGTTGACTTTTCACTGTTCAGTTCTGCCTACACTTTGTTTGAAGAGCATCTCTACTATAAAAGAAGGTTTTTTTTTTCCTTTATTTTTTCTACTGCAGACGAGGGAGTTGAAAAGAGAGGATGAAAACAGTGGTGTAATATATCTGTCCAGGTCAACCACGAACAACAGCTGTAAGTAAGGACTAAGTTGCAGGGAGTTTGTGTGTTGGTGCTAATGGAAAAACAGGGTACTATTTTATGCAATGTATTTATGCAGTCAGCTGTAATGCTTAATAGTTTTTCTTTTTATAATCCGGTATTGTTTCTCCCACACACTACATTTACTTGATAAAGTGAGGATGATTTTCTTAATTTGAGTTTAATGGTGTAGTGCAAAAAGAGGAACTTCTTCATTACAAATGTGTTAGCTAAACTGTGCTTATGAGCATTCAGCTATGAGACTTTGGGTTCCACAATCACAGTTCAATGTAAATATATGACGTTGCTAAAAACTGTTCTTTTAGGAAAGTGGGGTCAAGGATAATTTTCAGCCAAATTATTTACCTGATATAACTCCCAGCAGAGCCTCGAGAGTACCAGTGCCAGCACAAGGGGGACAGTGGAAATGGGCATATGAGAAGCAAAATAAAACTATTTTTATAGGTATCTCTTACTTATGAAACATTAAAGGTGATGCATAAAAAAATTAAGGTGGAAAAGTATGTCTCAGATTTCCCCATTTTGGTTACTAATTTATATCTTTTTTTTACCTTCTTTTCCCAGAATCATAATCCTAATCTTTTAGAGTTGTAGTACTGTGTATCATGTTTCAGATTTGGTTGTAAATTAGTTCACTCTTCTTTTTAAACATCTTATCCTTCCAGTTTCCTCATAGCTGTTCTGTCTGGCAAGTATAAGAAAGTCGTGGCTAGCATTCTCATTTTCCTTCCTATCCACTCGTTTCATAGGAGACAACAGACAAATAGCAGCTTCAAGTTACAGTCTGGTCCAAATAGATTGTCACAGCAAGGGAAAAATCTTACAATCATGCATAGTTAAAAGGAGGTTATAATGAACCCTCAGGGTATATTAAAACATTATTCTAATGACCCAAATTCCAGTGTATTAAATGGTACACATATTGCACAAAACGTTGTTTATTTTCTATGGAGAGATATATATGTATATATGCAGTGGAGAAAATACATTAGCTGACAATATTAAGGCATTATTATAACTGACATTAAGTGTTTCCTGACTATTAAGTACATAACTCTACCACTTTCATATTTTATTAAGGTGTTTTATTGCATTTAATACATCATCTTATGTACAGATACGGCATTGTATTACAATTCAGTGAACCAAACAATTTGTTATTTATAGATTCAATAAACTTACCTTTGACCTGCTTTCCTTCAGGCACTCTGATTAGACCTGGTTTTGGAAGGCATCCAGCTTGGTGATTGGTGCTGGTATTTTAGCTGTGGGGTAGGTTACTCAGTTTAGTGGATAGTGGAGCTTAAAAAATCAGTGATTGTAAAGTTTAGCAACAATAACTCCTAACCATAGTTTCTTCATAATCCCAATGGTAAGGTGGTTACAGGACAAACTATTTCATTTTATTGTCTAAAAAAATTGCATTTAGTGTTTTACACTGAGAAGGCAGATGGTGGTATTTAATATCTATTCAGCAAACTTAGAAAGTCATTATGTAACAGTTAAAAGCACACCCAAAACATTCTACATTGGTTGTTTTTATAATCTGGTAGACCATTTATATACAATCATACAGTGCCTTGTTTTAACAAGACCACCATTTTTCTTTCAGTGAAAATTGCAAAAAACCCAAAGTTTTATTTGACCCTGAGCAAATCTTTTATAAGGAGATTATTTTAAGAATATATTAAAACCCCTGGAAACTAATGTATTCCTTGAATGTAGTCCAGGTTTGATCAAAACAGTAATAAATATGAGATTACAAAGAAATCAAAATGAAGTGAAATAGAAACTTCTTGCTTGTGTGGTCTCCTCCATTTTGATTGATCAACTCTCAGTCTTGTTGGACTACTGTAATTTTAGATGGACTTAGAGTAATGCATATATTTAATAAGTCTAGATAAAGTACAAAGTGCAATCTTTGTATGTGTGACCAAGTTTTTATAGACACATTGCTTTCTTCTGCTTCATTATGGTGTTTACCTTTTCCTGAATGCACACTATATTCAGTATATACTAGACTGGCTATAACAGCTTTTTTATGCTGTTATCAAAGACTCGCTTTCTGATTAGTGACAAAGTTTTACAGCTGCTGCAATATAGGCACCCTGGAGGGCATTAAATAATATTTTCCTTTTTTCCTACAGCCATAGAGCAGAAGACATGCTCTTTTTGCATGTTGTTTCACAATTCTCCAGACATTTCTTTTCTTTGCTTTTTCCTTTTTTTTTTTCATCACTGTAGCAAGAATTTCCTTAAGGACATTTTTAGATATCTTTTAATTCTTATGTCCCAGGAAACAATTAACAATATTTGAAAAACTAAATTCAGATCTGTAAGCCACATCACGGTTTTGGAAATAGCTGACAGTAAATCTGAAAATAATCTGGTGAAAGATGTCAGTACTAATGTATAGAGAGATTAATTTTCTTCTGTTATCTACAAACACTGCATCTCATTTCTAATGGTGCAAGAAATAAATGTGCTGGCCAGACAATATCCTAAAGTATGAAACACTTACTTTGTGACAGTGTTAAATCTGGAAATTCTTTTGTAATGTTGGACACTAAATGTTTGATAAGCATTAGAATATAATATTTTTCCAGCCTGCCACAAGATTGAACAAAGGCCTTTAAATAAGTAATCCAGTTGCAAAGTGCCTTGAAAAATATGAAACCTGTGTTTGGAAGGTGCTGAAGGTGTTCATTAACAAATAAGTTTAGCAAATATGTTACTATTACCAAGAGACCAACAGGTCAATCTCCAACATGTTGCCTATGCAAAAACCACTGATTATTAAGCAACAAGAGGTTATATTCTGTTTCTCAAAGTTTTCTGAAATATTTTTGAATGTTAGATATAAAAAAAAAATTGCAAGGATTTACAACTTTTTTCAACAGTCTGTAGTAAAAAGCTGGGTGCAAGGGAGAGACAGAAACCTTAAGTGTGGGGTAACAAAAGCCATAAAATTGTGTCTGTATGTTTGATTCAGAGATGTTCTTTCTCTTCTGGTGTTTGCAAGCATTAGCTTGGCAGTTCTGAGATGTCCCTGCATGGTAGACTCAGCTAAATTAACTGTTAGATTGTGTCCTTCAGCCATAAGTCACATAAACAGGTAAGAGGGTGTTGTGGTTTAACCCCAGCCAGCAACTAAGCACCACACAGCTGCTCGCTCACTTCCCCTCCAGTGGGATGGGGGAGAGAATTAGATGGTAAAAGTGAGAAAACTTGGGGGTTGAGAGAAATACAGTTTAGTAGGGAAAGCAAAAGCCACACGCACAAGCAAAGCAAAACAAGGAATTCATTCACTACTCCCCATGGGCAGGCAGGTGTTCATCTACCTCCAGGAAAGCAGGGCTCCATCACATGTAATGGTTACTTGGGAGGATAAACACCATAACTCCAAATGTCCCCCGCTTCCTTCTTCTTCCCCCAGATTCATATGCTGAGCATGACATCATACGGTATGGATTATCCCTTTGGTCCGTTGGGGTCAGCTGTCCCAGCTGTGTCCCCTCCCAGTTTCTTGTACACCCCCAACCTACTCGCTGGCAGGGTGGTGTGAGAAACAGAAAAGACCTTGACCTGTGTAAGCAGTGCTCAGCAATAACAAAAACATCCCTGTGTTATCAACACTTTTTTCAGCACAAATCCAAAACATAGGCCTGTACTAGATACTATGAAGAAAATTAACTGTATCCCAGCCAAAACCAGCACAGGGGGAAAAGACCTTTCTTGATTCTCAGCTGTGACTCAAGTCCCCCAAAATTCTTCCATGCATTGGAATTGTGAGGGGAAAGGACATAACAAGGTGTAAATTATTTTTCAGTGGTGTCAGCACAATTGGATAATGAAACAAGCATAATAAAATGCTTTCCCAAAACAAAAGAAATTGGTTCCTTCATTCCTAGACAGACATTAAGCAATGTTAAATGTGGGGCCACCTCGTCCAGCCTCTCCAGCCCAGGACCCCTCCTGTCCGGCTGCTGGAGCCCAGCCTGGTGCCCAGGGACCTGTGCCTCTGCCCAGGCTGAGAGACATGGCTGACACTTTCCCATTTGCAGGTTCAACCACACACAGGACTCACACCAGACATAAGCCCAAACAGCCACATCCCCTCTTCCTCTTGGGCTGGAAGAGGCAGAAGGTGACTAGTGCAGCACACACACCTCTCCAGGTTCACAAGCTCATGCACGTTCACAGGGACCCCAAGCACCAGCATGGCCCCTTTGCCCACCTGACGCCCCTGCCAGGGTCCCGGCCTCTCTTACTCTGCTCTATGCATCCCCAGCTCACCAGACGGTCCAGCTAGGTGCTCACTGCAAACACACAGCACTCACACACTCAACCCACAAGCATTCCACACTTGCGGGTCCTCCCCCGATACCAGCACGGACCCACTGCCTGGCTGATACACATTCCCAAACCCAGATGCCCTATTCACTGGCTGCTCCAGGTTGGAGTTTGCCAGTTAATACACATAGACACCTCCCATGAACACCCGGCTTGTGGAAGGTACAGACACTCAGGTACACATCAGCGAGCACCCCATAGTCCTGCTCCAGCTGCTGGCACTGTATTTTTTCTACTCACCTCACTAACCCAGGTCCCTTCAGTAGCTGGTTTTGGGAATACACACTGTTCCCACCCCAGTGATTGGGGGTTAAAGACCCCCACTTGCTCCAGTAGCTGATACTGAGAACCCACTGGCTCCAGCAGCTCACACCACAGGCCAAAGGTGCCCACACCCCCGTTCTCCAGCAGCTGACAGCAGCTTTCACTCACACATACAGAGGTTTCTTCAACAGCTGGCACTGAGTCCTTGCAGCACACACACACATGCACACACACGATAGAAAGTGAGATTACACAGAGACAATGTTAAGAAAAGGTTTAAGAAGAAGATATAAGAAGACAGAACACACTGTGGTGATCAGGCACAGGGCACAGCCAGAGAAGCATACTGACCAGCACTGTTTTATACCCTTTTCTGTTTACTCCTCCTTTATTCCTCTCTGCTACCCTTTCCCTCGCACATTGCCTTATCAGTTGTCACACTCCCATCAACCCCTTCCAACATCCTGAACCTTCAGGTTTTCACCCTTATCAGTTGCAAAGACCTGGATTGCCTACTGTTTCTTGATAGCATATCAATTAGTGTGACTGACCAGGTTTGCTTCTAGTTACTGTCTTTTTTAATACTAAATGGTCAGGTTAGAGAAGGAAAGGTTGCCTCCTTCCCTTTTCTTATCCTCCCATTTGAAAACATTTTCACATTCCACATATCCTTACCAATTAGTGTGGCTGACCAGGTTTGTTCTTATCATGGCCTCCCTTATAATTTCTTGGTCAGGTTTGACTGTATGTTCTGGTTTATGGTTACTTTGACAAGATATCTGTGAAGAAGCAGACACTCTCCTTCTACATACCCTTATAGAGAACAGTGGGAAAACTTGTGGAATTTCCTTTCCCTCCTTTTGTCTTCCATTGTTATCCTGACACAATCCAGCTTTCTACCTAACTTTCTACTAATCAGAAGACAGTGGCTTGGCATTGTATCAAATTAACATTTCTTTAATAAGTTGTTAAAAAGAAAAGACACTAAAGGAGCTTTGATCCAGTGATGAAAACAGAGGTTAGCAAGAAGTTGGGGTTTTTTTACTTTTTTTTTTTTTTTTAAATTCCTAGATCTTCCTTTTGGCACTGAACAATACAATAAAAATTATTCTCATCCATATGGCAGAAAAATATGTAATACTAAGACAACTAATTGGTTTAGCAGGGATGTAATTCTTTTCTTTAAATCCACAAACATTTGAAAGGTTGTGGCCAGGTGGACTGCATTTGCTAAATGTGATTCCATGGAGTATATTCTCTTTTCAGCATGCATGGATTTTCACGTCTAACACCCGTTAAAGCTCATTTATGAGTGAGTAAATAACAAGACTATTTTTCATCAGTGACTATTTCTGTGGTATTTACGGGTGTAGAGGAGACATAAAGCATTTAAATGTTTTTTTCTGAAGCTCTAATAACTAGGTGTTAACCGCTTTGAAACATCATATAAATGTTTAAAAAGCAGAGAGCAGTTGTTTGTGCTGTCACACCAAAGTTCTTAGCACTGTAACTACTCTCTGTGTAACAATGCTGTACACTTCTTTTTCTCTGCTTTCAGACACAGGGGTTATTTTTCTCCCCAATTTTTTGTTGCCTAGTTGCTTTAAAGCTGCACTTTATTTCTAATGTGTTTATTTCAGTATGTACAGTATAATTTCCATATGGTTCTGCTTTTGATGGCAATATGAGTCACTGATAATGATAGGTGAAGGAATAGTCCTTTGAATGTGCCCTCTTTTTTCTAAAACTGTGGAGGAGTTAAATCTAGATACTATTTTCTTAAAGCCATTTTTCAAAACAAGGACTATAAAAATATGAAGAGCTTGTTCTTATAACCATTTTACATCTCTATGTAGCTCGTAGAATGTATGTGAAAAGACAGAATATTATAGGGATATTTTGATAGACATCTTTGGGCACCAGCCAACAGAGGATAAACAAGCATATCATTTTATTCAATTATGAAGTCAGCTATTTTATTATATATAGGGAGAGGTGATGTTGTCTGTTAGACTGTATTTGGTTTGTGCGGCAAGGTTTTGTTGGGGGGGGATGCAGGGGTGGCTTCTATGAGAACCTGCTAGAAGCTTCCTTTATGTCAAATAGAGCCAATGCCAGCTGGCTCCAAGACAGACCCACTGCTGGCCCATGCCGAGTCCAGCAGCAATGGTGGTAGTGCCTCTGAGATAACATATTTAAGAAGGGGGAAAAAAAAGGGCACATGGCAATTACAGCTGGAGAGAGGAGTGAAAATATGTGGGAGAAACAACTCTGCAGACACCAAGGTCAGAAGAAGAAGGGGCAGGACGTGCTCCAGGTGCCGGAGCAGAGTCCCCTGAAGACCGTGGTGAAGACCATGGTAAGGCAGGCTGTCCCTCTGCAGCCCACAGAGGTCCACAGTGGAGCAGATCTCCACCTGCAGCCCATGGAGAACCCCACACCAGAGCAGGCAGATGCCTGAAGGAAACTGTGACCCCATGGGAAGCCAGTGCTGGAGCAGGCTCCTGGCAGGACCTCTAGACCCATAGAAAGAGGAACCCACGTTGGAGCAGGTTTGCTAGCATGATCTGTGACCCTGTGGGGGACCTACACTGGAGCAGCCTGTTCCTGAAGGACGGCACCCCATGGAAGGGACCCAGGCTGGGTCAATTCGTGAAGAACTGCAACCTGTGGGAAGGACTGATGTTGGAGAAGTTTATGGAGGACTGTCTCCTGTCAAGGGACCCCATGCTGGAGCAGGGGGAGAGTGTAAGGAGCCCTCCCTCTGAGGAGGCAAGAGTGGCAGAGACAACATGTGATGAACTGACCACAACCACCATTTCCTGACCCTCTGCGCATCTTGTGGGGAGAAGGTAAAGAAAATCTGGAGTGAAGCTGAATGTGGGAAGAAGGAGGGGAGGGGGAAGGTGGTTGGTTTAAGATTCAGTTTTAGTTCTCGTTACCCTATTTTGATTTGATTGTTAATAAGTTAAATTATTTTTTCTCCAAGTTGAGTCTGTTTTACTTGTGATGGTAATTGCTGAATGATCTCTCCCCGTCCTTATCTTGACCTACAATATTTTTCTTAATTTCTCCCACCCACAGTCCTGAAGAGGAGTGGAGTGATAGAGGGGCTTGGTGCCACCTGGCATCCAGCCAAGGTCAACCCACCACATAGACCGGGTCATCCAATAGCAGAAAACAAGAAATTCTCATGCACAAGAGCCCTGTTTCAGGTATATATCCGTATCTGTGTCATACATTTACAAAACCTGTAGGAGGGCTTGCTACTGAAAAGCAGTTCTGCTTTTTCCAGGTATATTTTCTAGTATAATAAACATAATACCTCTCCTTACAAAGTCTGACTTAGCTATTCTCAGACAATCATAGATGCAGCAACATGACTCATATGTGATTATATTGCTGTGACCAACTTTGTATTTGCACAAAAGTCTGTTTAGGAGATTCTTTTGGGAGCTGTCAGGTTTTTTGAAACCTTTCTCAAAATAGCACTGCCATAGTGAGTCTCTAAATTGTATCTACAGTCATCATTTGTGTACCACCACTTTGCGTGGCACTCAAAGTGCCACCTAGCCCTTCCTATTCCCCTTCACAAAATTGCTACTTGTGTTATTACTGTGGGAAGATCTCATCTAGAGCAGTGGCTAGGGAATTTGAGTAAGATGCAGACCTTGTGACTACAGCTGGCAAGGTTGCCCATAACATAGCAAGTAGGAGAATTCCAGGCAAACACTATAAGATTCAGCATTCTGGAGTCCAAGTTTGTGGCATCCAGTTATTGACGTGCATGTAAAGAGGCTGTACAGTAGGTGCACAATGTTTTGTGTAGTCATACTTTAAAAACTTAGATAATTTATTCTGTCTTGCTCTGATCCACTATCTTTTTTTTTTTAATTCTTTCATGTTGTCTCCTTATTTTTTCATTTTTCACTATGTTTTTTCTTTTTATACTATACATGCAGCAGACCTGAAAGCCTGAAGTCCTATTCCTGGTTCTGTAGAAAGTGATCCCTTGCCCTGATCATTTTCGATGTATTTCATTTCTCTTTTAAATATATTATTTCTATCTTCTCTATTTCTGCATAAATTAATATCTTTATCAATGATCTGGACAAGGGGATCGATTGCATCCTAAGTAAGTTTGCAGACAACACCAGGCCAGATGGGAGTGTTGATCTGCTTGAGGGTAAGAAGGCTCTAGAGAGGGATCTGGACAGGCTGGATTGATGGGCTGAGGTCAACTGCATGGGGTTCAAAAAGGCTAAGTGCCTGGTCCTGGACTTCGGTCACAACAACCCCATGCAACGCTACAGGTTTGGGGAAGAGTGGCTGGAAAGCTGCCTGGCAGAAAAGGATCTGGGGCTGTTGGTTGACAGCTGGCTGAACATGAGCCAGCAGTGTGCCCAGGTGGCCAAGAAGGCCAACAGCATCCTGGCCTGTATCAGAAATAGTGTGGCCAGCAGGAGTAGGGAAGTGATTGTGCCCCTGTACTCCATACTGATGAGCCTGCACCTCGAATCCTGTGTTCAGTTTTGAACCCCTCACTACAAGAAAGACATTGAGGTGCTGGAGCATATGGAAATGAAGGAAATGTAGGTGGTGAAGTGTCTAGAGCACAAGTCTTATGAGGAGCAGATGAAGGAATTGGGGTTGTTTAGCCTGGAGAAAGGAGGCTGAAGGGAGACCTTATTGCTCTCTGCAACTACCTGAAAGGAGGTTGTAACAAGGTGGGTGTTGGTCTCTTCTCCCAAGTAATAAGCAATAGGACAAGAGGAAATGGCCTCAAATTGTACCAGAGGAGGTTTAGGCTGGATACTAGGAAAAATTTCTTCACCAAAAGTGTTGTCAAGCACTGGATCAGGCTGCCCATGGAAGTGGTTGAGTCAGCATCCCTGAAGGTATTTAAAAGACATATAGATGTGGTGCTTAAGGACATGGTTTAGTAGTGGACTTGGCAGTGCTAGGCTAACACTTGGACGTGATGATCTTAAAGGTGCTTTCTAACCTAAATGATTCTGTGATTCTGTGAAATACACTTTCTGCTCTAAAGAATTTTCTCTACTAACTTATCTATTGCATTTCTTTAACTCTGTAGAAGATTAATATTCTACTCTTTATGTCTTTTCTGTATTCTCTTTCTGCAATTCTAATGAAACATCCCTTGAAGCATTGATCACCTCTCATGTTAATAAAAAAAACCAAAAAAAAACCCCTTCCACTTTAGACCTAACCCATATCTTACTGAAGCTCGTAGGAGCTATTTGCTACAAGTTTGTTATATAAAGTTTCATGGGGATCTGTGACATATAAAGAGTTGAACAGAACTGATTTTAGCAGTGGAAGAGGCTTTTCTGGAATTGCAAAACTTAAGCTTAACAATTCACTTTGTATTTCTGCAGCAACAAATTAAAGGATGATTTCTCTATGAACTGTACTACAAAAAAGTAATAGATACCTTCTTTTCATTACCCGCTTTATGTCTTAATAAGATCTAATTTTTGCAAGTATATGGAAATACATTTAAATGTTAAATAAAATTTTATTTACTGTGTTGTTATTCACTTTTCATTTAATATTAGTCTCCTAATTTTACTATAAGCAAAGAATTGTTATAGCAATTCCAATACGAGGATATAATTTACATTCAGTTTACCATAGATATTTAACACAACATTAAATATCACCACAAATTGTAAGCATTGTGCAGCATTGAAAGGGACCGGAATGACTGCATTTTCACTAACAAGTTGCAAACTGTTTTTAAAGTCAATTTGATAAGGTCAGTTCTCCATTGTATGAAGTATAGCCACAGAATTAAATCAGTCTGCTAATACTGAAACTGGTGAACACACTGCATTAACGGGTCTAGTGTAGCTGTCTTTGAGTAGACATTTCTAGTCCTTCTTAAACACAACCTGGACCAAGCAGAATTGCTCAGATGTCCATACTGCATCCTCCAAGAAGGGATCATTATGTTGGCATGAGGATGAACCCAGTCTAGCTCTATGCATTAATACCATGCTGCTCTCAAAATAATAGCTGTAAGTACAGGGGACCACAATCCAAGAATTTTTACTGTGGTTTTCAGCCTTCAGGTAATGTTGCATAGAGATTATTTTGGTCCAGCAGGATATAATAACTTTGCCCCAATCCAATGCAAAATAACTAAAAAGTCTTCTAAGCTCAAGTGTAACCAGAAAATAGTACAGCTGCATTTTTATAGTCCTGTGATTAAGGTAATATACAGCCAGCTCAATGTCTTTACTTCTGTGAAGCAGTTAGTAAGATACACCCCTTGCAAATAATTTAGATATGGTTATAGTAGACTTAACATAATGAGTGGAAACATGTATTGAGGTAGAAATGATTAATAAAAGTAAAAGGAAAAATAGTAAAAACTAAACTCTGAAAGTAAAATAAAACAATTTTCAAACAGTCACTATATTGTAATGTACAGAAATCTATCATCTCCTTTGATGAGCTGCGTGGTCTAGGAGTCATGAATTATGGCTTCACTCGTGCAAGTCTTCTGGGTTTGGATCCTGCGTGACCTGTGACTTTCAGGACACCTCCAGTGGGCTTAAAATAAACAGGTGAGAATTCAGACAGATGACCGGTCTGTCCTTCAGGTAATTTCACCCATTTCCCCTTGCATGTGAAATGGACCATCTATTTTATAGGAAGCTATATTCAGAGCTGTTAGGAGATTGAAATTTTCATGTGCAAGTCCTGAAGATAGGACATGTAGTGGGAAACTGGGTTCATTCACTATTTCCACCCATAAAACAGCAAGAATAGGCTGGCCCCTCTGAACTGAATGTCTTATAACACAGAAAAGGCACAAATCATTTTTTCTCCATTTTTAGACAGACTACATAGAATATGCAGTTATGAGCAAAAGAAAACAACAAAAATTCTGAGTCTACTGTCAGGATGACTTTTAGCAAAACCTAGTGCATAACATGTGTGAACAATTTTTGAGGTGTATCTGGTCATTTGTTAGTAAAGCCTAGCTATGAAAGACTAAGCACAGAAATCTTCATTGGTTCTATCCTGCTAAAATTAATAGCTTCTTAATTATATGTTTGCCCAATCTGTGTTGTAAAAGCATCCTGATTATATATATTTTGTTAATAATGGATCATCATGGGTTGTTGGGCAAATCCTTGACTTAATGATCTTTAAAATATCTGTTGCATTGAAGACACATTAAAAGAAAATTATTACAGCTACAATATGTTATGATGTATAGTACAATTTTATGTAATTATGGATGTTGAAAGTTCAACTCACATTCATTGTCAACTCCTAATACTTGTGATTGAAAAGAAACATTAAAAACATTGGAACAAACAAACCAAAACAATCTTATCTTCCAACAAATAAAACTAAATTTAAAAAATTAAATTAGGGTTTTTGTGTTGGTGTGTTTTAAGAGGTTTTTTTGGCAGTACTGCCAGTGAAATAATATACTGGGTATTTCCAGGATAATAAAAATTTTACAAGATAACCCTCTGATCACCACCTTATACATGAAATGCATCATTTAGAGTAAAGGATGAGCTATTAGCTTCATCTTTTGTACTGTTTTTAC
This sequence comes from Phaethon aethereus, assembly GCF_964289735.1. Classification (NCBI taxonomy): domain Eukaryota; kingdom Metazoa; phylum Chordata; class Aves; order Phaethontiformes; family Phaethontidae; genus Phaethon; species Phaethon aethereus. Next base: position 170,483,074 of record NC_138575.1, on the reverse strand, counting down.
CCCACAATAAGAGAAGCTAAAATGTAAGTAACATTTAAAACATATCCTTTACAATCACAGGGGCACGGCTTATTCACGTATGAGCAATATCATCTACTGTAAATCCCTTACTGGGGTTCTTGATATTATTGTGACAATACGATTACAATTATGGCTAAATTCTAAGTTACTTCTTCTCTACATTTCATTCTTCTGTTTTTACCAGTAGTTCAATACAGTACTTCTTTTTGAATGGGGCTAAAGAAAACAAGAAGGATTTCTGTAAGTATGTAGGAGAAAAAAAGAAAATTGGGGAAAATGTGGGTCCAGTGCTCAACAAAATGGGGGACCTGTTTACACAGGACATAGAAAAGGCTGAAGTAGAGAATGTCTTCTTTGCCAGTCTTTACTAGCAACACCAGTCTTCAGGAATCACAGAGACCAGGGGGAAATGCTGGAACAAGGAAGATGTACCCTTGGTGGAAGAGGATCAGGTCAGGGAATATTTAAGCAACCTGAACATACATAAGGCCATGGGCCCTCATAGGCCACACAAACCAAATACAGATGCACCCACAAGTGCTGAGGGAGGTGGCAGATATCATTGTGAAACCACTCTTGATAATCTTTGACTGATCATGGTGACTGGTAAAAGTGACCAAAGACTGGAAGAGAGCATATGCCACTACTATCTTCAAGCACTACAAGAGAACTACAGGCCAGTGAGCCTCACCACAATCCCTAGGAAGGTGATGGAGCAGCTAATCCTGGAAACTATTTCCAGGCACATTAAGGACAAGAAGTTAATCAGGAGTAGTCAGCATGGCTTCACCAAGGGGAAGTTATGTTTGACCAACTTCATGAACTTCTGTGATGGAATGACTGGCCTGGTAGATGAGGTGAGATCAGTCAATATTGTCTACCTGGATTTCAGTAAGTTCTTCAACACTGTCTTCCATAAGTTCGTCATAGAGAAGGTGTTGATGTATGGGCTGGATGACCATACAGTGTGGTGCATTGAAACCTGGCTGAATGGCTGGGCCCAGACAGTGGTAATCAGTAAAACAAAACCTAGTTGGATGCCAGTAACTAGTGGTGTACCCCAGGATTCAATACTGGGTCCAGCCCTGTTTAACATCTTCATTAATGTTGGGGGCAGAGTGTATTCTCATGGAGTTTGCTGATGACACCAAACTGAGAGGAGTTGCTACTATGCCAGAGGGTTGTGTTGCCATCCATTTCTCTGGATAACCTGTTCCAGTGTCTCACCACCTTCACTGTGACGAATTTCTTCCTTATATCTAATCAAAATTTAACCTCTTTCAGTTTAAAGACATTACCCTTTGTCCTATCACTACACTCCCTGATAAAATATCCCTCCCCACCTTTTTCTGTAAGACCCTTTTAAGTACTAGGAAGCTGCTGTAAGGCCTCCCCGGAACCTTCTCTTCTCTATGCTAAGCAACCCCAACACTCTCAGCCTGTCCCCACAGGGGAGATGTTCCAGCCCCCTGATCCTCTCCGTGGTTCTGCTCCGGACCCACTTCAACAGGTGCATGACTGTCTTATGCTGGGGGCTCCAGAGCTGAACACAGTACTTCAGCTGAGGTCTCACAAGAGCAGAGGGGCAGAATCACCTCCCTTGGCCTGCTGGCCATGCTGCTTTGGATGCAGCTCAAGGTATGGTTGGCTTTCAGGGCTGTGAGCGCACATTGCCGGCTCATATTCAGTTTTGCATCCACCGTTATCCCCAAGTCCTTCCTGGCAGGGCTGCTCTCAATCCACTCATCGCCCAACCTGTATCCATGTTTGGACCTTGCACTTGGTCTTGTCGAATTTCATGAGGTTTGCATGGGCCCACCCCTCTAGCCTATCTATGTCCCTCTGGACATAATCCCTTCCCTCTAACGTGTCAGCCACACCACTCAGCCTGGTGGTGTCAGCAGACTTGCTGAGAGTGCACTCAGTCCCACTGTCCGTGTCCCCAAAAAAGATGTTAAATAATACTGGTCCCAACGCAAATCCTGAGGACCACCACTGGTCACTAGTCTCCACCTGGACATTGAGCCGTTGACCACAACTCTCTGAGTGTGACCGTACAGACACTCTTTGAGTGCGGCCATCCAGCCAATTCCTTTTCCACTGAGTGGGTCAACCATTAAATTCCTGTCTCTCCACTTTAGAGATAAGGATGTTGTGTGGGACAATATCAAATGCTTTGCACATATTGTACTTGTTAGTGTTTTGTATAAATAATTTTGGGAAACAACTTTTCCCAACTCAGAAATTATGTTTTAAACATACATTAAAAAATCACTTTAAATGGGATAACAGCTATTCTCATACAAGGAAACTGAGCTTTGCAGCTGCTGCTATGTCTTTAATTTAGAGAGAAATATGCCAGCTGCTAAAGGCTAATGGAAAAAAAACCCAGTGTATCTTATTTATAAAGTACTTTTTTTTTGAGAATGTGAAACACAAAATAAAAAAACAACTTTCAATAAACTTATAAAAGCACCGGTTATGTTTTTACATTCCTTCCTCTTTTTTATTTTCTCTTATGCTGTTATTTACTGTCTTTAGTTTGTAGCTGGCCTTTAATGTCATATATATATATCAGGTTGATCAGTGGCAAGTATATTTGTTTCAAAGCTTTTGGCAAAAGAATTAAAGTTCCTGCAGGCTTTGCCACAGATTGGTCCTGCATTGAGATTGCTGGTGTTTGGATGACAATTCAGCACAGAAGTCTCTGTGATAGTTTACAAATGGTTTATTTTGTAATTCAAAATATTTCTTGTTTTTCACTTTCTTCATTGTGACATGAATTTAGAAGATACTGTGACGTCTTCTAGAAGACTGGAATACTTGGATAACAGACCACCTAAAATCTATGTTGTGTTAGGAAGTCATCGATTCAACACCAGTATGATAAAAATATGAGTTTTCTGCTGTTGCAACTCTCTGTCATAACTGACTTTTAACATCATACCCTGCTGATACAGTTTGTTTCTGTACATTTTTAGAGCACTGGTACTAGAAATCACTATATAGTATTGCAGAATGCTACAAATGAAGGCTCAAATCTTCAAATAACCAGAGTACTGTTTATGTGCTAACCAGTCACATTTGAATGCAGCATCATGCATGGACTAAGTCTATTTTTCACACAGTAGGAGCTGTACATAATAAAGAATACACATGTTTTTATGCATGCCCACTTGCAAATATAAAGTTTCTGTTTGCATCCCTTCATGCAATTTGGTCCCAGAGCCATAACTGCATTTCAGTTTTCTAAATGTCAGGCATTAACTTATTTTTAGTTATGAAGTATAAGGGCAAAAAAAAGTGTATAATGGCGGTAATTTTTTTGAAGCTCATATAATCTAAAAATGGACACACAATTTGCATGCCAAGTTTTAGCCCAAAGCAAAATTTCATGGATAAATTATACAACCCTAGAAATACTACGATTACAGTGGCAGCAGTGAAATGTTTCTAAGTACAACAGTACAAACAATGATCAATTACCATACAGTTTTACTACTTTGATGTGAAAGAAGTGTTCTACAACTAACAAATTTGAAAATGCCAAGGCAGATTACTATGAATCCAAATGCAGCTTTTCAGATAAGGTTGTAAGCTATAAAGTACTTTCCTTAATTGTGATAATTCAGAACAAATTAGAGAATTTTTCAGAAAGTTATGGTGTAGCCATTCACAGAGCTTTTAAAGTGTTAAATAAAAAATATAATCTAAATCTGCTGAGTATGGCTTTCTGTTATCTATCATATTTGCTGGAAAACCTGAAAAATGGTAAACCTGAAATTACTGTTGCAAACTGACTAAACAAGCAGCAGAACTCTTTATTGACCAAGCCCTACATTTCTATTGTCTGCAAGGACTGCAGCCTCATAAGCAAATTACAGTAAACTATACATAATGAGATAATTAAGAGATACACATTCAAAAGTCTGCATTTGCATAATTGCAAGGAATTAAATGCCCTTAAGATTTTAAGGATTTTAATACCCTAGGAAAACACATTCTCATCTGCAATCCGTTAAAGCTCAGATGAAAATATAAAACCGGAAAGTGACTGAAGTAAATAAAAGAAAATATTAGAAAATTGTCCATGTTCTGAACCTTCATGTATGGACTTATTTTGGGGTAGACAGCTGTGAAAGGAAACAACAGCTGGAGTGCTTAGTCCCCACAGTTTGTGGCTCCTGGTATGGCATGTTGATTTGTAAGTGTTCAGAAGGCCTGAACAAATGTCTACACATGACTGGGCAGCACAAACATAATAAATAAGACAAAGCCTGAGACAACTGGATTCAGCAGAAAAGGTAGTGGAATTCAGTTGCATAAATACATACAGTTAGCAATAAAACTACTGCTAGTATTTATACAACATTGCTATAGGAAAAATAACTAAGTTGTTTGCATAACTTTAGAAAGCTGGCTCTTTCTTTTGCACTGTGCAAACAATGAGCAATATCTAGGGATTTTTTATGGTTTGTGAGGCAGTAGGATTAAACTCAGTGTTTACCCAATGAAACCTTTATTAATTTAAGTTTATGTATTTGTAAGTGCAATAGTCCAAAACCAAGTCTATATTCTGAATGACAGAAATATCAATAAAGATTCTTTCAGAACATGCTCATTTTATTTCCAGAATGACTGATCATTGTCACCAAACATGCATAGACAAACACAACAAAAAAATGTAGAAGACAAACACACACACTCAAAAAAAGGGGGGGGAAAAGAAAAAAAAAAAGAGAGGACAGAAGAAAGAGACAAGGGAACATATAGCCCATAGCACTCTTGCCGCTTCATTCTATAACACTTGCCTTCCTGAGGAAACTGGTACCAGTATTCCACTGGGCAGCTGTAGGAGAAAAGCACTATCCTTATATACAAAGTTTTCTTTTTTTTTATGGTTTGAAAATTACTGAAAGAACAAGCATAGGTGGAAACATACGTAATGTAGAGTGAATCTTTAAAACCTAAGGATCATAGCCTACAGATTCAGTGATATTAATATTCTCTAGAATTATAACTGCAACAGAAGAAAAGAAGAAAAATAGCACATAGTCAACAAAAGTTAATATGTTTTTAGGAGTCATTTGTACTTCTGGCATAATCCATGACAAATTCTTTAGCTGTTCTTAATACAACCCTTTTAGAATTTCATATTATTTTTATCAAATAATCCTAAATTAAGAAACAAAACCACAATCAAAGTGAGCTAACTAATAACAAGTTGTACTTGAATGGCTTTGAAGCACAATAAAAATTAGATTTATTTTATGTCAAAATTCAAATGTCACTTTGGAAAACCTTTTTTGTTATGAATGTGATTGATATTAGAATTTTTCAAAGATGGAGTTAACTTTGGAACATCCATACACTTTGAGAAATATTGTAGGGAGAGCTATTATTTGTTTCCAGCATCCCAGTTCAGAATAGGTCAGCTTGAGAATGTGACAATCAGGGAGCTAGAGAGAAAAAGATACATGTTGGCAAACTTTTATTGTACTCCTTGAGGCAAATTAAGCACACGTTTGTGCTTAAATATATCTTAAAAAAAAACCCAGAAAAAACAACACAGCATTGGACAGGGTCCTATGAGCTTCTACAAGGATTCTACAAAGATGTGTCATGAGTCAATTCCTTATATACACGTACAGCAGCACCAATCCTGTGGGTGTTTTATAAGGAACCTCAGCCCGGCCTTGGGTGCATCCCCCAGCACCAGCTCTGCTGTTCCAAAGGTGCCCCAAATTCCAGGACTGCTACAAGGCAGTACTGGGGCTGATCCTTACCTAATCACCAAGGGAAACTTCACTCCCTTACAGGGAGTAATTCTGTCTCTGGCATTCCTGCTGCCAGCTAGTTTAACCCCTTCTGCAGCTGGACCTTCTTGTCCTCCATGACAGATCATTCCTCAGTCATGAATTGCCTCTGCTGAGCAAGTACAATTTGAATTTCTTCTTCATTCACCTTGTGGTATGACTTAATAGGACTAAGAAAGAAGGAAAATGGAAAGTGTAGACAGTGAAAAGAAAGGAGTATAATGAGAAAGGAGAGAATATTGGACAGGAATACTATTAGTATTGGAAAACAAAGCTATAACAGAAAAAATTACGAATGAGGTAAGAGATTTCTTGTCTGCTGTTACTGAATTAGAGACCTTCACATACTGTATTGATATATGCTATATGATAGTTTACATACTTACTGTGTATATAAAAAGAATTGTGAACTCACTGTGCTCTGAAGATATGGGGACAGAAATGTGTCCAAGCCTGATACTAGAATAACAGACTTGTTATTATTGCTGTTATGTGTTAACTAAGTTTTACAGAATAAAAATAATGGGGAAGAAACCTGTAACAGTGTAATAGCTGGGTAGATCAGTTTTGTAAGATTTTACAACAGGTATCATCTAAAAAAACAGCACTTGAATGAAGATGACGTGGCCAAGTGCTTCAGGAAAAAAGTATAGAAATGACTGTTAGAAAGGGATTAAGATATGCTCTAGGAAGTCAGATGAGTGGTCCAGCTAGCACACTGTTCTGTGTCCAATAGTGGCAATAGAACATGCTATTAAGTAAAACACATAAGCCTATCTACTTCCTGCAATATATTCCTCTCATACCTCTCAAGCATCCAGCATTGTACTAAGAATACTACAAGGTATGACAGAATCTCAGAATCACAGAATGGTAGGGGTTGGAAGGGATCTCTGAAGGTCATCTGGTCCTACCCCCCTGCCAAGGCAGGATCACCTAGGGCAGGTTGCACAGGAACGCATCCAGTCAGGTTTTGAAGGTCTCCAGAGAAGGAGACTCCACAACCGCTCTGGGCAGCCTCTTCCAGTGCTCCGTCACCCTCACAGGAAAGAAGTTTTTCATCACGTTGAGGTGGAGCTTCCTGTGCTGCAGTTTGTGCCCATTGCCCCTCGTCCTGTCACTGGGCACTACTGAAAAGAGACTGGCTCCATCCTCCTGACAGTCACCTTTCAGATATTTACAGACATTGATAAGGTTCCCTCTCAGCCTTCTCTTCTCCAGACTCAACAGCCCCAGGTCTCTCAGCCTTTCCTCAAATGAGAGATGTTCCAGTCCCTTAATCATCCTCACAGACCTCTGTTGGACTCTCTCCAAAAGTTCCCTGTCTCTCTTCAACTAGGGAGCCCAGAACTGGATGCAATACTCCAGATAAGCCCTCGCCAGCACAGAGCGGGAGGATAACCTCTGTCGACCTGCTGGTCACGCTCTTCTTTAATGCACCCCAGGATACCATTGGCCCTCCTGGCCACCAGGGCACATTGCTGTCCCATGCATAACTTCTTGTCTACCGGCACTCCAAGGTCCTTCTCCATGGAGATGCTTTCCAGCAGGTCAACCCCTAGCCTGTACTGGTGCTTGGGGTTCTTCCTCCCCAGGGGCAGAACTCTACACTTCTCCTTGTTAAATTTCATGAGGTTCCCTTCCGCCTAACTCTCCAGTCTGTCCAGATCCCGTTGAATGGCAGCACAGCCTCCTGGTGTATCAGCCATTCCTCCTAGTTTTGTATCATCAGCAAACTTGCTGAGGGTACCTTCCAACTCTTCGTCTAGGTCATTGATGAAGATGTTGAACAAAACTGGACCCAGTACTGATCCCTGGGGAACACCACTAGCTACAGGCCTCCAACTGGACTCTGCATGGCTGACCACAACCCTTTGAGCTCTGTTGCTTAGCCAGTTCTTGACCCATCCCACAGTCCACTCATCCAACCCATACCTCCTGAGCTTCACTCTGAGGATGCTATGGGTTAGTGTCAAAAACCTTACTGAAGTCAACGTAAACCACACTGACTGCTCTCCCTTCATCTACCCAGCTAGTCACTCCACCATATCAGGTGGGTCAAGCATGATCTCCCCTTGGTGAATCCATGCTGACTACTCCTGATAACTTTCTTTTCATCCATGTGCCTAGAGATGGCCTCTAGAAGGAGCTGTTCCATCACCTTCCCAGGGATGGAGGTGAGGCTGACCTGTCTATAATTTCCCGGGTCTTCCTTCTTGCCGTTTTTGAAGACTGAGGTGACATTGGCTTTCCTCCAGCCCTTAGGCACCTCTCCCATTCTCCATGATTTTTCAGAAATGATGGAGAGAGGTGTTGCAACAACATCAGCCAGCTCCCTCAGCACTCGCAGTTACATCCCATCAGGGTCCATGGATTTGTGAATGTTCAGTTCAGGCAAATGATCTCTAACCCAAACCTCGTTGACCAGTGGAGAGTCTTCCACCTTCCAGTTCTTGTACTAAGTAAATTTTTGAACAACAGACAGATCTTGCACACTGGCTGAGTATTGTCAATCACAAACCATGTTAATTTTTAGTTATTCCCTAGTTGTCCTATAGAACTGTCCAGGACAAAGCAGTTCTGGAGACAGCTAGAGCTAAGCTAAGTGTGAACACAAATTAGATGGTGACGCTTGGCCTTGGATCCTAGGATTAGGCCTTGACCCTCTTTCTACTTTTATTTATTTATGGAGACATGGCCCTCCACATACAAAGAAGTTCTACAGTTAGGTATCTAAGTTTTCACACTGCTTTCTTCACAATTCCTTACTCAGTAACAGAGACATCCTTCTGCCTACTGGACTGGCTGTTATGAATTCACATTTTATGGCACTTAAGTACCTTCTTTCCTTTTATAATACAAGAACTCCCTTTTACAAGCCTTTACATGTCTGGTCCTTACTTTCTTATCAAGTTTGGAAACTGAAAAGACTGAATGAGTTGATATTCAGCTGAGGCAGGTTAATAGATACCAGCAGAGAGGGGAAGAAAATTAATTGGTGTCTGTATTCGAAGCAATCATTTTCTATTTGACATGGAGAGTCAAAGACAGGTACAGCTTCTAGGTTTTTGAATACATCTGTAAGCTATCTTTGTATCAGTAATACAAATTTATTTCTGAGCATTTTCCATTCTTCTATCATTATTTTCCATGTACTTCTTGCTCCTCAATTGCCTTAATACAATGTAATCTTTAAAGGTTGTACAGAGGCTGGAAACAATGTCATCATTCTATTACTTTGCTGTATCATGTGCAGGAATACTTATCTTCTGCTCTCTGGAGCTTGCATCAGATTTCTTTCTTACAAACCACCTGCCACGGAGTAAGCTGCCATGAGAAAGATGAGCCAACATAGTTAATTTTTAGATTAAGATATTTGGGAGTTGGCAAAAAAGTGTTATTGATGGAGTTATATAATCTGGAATTTATTTGACTTGTTGATACAGAGTTATTCTTTAATTAGCATTCCTATTAACAATTTCATAAAAGACACCATGTGCTGAATACCACTGAGATAGCTCAACACCTCTGAGTTTTACGAGGTTGTTGGGTTTTTTCCTCCCCAAATAGTGAGTCTGGGCCAAATGGCAAAACTGGAATGGCTGCTGCATCTAGATCTATGGCTAAAATTAAGAAATCACTGTCCGATGATGTTAACCATAGAGCTCACACAGTGCTTTTGTGAGTGCTAACTCTAGCAAAAAAAGGTTCTCTATTTTTCTTTCTAGTGTATAAAACTGGATTAAATCCAGCTTCTATTAAAAGCTGTCAGACATGAAGCGCAAATTCTCAAGACTTGGTATTGAGCCAAAATAGATGGCTCATCACTTTCTCACTTGCATTACTCATATGAAAGAAAAATACCACAGCCAAACTGAAAAAAAAAGTAAGTTTACCAGCATCAGAAAACATGCACCAAATTATGGCAATATGCTGGTACAGAAGTAATTTCAAGGTTAAACGTTCCTCATCAAGAATGTTCTGTTTATATGATCGCATTCTGTGTTGAAATTACAAGTTTGGTTTACAAATTCAGCTATCTAAATGAAATGAATTAAGTACCATTAGAATTTTGAAAGGTTTGAGTTTTATAACTGTGCCACATTGTGGTTTGAAATATTAAAACTATTTAATATGTGTGACAGTAAATAGGAAATTATCATCAAATTATGATGATGACAATTTGGCTTTGTGGAAATGCTGAAAAAAACATGGAATTTATCTTCTTTACTGATAAAATTAGAAATACTTGAATGAAATTACAGACAACAGCTAAAATTTAAGCCACATAAATCACAGGGGGAGGAAGACTATACATGGTAATAGCAGTATCTTAACCCCCATGAAAATGTAACTGTAGTGATCTAAGATATTACTGCCCCTGTCCGCTTCATCTTTCTCATATAGATAGCAGATTGTACAGTGCAGGCTGAAAAAAATATGCAGATATTTTCATCTTAGATGACCCATTTCATAGCCTGGAACACTAATACAAAGACCCAGCAAAAGGTTTCTACAAGACTTTGCAACAGGCACTTGAGTTGTAGGCATATTTTTGCAATCCTTTTAAAGATTTCTAGGTTATGCTGTGCTGCCCTTTCATTAATATTGGCTCTGCCTTACTACGTCAGTGCTGAGCTTTGTCATCTTGCACCTACAGAAGGTTTTAACATCTATGTGATAATCAGTTGCATAGCAGCTGTCCTTGATTCATAACCTACTTGTTTCATAATTTACTTTTTCCTCCTGTCAATACCAAGAAAGCCGCTAAAATTGAAACAGAATTCATGATGCAATTTTCTGTATTTATCTGAAAAATATCTTTATTGCTGATTCTGTAATGTCACTTAATATATGGCGCAGGTGATGAAGGTGGAGGGAATTTAAAAAAGAAAGATAAATTTGTAAACATTGGTTGGCACTCATGACTGATTAGTAAACAGCAAAGTCTTCCTTCAAGAAAAACAAATTCCAGCTTTTGAACCATGGAGTGAAACTGGATAAAAGTTTACACTATTACCTTTGACTTTTTAGAAACACAAGCTTGTCCAAGATTACACAGCAGACTGCTCTGATGAATCAGCACACATGTATTCTTATTCTCCTTTTACTTACATAATATATGTGCTTATAGTGACTCTGTTCATATTTTCAGCTGTCAGTTTCTCTGACATCCCAGCTTCCATGTTTGTCATATGATAGCCATGATGCTGTCTATCAATACCTTCAATACCTTGTAGCCATACACTATCACATAGGGGCGGTGACACTTAATTAGTGTGGATGTGGTTGTACTAAGGAAATATATGAGACATGAATTAATTAAAATATTAATTAAAAATAATAGCTAAAATAAGTAGTAAAAAATAAAGTAGAAACAGAATCCTAGAATCATAGAATGGTTTGGGTTGGAAGGGTCCTTAAAGATCATCCAGTTCCAACCATACTGCCATGGGCAAAGTTACCCTCCACTAGATCAGGTTCCTCAAAGCCCCATCCAATTTGGCCTTGAAGACTTCCAGGGAGGGGGCATCCACCGTTTCTCTGGATAACCTGTTCCAGTGTCTCACCACCTTCACTGTGACGAATTTCTTCCTTATATCTAATCAAAATTTAACCTCTTTCAGTTTAAAGACATTACCCTTTGTCCTATCACTACACTCCCTGATAAAGTGTCCCTCCCCACCTTTTTCTGTAAGACCCTTTTAAGTACTAGGAAGCTGCTGTAAGGCCTCCCCGGAACCTTCTCTTCTCTATGCTAAGCAACCCCAACACTCTCAGCCTGTCCCCACAGGGGAGATGTTCCAGCCCCCTGATCCTCTCCGTGGTTCTGCTCCGGACCCACTTCAACAGGTGCATGACTGTCTTATGCTGGGGGTTCCAGAGCTGAACACAGTACTTCAGCTGAGGTCTCACAAGAGCAGAGGGGCAGAATCACCTCCCTTGGCCTGCTGGCCACGCTGCTTTGGATGCAGCTCAAGGTATGGTTGGCTTTCAGGGCTGTGAGCGCACATTGCTGGCTCACATTCAGTTTTGCATCCACCATTATCCCCAAGTCCTTCCTGGCAGGGCTGCTCTCAATCCACTCATCGCCCAGCCTGTATCCATGTTTGGGATTGCCCTGACCCAGGTGCAGGATCTTGCATTTGGCCTTGTTGAATTTCATGAGGTTTGCATGGGCCCACCCCTCTAGCCTATCTGGACATCATCCCTTCCCTCTGGTGTGCCAACAGCATCACTCAGTCTGGTGTTGTCGGCGGACTTGCTGAGAGTGCACTCAGTCCCACTGTCCGTGTCCCTGACAAAAATGTTAAATAATCCTGGTCCCAGCACAAAACCTGAGGGACACCACTGGTCACTGTTCTCTACCCGGATGTTGAGCCATTGACAACAACTCTCTGAGTGCGACCATTCATCCAATTACTTATCCACCGAGTGGTCCAGCAATCAAATTCCTGTCTCTCCATTTTAGAGACAAGGCTGTTGTGTCGAGCAGTGTCCAATGCTTTACCCAAGTCCAGGTAGATGATATAAAACACTCTTCCTTTATACACCAATGCTTTAACTCCATCAGAGATGGCCACCAAATTTTTCAGAAAAAGTACACAGAAAAAACACCCAAGTGAAAACGAAAGTAATTCTACTGAACAAAATACTACTTGAACAATAACAAATAGTAACACAACGCATGACGCTCCAATACTTCTTCATGTGGAATAAGGTTCCCTGCTCTGACACAATCATTCTGCGGAGGAGTCGGGCTGCTGCTGCCTGTTGCTACAGGCCCTTTGGAGAATCCCTCTCTGTTGCCACACACTTCTCACCATCTCTCTCCCACTTTCTCTCTCAGACACACAAACAAATGCATATATCAACTTTGCTTTAGCATGACAGATTTATATTACCAGTATTTTGGTCTGTGAGCTACACCAGCTTTGCAATCAAATATTGCTTTAAACAATTTCAAGTCTTTTTTTTCATCTGTTGCTTCCTTCTTTATGTTACTTTCAGGTCCTAATCTCCAGGTACGGTTATTTACTTCTTCATACTACTTTCATTACATTCACACATCTCCAGGCAAGCATTGGTTACTTTGTCATTGTCTTAGCTCCCCTTTCAAACACTAACTATAATAATTGCTGTACCCAAATTTGTCTCTGGCAAGTTTGTGGTGCAAAAAGATGTCTGTGTAAACTCCTCCATGAGGTTATTATATCTATTATATCTATTATGTCTATAACAAAAGCTGAAACAGACTGAGTGGTTTACTTTTGGTCACTGCACATTTGTCTGTATCCTTATATTGACAGACCTCTTTGGGTAGTAACTAAAACAAGTCTCTGTTGCTGTTTGAATGTATAAATAACATTTTCATGTCAGGAGGTCTGACAATTTGCTTAAAGGCAGACATCATGTAGAGGGCAATGACATTACAGCTACAGTGAGTGTATATCCTTATGGCAATAATCAATATCTCCATTTTATTACTATAGAGAATCTAAGATAATGTCCTTGATCTCATTAATCCTTCCCAATGTTCAACTACCTTTATGGCAACTGTACAACTTGTCATGGTTTAGCCCCGATAGGCAGTTAAGCCCCACACAGCCACTCCGTTACTGCCCCACAGCAGCATGGGGAAGAGAATCAGAAGGGTTAAAGCATGAAAACTCATAGCTTGACATAAAAACAGTTTAATAGGCAAAGCAAAAGCTGCATGCAAAAGCAAAACAAAACAAGGAATTCATTCACCACTTCCCATCAGCAGGCAGGTGTTCAGCCATCTCCAGGAAAGCAGGGCTCCATCACGTGTAACGGTTACTTGGCAACACAAATGCTATAATTCCAAACATTCCCCTTTCTTTCCCCAGCTTTTATTGCTAAGCATGATGTCATACATATGGTATATGATATCCCTTTGATCAGCTGGGGTTAGCTGTTGCAGCTGTGTACCTTCCCAGCTTTTTGTGCACCCCCAACCTAATTACTGGTGGAACAGTACAAGAAGATGAAAAATCCTTGAGGCTGTGTAAGAAAAATAAAAGAGAGAAAAAGGACAGCACTGACTGTTTTTTAAACAGTTTTTATTATTATAAAATATTTTTCTTAAAAGTACAATATTGAGATATATAATATAACCCATACAGGGAAACAGTATAGAAGATACATACTTTCTGTTTTCATTAGGGAAGTTGGAGTATGCTGTCTATTCATCACAGATTTTTAATGGGACTTTTATAATGAAGATAGCTCTTTATCAACTGTTCAAAATTACATATGTAACTATATATACCTATACCAACCATCCAAAGGGCAACAAAGTTGGCAAAAGGTCTAGAGCGCAAGTTTTATGGGGAGCGGATGAGTGAACTGGGGTTTTCTAGCCTGGAGAAAAGGAGGCTCAGGGGAGACCTTATCACTCTGTACAACTACCTGAAAGGTTGATCTCTTCTCCCAACTGACTAGTGATAGGATGAGAGGAAATGGCCTCAAGTTGCACCAGGGGAGGTTTAGATTGGATATTAGGAAAAATTTCTTTACAGAGAGAGTGGTCAAGCACTGGAACAGGCTGCCCAGGGAGGTGGTTGAGTCAGCATCCCTGGAGGTATTTAAAAGACACGTAGATGTGATGCTTAGAGACATGGTTTAGTGGTGGACTTGGCAGTGCTAGGTTAACACTAGGACTCGATGATGTTAGAGGTCTTTTCCAACATAAATGAATCTGTGATTCTATAGGTGATTATTGCATAAATATTTTATTTTAAAAGGAACAGGTGAAATGAATCTCATATGTATTTATTTCAAAAAGGTTTTCATTTTTCAAGTGCTTTCATGAAAATGTCATCATGATGTAAGAAGTTGCTGAAATAGTTACTACTGTAAACTAAAAAATAATTATCAGTATTTCAGTGAATCTTGACTGAAACCAATTTTTTCTTGGACTACTTCCAAAATTAGAGCACAGTAAGAGCACTGGGGACTTGACCTAAGGTGCAGCTTCCTGGACCGCCAGTGTGCTCCATGTGAAACACACATCACTCCTGTCAACCAAAATTGCAGCAATGATAGTAAGGAGTCAGGGAGTAATATAAACTGACAAAAGGCATAAACAACACCAACACAATATGTCTTAAAGTAGGATTTAAAAGTGTCGTCAGAAATCACTGTAAATTCTTTAGAAGACAGAGTGATTAGATCGGTCAGGCGCCAGCTGATGACACTTCAGGTCATGCTAGCTTTGCATTTCACAGTACCAAACGTAATTATCAGCTAGCTGGTATAAACAATGCTCTGGACCCCTATGATATGCTGTTATACAGTAGATGAATTGTGTACAAATTTAAAACCAAATTCTGCCCTTTCTAAAGGAACAAAAAATTTCCTAGCTCCATTTCAGTTAAATTCAAAGTCAAAGAATGGCAAATATAATTAGTTTATGTCCTATTATGGTAAACTCAGGAGCAGGTGCACAGTTGTGCTCAGCTGAATAGTATTTTTGAAACCAACAACAGTAAGCATTTCAAGCATTTCCACCTGCCTTGTGATCACATCCTATCTCGATGACTGCTTCTCATCAGTACACTACATGTGGATTGCCTGGGGATAGTCCATCTGGGTATGTTCAATAGAGTGTTAACCCGTGAACCATATTTGCCTCTCTAGGCAAAAATACTCTAGGTACTATGCTTGCGTGTCTAAAGCCAGGCTGTGAGAATGCAAGATTAATCTGTTCAGGAAGTTAATCTTGAGGCCGTGAGATGTTTTTCATGTAAAATATAGATATAACCCATCAGTTTATTAAAAAAAAAAACTTTTTTTTCTTTCTGCATTACAACCAGCAAAAGGTTCTAGAGGTTTCTGCTTTCTCTACTTGTTCACTCAAGTGAATTTTGTCACACTTAAATTAACTTAGTTTCAGATATGTCCTTATTTTCATGTGCAAATTATGTTCCCACCTTGAAGGGTGACATAGTAATGTCTTTAAACTTTTGTATTTCAAACCGATTGTTTTTCTCTTTTATTCTTGCTACTTATATCTCACTGCAGCCCCCAGGGACCTGTGCCTTTTTCCTTGCATTTGAAGGTTTATCTTGGAGACAGGTAAAACGAGAAAGCCTTTCTCTGTGGATACTCACACATTTCTGCTCTGACACAGATTATATTTTATCATTCTACTGCTTGCACACTTTAAAACCACTGGCAACAAACTGTGATTATCCCAGTCCTGAACAACTTACTCAAGTATAATTTTGATTACCTCTAATGGGAGTTTGGTTTCAAAGGGAATTTTAAATCAGGCTAAATAAATGGGGTATATAATGACAAGGTTCGCTTTAAAGCCCCAGCTGATCCAATATTCCAGAAATATCTCCTTTTAGGTTTGGAATTAAAGAAAAGTTAATTTATAAAGATTTATAAAATGCTTTGTTTATTTTTATCACTAATTTTGATTTAACAACATTGTATTGAAACTTAGTTAGGCTTTGAAAGCCTATATCATATCAGTTCAACAGCTAAATCAGTTTTTTCACAACTGAATAGCATATTTAAGCAGTATATTTTTGTAAATGGCTGCCTATATGACATTGCTGCTACGTAGCCTCTTTGCAGTCTCCTTTTAAATGTAACTGCATTTCCTTGTATGTTTGATTTGTTTTCAGTATAATCCTGAATCAGCATTTACCATTTTAATAACTTTACATTCTTATGTTTTTGTGTAAAGGCAGAAAAAATATCTTCTTTTTCCATAAATAACTAATAAATATTCTGTGAAGTGCATTAGAATTATGACACTGCAGTATTATAAAGCTTACACATGTTGAACAATGATAAAAGAAAAACTCTAGCAAAAATAATGAACAAATGCATATATGGCATTAGTGAGGCTAGAATCAGGCACATTACACCTTTCACGAAAAGAAGTCACATTAAGAAGTCATTACTGAAATAACTTTGTTACATAAACATGGTGTACTTTGCTCTGAAGTAACACAAACCTGGAATTTAGGTTTCATGTTTTTAAATGACACCACAGAGAACTTAAAAGGCTTTGTCAAATTACTGTGTTTGCGTCGTGTTCCAACCTGTAGAAAATGCCTACAACATCATCCTGTTGCAATCCTAGATATTACAGTGACATCAGTCCACACAAGAACATGACAAATCTCAAAGCTTAGAATGAGCCAGAAATGGAGGAAAATATTATTCTTACAGAATGTTGTACTAAGAATAATGATAAATTACATATAAACTGTTGTGTTAATCTCTAGGGTTTTTTCCTGTGTGCATTTCAGTCATCTCTTCAGAGATGACCTTCAGGTCCATCATGCTTTGCACCTCCAAAAACTACTTCAGACTCTATCAATTCACAATTAAATAACTCAAATTACTAGGACATTTCTGGAAGTAAAGCATGATGTTTTTCAAGTTGATAATAGTATTGATAAGAACTGTGGCTGAAATTTATCATTTGCAAAATTAAGACAGTATTGACTGTTGTTGTCCTTCTGTTTCTTTAAACCCAGACTGGGAAATTAAATATGACATTTGAACGGCAGGCCTCTTGACTTTTTGGCAGAAATAAATAACCTCAACAGGCCTGTGAAAAATACAATAAAAGTTTAAGCTCTAGAAATAAATGTTGTATTACTGGATCAGCCTAAACTTTGGAATACAAACTTAGAGCCTTTATTTCATCTTCTCTCTACTGCATCAGCATCCTGGGAGCAATAAAGATTTCTGATGACATATAACATCAGAGCAATAAAAAATAAAATGCATGAGGCTAATGGAAAATAATGTCAGCAGCTCACAAATACTAAGGTGAGCAAAATGAGAAAATAGTTTCAGTCTGATGTTGCTTTCCATGCACTCAGTGTAAGAATACATTCCCATTCCTTCTAGGAATAGCATCCAGAACACTGGCTGTCATTAGTGAACTTGCCATACACCACTCACACTTGAATATAGATACAGGAATATCATTTTTACCTCTTTATTCCCTTTTAGGAAGGTAAATCTTTCCTTGTAGGCATGCAAAGATCTCCCAAAGCTGCACATGCATGTCAGAGCCAGTATTAGGAGCTAGTATTAATCTTTGTAAAATTCTCAGTGCTGAAAATAAAATGTTGAATAGGAGGAGTGAAGTGATTTTCTACTTCTCTTATTTTCAGATTTTATTTACAGTTCTTTGTATTGTACATGTTACAATAGAGGCCTCGGGACCTGTTTTCCAGAAGGCCATTCTTAGACTGAAAGGAGCAAAAATAGGAACAAAAATCAAACAGGCAGTGACATAACAGCATATTGGGTGCAGATGTGAAGGTGTTGGTAACAGGGGGTTGCAGGGGTGGCTTCTAGTGGGAGAGTTTTTGGGAGACAAGGAGCGAAGTTGAACCTGGGAAGCAGGGAGAGGAAAAGTGTTGTTGTTATGTTTCCCTTTGCATATCTCTACAGAAATATTGTCATTGACAATAAATTACATTTATTTTCCCCAAGCTGAGTCTGTTTTGCCAATGAAGGTAATCAGTAAACAATTTCCCTGTCTTTATGTCAACACATGACCTTTCTGGTCCTTTTTTCTCCCCCTGCCATGCTGAGGAGTGGGAGAGAAGGATCAGACTGGTGGGAATTTGGCTGTTAGCCAAGGCTAACACATCACAAACAGCTAAAATGTCTTTGTTTTCTTATGTATAAAATTATATCACAGGTGTGAAATCCCTGTATGTTAAACAATAAATAACAATACACAATTGATAACTAAACTTTTTTTATTTGCATAAAGTTTACCTATCATTTAACACAATTATTTATAAATATACATTTTCTGCACTACTGAAACTTTTCCAAACGGATCTTTACTTTTTATAATATTATTAATAAAGTTAATAATGAAATATTACATCATTTACTTCATTAAACAGTTACATTAGAAACATGTATGGCACTTCACAAACACAAGTAACAACAGTATCTTCCCTCTTAAATTAAGAGCAGTGTTTCAGTGAAACTCATTTGAAACAAATGTTAATGAACTAAAAGGTAGGAGCCTGGATTATGCAAGTCACTTTAGGTCTCTACATAGTTGGTAGAGAAAGATAAACACCTTTGAAAGGTAATTTCATAATCAATGTTCTGCTAAATTCATATTCTCTTGGGTAAGATATTGATATAAATGCTAAAAAATACATCCACAATTAAGAAAAGGAGAGGAAACAGACAAAACTGATGATACATATTTTTTATTCAAATGGTCCATCATCATGGATAGCTCTCTTATAAACAGGCATATAGGGCATATAGTAAACATATACATTCTTCTGTTGTGTTAGGTGTCAGAGATGTGCTGCATAGGACCGAGTACTGAGGATTATGTTATATCTCCCAGCATGATGCAGATGACATTAAATATTTTTCATTTTTTGCAATGAATCAAAGACAAACGCACAGGTTGGTGCTGGAGCCAGGGCTGGGTGCATGTATGGAAAGCAGAGGCTTTAAACATCTTCTTGAGATGAAAAATTCAGGACAAATTTGCTCCTTGAAGATTTTTCTCTGGGATTCCAGAACATCTCCTATATTCCCCAATTACTCTGGACAAACATTGTTTGTAACTTGTCCCCAACATGTGTACTTTTAAAAATAATCTGAAAAACAAACATTTACAGAATATAGACTGAAAACTCAGATGTCCTAATCAAATTTACAAGAACACACATAAGCATGCATTACAATACAAATTGGGGCGGGGGCATGTTTAATATAATTTTTATGTAAAACTAAACAAGATATTACCTAAAGTATCCTATGTGACAAACTAACATCCTAGCTCTGTGAAGGTAATTCATGCACTTACTCCTCATTTTGCCCAACCTAATTTTCAATCATGTTGCCTCAATTGAATGTCTGCTTTCCTGTGTATCTCTAATACATTCTTCAAGGTAACTGGCTTTCAGGTGGGTGTACTAGGGCTCAGTTCATCTCATCTTAAAATAGATAGCTAAAATAGGCCAAATTAAATGGAAGGCTGAACTGTCAACTCAGATGGGGATTCCTATACAATAGGATAGTAGAGTTCAGCGAGGTGAATCCCACCTCTGGTGTACTATATTTGGGGTGTTATACAGCTTACAGAAGTATGTAATTACTGGTGTGCATGTGTGTCTGTATGTGCACTGGAGGACTTTTTTATCAATTTCACTGCTGTTCCTCTCTTTCTTAACTACAAAGAGAACAGAAATTTAGATTATCATACGAGAGGAAAAATGGGCACAAATATAACTGATGTAAATATATACCCAAAAATAAAATTCCTTTATTTCAAAACAAAATATTAAGAGGCAAGATATTCAGGTACTATTTAACTATTTATCAGCCAGGTTCTCTAGAAATTTTGAACTTCCATATCTCATCCTAATTCTGATAACAGGCTTCTATGATATATGAAAAGACTTGGAATTTTCTTTGATTTTATAAATATATATATATAGCATCAACTTTCAAAAGAGATAAAGTAACGGATTAAAAACTGTATCTAGGAGCCATGATTGAACATTTTTAGCAGCCCAACCTTCAGGACACCTCAACAAAACACATCAGGAAAAATAAAATACTTTATTTATGTTTCTTTTATACTAACTTATATAATGTAAGCCTAATGAGAAAAAATGTTTTTGTGTTCAATTTTAGCAGGTAATTGGTTAAATAAGTGTAAAATATAATCTGTAATAGATATAAAGAAACCTAAAGCTTTCCTTTAATGGAAGAGAGAGCTCAGCAGTCTTCCTCTGCTATTGAAAATGCTGTGAAGAAAGCAGGAGTAATCAGTGAGGTGGCTGGTTTTTTAGACTAGGTTGTTATGTGAGTAAGCTCAATAATATCATATATGTACTTTTCTGGAAGTCAAAGAGAGTGAATGCCTAACTACAAATGTTTTTAAAGTGCATAGAGACTGTGTCTGTCAGAAAGACGATTTCCATTATACCTAAGCAGACTATCTGTGGAGATCCTGATTTTGCTTTTTTCAATGTTCTCACTCATTAGAAATAACTTGTTATTTCATAAAGGACTGATTAATAGATGAATAAACATTTCAGCATATGTATTAAGTGTTCATGGAGAGGCATGTATCAAGGCAATAAAAAAACTGACTACATGTGTGCCCATACCCTTAGAACAACATGCATGCAATGAAGACTGGATTTTAACTGGATAATGGAGTACAAGAAAAGTCATCATGTATAATTATCGGTAACAAAATAAGAACAACAGATATGGATTGGACAGGGAAGCCTCATAATCATAAATTCATCAATTATGTTTTTTCTGTGTAATTTTGAATTTACTCATCTGTAGAAGGAAATGTCCCTTCACTATGTTTCCATTGCTATCTTCCTTGCTCTTATCTCTGTTTGACAAGATCCAATCCATCTGTCCATTTTACGTGATAAAAGAGCACTAGTTAAGGCTTTTACAGCTAGGCAGCCAAACTGGGGTGGATGAGTGTGAAGAGAGGGGAGAGGGAGAGAAAAAAAAACAAAACAGAGTGAAAGCCAGTCTTAAAGATCCTTCTTTCACTGAAAGTTTTCAAAACTTTTTCCCAGAAATACAATGATGATGTGGTCTTCTGCAAACTGAAGTCAATACTTCACTACAGACTTGTATGAACACTTTGTTCTACTGCATATTCTTTCTGTAGACCATATGCATTAGTAATAACATAGATCAGATTAGATGATAAATTTCTGTGACTAAAGGCTGTAATAAAACTTTGTTAAAATATTGTTATTTAACACAATGAAAATTGTCCATATGTTTAACTATTGTTACTGTTAAAGAAAAATATCCTGATACTTTTTTGCCTCCTCCTAGATAAGTACAGAAAACATAAATATCTAATCTGGTACTCTTTGATTTAAACTGAAAAAAGAATGTTTTAAATATAATGTGAGAAGTACATAGTTCTTCCTGCAGAATAACTTTGTGGCTGTGAAATTTCAGTTTATTTGACAAAATGTCTGATTTTCTTGGATGTCTGTTGGTTGCCTTTGGATCATATCTGAACAGTAATTTACAAGAAGATGCAAATGACTAGTGTGGGTGTGAAAAAGTACAAAAGAGGCACAGATACGGTGCCACACTGTATGTCCAGATACAGGACACACTTTAAAGACAGGAAATAATCAAAATAATGTAAAAAAGTAATGCAAACTTGTAATGTATAAAATATGTCATTAGAAACTCTAACCAAATTGGCTACATAAACCTGTCCACCAGTTACTTTAGCTCAGTAATATGTGCCACAATATACAACATCTCTGAACAAAATTATGACCAGATTTTGTGTATACTTAACCACTTATCAGTTAGATAAATCAATTTTTAGATTACCTCTAAGAACTGTATTAAAATTTACATTAAACTGATTCTTTTTAAGCAGTATAATATATTTTAAGCATCCCAAAACAAAGACAGAAAATGAGTCAGCTGGTTTGTTCTTCTAATACCCACAACTTCCACCTAACAAGGCAGCACCCTAATCTCAAGATTACAGACCATAGGAAGGAGAAACACCTCCTTTCCTCCTTGATGAATGTGACTAATGATGAAAAAAAAATTCAAGGTCCTCTGGTTTAAGAAGCTGATCTTTGGATATTAGCTTACATTCAGGTGGTTTTCCAGCTCCTACTTGCATGACTTGGCTTTCATTTTATGTAAAACAGGTATTGAGTAAAATACAAAACCAATGCTGCCAGTACATAGGTAGAATATAGAATGTTTGAAGTGTGACATCTACTTTCTCTAGGAAATTAAATAAGTTCCCCTAGTTATTTCTCTCTGTCTCCTACCGTATAATCTTTCTGCCTGTTGAAGCTCAGACATTGTTTGTATGCAGTGTATTTAACAACAGGCTACCTATTTAATATATTATCAAGGGACAGATGGATTATGCTCAGGTTTACAGTGCCATTTAATTCCTGTTTGTTCCTGAATTCTCCGTAAATATTATAACACCAGTCTATTAAAACAAAGGTGGGAATATGGACACAACTGCTTTTAGTGAGGTACCTGATACTTCTGTAATGTAGAATGATCCAAGAATCAGGCTACTCGGGGAACTTGGGCAGAAAATTCCTAACAAATCTGCATGTGAGTGAGTGTTAGACCACTCAGATGCTTTATGGATGTGGTTGGAAAGAGTAGACATGGCTGGAAAGAGGTCTCATTGCTATACTCAGAAACGGTATATCAAGCAAATTCAAGTTCCCCACAGTTAAGTACCAGCTCGTGCGAATTACTTTCTTGGATTTCAGTATTAAACTTAATTGCATCAGTTCCATCTAATTCTCATTTACTTTCATGAATTTATTGCTGAAATTAACTAACATTTCTTATCTTAATATAAATCAAAATACTACATACCTCAACACACACCCTCCCAGCTGTTAGTCCAGTTCAGACTGTAGACCAGAAAGTATGATTTTGCCACTACTTGGAAAAGTCCACAAACTTTGTCTTGACCTGACAGTGCAGGGTCTCAGGACTTGTCTGGGTTTGTCTTTGCCCGAGCTGAGTTTAGCCTGTTTTAACTGTTATAGTAATTGTCTAGTGGTTAGGTGACTATTATCCAGGTGACTATTTTAAACTTAATTGTGTGAATATAGAGTTCAAATAAACATATGCAATCGATAAGTCAAAATTATGAATTCTTTATATTAATTGGGTGGAGAATATATGTCTTGTAATGTTAAACTAATGTTATGAGTGAAGATAATCAGATGTTAGTTGGAAATCAGTAAAAAACAAGCAAACAAACAAACAAAAAGTAAGTGGGTTGTGTTAGAACAATGCATACAAATACCCCCAAGTAGGCATAGACTGAATTAAAGTAAAAGAAAACTCCAACATCAAAATCATATTCCTCTGGTAAAGAACTCAAGATGATGATGAATGCTGAACTTCCCCAACACTCTCATTCTTGAGGAAGGCTATACCTGTTGACCTCAGGACTAAGAGCAGCATTTAAATCATATGCATAACTCCAAAAAACCCAAACAGATACTAGAAAATGTGTGTAAAAATTCAGATTGTATTATTTATGAGTCTTTTCTGTAATTATAACATAGTTAATAACATTGTAACCAGAATAAAAATATTTTTTAAATATTCCCCATCCCCGTTTGCCGCTCAGGGGAAGGAGGTAGAGAAATTGGAAGAGGGCTCTTGTGTTTCAACCTGGCAGGCAGCTAAACATCACACAGCTGTTTGCTCAGTACTCCCTTCCCAGCAGGATGGAGGAGAGAATTGGGGGGAAAAAAAAGTAAAATTTGTGGGTTGAGATAAAGAGAGTTTAATAGGACAGAAAAGGAAGGGAAAAAAATAAAATAATAATGATAAAAAGATACACAAAACAAGTGATGAACAATGCGGTTGGTCACCACTCACCGACTGATGCCCAGACAGTTCCCGAGCATTGGCCCTTCCTGGCCAACTCCCCCAATTTGTATACTGAGCATGACATGGTATGGTATGGAATACCCCTTTGGCCAGCCTGGATCAGCTGTCCTGCCTGTGTCCCCTCCCAGCTTCCTGTGCACCCCCTGCCTTCTCACTGGCAGGTCAGCAAGAGAAGCTGAACAGTCCTTGACTGCTTGGCAATGACTAAAAACATCAGTATGTTATCAACATTATTTTCATCCCAAATCCAAAACACAACACTATGCCAGCTACTAGGAAGAGAACTCTATCCCAGCTGAAACCAGGACAGTATCCACCCCTTAGTCTGTACCATCTATGTCATGCCCAGGTCCCACACTTTCCAATACATTGTAATGAATCACTGCCACTTTTCTTGTTTTTTGATATATACACAAAGATACCATTCTCTTAGTTTATGGACCATCCCTCTAAAATGTCCATTGAGTTTATTTAGTCCATGACTTTGGGCTCCACCTGTCATAACAGTCTTTCAGGGCAGGAGAGATTGTGTGTGGTGTTGGATTTTTTCATGCTGAGGCCAGTTCTGGTTCCATCACCACTCCTTTTTATTCAGTTTCATTAAAGTCCATTCTTCATTAATCTGGGTGGTTCTTACTGTAATACTATTAATATGGTATACAGCAACCATTGTGGTAACGGCATACAATTTTATATAGCAATTAAGATCATATAATTAAAATCATTGGCTATTTTCCCCCAGAATCAAATCCCCTTGAAGTACACATTGGAATTCTGCATCCTGCCACATCACCCACCACACGCACACAGATCCTTGAGCAAAAAAAAACAACCCATGAATAGGTTTGCCCTTGTCCAAGGCAGGAATAACACAGACTGTCTTCCGCAGCATATATTTTACATGCACCACAGGGAGTTTATCCCCTCCTACAGTACATAAATGTTTTGATTGGGCAGGGCCGGCTCTATTAGTAGATCCTCTAGTGTTGACTAACCAGGTGGCTTTTGCTAAATGTTTATCCTAATGGTTGAATGTCCCACCACCCATTGCTCTCAGTGTAGTCTTTAACAGATCATTGTATCTTCCAATTTTCCTGGAGTCTGGTGTATGATAGGGGATGTGATATACCCACTTAATGCCATACTCTTTGGCCCAGGTATCTATGAGGTTGTTTGGGAAATGAGTCCTGTTGTCTAACTCAGTTCTTTCGGGGGTGCCATGTCACCATAAGACTTGCTTTTCAAGGCCCAGGATAGTGTTCCACGCGGTGGCATGGGGCACAGGATATGTTTCCAGCCATCCGGTGGTTGCTTCCACCATGGTAAGCACATAGTGTTTGCCCTGGTGAGTTTGTGGAAGTGTGATATAGTCAATCATGTGCTACGCCTCCCCATATTTATACTTCAGCTATCGTCCTCCATACCAGAGGGGCTTTAACTGTTTGGCTTGCTTGACTGCAGCACACGTTTCACATTCATGGATAACCTGTACAATAGCGTCCATGGTCAAATCCACCCCTCGATCATGAGTCCATCTATATGTTGCATCATCACAACACCAAATGAAAGTGGACAATTTACACACATAATCCACCCCTCGTACCTTCACCAAAATTATAACTGAAATTCCCCATGATCATTCCATTCTCTAACATTGCTCAGTCCATGTTCTGCCTGTTACCTCTCCCAATGACTATCCATATCTTGAATTCCTTGGGCCCCATATCAGGCACCAAAATGGACTGTGGTGGGTTGACCTTGGCTAGATGCCAGGTGCCCACCAAAACCACTCTATGACTCCCCTTCTGAGCTGGACAGGGGAGAGAAAATGTAACAAAAAGCTTCTGGGTCGAGGTAAGGCCAGCGAGAGATCACTCACTAATTACTGACACAGGCAAAACAGACTCGACTTGGGGAAATTAATTTAATTTATTGCCAAATAAATCAGACTTAGATTTATTTGGCAATAAATAGAGATAAGTAGAGATAATGAGAACTAAAACCAAATCTTAAATCACCTTCCCTCCACACCTCCTTTCTTCCTGTGCTCAACTTCACTCCCAATTTTCTCTACCTCCTTCCCCTAAGTGGTGTAAAGGGACAGGGAATGGTGGTTGTAGTCAGTTCATCACATGTTGTCTCTGCCACTCTTGCCTCCTCAGAGGGAGGGCTCCTCACACTCTTCCCCTGCTCCAGTGTGGGATCCCTTCCACAGGAGACAGTCCTCCACAAACTTCTCCAAAATGAGGCCTTCCCACAGGCTGCAGTTCTTCATAAACTGCTCCAGTCTGGGTCCTTTCCATGGGCTGTAGTCCTTCAGGAACAGACTGCTGCAGCATAGGTCCCCCACAGGGTCACAAATCATGCCAGCAAATCTGCTCCAACATGGGCTCCTCTCTCCATGGGTCTACAGGTCCTGCCAGGAGCTTGCTCCAGAGTGGGTTTCCCACGAGGTCACAGCCTCCTTCAGGCACCTGCCTGCTCTGGTGTGGGGTCCTCCATAGTCTGCAGGTGGATATCTGCTCCACCATGGACCTCTATGGGCTGCAGGGGGACAGCCTGCCTCACCATGGTCTTCACCAGGGGCTGCAGGGCAATCTCTGCTCTGGCACCTTGGGCACCTCCTGCCCCTGCTTCTGCACTGGCCTTGGTGTCTGCAGAGTTGTTTCACATATTCTCACTCCTCCTTCTGGCTGCAAATTTCTGTTGACATTTTTTCCACCCTCCTTCTTAAATATTTTATTCCAGAGGCACTACCACCATTGCTGATTAACTTAGCCTTGACCAGTGGCGGTTCCATTTTGGAGCCGG
Source organism: Phaethon aethereus (assembly GCF_964289735.1). NCBI lineage: Eukaryota > Metazoa > Chordata > Aves > Phaethontiformes > Phaethontidae > Phaethon > Phaethon aethereus. The sequence goes on along the minus strand of NC_138575.1, from coordinate 170,455,970 downwards.
CTGGCATTGGCTCTGTTGGACTACTGGGACAGCTTCTCACACAAGCCACCCCTGCAGCTCCCCTGTTGCCAAAACCTTGCCACACAAACTCAATACAATGTGTATTTTAATTATACTGCTAACACTTTAATTAACAACAAATTCTTAGTTCTGCATAGCCCTGTTCACTTCATCCCATAACAAGATCTTTACTGTAGCAAGATACGTGAATAATGTGTTGAACATTTCAACATTACTGGATCATCAGCTTTTGTAACATAAAGTATTCTAGATCTTAATTTAAACAAACTAGAAATCTTCCCCATGTATCTCATCAAATAAGTAAGTGCCCTCTGAAATAAAGACAGTCATTAATAAGCAAAAAATTAAATTTATGCTTTTTCCTTACAAGGTTTATGTTACATTACTCGTGTTTTAGCACTGAGGAATACCAGAGTTAAAGACCTATGGTAAATATCATCTAAAGATTCATATGAATACTTGCTATTCTACTATTTTACTAGTCCTCAGAATGACTCATTGGTCCACATTATTAAGACAGTTTGATATAAAATAACTTTTACAAGAAGAAATCTTTTAATTCACACTGTGGGATTAAATTGACAAACTGGACAGTAACTCTTTCATTTTGAAAGACTTCTAATGGTGGAGCATCCTATACAATCATTGAAATGCCTAGAGGTCAGCTAAACTAAATCCCAAAAGCACAGGACTAGCCTAAGTAATTCATGCTTCAAATGACCCAGAAAATATATCTGTTTAGATGTCTGTAGTCTTGTCAGCCATATGTTATTATTTAAAAGAAACGTGATTAATTATCAGCCAGAAAGAAGATACTTCAACCTGTGCTTAAAGAGGTAGGCAACAGCAAATTAAAAAAAAAACAACCAACCAAACAAAAAAACCAAACCAAACCAAAAATAAAAAAACACTCAAACTGTTACTTTTCATTCCACTTGAAAAAATACAATCCAATCAATGATTATTTTACTCTCAGGAATTTATATATGTCGATCTCCTATGGATTTAAATTTGTCTTGGTGCTTGTATATTTGAGCTAGAAGTTAATGTTATTCTAATCTTTCTGCTTCTGTAGAAAGCCTGGTGAATAAGATTCTGTTTACATTCATATTTACGAATACATCTTGAATCAGCCGGAATTGGCTGGATGATGGAGAATCATATTAATGAAGAAATAATTTGCTGTATGAAAAAAAAAGTTAAACTGTTTATTTAACTAGCTATGCAGATGCTTAAAAAGAGAACTACATAAAGATTGACCAAGAAAATTCATTACTCATGCTAAAATACTGCATCAATTCTTTCAGAAAGGGGAGTAACAAATGGAAACGTTTGTAATTTGGAAATTCTTGTGTATGGAGATCTCTAGAAACTCCAGTACCGTAGATACAAGGTTATAGCATCCTTGTCTCCCAGTTATCCTGACATTCTGACCCTGCCAAAATGCACTTTAGCTCTCTCTTCACATGTATATCAGGCAATGTATGGAGACGGTGCCTACTTGGATCTTGTCATGAAGTGTAGTTGGGATGTTACTAGTGGGACTCTTTGAAGACTATGACTTTGCATATGTCCTAGAGTGCACTTGACCCAAAGTGTAAGCCATTGTTGAATAATTTTATAAGGTATATTGTTATAAGTAGCAGATGGTGATAACAAGCTGTTATCAATGTTTTTTATCTCTATATATGTTTACACATACACACATACATATACGTCTTTTAATAGACCATTATTTTTAAAGAGCAAACTATTCAATGACATAAAACAAGGATACATGTCTGACTAGGTTATGCAAATAGAACTTTAGTTACACTATCAGGAAAAAACAATATGTAGGCTGTTAAAAAAAAGTGGGAGATTGCTAATAGGGCCCTCCAAAAATGCAGACCCAATGTGATAGCAGAAAACCTGAAAGTGCATGCACAGAAGGCTAATAAGCCCCAAGAGGTATAAGCACTAATCACCAACGGTCAGTTACTTGTCAGTAGCAAGTGAACCTTTGCAACCTAAGTAAAAACAGTTTTAGAGATGAGCTAGGTACGCTTAGTTATCTTTTCTTCATAGCTTATCCCTAGACTGCTTTTGTTTGGTTTACAAGGTTGCATTTGCTAGTGATAAGTAATCAACCATTTGTGACTAGTATACATAAATAAATACAAAAATGACCCTAAGCAGAGTCAATACAAGAACACAGAACTTAGCATCATCATCAGACTCTTCAAGGATAAGAAGAAGACACTCCCACAACAAACGTTATATTCCTCTCTATAAAGGAGTCCAGACACTCACCATTGTTCTCGTTCCCCGGGAAAAAAAAAAACACAGAGTGACTGGGTAAGGATGACTATGTTACCAAAGAGGAAGACAGCAGAAGTGTATGGATAACTATTTCAGCTGTTATCATTGATACTTTCTCTGTAGTGTCTTTTTTTTTAATTCCCTTCCCTTTCTGTAATGATCGGAACTGCGATAATAAATAATTCTTTGATTAAACTGTTATGGTTTCAGTTAGACTGCAACAGATTTTTGGTTTCACATATAAGAAGTGTTTCTGTAGCCCACATATACTACATGGGTTGATCTGGTCCACTCCCTGAGTACTGGTTATTAAATCTGACTACAACTGGAAACATGCCAAAAGAAAGAATAATTCAGAAAATCTGTAATTTGTTGCAGAATAAGCAATACGTTACTTTAATGGAGGCAGTTTAATGGATTGTATATAACAGCAAGGGGACAATGAAAAAAGGCCAGTACACAAAATCATGACTTTAAATAATTGTAATGAATGTTTTTTTCCCCAGACCGAGAAAATACATATTTTTGTGTCAATTGCCAAGCTGTCTTTTTTAATCTTCTAAACCAAGAGGCTAGCTCACAGAAGTCAAACTTTTCCCTCTTTTCCATACACATATTCTGTTTTCAGAAGTGTCTACTGTTTTATAGTTCGTTGTATTGTTCTTTTGCACCTCTGAAATTGGACATAGTGAGCCTGGGACAAGGAAAAATGGATCACTCCAATAGAAAAATGAAGGAGGAATGGATACATGAATGGAGTGATGAGGCAGAAAGCAGGACCCTGTGGGTATTGTAGAACTTCATCCGTGAAGAAGACTGCAAATTTCTGAGCAGCTGAAGTGAAGGGTTGAGGAGCTGAATGGAAGAAAAACATCTAATGGAGAACTGAGTTTATAGGAAAGAAAATGAGTTACCGGAAATAACGCTGAAAAGGGAGAAGATTTGTATCTAAATGAGAAAGTCAACATAGGTTTGTGATTAAAGTGAAGTTCACTGATGTTAAACCTCTCCTTAGAACACAAAATGTGAAGTCAAGGAATTACCTCATACCTTACTGTCAGGGAGAGAGCTGTCTTTAATTAGAAATCCCTCAGGGGAAAATAAATGAATAAAGAAACAAACAAATGGGTCAGGAAACCACTGCAAAGAGTCGGCACTTTGCCACCTCTCTTGTTTCCTAGTTGGTTCACAATTGCCTGTATTTGGTAATTTCTAGGGCACTGCAGAAAATACTTAAATGGTAAAGTTTTGAGAGATGCTTGAGTGTGCTTTACCCAAGGATAAAGAGATGGAAAATTTTTTTGTGGATTGTTGAATTATGTTATTTTTCAATGTTTCTAAGAGTTTAACTATCATTAATGAACTCTTCTGTTGCAGCTACATATGTCTCAAAATAAGCTTAATATTATGAGCTGGTTGCTGTATTTATTCTTTGTGAAAAGATGAAAAAATGTTTTTATCTGGGTAAAACAGTTGAGTTTTTTAATTTTCATTAGTAATACACCCTATTTTAAGTTAAATTTTTAGAAGAAATCGAATATGGGCTTTTTTGGTTTACCACATGGAATATTTTGGAAAATAGAATGTGGAAGTCAACAATCTTTCATTAATCAAGTTTTGAAGATCTTGTTTGTTAGAGGAATAATTATTTCTATCACAATACCAGTCAAAGTTGTTTAAAATACAAACATTTTCATTTCAAATGTCGTGGCCATTATTTTATATTTCATGGTCAAACTTCTGTGGGACAAAGATGCAGTAGACATGGAAATGCATGTTGGTAAACCTGACCTTCCCCTTTTAAGATGACAGTTATCATTCCAGTCAGCTATTATTCTGGAGGGGAGAAAACTCTGATCCAAAAGCAGAAGGGCCTTAGGTTCTGTAACCTTCCAGCTCATGCATGTCTGCTGTGTGATATGGCCTCATGTTAAACTGTCCTCAGGGATCTCTTAGTGCGTTACAAGATGTGAATGACTTTGCTTGCTGCTACTAAACTAAATCATTTCTGAGAGTTACCATTGCTGTGCTTTATCAATGTGGTGTTTCTTGGTGTTTCTGCTATCTTTCCAACACTCGCTCATCTCATTTTCTTTTAGGATAAGGAGTATGTTAATGTCTTCCTTTTTTTTTTTTTTTAATTTGTTTAATGTGGAAAAGAATGCATATATTATTTCTGTGTACCACCAGCACTCCTCACATGACTATTTCTCTTCAATTACTAGCTCGTCATTAGGTGGGGCAAAGAATGCACATTGGTATGTAACGCATTAACATAATAATTCTGTTTTCTTTAAAATTGTCTGTTACCATAATTTTATCATAATCACAGAACTCTTGTCGGTATTTTTCATATGAACATTAAAATTCTTCTTTTAATGTATGTTATCTTTCTCTTACCAAATACTTCGGTCACAATACATGTTGTAAGATACATTCATGCTGCACTATTTTATGCAAACCATTTCAGGATTAATTTTCTCATGCTTTTATTAATGTAATACAATGTCATGTTCTCTTTCTTGGGGCTGATAATAAAGGGATTTCTGCTTTTTGATTATAGGTGTTCCACTGCAGGATCAGTTGAAGTTTGTAATGTTGCATAATGGTATTTACACATCAGCAGGAAAATAATTCAAGTTACCTTTCTTCAGTATTTATGTATTGAATTTTCTCCCCTTTTGTATATATGAAATTGTGTATCTCTTAAAGAGGATTTCATCATTTATCTTCAGGGAGAGATTTTTGAAAGCACATTACAAAATGTGCAGGCCTGCCTGATAACACAGTAGAACTCCACTATTGTATACAAAAAGCTGGAGGTCAGGTACGCAATTTCATGTGATTTCTGTGTGCCAACACTTTGGTTGTTCGGTGATAGCGGGTTATCAAGAGTCCAATATTGTCCTTATTGAAAACATGAATAAAACTGGGTTGACCCTTTCAACTGAATTAGCCTTTCTAATGACCAGATATGAACATATACCTATATATATATTTTTAATTATATATACACAAACAGATTTATATTTCTGAGGAGATACTAACCAATGTCTATTCTTGCTGAACTCCAGAAGGGATGGCAGAGTTGGCTCCTGTGCAAAACAGATTAAGTCTTGTCTCAGTTTTTACGTATTCATTAATTAGACTCATTTTGCAGCTATCTAAAAATGGATATTTTAATCCTTTCACTAGATTTGCAGCTCTCACATTCAAAACTGCTGCATCATTCTGAATAATCTTTCAGGACTCAATTCAATTTCTTTGAATAACTATTTTAATTATTTTAAGAGAATGACTTTAAAAGAAAAGAAACATGCTGTGTCTCATAAACTCTTAGCAACAGACAAACTATTATATTGGTTGTAGTCACAATATCATTTCTTTCTTCCCCATCCTTTCGTTTGGTTATATCTGTGCCAAGTCTTTGCAGTGCTCTCTGGTGCCTTTTTCAAATCTTTCTGTGGACATTTGACCATTCCTTTTTCTTAGACTTTTTTAAAGTAGAAATTTCTGTGCTTCCATGCATCTGAATCTCACCAGTGTTTGTTGGAACTGTTCTCCCATTACCATTTTACTACATATGTGTTTCTTTCTTTTCTACAGAAACAGAAGTGCTGCTGAATTTTCTTCTTTTTTTTTTTTTTAGCTAGTGAGCTCCTTTAAAAGCCTCCAGTTGCTTAGGGCAGTATCAAAGATTCTGTGTATGCTTGGAAGCTTCCTTCACATAAGAGAAAAGAATCAAAACATAGAATTACTGACAACATATCAAAGCAGTACTGCAACATGGCCTACTGGGAAAAAGTATCTTCTGGAAGATTATTAAAAATGCTTATGAAAACAAGGAGTGAGGTAACCAGAATTATTTTTTCTGGTGAATAAATCTTATTTCTAACATATCTCAATAACAGAACAAATATAAAACTAAAATATTAACAGCAAAAATGTCAAGGTCATTCTAACCTAAGGCAAGCACAGCTGGAATCAACTTTTTAAAGAAAAATGAATGAAAAGAAAAAAGTAACCTCGAATCAGCTATGTCTGTAAATCAGTTTATCTCTTCACTAAATCATATGTAAAAATTGTATAAATACCAACAAAATCTGCCAAGAGCTTTGAAAATTCTCTGCTGGTTCCTGTTATACAAAATGGTGTCAAAGATACTGAAAATAATCGGATTGTGCATATATTTTTAGTAAGAAATTTATCCTCATTAATCTTCCATAGATACTATTAGTAATCGGTATAGATTTTTATTTTTCTTATGTTAACAGAACAGTGGCTTTATTATTTTATTGCTTGTGTATTAGATATTTTTAGAAGCTTTCTTGCTGCTGCAGTTAATAAAATGAGTGTCACCAAAAAACTGGGAAGGTGTCTTCGTACATTCCTTTTTTTTGTTGCTTATTCTATTTTCTTAGTGAGTATGTTATGAAAAGCTAGGTAAGGAAGGAGAAAAAAAAGAAGTAAACTAACTGTTAGAGAAAACAATCCTGAAATTCGATGTTATTCATTCTGGTGCAATTCAGTGGCCAGAAGAGAGACAAGGATAGTGAAAAAGAAACATGGTGAAAATTCCCAGAATACTGATTTTAATTTTTTTTTTTAAATTTCTGGGAAAATTTGAGGGAAAAAATTACAGGGCAATTTTTTATCGAACTCCTACACAAATTTCAAATGGAAAACAGTAAAGCTTTAACATGTATGATATCTTTAACCACCTCATCACAGTCACATTTCCCCTAGTTCTATTACATTAAACTGCTGGTTTGAGGTAAATTTATGGTTTCTGCTAATGTGTCACACACACCATCCTTTTTACTGAGCTCACACATGTTTGTGAAGAAGAAGGCAAGAATATCGATAAGAATAAAAATCTATGACAAATAGTAATTTAAAAAGTAGCCAATAGTAATATAAAGACAAAAGTGAACAGATTAACAAAATTAAAATCAGTAACAGAGGCACAGAAGAAAATGAACTGGTTGAGATCAGATGGGTAATAAGAGGGAGAGTGACATCATGCTATAGAAATGCTTATTAACAATTCAGCACTGTCCAAGTTGATAGATTTCAAAGCTGACATAAAACCATAAACAGAAAAAAAATTTGTATAAGATGTCTTGAAGTATTATAAGCTTTGCCTTAACTATACCAGCTACTTCTTGTTTTTATTAAAAGTTGAAAAGGGCTGTTTTGTTCGCACTGTCACTAGAACTAGCATTAGCTGTGGAAAAGGTCAGAAGACAAATGATAGCTACAGGGTCTCATTTTTTAGAACGGGTAACAAAATAAGATTTGCTCTACTTTTTTCTTATTATTCCAGCAACAGACAATGATCTGTGTTTACTGGCAGGCAGAGTTTTATTTTTGAAGGCAGAGGACTGACTGATGCAGAACTTCAAGGTTATGACAGTCTTGTAAACAGTACTGTTTTTTGTAAGCTTTCTTTTCCTTCTTCCCGCCCCCAGTTATTAGTGGGTGAGTTGCTGAATCTGAACTCAGATATATGTGTTACAAGGACAGAATTGAGCTAATCCAGCAAGGATGTTATATTAAGATTGGAGATTTTAAACCTGTTTTAATCTCGTGAGATAAAACCTTCAAAAGCAAAATATATCCAAGCCTTGTACTGTATTTGCCTACTGCAGGGTTTTTTCTCACTTCCTAGATAACATCTGATACAAAACATCTTTAGAAAGACAGTGCATTAGTATAAACAGGCAAATCCCTAATCCAGTACAATGATTTAAATACCTAGCACTATTTCACCATTTCTGGTTTTGTTCCTTTCTTGTTGGCAGCAGTAGTTACTAATAAGTGGTTATTAGCCTTACTTATTCTCCTAAAGAAAGATTGTCTTGTTCTTCAAGCAAACTGTGAAGGATTCCACAGCACCAAATTCAAGTGCAGCCTTCACTGTCTAGTTTGCCACAGCAAAATAGAAGTGGCTTTGAGATGCTAGTACTCATAGCAGAAAGGAATCTGTGAACACCTGGTTTGATGACTTCTTCGCAGCTAAGACTATACTACAGCAATATTAGTGGTAAAGTTCTTGGTAGATTACTCATCTGCAAAACTGCTTGCTGTTAATATGACTACTTTTGTCCCCTGTCATATGAGTTCTGATATTAACAGAAAGATTCTGTCTTCATAATACAACTTGCCAATTCCTGATTGGCCCATTATGAACAATGAGCATCTGTCAAGCACATAAGAAATTCAGTTTTGTGAATATTTGTATTAGAACTAAAGCCATGTAAGCTTTTATGAATCAAACAAATGCAGTTAAATCTGAGAAAATAATAAATACATTTCTATGACTCTGAAGCTAAGAACTTTCTCAATTTTAAAGCCTTTTCCCACACTGCTCAGTGCAGTAAGCAGAGTTGTAGCTGGTAACAGGGCCCCCCAGTGCTTTTGTCAAGGGGAGAGCTGGGCCTGATGGGTTCATCCAGCAGATGAACTCCTCATAATGCTGACCGAGGCCAGTCAGAGACAGGGGCCAGAGATAGGGGTGGGCACAGGTACCACAACATCACCACTGCGCCAGGCTGGGGTTCTACTGGGCCTTGGACATGGGGGATGTCCTAGGTGAGGCTCATCAGGGAGAGTGAGGGTGAGTGGTGTCCTTGGCACTCTGACAATTTGGTGAGATAGCATTTCCCTGTGGATCCTGATTTGAACATCTAAGTTAGATCTACCCATGATCTTGTTCTTGCTGCCTTTCCATCTACCTTAACTATTCTCATCTATATTATTTTGATATGCAGTAAAACATAATAAATACTGCATATAAATGGCACTATTTGTAAAATTGCCTAAAAGCAACCTAGCATTATTTCATATCTGCTTTGACCAACAGCTATTTATTGTTTTCCTTCATTTGTAATAGGTTCTGTTGAACATCATTAGGGTTTTATTTTGTCATTTGATATCAAAGGCAGAAGTGTGTGTACATTCATACACTTCTCAATGTTTTTAATGGTCCACTGCTAGTATTTAAAGAAAAATACTCCTTTTTGTTTCTTTGGGTTTTTTTCTTCTTCTTTTTGGGGGTCCTTGTACATCTGTAATAAGGCTTCATTCAGCTTTATTATTATCCCTAGCAGATACAGAATCTTTGGTTAAGGGCTTCATCGCATAAAGTATTTACTATTGTAATCCTTTGTCAATGAGACTTTTTTATCAGTCCTTCAGGCTATATAGAAATGCTGCTGTTTGAAATTAGACTAGCACAAGATTAAATCAGAGAAAGATTAAATCTCAGTATTTTTGTCTGATATCCATGAATACATAACAAGTTTTGTACTAATGTAAAATATTTCCTGCAAAAATGTAAAACTCTGTGTAAGCCCTATCCTTCAAAATTATAAAGTAAAAAAAAAAAATTAAGAAATACATATGAATTCAGTTTTCCTTATCAATACATCGATACATTCAAATATGTGACGGATCATGATAGTAAGAAAGGCCCCAAATATTGTGTTACAGTAACTAGTGCTGAAATGAAATTGATTATTTTTTTTCCTACTGCTGTTTTCAGTCAATTTTTTAATTGTGTGCCTTAATTTTTCTTTCAATTTTCTAAGTGTTAGAGACAGTTTAATTCATGTTCATACAAAAATAATCCACAATTGGTTATGTATATGCTGTGCAATTTCATTTGAAACAGACTTGAAACCAATTTTTGGTTCGTTTGTTAAGATTGGGGAAAAAAGCAAACAAATTAGACATAATAAGTCCATAATTTTATTAATTTAAAATATTTGGAAAACATAGCCAAGAAAAAATAGAGCCTGTGCAGATATGTTCTTCCTTTTTACAAAGCAAGTCAATTTTTAAGTTCCATGTTCTTTTCCTACCAAACTGTATGGAAGATAAACCTACTCAGAAAACAAGGAGAGTTTGGCCTTGCTTTTTCCCTACATTGTTCATCAGTAGTATCAGGTTCATTATTACTCTTGAGGTGATGGGAAAGGATATAAGAAATTATTTAGCAGGTTAATTTTCAGTTAAAAGAAATCTTATCACAAAGTTCTTCTCTTAATTTTTGTAAGTATTATTTATCCTATAACAACCAGACTCCACTGTTACGAGAGTACTATTACAATGTGTCTTCTATGCATCATCCTTCACCATCTGACAGAACTGCTTTCACAGCACAGGCAAGCTTGGCTGAAATATAATTTATTTCACAAAACCAAGAGGTGGAAAATTAATCATAAAACTAATAGTTTACTCTCTTCATGAGGGGGACATCTTAGACTCAGCAGGCTAATTGGAACAGCTGTGTCATGTGTCATATGCTCTCCCCTCCCCAAGGTATTGTTTCTCAAACTTCTCAAATAAATTTCGCTTTCTTTCTGAAAGGCTATGAAAACACCTAATGGGGGAAAAAACCTTTTTCCTTTCTAATGATGAAGTAGAGAACACTTGTTAAATGACTGTGAACAATGAAGAAGACACAGAGGAGATGGGCACAAAAGATGTACTTCTGAAGCTCAGGGAAGAAGTAGGGAGTGACTATTGTAAAGAAAGCTGAATTTATCTCAACACAAAGGGGACCAGAAGGTGGCCTTTATTTTAGATAATGGCTGTATCAGCTGAGTGGATCTACTGGTCATATAACGGCCTTCCCAGAGTTAATCAAAAAGCTGTGAATGTCTTCCTGAGCTAGCTATGCTGGAATGGGTGAAATGTATATGTGTCTCAAACTAACATAGAGTATCAGAACAGCAAGACCAAAATGAACTTTGAAAAAAGCAAAGGGCTTGAGCTGTCTTCAACACACATATTCCTTCCTAGTAATTGGGGATGCCCAGCATGGTGAATATGAACATATAAAGACTAGTAAAAAGCATGCAAAAGCTAGAAACACAGAAATATAGAGACATGCCCATATAGAAATATAGTCTCCATGCACACAACAATGGGGTTAGGAAAGCCAAAACCCATGTGGAGTTGAATCTGGCAAGGGATGTGAAAGGCAACAAGAGGGCCTTGACAGGTAAATCAGTAGCAAAATGAAGAATAGGGAAAATATGGGCCTACTGCTGAATGGGACAAGGAATCTGGTGCCAAAAGAAATGGAAAATGCCAAGGTACTCATTGCCTTCTTTGCCTTGGTCTTCACTGGTAAGATTCATCTTTGCTGTCGGAAAGTCCGCAGTAATGAAAACAACCTTGGTGGAGAAGGATCAGGCTAGGGTACATTTCAACAGATTGGATGTACACAACTCCCTGAGACCTGTTATTGTGCACCCACAGGTGCTGAGGGAACTGGCCAATGTCATTGGCCATGTTCTGTAAATGTGTGGAAGGTGAGACTGTCTGCTTCTCTGAGATTATCCAGTCAAGGACCTTTTCAATGCAAAGGGGATAATAAATAAAGGGGGAAGCAAAAACAGAGACACAAAGCTGAAAGACAAGGGATAATGTAGACAATTTGAAAGGCCAAAAGCCTCCAGTAACTAATTGAGGGACCATTAAGAAACTACAGGCACAGCTCCAGAGAGGACAAAGGTGACTTTGTAACCAATAAGAAGGAAGGGAAAAAGAGGAACAAGAGGGTATTTGGCGGGGGAAGATGTGAGACTGTGCAAAACATAAAAAGGAATATTTAGAGGTATAGGACTGGGGAGAAGCAAAGTAAGGAATAAACAAAAAGAGGTATAAAAGGTACCAGTCACACTGTGGCCAATCAGTATGCTTGACTGCTAGCCTACCACCTGATCATTGCAGTCACTCCTATCTTCTTATTAAATCTGTCCTTTAACTATGTGTCATCTCACTCACTACCCATCTATGTGTGCTAGGACTAAGTGCTAGCTACTTGCGGGACCAGTGTGAGTGGATGTAGACCACCTACAGGAGTTAGATAGGGGATGTAGGTTCCCCCCAGGCCTGTGGTGCCAGTAACTGGAGCAAGTAGATTCTCAGCGTCAGTAGTTGGAGATGCCATAGCTCTCCTGAGCATGTCATAGAATCATAGAGTCACAGAATCATAGAATCATTGAATGGTTTGGGTTGAAAGGGACCTTTAAAGGTCATTCAGTTCCAACCCCGCCTGCCATGGACAGGGACACTTTCCACTAGATCAGGTTGCTCAAAGCCTCATCCATCCTGGCCTTGAACGCTTCCAGGGAGGGGTCATCCACATCTTCTTTGGGTAACCTGTTCCAGTGTCTCTCCCCATTTTTCCTGTAGGGCCTCTCTGAATACTGGAAAGTTGTTATAAGGTCTTCCCAGAAGCGAAGTCCTCATATGGAAGGTGCCCCAGCCTCCTGAGGCCTGTGCTACAGATTTTGTACCCAGAATGCTAGCTACTGGGCCAGCCAGTGTGAGTGGTTTGGATGCCAGCTACTGGAGACCAGGCATGTAGGTGCCCCGGGGTTGTAAAGTCAGCTACTGCAGAAAGTGAGGCAGTGTCAGGTTCAGCTACTGGGAGGGACCAGGGTGGGTGAGGTGAGTGAGGGGCTCAGTGCCAGCGGCTGGAGCAAGATCGTGGGTCACAGCCCGTGTGCCTTATGCTGGCTGATTGGGTGCGAACGTCTATATCTTCTCCATACCTGGTGTATGTGGGGTGTGCATGTATATCTGCCAGCAAACTTCTAGCTGGGCCAGCTGGCAAGCAGTGGAGGGCCTGGGTGAATCATTAGGTACCAGATGGGCAACATTCCATGCTGGTATGCCCAGAGGGACTTGCAAATGTAGAGTGCATGTGGGACAAGTGCGTGAGTGTTGTGTGTTTGCAGAAAGCACCAAGCTGGACCAGTTGGCAGGTAGGGGACCAATGCAGTGGTTAAGAGGCTCCAGGATCCAGGCAGGTGTGCCAGGCAGGCAGAGGGGTGTGCTAGTGCTTGAGGGATCTGTGAATGTGCATGTGCTTGTGAACCTGAAGGGTGTCCTGTGTGTGCCTGCACTAGTGACCTTCAATCCTGACCAGCCAAAGAGGAGGAAGGGGACTTGGCTGTCCACACTCATGCTTTATGGGAGTCTAGTATGTAGACAGCCATGTCAGTGTCCTTTGTGTTTGTGTGTGCATGTGTGTGCATGTGTGTCTGGGATGCATGTTCAGCTTCACTACTGTTTGAACCTGCAAATGGGAAGGCAGCAGTTGTGTTCAAGGCCTGGGTCCCCAGGTGCACCAAGCAGGTGTCCAGCTTCCTTGCTCCAGGAGGAAGTCCAGGGCCTGGAGCTGGTGGAGGTGATGGCTGCTTCTGGCATCCCTTAACAAAATGGTTGTGCTGCCATTCAGAGGAACCTCGGTGAGCTGGAGAACTGGGCCAAGAGGAATTTTAATTTTAATTTTTCAATAAAGGGAAATGCAAAGTCTTACACCTGGGGAAGATTTACCCCATGCATCAATAAAGGCTGGGGGCCAACAGGCTGGAAAACACCTTGGCAGAGGAGGATTGGGGGTCCTGGTGGACAATAAACTAACAATGATCCAGCAATACACACTTGTGGCAAAAGTGGTCATCAGTGTCCTGGGCTGCATTAGGAAGAACAAAGCCACCTCCACCACAGGAGGTGATCCTTCCTCTCTACTCAGCACTGGTAATGCCACATCTGGAGTGATGTGTCCAGGTCTGGGTTCTCCAGTACAAGAAAGACATGAACTAGAGTGAGTCCAAAGAAAATCCAATAAGATCGTTAAGGGACTGGAGCACCTGTCATACAAAGAGAGGCTGAGAGAGCTGGGACTGTTTAGCCAGAAAAGAAGGCTCATGGGGGATCTTATTAGTGTATATAAATCCTTGAAGGGAGTGTGTAAGGAAGATGGAGTCCAGTGACAGGACAAGAGGCAATAGGCACAAATTGACATACGGGAAATTCTGTTTTAGCATCAGAAAAAATCTTTTTTACTGTAATGGTGACCAAATTCTAGAACAGGCTGCCCAGAAAAGTTGGGCAATGAAGTCTCCATTTCTGGAGGTATTCAAACCTGACTGGACACAGCCATGAGCAACCTTTTGTAATTGATCTTGCTCTCAGCAGAGCGTTGGACTAGTTGATCTCCAGAGGTCCCTGCTGATTTTAACTATTCTGTGACTCTGTTATTCTAAATGAAGATATCCTAAACCAGTAATTTTCCTCAATATTACCAACTTTTCTTTATTTTTATTTTTCACATTACTCAGTGAGGTTGGAATTCCTAAAAAGCATAGCAGTGAAGTTATGCCAAAGAGAAATATGTGAAAGAGGACACAATACCTACGCAAGAGAAAACACTGTGAATGTCATGAGAAGAACATTAAAAGCAATCTCAGAGTCAAAATAATTTACCTGCTCTGAAGTATAATGTAAATCGAACATTGGTTAAGATTTTGCCTTTTCTAATTTGAGGCAATTTCCAATGCATGCTTGTATTGAACATTATCATTAGCTGATGACTTTATGTCTGTTAAAATTCTTGAGTTATTGTGCTCTATTCCACTATTAATAAGTGTCAGTGCCAAATTACCAGCTATTACACTAAGTAATGTAATGTATGCAACTATACACACATATATAAGAGATTTATAGGAAGACAATCAGAACCTAATCAGCAGGAAATAAGATCACTGACCCTGAGAGAAGAGTTATATGAAACACATTTGACGTATTTAAAATTATGCTATGTGGAGTGGAAGAAAACAATTTAATTTTATTTTCATTCATGTACAATTGCATCAGTTGAACTAAAGAAAAACAAAAGGAGGAAAAATACCAACTCAAAAAGCATGCTGTCTTCCAAAATTTTCATCATTTCAAACACATTTCAAAAATCGTTCCTGTAATCATTCAGTCTGTCCAATATGCATGTTGAGAAAAAGGTTGGCTAACTTAAGTGTCATCAGGACACTTTTGATTGCTTTATTTAGGTTTTTCTTCAGATAATATGGCAAATAAACTTACTTTTCATCATGCAAGATATGGAGGAAATCACTCTACATAGCTGGCTGGCATTTTTGCAGTTTTTTGACATTTTGCTTTATTCTGGAGGTGGAGATGTTAGCTCTCTTTCACTGAAATATCAGATATTAGACACTGCTTAAGACCACAAGAAAGAATAAGAACATAAAAAATACAAGTGACATCCTCACCCTGACAGAGAATGAGTCAAAACTGTGCAGCACAGGTTAAGCAGGTTTACTGATTTGGGTCTGCAAGCAGTGCAACCACCTATCTGTGTCAGAAACTTAATACCATATCTAATGAAACTGTCATCTATACTGTTCTTTTAATCAATGCATGCTTATGTAAAAATCTCCAATACTATGCAATCATGGCCAACAAAGGATCTGAGACACCCAGACAGAGCTGTCAAGTACAGCACAAGGTTTATAAGAGATCTTCATCTTCCTGAAACAGAAATTGGAGGACAGTTAAAATAGCAAGGACAACTTCTCAAATGGTACTAAATTGTTTTCTATGACTAAATGAATGCTACCCATATAGATACATCTGCATGTAGAGTTCTTAGTCAAAGTCTTAGTATATTAGACATCCCCAAAGGTTAGCACATAGATACAGCAAAGATGCCTGCATGGACCTAGGTCCTTCTAGAACAACATTAGGTGGATGCTTCATATACTCTAGGAAATCTCAAATGACACTAGGGGTGTGTGTGTTTAAGCCACCGAACAGCCATAGATATGTACAGGCTTTCTACACAGCGTGATTCTACAAACTGTGATTCAGTTTGAGATTATAATAAATGTGTGTATGTGAACTAGATTTTACCCTCCTTTCATAATCAATGCAGATCTGATCAGTATTGTCACTAAAGTCTAGAAAACAATTTAATTCACCCTTATATTGACATTTAGGAGCAGGATTCAGTTTCCCTAAAGACAGATGTCTGTTGAAACTTGAGATCTTAAACTGCCTTCGGTGTATTATAGAGGACTTGTCTCAAGTGTTGTAGAGAGAATATCGGTGCTGAACAGACTTGCGCATTCCTTTACTCAGTTATGCTCCCAAAATTAATCATTCTATTTTGAATTTTTATTGTGTTAAACTTAGCTGTGTGAATCCAGCCTGTGTTTCTAGAAGAAGCACGAATGGCAATGAGCTCCCCTAGTTTTTCATGTAGTTGTTTTCCCCTAATAATTTTTCAAATAGAACTGCACAGGTCTAATCATATGCACTCTCCAAATATAAAACAAACAAACAATCAAACAAACAAACATCCTCTTAACTTTCCCTACAGATTAGGGAGAAAGACTGGCTACCCTTTTTCATTTTTAGAACCTACTTACAACATCTAAAATTTCTAGAAATCGGATGTTGATCTGAATACATGTAGTTGTATGTGTAGTGCACAATATACACCTCAGTGTTTCAGGAACACGTAACAGTTGGTGAGCCTTGTAAAAACATATTCAGTTACACAAGCACACCAAGGAGCACATTTGCAACTCTATTCTATGGGGAATTTCAGTTTGCCTAGTTTCTCTTGAGCAAAGATCTTTTTTTTTCTTAAACACACTGTCTTTTCCTCTTGTGCAGAATGTATTTTAGCAACTAAATGAAGGGTTTCTATTAAAGCCCTTTTATTTTCCTGAATTCGCAGATCCCTCCTCAGGACTGCCACTGTATTTTAATGAAAGACAAAAATATCCTGTCCATCGTCCTCTTCCAAACACATAGAAACTGATAGAGTCATTCATTTTAATTGCACTTCTACTTGGTTCAGAATATAACACCATATATCCTGTTAGTGGTGATGAGTTGATGCATGTAAATAAAACTCATTTTTTAGAGCCCAGAAATACTGTAAAAATGAATATGACTATATTTGGCAACATGGTCCTTAGCTACATCTTCACTTAAAAATATTTTAGAATTTTATTAAAATGGTAAAATAATTATAAAACACTTATACACTTATACTTACACAATTATAAATTGCAACAATTGTTTGGTTTTGTTGTGTGTTTTTTTTAGTTTATTTTTGTAATTTTCCAATCTAATTCAATGCAGATTTATCACTTATCTAAAAACTACTTTAGATCTTAGATTAGACTATTTAGCTCTCATCATGATATTTAGCAATGTCCATATAATATCAACTACAAATCTGAAGGTTTTGTTAAACTTCATGGAGTATACATGTTTTGTTACAGACTCAGATTTTTTCCTGGAATGGAAATTTTTTGTGGTTATTGGATTTATGAATATTTGTGTTAAAGAACACTAACATCTTCAGGTTTTTCTTTGGTTATTAATTCAGTTGCAGTTCCTTGAAATTTTGTCAGTACGCAAGTCAGCATGTCTTGTCAAAAACTCTCAGATGTTTAACTTCAGTATGTGGTTTGGATCCTCCTGGATAAATACAACTGCTATGATTTTCTTTGTTTTGTTTCAGATATAAATGAAGCTTGATAAACTCCTTGATTGGAAATTAAAGTGAGCACTTAGAACAACATTTTTACTTTCTGGCAGCTAGCTGTAAGTCTTCTTTGATACAGACTAAGAAGACGAGCTACTTAATCAACTATGCTTAGTGAGGATAATGAAAACTCAGAGACCTCACTCTAGTGAATAGGTTGCAGATCTTTGATGAAAAGTGGAGATGTTATTTTGTCCAACTTACCAAAGTAGATTTTTCTTCCAGTGATCAACATTGTGATCTTGTCTTGGTCTTATCTTGAGCCAACTGTTCTCCACCTCTGTAGGCTTGGCTGAATGTAGCAATTATCATTTGGAAATAGAACCAATAGCTGAATATCAGAGCTTTCATTCAAGCCCATCATGGCTTATTCTTAGCCATCAGAGTATAATGAATGTGAGTGATGATAACACGGGACACTGCAGATGAGAGTAGGAGAGGAGTGATTTGTCTTCCACCACTTCAGCTCTGCTAGAAAAATGTTACTTTAAAAAAGGACTTCACATTTTTTCCTCTGCAACTTTGAAATAGCTTTAGCTTTCAACTTCATTCTCAGAAAAAAAAAAAAAAGGTTTCTTGCATTATCCTTACATAATACTCTTTCTGGGCTTTAGGAGTTTGTGGTCTCCCATTTCTGGATAATTCCCACAAAACTGCAGACACTCATAGTATAAAGTCTCTCATTTTGACCAGATATTCCTTCCAAACTTTAAAGACCCTCTTAATTAAAACATAATAATGATAAAATAAATTGCTTAAGAAGCTTAAGTTCCCTGACATGAAGAGTTAGAATTATGAGAGTTATTTCTGAGAGAGAAAGAGATATTTCTGATTCCTGACTGAAAAACAAGATGATGTGCCCTTACAGCAAAGGCAGCTAATGGCATCCTGGGCTGAATCAGGCAAACTATTGACAGGAGGTAAAAGAGGTGATCTCAGGAAACACTTTTTTACTGTGAGGGTGATTGAGCACTGGCACAGGTTTCCCAGAGAGGTTGTGACAACTCCCTCCTTGAAGATATTCAAAAGCTATCTGGACATGTTCCTGAACAAGTGGATCTAGGTGGCCCTGCTTCAACAGGACGGTGGCACCAAATGATCTCCAGAGGTCCCTTCCAACCATTGTATGATTCTGTGATTCCAAAAACTTTGGTTTTGACCATGTTACAAAACAAAAATTATATAAATCCAAGCCATTGCATTTATATAGGAATAAAGGTACAGCACATTTACAACATGGATTATAATGTAGTATAACATAATCTAAAAACGGAGTACTTTTTTTTGCCTTTTTTTTTTTGTCTTTTATTTTATCATCATTTATTGACAAAACCAGAGGCAACTGCAATACTTCAGCAACAGCATGTGATAGAGTAACTCACTCTTTCATGTCAACATCTAGGAAGCAGGCTTTGTCATACCTAAGCATTTTAGAGGAGTTTGGGTTTACTCCTGCATAAGTGTGAACACATCAACCACAGTCTTGGAACAGTTCACAGTCCCACCACCTTCTCAAGTTAACAGCTCTGAGTTGAGGAGGCTATAGTGGGTTTCTGAGGGTGTTCATGCAATCTAAGACAAGTAATCTGACATTTAAGTTCAGAGGATATCTATGGGAAAAATTTAATGTAAAAGAAACTAATTTCAGTTACTCTGTACTAAATATTCATGTTTTCACAAGACAATATTGTTCTTTCATTAAAAGGAAAACTACCCCAAAAGAATCCAGCACTTTTAAGGGAAGAGGATACATTAACTGCACAAAAGATTTGTTCATTTAACTTTTCACAACACAGTAATTTGTTCTTACTTATATGTAGCGAAGTGGATGGATCTCACCATAACTAATATGTTATGGATAATTGGCCTCCATTGCTTATACTGAGTCCATGGTTCCTGCATTTATTAACAGGTTTAATATTATTTTTTCTTTAAGCTAATAGGTAATTTTTTCAGCCAATCCCAAACATCTAAATAAATAAAAAATTCAAAGCTGGATTTTATGACTGTTTCTTCTGTTTTTTCCATTTTCTGACATTCCATGCTGTAAAAGGATTGGTGATACATGTTTGTGTTACTGATAAGTTACTGATTCTCACCAGTTTTCACTGATTTTGAAGGGAGATTTCTTTTTCAGTATAAATGCAGAATAATGTTTATAATAGTATTCTGAGTGCTAATGCAAAACTTAGATTTTATTAGCCAAATTACTTTATTCTTCAAAGTAAAAAAGAAGAAAAAAAGGAAAAAAAATACTTTCTAAAGCTGAAATGTCTTCAAGCTAAATAAGCTGGAGTAGAAGTTGCAAACACATGACAAAAGCATTGAGAAAACATAGCTAAACTGTGTGCTTGAAACATACCAATATCTTGAAAAGAAAGAAATTAAATTTTGGAGTGAAATTCCATTCTGAAAAATCATGTATACTACTTCACTCCAGGTCTACTCTTTGGATGAAACAACTGGCTTCCTTTGAGTCTCAATCTGGTTGCAGTTTTGGATATGACTTGCTTCTTCAACACTCTGTACATTTCATGAGTCAGGCTTGACTGATTCTGGCTTTCACAACCCTCTAACACTGCACACTCAGACTTTGGACCACTGAGCATCACTGACACACTGTTACGTCAAGCGCTGTGGCATGTAACACATAGCTTTGGCATCACACTGTAAAATCACTTGTCTAATAAACTCAGACATGACTCTCAGATAATTTTAACCTCTTTGAACTCAAAAAGAAAAACTCTCAGAGAAGACCTAAACAAAATGATACTCAGTGCGGACAATCTACCCTGAAAATCTTGGCCTGGTAACCAAGAATGACTTCTTGATATAGGTTTCTTTAGGAATGTGAATGTTGGCTCTGCTGCTGTCTCTGTATTACATTCCTTTTCATGGCCAAGAGAAGTCCTACTTCTGACCAAGTAATCCTTTTGAAGAACATGAGCCCACTCTTTTCTTAACTATTTCTCTCTCTTATGATTTATTCGATATTCCCACAGTTTTGATTTGTTGCCTATTCCATACTGTGGGTTCTTGCAAGCTGTTTCTTAAGACACCAGTCTGCCTTTGAGGACTCCAGAAGGTGGTGGTGTACAGTAGAGATGGGCACTTAAAGGTCAGTATTGCCTCACTTAACACCTTGGAAGATTTAGTCCTGCACTCCTACTAATGTTCCTCATTATGCGATATGAAATTTTGACCTTCCAGTGAACATCGGTAGCAAGACTTGTTGATATTACATAGTCAATGCAGAATTACTCAAAGGTCAACTTCTTCCCACTTATCTACTCTTCTAAGAAGTACCTGTAGCTTTCAACATTGTTGCTCAGTATCAGCCTTCCTTCTTAAATTTTTTTTCCTATTTCTGTCATTTACTTCTTATGAACAGTAATCATAGATTTGTCATAATGCCTGACTTTACACTTGTTTGCACAAATTTTGCAGTAACAGCATATTCTCAGAAGATTTTCCTTTATTAACTTTATTGCACTTTACACAAGTAAGATAACTACTGAAGACTCAGGTTTGATCAACACTGGGATAAACTACAGAAGAAAGAGGACAAGAAAACTTTTTGGATTTTCTTTATTTAATCTTGATAAGAGAAAACCAAGGCCTTTCTTCCCCAAAATAGCACCTCTTTGAGCCATACTCACAAAAGGAGTTTCTTTTTTTCGTTTTCCATATATAAATATTTATAAATGATTATGTTATATAAAAATCTGAAATCTTATGTGGCGAAACCTGTGATTCATTTAGTTCGCAAGCTAAAGAGGAACATGAAGACTTCTGTAAGATGATGAGGTGAATGAATCATTATGAAAAGAATGTGTCATTTAGCCTGTTTAAAAGTTACTGATGTTGTTACATAAAATGTCTCATATTTAGAACATAATGTCACAATAATTATTTTTACAGTTATTTTAATAGACACTTCAAAATCTGTTTAAAAATTGTTTTACTCACAGTCAGCTGACACCTGAACAGCTTGACTATAAAACTTGAAAGTATTTTAGAATAATACAGTAAAACAGAAGAAAAGGTAGATTTAGCATATTGTGATAAGTCTTTCACTGCAAAGTTATCTTAAAAAGTAACTAAAACAATCAATATTCTATGATAAAAAGGCATTTTCAAAAACAAAGCTATAAAATTATTTTAGATTCTGTTGAAATTTGTATCAAGACTTCCTTTGACTTGCATTTATGCTGTACCAGGGATATTCTTCTTTCACTGTTTAAATACAGACTGTCTTTACCATTACTTTTGCTTGCTATTTGCTGGTTCCCCCTAGAAATGGGTGAATATATTTTCAGTATAACCAATCTATCAGTGAACTCAAACGACACTTTCTCCTTTAAGATTCTGAACAGTGCCTCCCCTATATATTTCACATTAGAGATAACTTTTGTTTTCAGGTTACCAGAACATTTTTATTTAACAGAACTTTGACATAGTCGAAGTATTTGCTTGATAGAAATTAGGTTTCACTTAGATTTGAACTGTGACACAAAGGAGCATTTCCCATCTTGGAAGTCCAGGTGCTCAACTCGACAATTTCTAAATTTTGTGATAGCCATAAAGCCATGTGCAGATTCTTATCATGCAAAATCACTTGTCTAATAAACTCAGACATGACTCTCAGATAATTTTAACCTCTTTGAACTCAAAAAGAAAAACTCTCAGAGAAGACCTAAACAAAATGATACTCAGTGCGGACAATCTACCCTGAAAATCTTGGCCTGGTAACCAAGAATGCATCAGAAGAAAAAATAGAACAAAGAAGGAGAGAGAAAGTGTGCACAACAAGAGATTTTTTGATCTGGGTGATCATGAGACTAGGACTATAGGTCATAGCACACAGTGTACTTATCTAGCAGTTTAGATGTAGCCTTACTAAAATTGCTTTAACTGTTTAGAATGAAAATTAGACAGTACATTTCTTTGCATGAAGGTCTTCAACTTCAGAGTGGTTTCACTTCACCATGTTGGTCAAGTGTTTTTGTTGCCTGAAAAGTAGACATAAAATCTCAGAGGGAAGTAACCACCTCCAAGATAAGTAGTTTTTTGTCCGTTAGGAAAGAAACTTACTGCAACATTCCAAATAAAAAATGCATGAATAAAGTATAGAGAATAACACTTCTGAAGAACTCGCACAACTACTTCATTTGTTTGTAATGTAAGAAATACACAGTTTCAAAGCAAGCTGTATGTATCTGATTTGTCATCTGAATTGTTCCACCATAGTGTATGCAGCTATGCAGCAGCTTTGTCTCCTTATTAATTTATTGGCGTTGGCTTTTATTAATATGCATTCAGAACATTTATAAGTTACCCAATGCAGAAAATATAAGCTAAAAAAGAGTTATTTAAAAGATATTAAGACTTTTGAGTTTATACTATAGATGTCAAGCATCCTACCATGAGTAGAACCTTCCTCTCCCCATCCAATTTCACTTCAGTTATGATGCACTGATTAAATTCACAAAAGATAGTAAGAGATGCTACTTTCAGCCTAAACTCTCCAGACTCCTTCATATTCGCTGAGGAGCTTCTGTGTGTTAAAAGAAACAGCATGCAAAAGATAGGGACGTAGAACAACTAAGTTAGGCTTCTACTTGAATTCTTTTTTAGTGATTTTTTTCACCAGTTACAATAAAGAACATAAGGAAACTGATCTCCCCAGTTTATAGTAATTTTTCACTAGCACATACTCCTTGCTAGTACTGAGAAACAGCTCCTAAATTCTCTTCATTAAGGCTAAAGACAATTATGACATGAAACAAAGGAACATGAATCAGAAGATATCCTTTTTCAGAGAAATCTGAAATGTATCCAAAATTTCCATTAACAACAAGAATTTACAGTGGAAAACATTTTCATTTTTTATGCCATTAAAACCAAATCATAACATTACTTTTATTTATCCACTTATTTAATAATCAGATTTCTTCCTAAAACTAGTTTTCTTCCAAAATGTTTTTTGACTGATTAAAATGCATTGCATAATTATGCCCATCAAAAAGTCTGCATTGATTCTAATTATAATAGTTTTCAGTAAATTTAATCACTGGAATGTTATCTGGTACCTATAACAACCATGTTAATTCTAATTGCATTAGTACCTATGTTGACTGGTGTATGTTCCAAAACATATTAGTGGACTCATTTTGTTTATATAGCAGGTTTCAGATTAAATCCATTCTGATCTATGCTTCTTCTTTTCTTTTTCATTTTTCAAACTCCTTTATTTTAGTTCTCATTGCCAATAGAAAAACACTCAGAACAAACACTCTCTTCATTATTAAATTTAATTAATAAAACAGTTTGATTTGTTTTGTTACACTAATTATCAGATGTTAATTAGGATGTGTCCCAAACTTTAAATCTTTGTTCTATCTTAAGTTTTTTGGGTACAATATCTTTGGACAGAGTATTGCATTTTTATATGTTTGTGCAACATTCAACTGACTAGCATCTCAGTCTCAAATGAGGCTTGAAAATGCAATGGTAGTGTAAATATTTACAGTTATATTATCTCAGCCAGAAATAATGGAATATATACATACACATCTGAGGAATGTACGCAGTCAGAGAAAAGGATTAATATTTATCATTATTGAAATTCATGCTCTGTTCTTCATTCATTTGTTTATTTGCAGAAATGAAAGAGTGTGAGGTAAGCTTTTCTATTAAGAAACATCTAAGATTTCTGATTTGGGGTCCACAGTCATTTTATTTTACTGTGTTAAGCAGTGACTTCTAAAAGCTAACAACATTTTGATAATAAGTATTGTCATCATGAGATTGGCTAGTTTCTTTTTTTAATCTTTCCTGGTCCTCACTGTTAATGTTCTAATGGCTTAACAAACATTTTACATGAATTCTAATCATATTATTTCTAAAAACAGTGCACAACTAGTGATTTTTACCACATCCTTCCATTTATCATCATGCTGCTATTGTACCACTAGTGCTCTCTCTAATTGTGTGAATTATCCTAGGAAAACTACATCTTTTTCATGTAATTCTGAGACTGATTTGTCTATTACTCTAGGAGCTAAAAGCATTTAATCATTGTGCTTCTTAAAAACATTAGATTTACATTTGAATCTGTTTTCTATTTCTCTTGGGGTTTGTAGGTGGTGTTCTTAGTCAAAGGCAGTGATTTACCTGACAGTGAATACACCTATACTGTCATACTTCCTCTTCAAGATAAAAAACATCACATGCTCCCAGTGTGATTTTTACACAGTTCATAAGAGAAACTGGTAGGCATCCTTGGCAGACTGGCTCTGGACATCACCTTTACATCAGTATTAGCCAAAAAAAAGGTGAACTCAGACAATGATTTTTAATGAACTCAAGAGCCTTTAAGTCATTGCATTTATAGCTGAGTGAAAGACTTGCACATTGGCTTTTTATTCAACTTTTAAAATGTGCCTGCAGGATTGAGAGATTTTTAAAGTCTGTGTAAATGGGAAGAGGAAGAGAAGGGCAGCTGTACAAAAAACGTTACTGTCAGAAGGTGTTCTGCAACATTAAGAAGTTCAGTACATAAAAGGGACTTGTCTGCTGAGTTGAAGAAAGTAGCAAGAGCTTCAGATTTCTAACAGAGCTTTAGAACAGTACAACTAAGAGCAGATAACTTTGCTATAAATATGAACTTCAAAAGATGCCTTTCAGTCCATTAGTGCCAAAAGAAAATCTGAGAAGACCAATTTCAGCAATTTTTGTGCATTAAACAATTTAAAATAATACAGGAAAGAGAGTGGGTTATGACACAGCCAGAGTTACTTTATATATCTGTGGGTTTCTAAAGCACACTTCATTCAATCACTCCTTTGTAGGTTGCATTAGCTGCCCAGTTTGAGTTAAGTAATATTATAGACTTACAAAAATTAGGTTTAAAGACTCTTCATATGGGTTAGCAAGTCAACCACTCACAAAAGTTAAAAAAGCAACAGTTAAGGTTCTGTCTGTGACCTTAATTTGGTACTTCTATATACATGTGGTCTTTAATTAGATGCTCTCATATGATTTTTCCAGAAGCTGCTGGCATCATTGAGTATACAGAACAGGCGGTTCTTATTTGGCAAGCAACAACTCAATAATTTCCTTTTTTTTGCCCTGATAAACATATGCCTTATTTATGACACAATATTCAAAGCAGATTCAGAACATAGGAACAATTCCTCCTGGAATTTTTCCATGCCCCCTTGTTGTAATATTATACAACATTACATTAAATACTAGTGAATGCATGTTAATGACATCCTTGTGAGATAAGTATGCATCATTCTCTTCAGTGGACACATGAAGAACAAAGGCACATATCCTCTGTTTCAGAATTTAATTTGAGAGACATGATTAGATTCTTCATATTAAAAAACCCCAAAACACTAAACTGTAACTTACCTGTTCAGAGTACAGAAAAAAGTTATTTCACTACCAGTTCTGATTGTACATTTTGGCAATCAACATTGTAAAGGATGACTTGTCTCAAGAATCTGGGATAGGATGAATCTCATTTATATTTAAAGGTGAGGTTCTGACCCACAATCTGGACATAATTTCAAATGTCCAAATTAAGATACATGAGAGTTAAGGGTCTGAGTTCCCACTGTCATCAGTGGAATTCTGGGGACTTGACTGTTCCCTAAATACAGGTCTTAAGCGCCATTTGAGATATCTTAGGCTGTATGAGACCTCAGCTCATGACACAAATTCATGGAAGACCTATGTCCGCCTGCTGGTGTCTGGAATTCAGATCGGATTTGCAAGAGCATCTCAATGTCATTAGACACTTCTGCATACACAAGGCTGAATCCCACCCCAACTCATTTTTTTTTGAGAGAGGCTGGAAAGCTGCTAGTTCATCCTAAAAATTAAATAAGGAATCCCTTCAGCAGGATCCAGATGACTGAAAATGTAAGTGTTAACCGCTAGATGTTAACAGATGAGTGATGGTGAGGTATCCTATTTGGTCTGCAGTTGCTGTTCCAGGAGAACACATATCCACTGTAAGTCCTTTGATGTATCTGCCATCCATGCGTAAAGACTGTCAAATACTCTTCAGATTTTCAAATGGCATAGATACCTATATATAGATAGCTGAGTTGAGTCCCCTAGAGAATGACTGAGTTCATCTTTAGACAGCAATCATAAGCCATTTGAATTTATACTTGAAGTGGTTTTTGTGGACATTTAAAGATGGAGCAGATATTTTGTACAACGTACCTTGAAAGAATCTGCTACATTGAAGTAGTGGTCTTTGGTTTTCCTTCCCCCCACCCCCTGCCTTGAGATGACCAATATCGCTTTGTTTAGTCCATATTTCTCTCTCAAACTCCTTCCTGATTGTAGCTTCCCATTTTTCATCTATTCTACACACACACCGCTGCACTCTTCCAGCTTCTTATCCTTCTGCACACTCCAGTAAAATCTACTTGACATGACACCAATCTACCTATAGCATATATTTTGACTTCTTTGCCCATCTAATTCTTGTTTCACTCAGCTTTTCTGCCTTTTTGTTTCGAGCTCGTTACCTCACGATACTACCTTTTTACCTTTGGCCCTGGTTCATCATCAGATTCCTGTATCTTATTCTCTCTTCCTTTCTATCTTCTTCTGGATCTTGAAGATTGAGACACGTAGTTCCTGTCTTCAACATTTTGTACCTTCAGCATTATGTTATCTCTTGTTCCCCACTATGAGAAAAATAAACGAAATAACAAGAAAGTCCTAAATGCTGAATGCTGTGGTACCTGAATCCATTCGGGGTCAGAAAGAGCAAAATCTGTCATGAATAGGGAAGTCCTTTCTTTGCTCTCATTCCTAGACTCATGTAGGCTTGTATTTTCCAAGGATAGATCTGACAGGCAGATAGATCTCAGGCAGAATAGCTAAAATTTGGTAATTTTAAATATCTCATATGTTATTCTCAAATAAATCTTGCCAATAATATCTTTTCACATCAGCTACCAGAATCTCCATGGGAAAGAGAATAGAGAGGAATCTGAAGGATACCTTGTCCAATACATTTCAAAATATTAGCATGCCTGCATAGTACGCTGTGTTTTCTTTTACATAACAATAATAAGAAAAAGAAAGAAAGGATTATCTTAAATAAAAATGTTTCTTTGTTGATGTTGTTCTGAAGAGGTAGTGGCCTAATTACAGACCTATTTATATCTTTATTTTTGATCTTTTATCTGTGTCTATTCTCTTACATAAAACAGAGCAAGAAAATGATGACTGTGCATCCACGGTTTTTAAGACTATTGCCTTATAAGCAAATTTATCTCGAGTAAAATGCTTTGGAGCTGTTCAAAACAGATCCAGGGAGTAAGCTACCATCTGAGCAATGTAATCTGTCAGGACCCCAACTTTTGATCTTATTCTTTAGCATTTATTCATTTATCACTATATATGTATCTTCCAGAGTCACCTCTTCATGTTATTTCTTATGCTGAAAAGGCATTCTGGCACCCATTCATAGCTATATTATGTTCAAAGTTTCTTGTAGGAAGGAAGGGAAAAAAAAAAGGACTTGGGTTTCTGCATGCTTAAATTTGTACCTTAATTCACTTGGCAAAACATGGAAATCTATGCTATTTGAGATAACAAAAGATTTTGTGCATGACTTCAAGGTGCTGGTCTAGAAAGACAGGGGTTACCCATAGGTCTGTTGGCAAATACGCTATTGCCCTGTGCATGTCTTGCATACACTATAATCCCTCAAATATCAGTAGATTATATTTGTAGGATAGATCATTTGATAACAAAACTGAACCTATATCTAGAAAGTTTTGGCTCCCTATCATGGATACCTCAAAGTGGCTAAATGTTAGTGTTTTTTTGTGAACTAGATATCTAAATTACCATCATGGTTAGTGGAGACCTCGTCAACATGGTCAGTGAAGTCTGTTGCACCAATAAACACACATATTTACTGTGTTTATGAATAATAACAAACCCACAGCTTATAAGGCACTTTAGATCATACCTATTTATTGAAAGACAGAAAGCAAAAATATACAGAAGAAAATTACTGGAACTATTGGTCTGAATTTTCCAAAAAATGATATAAGAATGCACAAGTGCAGTTTGTGCAACTAGTGAATGGACAAAGAAGGTGAAGGAACAGCATGTGTCCTAGTGATGTGTCACGCTGCGCTATACAAACTGTATTTGTTATTATGTGAAATGGAGTTTAAAGCATATGGATCCATGTGAGGAATATGAATTTCTTATTTTTCATTTAACTTCCACAAAACAAATCCCTGAAAAGTGGTGCACTGACAGCAAAGCAGCTTTTTTCAGACATTCCTTGACCTCTCCTGGTGGATATGTTTACTTCAACAGGAAATTAAAATCATTATAAGCAAGTAAATGAATGCAGATTATCTCTCTTAACTTACTATGGAAATTTTAACAAGATACTTCTAGAAGCTAAAACTATCAATATTCAGGTTCAAGATAACATAGGGTTTGCAGGCAAAATGGATTATATAGCAGGTTGTTAAAAATGGGAGCACACCATTATCACTGAAAAATAATGTAAGAATATAATACTGCAAAATAAGCTACAAGGGTAACTATTAGACACACTCTTTAAAATTATAAGTATCGTCTATTATTTGTACCATTCTAGTTTAAATACTCATAAAACTAAGTGGAGGAATTGGATCAAGGGAGAAGGAATGTCTGTTGCTGGAAAACACATGGACACCTATCACATCTTTTTGAGGGACATCAGGTACATATCACATTACACAGTTTTTTAGTTTATTGCCTGTATAACAGTTCATAACATGAAGATACTTTTAGACTACAAAACAGTTAACTGTTAATATCTATCAGATCCCTGAAGACATTTCTGTTTACATCATTGTCCTCTATCACTAAGACAAATTCCGTATCTTCATTGAGTCCATTAAATATGGACCTGCTCTCAAGCCAAGAACATCCAACGGATTTACCTGGGACTTTCTCATCATTCTCATACTTCCTCATGTCCCAGAGGAGAAGTTACTGCTGCTTACTTTTTTACATAAAATCAACAAGATATTGTAGATGTTCTGGATTTTTTCTGCTGAAACATATGAAGTGAGAATTTTTTAGCTGCTCTCTAGTAATTTGAAACACACTTTTGTGCATCAAAAACATTGTCTAAGAAATTTAGACCTGAAACTTTTTTATCTAGACTTTTGCTTCTTCATAATCATCCTTCACCAAATTAAGAAGATCAAAATAACTTCATCATACACACAAGACAGTGTTTTCATTCTGTATTTAAATAAATAAGTCATATAATCTAAGGGTTGCTGAATACTAATCCTTCGTAAAAATGTACATATTTATGTGATTAAACTTTTTTTCTGGGGAAAAAAAAGTATGTATGTGTCAATGCCATGCTCAATCAAAGGTCATTTTAATTACACTTCTTTGTAAGAAAATTAAGACAATATAACCATTATCCAGAAACTTGAAAATAATTAATATTACATGGATGGGTAATTTTTATTCATAACAAGAAAAAAAAAAGACAGGAATGTTCTGTGAAATTCCTTATTGGCCAAACTCTGATTTGCAAAACACACTTATGTGCAATTGGCTGTGTAATCAGAAATATGAAACTAAGCAATCAACCTATCAGCCAAATACACAAGAAAAGGGGAGCAAACAAAATTAGGTTTCCTAATCTATTCAGGATATTTACATGTAAAAGAATCCTTAGCACCATCCAGATCAATAGGACCCTTTTGCACTAAAATATTAATCAAAATTAACATAGTTAATTTAGGATTCACATTCTATTTCATCACCTCTTTTTTACATATGTTATGTAACGCAGAATTCAATTAAAGGAATTGACTTACTGATGACCACTATAATTTGCTTAGCTGCAAACTGAACATAAATCAGCTAGATAATATGAACTCTAATATTTTGCCTATGGTAAAAGTTGTTGGTGTTTTGCATGACTAAAACCTTGTTATTTTTTGTTACAGGATTAAAGAACTGATCTGAAGAGAACATTGTCATATCTTCCTTCCAAGCTGAAAAAGTCTCTATTGCAGATAGAGTTGTCTTTTTTCCTACTCACAGTAAAATTATTATCAAAATTAAAATTGACTGTTAAAGACAGCAGGAGATTCAATACATGGATCTTGTAAAAACTTTTCCAAGAAAAGTTTTACCATTTGGCTTGCAGATGGAAATGTTTTAGCTATAAAATTTTCCAGCAGCTTATTCTGAGCTGTTTTGATTCCATTCCCCTCAAAAATTAATGTTTTGTTCATAAAACCTAAAAACTCCATGAAGATCTAGAGAATTGTAGACTTGGTTAGGCTAAAATGTGTACAATTATACATATATATGTAATGTGTACATGTAAAACATGCAGATTTCTAAATTTGTTCAAATAACAGATGTAGAATTAAGACAAAAATTGTATTAAGAAGGGGAAAAAGAAATCTAAGTCTTGAATAAAATACGATGGATGAAAATGCAGAAGTTAGACAACATAACAGCAATTATCTTGTTCCAATGAGGAAAAAAACACTATCAGAATAATTTTCTGTTTCCCCACCAGACCTCATCTCTAATGTAATTTTCAGTTGAGAAACATGAGAGTATGCTCAGTAATACATGTGGAGTAAATGGTGAAAAGAAGGCAAGTGCAATAATGGTTCATCAGAAGATGATGAAATGTAAGCAGAAATTAATAAAAAAGCAAAACAATTTGAAAACAAACTGTTGACAATGCACTGGATGTGTACATATACATCTCAAACCAGCATGAAGGTGAACAAAACCATGCTCTAATATTTCTTTTTTTGCCTGGTGACTCTTAAATAAACGTACAGACAAATCCATGTCAGATACAGATCACCAAGCTATATCTGGTTATTTTCCTTGTTATTGAACGGCTTTTACATTCCATGTCACAAAATATGAAGTCATACTTCAAAGGAAAGACATCAAATAACCCAAGACAAATTTTTTTGTAGTCTGTAAATTTAGCCATTTTCCAGCTATGTGGGACAGGTGACTGTTATCTATATGGAAAGAAAAGGTACTTAAACCACTCACTAGCTGTATAAGTTTAGCATGTAAAAGATTCCAATAGTTTTCAGTTGAACACCATGCAACCCCAGTGAATTGAGCAGAGCCTGGCAAGGCTAAGATTAACCTCCAGTGAAAACAGAAGTATTCACTTAGTATCTCTCTGAATTGCAGCCAAGCCCAGGTGTAGTGTAGAAACTATTCTACGAGTAAGCAAGCTTCTTCGCATGCATGGGAACCTGTGTGCTACATGGAAGTGTTAACTGATTTTATGAGATGGCAGGTTGCCAGAGCATAAGGCTTGGATTGCCTTATATTACACATCACTGATTTGATGGAAGTGAGCAGAGTGAGTGAGGCTTATAGAAAGGGCACATACATCTAGATAAAATCCATGTACCAAGCTTTCCAGTAACATAGTTCCAGACATGTTTCACAGTATCTATTGTAGTAAGTATTAGCGATTCATTAAATCCTTCAGAAAAAAAGTAGAGAAACTTCAAATTTTACTTTACTTCAGAGTAGAAAACAGGAAAAAATGTATATACACTAAGCAGAAAATGAGACAACATGAAAGAAAGAGCATCTGGTCTCAGCAATTAGAAATTTTTTTTTTAATCATCACGTAATATTTGTTTATATTTGTAAGTCAAATTACTTATAAACTGACCCCTATAAATCAGATTTATATGCAAGTACCATTTTTAACTTACATTATGCTGCCAACACAGACTGTATATTAAAAGTTTCCACAAAAGCTATGCTCAGCATTGTAATTTGTTATGGAGTTCATAAAGCACAGCAACATAGCCCTACTTACTATACATTCACTGGGAATAGAACAAATAATATATTTAAGATAATTTGACTCTTCACTCATATTCAAAACTCTCTTCAGTCTGAGAACTTAGGAATCCTCAATTCCTCATTTTTACATGTTTGGCTCTTCTGACAGATTCTGGACTCCCTTAGGCAACAACATATTTTGCACAGTGGGGAGGAGAAGACAGATGCCACAGATTAGCCCCTAAACAGGGACAACACAGAGCAAATGAATGCCTACAGGTCTGCATACTACTGTATACCTATATACAGGTTAAACACTGTATTATACCTATAATACAGGTTAAACACTGTATTATAAATCTCACTGTATTTCAAGATATATGTATTTTACATATATGTGTGCGTGTGTGTGTGTGTATTTTACCTTCTCCTTCTGGGTAACACCCTAGACATGCTACATAAAGTTTTCAGGAAAATTGAACAGCTTTTTTCCACTCCTGTTAAAGGTATTCTGAGGACTCCAGAAAACAGTGGAGCAACAAAAGGAATGTTTCTATGCAGTAATGGTCAATATTGGGTTCAATTTTGTTCAACATCCTCATTAATGATCTGGAAGATGGGCAGAGTATACACTCTGCAAGTTTGCTGATGATGCAAAAGTAGGAGGAGTGGCTGATATACCAGAGGGTCGTATTGTTATCCAGAGTGAACTCGGATGAGAAAATGGAGCCAACCTCTTTTCAGTGGTGCCCAGTGACAGGACAAGATTCAATGGGCACAGATGGAGTCACAGGACGTTCCATCTGAACACTTTTTCACTGTGAGGGAGACTGAGCACTGGCATAGGTTTTCCAAAGAGATTGTGAAGTCTCAACCTTCAAGATATTCTAAAGCTATCTAGACATGTTCCTCAACAACCTGCTTTAGGTAAACCAGCTTGTGCAAGGGAGTTGGACCAGACAACCTCCAGAGGTCACTTCCAACCTCAACCATTCCATGATTCTGTGAAAAGCAGAATCTGCTAATATCTTACAATTAAGCCTCCAGTTTCACCTTGGGTGATCCTGACCACCTGACCTAATTATCTACTTAATTGATGAAAACCTGAGAAAAGTCAGCCAGAAATGCTACATGATGAACAGCTCCTAGCAGAGCTATTAGAACTGTCTGAGCTTTTCCCATTTCTAAAGTAAGTGTTGGAATCAGGATGAAAATTGCATGCCTTTGTCTCCCTAGGATCAGCTCCTTTTGTTTTTGTTCTTTTTTTTTTTTATTGCAGATACCTAGCAAAGAAAAACAAAGTCTCTTTCTGCAGTAATCCAGTCATAAAGGTACTTGCTCAAGATTGAGTAATCTTTTCTCAGAAAGATATTTTGCAACCAAAACTCAGGCAGGCACCTTGCTGCCAGGCTACAGACTGTAATGAGAGATGTCAGCCTCATATTTATGAAATATATTTATGAATGTTAAGTATTTCCAATGATCACAAGTTTTCAAGTCCGTAACAAAATAAAATTATTATAATTGATTGTCTGGAATGTTTACAGAAGACCACGTGCTTCTTATTTAAAGACTTGCTAATTTGTGTAAATAGTAACTTATTTGTGTCTTTAGGGGACAAGAATGCAATTGCTCCACATTACTGAAGGAATTACCGGAACTCGAGCTCTAGGAAATGTTACCAACAAGAGTTTTGGGGAAAGTTTTATTTTTCATAGAAAAGTATCATTCTGAAGACAGTAGCTTTATAAAAGCTAGATTTATATAGGATCAGAATGACATTTGCAGTCACAGGAATTCGGATCTGGTGTGAGAAGTATGTTTTTTTCTGATCGGTGTCCAGGGATTTCTGAGGAGTACCAAAACCCAGATCACAGCAGCCTATTGAATGTTTAATACACCAAATGCGTGTGACAATAGTTATACCCCCATAAATATATTTTCCAAACCTGAGTGCTATATAGCAATGATTTCAGAGAAGACTGGTTAGAAAGTTATAATAATTTTAGTATCTACTACACAAACATCTATACAGTTTAAATTCCTTTACAATTTTCAAATGTATGATTGAATCATCTCATATATTCTCCAAATACTGGTGACAAATAATAAACTTAATATTGTAGTTCATGAGTACTACAGTTCTCTCCTGATAGAAGAAAAAATTTAAGATTTTATTACTTTTTACAGCTCCATTCTCATTTTTATGTTATTCTATTTTTAGACACTTATTTAATACACACATTCTTAAGTGAAGAAAATATCACCAACTTCAGTCTAAAAGTTACGTGAAAAAATTAGTCTCATCCTAAAGTGTGGAAGGTTGTTCTCATTGTCTCATAGGTTTCTCTTCTGCTGGTACTGATACCTCCCCTAAAACACTGCTTTGGGGAATTATCATTACAGACATGTAGAGTGTATATATTTACATTTCCAGAAAAAGATAAGTGCATGATAAGTGTATTTATTTACATTTCCTGGAGAAGCATAATAGGTTATGGGACCTTGTAACCATGCAGGCAGAAATGGTGATCCTCAGCCTAACCTTGCAGTACAACATATATTTCATCAAAAATCTTGAGTATCTAGAATATTACAGGAGGTAATTGTTGCTGAAATATTGCAGCAAACTGCAGAAGTTTCTGGTGGGGTGACAAAAAGATTTATTCTCGACTCAGCACTAATCAGTATACATGGAAGAAAAATAGTCAGTGAAGTATTTAGAGATGAAGTTTTCAGAGATGAAGTTTTCAAATGACAAAATGTCCAGGAGAATGGCCCACAATAAAGAGAACAACCTCGAATACTGTGTTCAGTTTTGGGCGCCTCCCTACAGGAGAGACATTGAGGCACTGGGGTGTGCCCGAAGAAGAGTAATGAAGTTGGTGAAAGGTCTGGAGCACAAGTTTTATGAGGAGTGGCTGAGGGAACTGTGGTTGTTTGGTCTGGAGAAGAGGAGGCTGTGGGGAGACCTTATCGCTCTCTACAGCTACCTGAAAGGGGGTTGTAACAAGGTGGGTGTTGGTTGCTTTTCCCAAGTAATAAGTGATAGGACAAGAGGAAATGGCCTCAAGTTACAACAGGGAAGGTTTAGAGTGGGTATTAGAAAAAAAAATTCTTCACTGAAAGGGTTATCTAGCATTGGAACAGTCTGCCCAGGGAAGTGTTTGAGTCACCATCCCTGAAGGTATTTAAAAGATGTGTAGATGTGACATGGTTTAATGGTGGACTTGGCAGTGTTAGATTTATGGTTGGGCTCAATGATCTTAAAGGTCTTTTCCAACCTAAATGATTCTGTGATTCTATGATTCTAAGTTACTATAACTTGTTTGGCTCAAAAGGAGCTATGACTTCTTTCGTGTTGTCTGAATGGTGTCCCAGGCACATCACCAGTGTCAAGGCACCATGAGGACCAGCAGCTCCCTGGAGCTGGGGCACTAGAGGTATCAGGGCCTCCCCTGGGCTTGTCAGGACAAGGCCTGGCTGCCAGGGCCCATCCCACTGCCACAGCCAGGAGCAGGACAGCTGAGGAGCACCAGGACAGCCCCATGGGGCACCTGCCTAGGGACAGGGATAGGCTGAGGCTGGGCTGGGACGGGCACCTGCAGGTGGGCCAGCAGTGTTGCTGGGGCAGGGGTTGACAGTCCTGGGGGGCTGAAATGAGGTCCTGGTCTGTGAGCAGGGTGGCAGGAGACCCAGGGGGCTGGATATGGACAGCCAGGCCTGGTGGTGCCTCCAGGGCCCTGACAAAACATCGGTAAAACAAACTTGCAAGTGTAACATCTCATTTAAGTAAAAAGGCAATTCAAGTTTATTTGTCATTTACTTAATCTCTGATCAGGCCTTAATTTCCTCAAGGAAACTCAACAAGTGACCTTTTTATATTTTAAAAAGCTGGAGCTTTTTAAAAGCTAATTTTAAGAATATTTGTATTTCCAGGCTACAAAGGTTAAAATAATCATTTATTCTAACTTCATATCCTGTTATGATGGGATTTAATGTTTCATTAAGAATAGCTTTAAAGCAAGTACATTAATCAGTTCTCTGTAAATGGTGTTTGTAATGCTCGGTTTCAGGTCTGAGGAGAGACACGGTGTTATCAGGAGGCAGAAAACAACTCCACTGGTGACAAATTCAATGCAGACTCTGAAATGGCTTGATATACATGCAAATTATCTCATATTAAGGGTGACAAATAACATATTTTTTGTTTTGTTGTGTTTCCTCTTTTACCATACGTTATGTTTTGTTGGAAGGTGCAGCTCAGCAGGAGGGAGAAAGGTCACGTACTTGCTCACTGCTGGCTGTCACATACTCTATCAATGTACAGTCCTTTCGAGCGAGGGGAGCAGCGATCCTGTCCTGAGAGAGGGATACAGACTGGGAGGACTCCTAAGTCTGCATACAAGTGCGTATTCACAAGAACAAGGAGACACACTATAATGATGCAGAGGTGATAGAGAGTTTCCAGGGGTCTCCAGCACTCTGCTTAGAACTATTCACAACTCAGCAAGCCACTAAACACTGTTGTACTGAAAGCAAGAGTGAAATGAAGGACCTGTCTCTGAGGTGAAATAGTGCGCAGTGAGAACTTCTAATACTGCTTTCATTTTAATTTGATCTGATCCAGCTGATCTGAGCTTCTGTTCCACAAAAATCATCACATTGTAGTTTATCTTCCAACAAAATGTAGTGTCAGCACTTCAGAGATTACCTTTAGGTATTTTTAGTATCATCACTTTTCTTCAAAGTTATTGACATCCACAGCTGAATTTGACAGTCAGGATCCCTGAATATTCAGCTATACATCCCAAAATGAATGCTACAGAATCTCTTGAAGACAGGGTTGATTCTGTTAGGTAGGAGTCAGTAAGATGTTCTTTGGTCCCATGCTCACAAAGCTGAGATTTATGAGCATCCTTCTTGACTCAATGAATTCTTTTTATATGTATAAATGAAGTGTTGCATAAATATTTTTCAAGATATATGATTTAAATGGATTTAAATGAAAGATAATAGGACTCACTGATGAATCCACCTGAGGACATTACCAGATTACAAATTCTTAAAATTAATATTAATATTCTAATACGATTTTCTCCCTTTAAATTAATGGAAAATACTATTGAGAAAGAGAGAAAGAAAGAGAAAGAGTGAGCAATTTGGCTAATGTTATTATGACACACTATCAAAACAGAATCTTTCACAGGTTCATTTTCTTGAACAAATCCTTTTTTCAAATGTATGAGAATTGTTAGGTAGTATTCCCACTCTGCTTCATTCTATTCCTGTAAAATATTTCATAATTTTTTACAAGAAATAATCAGAAATTGTTTCAGTCACTTCCTTTTAGGTAATGGAACAATGAAGAGATTGCAGGTTGTATAGACCTCTCAGGAACAATACTAATAATTATAAAAGAGGTTAAATATCTGGCAGAACAGGGACTTGCAATTAAATGTTACAGATTATGTTTAAAATAACATTTGTTCCACATCTAATGTAAGCCAAGAGACTCACTACATATTGGTTTCTCGATCATACTCTATTCCTAGTAAATTAAAATAAATTACTTAAAATCTTTCTCTCAAGTGCTGAGAAGAACTGCATGGAAGAAACAATTTTGTTACAACTTTTTTGGTCTTTTCCTTCTAATATTCCTGTTTGTGATGACTAGTCAGAAGCACACGTTTTCTAATTACTGGGTTAACTCATTCATTTGAGTCATCTACAGTATATGAATATTTATCTGAGTATGACTTTTAGTAGGAAAATGTCAATATCTCTGGGGACTGCTAGGGCTTTGAATATGGAAGCATTATGATCCACAGGTAAACTTCCTGCTTTTTCCTATCCTTGTTATTTCACAGAATCATAAAATAGTTCGGGTTGGAAAGGACCTTTTAAGGTCATCTAGTCCAACCCACCTGCAACAAGCAGGGACATCTTCAACTAGATCAAGTTACTCAGAGTCCCATCCAGCCTGACTTTGAATGTTTCCAGGGATGGGGCATCTACCACCTCTCTGAACGTGTTCCACTGTTTCACCACCCTCATTAGGAAAAATTTCTTCTTTCTATCTAGTCTGAATCTACCCTCTTATAGTTTAAAACCATTACCCCTTGTCCTATCGCAACAGGCCCTGCTAAAAAGTCTGTCCCAAACTTTTTTATAAACCCCCTTTAAGTACTGGAAGGTTGCAAAAAGGTCTCCCCGGAGCCTTCTGTTCTCCAGGCTGAATAATCTCAAATCTCTCAGCCTGTCTTTATAGGAGAGGTGTTCCAGCCCTCTGATCATCTTTGTGGCCCTCCCCTAGACTGATCTTTTTCTTCACCAGGAAATTCCAAGTAGATCAATGAAATGTTCATGAATGGTGGATATAAAATGGTATTTGGTTACTGTTGTATTGTCTTTATTTTGTTTAATAGTTCAGTTGTGGCAGACCAAATGGTAAAAGAGGTTATATTCTGTGCTGGTTTTGGTGGGGATAGAGTTTAATTTTCTTCATAGAAGCTAGTATGAGGCTATGTTTTGGATTTGTGCTGAAAACAGTGTTGATAATACACAGATACCTTCATTATTGTTGAGCAATGTTTACACAGAGTCTGCCTCTCACACCACCCCACCAGTGAGAAGGCTGGAGGTGCACAGGAAGCTGGGAGGAGACACAGCCAGGGCAGCTGATCCAAACTGACCAAATGGATACTCCATACCATATGATGTCATGCTCAGCATATAAAGCTGGGGGAAGAAGAAGTAAGTAGGGGACATTCAGAGTCACGGCGTTTTGTCTTCGCAAACTATTGCAAACTTCACAAAGCTATTATGCAGCCCCTGGTCTCAGTACAGGCTGGGGGATGAGGGGATGGAGGGCAGCCCCATGGAGAAGGACTTGGGGTCCTGGTGGATGAAAAGCTGGACATGAGCCGGCAATGTGCGCTTGCAGCCCAGAAGGCCAACTGTGTCCTGGCCTGCACTCAAAGCAGCGTGGCCAGCAGGTTGACGGAGGGGATTCTGCCCCTCTGCTCCACACTGGTGAGACCCCCCCCTGCAGTGCTGTGTCTAGCTGTGGAGCCCTCAGCACAGGAGAGACACAGAGCTGCTGGAGCGGGGCCAGAGGAGGCCACAACAATGCTCATAGGGCTGGAACATCTCTGCTGTGAGGACAGGCTGAGAGAGTTGGGGTT
Source organism: Phaethon aethereus (assembly GCF_964289735.1). Taxonomy (NCBI): domain Eukaryota; kingdom Metazoa; phylum Chordata; class Aves; order Phaethontiformes; family Phaethontidae; genus Phaethon; species Phaethon aethereus. The sequence goes on along the minus strand of NC_138575.1, from coordinate 170,416,214 downwards.
GTTCAGCCTGGAAAAGAGAAGGCTCCAGGGAGACCTTATTGCAGCCTTCCCGTACGTAAAGGGGGCTTGTAAGAAAGATGGCAACAGACTTTTTAGCAGGGCATGTTTTAAACTGAAAGAAGGGAGATTTAGACTAGATCTAAGGAAGAAATTTTTCACAATGAGAGCGATAAAACCCTGGCACAGGTTGACCAGAGAGGTGGCAGATGCCTCATCCCTGGGAACATTCCAGGTCAGATTGGACGGGGCTCTGATCAACTTGATCTAGTTGAAGATGTCCCTGCACGCTGCAGGGGGGTTGAAGTAGATGGCCTTTAGAGGTCCCTTCCTACCCAAAATATTCTATGATTCTATGGTTCTATGATGGAGCCCTGCTTTCCTGGAGATGGCTGAACACCAGCCTGCCGATGGGAAGCAGTGAATTAATTCCTTGTTTTGCTCTGCTTGCATATGGGGCTTTTGCTTTACTTATTAAACTGTCTTTATCTCAATCCATGAGTTTTATCACTTTTACCCTTCTGATTCTCTCCCCCATCCCACTGGAGGGGGACTGAACGAGTGGCTATGTGGTGCTTAGTTGCTGGCTGGGGTTGAACCATGACTTGCTGTTTTCTAGGATGTACATTGAGTAGTTTTTGTATTTCATTAGAGATGACAAAATGTATTGCTACCCAAGTTGCTTCACACCATTCCTTTATGGAAGTGTCTTTGTGTCCAGTTTCTTTTTCACATGTAATACTGTCTTTGACCTGTTTTCATAACCTTAACTTTTTTTTTTCCAGTGGCTGATTTCCATTATGATTTTATGGGCCAGTTTGAAGTATTTCTTCCTAGCTAGTTATAAAGTTAACATAAAGTGAGCCATAATCCCTGTTCTGTGAGTCATAAAGTTGGCTGAAGGCAAGTTAATGATGGATATCCTAGCCATTGTAAGACTAAAAATGTTTCTACTTTAAATATGTTATTAATTTCCTTTTTGTTTTTTTATGTGTGTGTGTTATCAACACTCCTTAACTGACCTGCATTTTTTTGTGACAAAGCATCATAGCACTGATATAACTCTACAGCATGTACTGTGTTCTTGGGTTCCTGTGCAAAGCAGTATCTTTGCTTTGGTCAACAGACTGTAAGAAGGTATGACAGACTGCTTCAGCACTACCTGTTGAAAAACCTTAGTCATAATGCAGTAGAAGTGGGCATTTTTTATTTTTCTGTTCTTGAGAAACTATGTTAATAATAAATCTCCAGAGAGCGGATAACTTTTTTGCCTCCAAAGATGGTTATTTAAAAAACATAGGACTATTCCTTTAATATTAGATATCTGGATAGAAGAAAGAACCTGCAGAATCTTCTTCAACCACTGTAGTACAAGATTTATATTGGATCCCCTCTCAGTCCCTTCAGAGTTGTGCATATCCTGCACACATCCTTGCAGTTACAATGATGTGACTTAAAGAACATCCAGTCATTCTAGCAGGCTGCTGGTAAGGTTCTCCATTTTGTTCTGCTTCCCTCCTTTCCCTCTTCCTCCTTAATCCTTCAGATTCAGACTGAAAAAGAAATGTGGTAAATGGAAACAGGTATTGAGTGGTGAAGTGTTGAAGAAAAGAGTGTGTATGATGGTCTGCTATGTATTCCTGAGACAGTTAAAATTCAGCCTAGATCTTCCACCTTCTCTTTGTTAAAGAGGTGGTCTCTTTTCATTTGCAAATAACTGCAATTTCTAAAAAATATCCTTCATGTCTATGAATAAGACAATATCACCCATTACACATTAATTTTTAAACTTGTGAATATTTTCTTCTTAAACTAAGCAAAAAGAGTTTTTGTGGAACAGAGAGAGGTCTTTAAAGCAAAATTAAAATAAAAATACTGTTTCTCTTATTGTGGTAATTATTACAGTAACTATTAATAACTATTGTAACAATTATTACAGACATTCTGTTGCCACATAAATATGCAGATATTATATCAGATTAGGTATTTTATTTATTCATTCAAATTTTTATGAAACATTCTGAAAATTCCTGAATTTTCTCTGAAGACATAAATAAGCAAAAAAACCTGTGGTACTGTGAAACCATTGCTTTAAACATTGAAAATGATATGGAAACTTTTTTGTCTTAGAGGCTTCGGTTCAACCACGTGTTTACCTTCAAAGTATTTGAATCATTATATCAAATGAACAATTATGATCTTCTTAAAAATATACTTGTGTTGTGGCCCTTAAAGATCATCTGGACTAAAACACAGATTGTGAAAGTAGCTTAGTTTCCTGATAGAGTTAGGAAGTAAGTGTCAGCAGGGTCCAGCAAGCCTCTTAGTTTGAGGGTTGGAGAATCAAGCTTTCAGAGCTCCCCCTGCTACACCTTGATACAGTTTGGATGCAGTGTTAGTGCCCACTGTAGCAGAACTAAAATTATCAGGGACATAATGCTGGCTTTGGTTCATCTGGAGTCAAGAAACTACACTAAATGTTGTCCATATCCTGTGAATTAGTATGTTGGCTTAGGGTACAATTAATCTGTCTCAATTTAGGTCTTGAGCTGATATCTTGATTTTAAATCAGCAGTAAAGAAGCAGCATGATTCTACAACCTTGTAGTTAGACTTGTCTCTGGGAGATGAAGTTATAGGCCTTGATCAAAGGAATGTTTTTATATTTAATGAGAAAACACTTTAATAATCCCAGAAGCAGGGAATTCATCCTAATCCTTTAGCTGAGATATTCAACATGAGGCTTCCGAGTCAAACACATGTATCTGTATATATGTATTCACTCTCTTCTCCTAATCTGCCTCTTATTCCCCACATCCCTGTCCTGCCACTGCCCTTCAACCCTTTTCCACAGAAAAAAACTGTGAAAATAAGATCAGAAAAAAATTATATCCCATCTTGTTGATAAGCACATTAATGATCATCACATATACATCATGACATAATACCACCTTTATAATTTCATGCAGGTATTCAAAGATTTCTTTGCATTTGAAGGTGAGGCTGCAAAGCTATGAATTGCCACTGGCAAGAAGCACCACAGAGTACCAATAAAACAGAGGAGTAAGACTAAAGACATATTAAATGTTTGTATTTACCAGCTCTCTGTTACTTCTGACTCATCATGCCATTATCTCAATTCTCTTATATTAACAAGCAGGTTGGAAAATTAACAAAAAAGACACATAACTTTAAATTTCTTGTTGCAAAGCTAATTTTTTGGATGCCCGTTATTATATTCTTATACATATTTTTGTATATGAGAATATAATTCTCTTACTTGTAGAAATACTTTTAATAGGATGGGACAAATGGGAATAGTTTTTACTATTTTCTTTTCTCATCTTTCCTGCAGGTTAAAAATGAGAATATAAATTTCACTGTGTGGATTTTGATATCTAAATCTATGTTTGAGGTCTTCATCTTTGGCTACCTATATAGTCAATAAAGATGGGGTCAATATAGTTAGTGGAGTCAAGGGCATGATTCTTCTTATTCTAAAGTAGATATCTAATCCAAGCTAAATGAACCATATCCTGGAAGTGCCTTTTTCTTTTTTCTTGTCTATAAAGGAAGTCAGCCTACTGTGACTGTCATCTCCAGACATCTATTTTGTAGTCATCTAAAGTTTGATTAGTGTAATCATGCAAAATTTGAGTAGCTAAACTTGCATGAGTTTAATCCTGTTTCTGCTTTTTCCATTCAATGTTCTTGAGTATTCCTTTCTAATTTGTCACTTTATTAGGTAATAGCTATGGAATGAGATAAGGAGAAGATTAATTGACTGGAAAACAAAGTAACCAAAGCTGTGGAAGACATGAGAATATGTGTAGATTTGTTATATGGCCTATTTAATAATAAGCAAATTACATTCAGATAGCTAAATCCTAAGTTTTAAAAATAAGATTCTAAAAGTTGAAGTTAAAAACTTGTAAAAAAAAAAAAAAGAAAGAAAAAAGACACTCCAGAGAAAACAGATCTGTAAAGCTGTCAACACAAGCCAAAAAGGGAAAGCACTGCAGGTATATAAACATACCCGTAGAAACCTTGGAGATTTCTCTCATTTGGGGTTCTGTCTAGTAAGAATCTGAGTTCCACATGGTGAACACCCACGCAGTCAATGTGATACCACTTCCTTTACTTGCATGAAAAGTTCTTCTATTGAAGAAAAAATGTCAGCTAAATCTAGTGTGAAGATATAACTATTATTACTACACATTTCTTATTATAAACTTAATAGAATGTTGTATATGAAGTGCTGTTTAATTCTTTCTCATTGTATGCTTCTCTGCAAGTTAAGGGATAAAAACGTATTTTAAGCAGAACACAATGAACCTGTGAATCTTCAATTAAACTTTTACTTTATCTAAGTATTGAAATCTATATTTTTGTTCTCTGGAATGCATTTTTAATTCTATAGAAGGGTAATAATTATCTGTAGGGTCCTGCTATATTTGTGAGTCTATCTTAGGCCCTGAAATACTGCAGCCACCCATTAGGTATCAGGAAATTACTTCTTCCCATCATGCACTATATTATCATGAAATATTAATCATTATTATTAAAACATTGATCTTGTGCCTATGCAGTGTGTGCTAAGAGACTGGATATAAGTCATCTTAAGAAAATATTAGCATGCAGACATTATTTTCAGCCACCTTCCTCTCTGTAATCCTTTTAACCATATATCAATCAACCAATTCGATTAACCATGCCAAATGTTCTAAAAAAAGAAGAGAGTAGAAATAAGATCAACCTGTCTGCTGCAACTTTACAGATCAAATAATTTTGAGATCATTCTATTAGTGATGACTACAGCCTTAAACAACTTTTAAATAAAAAAATAAAATTTAAAAAAAAAAGGAAAAGAAAAGGTGTCCTTGCAGTTAAGTTCTGCTCATACTTTGAAGAAATTTCTCTGTTCAATTTGGTGTAATGTCCTTTTTCTGTAGCAAGTAAAATAGCTCCTGATGAACTACAGATCTTCCATTTGTTAGCAATGGTTATTAAATTAAGAGTTTAGATCAAGAATAATGATTTTACATGAAAATTTTTTACAACCAAACTGCCAAAACTTTTGCTATGATCTTGCAATCACAGTTGATTAGCCATAATCGGCCTATAACTTTAGCAACAAAAGAGATAATTTGCTGAATCGCACAGATACTGAACAATATGCATAAAGATAAGAAAATGTTCTTTAATTTATGGAGTATTGAATAATTTTTCTAAAGACTGTTTACTTTTTTCTAATATTAGAAAATTACTGTTTTCTTTCCTCAGATTTTACTATTGAATACAATGCATTTTTCACTAACTGAATAATGCAGTCTTAGTTATAAAGAAGTAAAATAGGAAGTCAGGTTACAAAATATGCAAACTGTGTGGGTTTTTTTTTTTTTTCAAAGTAAAGTAATGCATTCTATCTATGTGCAAGATCAGATTAAGATGCCTTTCCTCCCCAGGCTTAACCAAGCAGCTCATCAAGATTCCATTTTGCCTCATACAGACAAGAACAAGAAATTAAAATAAATCTAACATATACTTAAAAGTTTTTTTTACAAAGGTTTGAAGATAAAATTTTGGATACAGGAAAGCAAAGAGAATGGCTGTCATATTTTTGCACAACATGCATAGAGGACATTAAAGAAATGGCATTTACCTCTGAAACTAGATACTGGCAGCACATGGAAAACAGCAGAAGGACAGAAGAAAAATGAAACTTACCTTTATTCCTAATGGATAAGGCACTCATATAAGAAGTAGAAGATCTGGATCCTGCTTCTTACAATTTTTGAGAAGTCTAATATTCATGTAATGCAAAAATGTACATAATATACATTTCCTTCATTCTCATAGGAAGAAAGGAGTAAAGATAACCGTATTAATATAATGCCTTTACTTTAGGGTTTTTTTAGGCTAGTTTTTCAAAATAACTGAATAGCAGGAAGATTTTTTTAAATTAAGATATACAGACCACCAAAATATAGAGATCATTTGCTCGTGCTGTCTTTCCTTCCACCAACAGCATCTTCAGCTATTCTTTGCTTCTGTATTACTGAAGATACTGTACACATAAGTGAGCCTGTGAAGTTACTTTGGTCCCAGAGTCCACCAATAGCAAGATTTAATTTGTCTTTGACCTTGAAACTGTAATGATGTGTTCTCAGTGCTGCATGTGATTAACAGCATAGCACTTAGACAAGTCCTACAGATCACATATTATCTCTGGAAACTATTTTTTAAAAATTTTAAAAGAAAGAAAAAATAAGTGGCTAAAATTCAATCCAAAACCTCTTCCATCTACTTCTGAATATTTCTTCCAAATAATAACACAATCAGATAGTAAAAAATGGAAAAACAGAAGTGGTTTAGAAAAAATTTAAGTTGTTTACTTGAAAATGGAATTTTGAACTTCTTAAAGTCATTATGACAGCTAGTATAGCAATACTTTCACTAAACTCCTTCAAGTAGTTCATTTTCAATAACAATCAGATGTTTTGAGGTGTTTAGGGAGAACTCTAAAATTTTAGGATTAAAAATCCAGGACCTTTCTTGGAGCTATTTATATAATAACTGTGTTATACAAAATGCCTAAAATGTTTACAGAGACACCAATTTATGCATTGGTATCAGGTAAACTGCAAAGATTAATGTTGACTTTGTGGATTCTAATGAGAATATATAAACTTTATATTGTAAAAATTAACAGTAAGCTCTCTGTGCAGTATCACTCATTGCTGTATTTAAATTAATGAGTGATAACATGTCCGGACTTTAGGGAAAAAGATTTTAATTTATGTCAACTAGTAAGCAAGATTCCATGGGAGGCAGCTCTAAGGAACTCAGGAAAGCTGCCAAGTCTTTAGGGACAGCATCCTCCAAGAACAAGAATCGTCCATACCAACCCACAGGAAATTCAAGTAAACTTCAGGGGAACAGCTTGCACATGACTAAACATCAGTGCAAAGAAACAGTATATGGAAGGTGAAAGCAGAGACAGGCTATAAAGCAGGGTTTTAGAAATGTTGCTTGGGCACATAGAAAAGCCAAAGCTCAACTGGAGATAACACTTGCAAGTGATGCCAAAATCAAAAAAGATGATCATCAGTGGCTACATTAGTAGTAAAAGGCTGGATGGCTGGACAAGCAAAATGTGCTATCATTGCTGAATGGAGCACATAACGGTGACAATGGAGACACATGCAGCTGAGGTATTTTATGGTTCCTTTGCCTCTGCGTGTGCTCTCATCAAACCTGCATATGACACCAAACTGGGGAGACCAGTCAATACACTGGAGAGCAGGGCTGTCATCCAGAGGAACCTGGGCAGGCTGGAGGTATGGGAAAATCTTGAAATTCAACAAGGATAAATGCAAAATCCTGGCCCCAGGAAGGAAGACTCTCTGGCAGTGATACAGTCTGGGAACTGATCAGCTGAGGAGCAGTTCTTGGGAAAAAACCCTGAGTGGCCTGGAATACAGCAAGCAGTATACCCAGGCAGTAGAGACAGCCAACAGCATCCAAGGCTGTGTTAATAGGAGCACAGTCAGTTGGAAGGGATATTTACCCTCTTCTCAGCACCTATTAGACCACAGCTAGATACCACATCCCAGCTTGGGTCCCGTAATACAGGAAAAAAGACATCAATAAAGCACTTGCCCTGTGAGCAGAGACTGAAGGACTGGGGCTTGTTCAGCATGGTTGCAGGTTGACCTGACAGCAGTTCCATTGTGTCTACACGAAAGAATGTCACGAAGGGGACAAAGTAAGGTTTTTCATAACAGTACATGGTGGCCTCACAAGGGACAATGGACATGACTTGAAAGAGCTGAAATTCAGACTGGATATAATGAAAACCTTTTTCCTTACGAGTTGAGTCAAGTAGTGGAGCACATTGTCTGAAAGGATTAAAGACTTTCTAAGGTACCTCCCTACCTGAATTGTTCTATAAACCCATGATTCTAAAGAAAACAGAGATTTTTACCTATATACAGTTACCACAACCTGAATAATCAGAAAACATATGCAAGTGGATAGGATACTCTGCTCTCATGAACTGAAGAGTATTTATCAAAAAAACACTTCACAACAAGTAGGTAGAATATATATGTAGCATTCTATATTATTTTCACTTTTAAAAGATGCATTTCTCTATGGATATATTTTATATCCTTGATGTCTTAACTGCGCAAAGAGACATTTAGTTCATGAGCAGATATTGGCTGTACTGCTTATCAAGTATTTCCAAAATGATTATTAAATAGTTTCAGACTTTATATAATTAGACAATACAGTTTGATTGAATTTAAGTTTATTATTCATAGACATTGCATGTTAGCAGATTTAGCTCTTTGAGGAAACCTTAGAGAAGGGTTTTTTTGGGTATAGTTTGCCAGGGAGTAGTGAGATGGAGCTGTCCTTAAAGGCAGGGGAGCCAAGAGTGAGAAGCAGCAATTCACTGAGGAGGCACAGTCCTACAGTACCCCACTAGGAGAGCAGGGCTGGGGAAAATGACTGGGGTCAGCTCAGTGCCTGGTGATTGCTAGGCAAGTCTTCACTGATGGGGCAGGCCAAGCCAGGAAGTCAAGTCAACAAGGCAAGTTTCGGGTTAGCAAGAAACAAAGCACAGCACAGCATACCAATGACATCGTTCAGGCAAAGACTGAGCCTAAATGTGAATCCCAGGCCAAGAATAACAAATGTATATGTTTGGAGGCCCAGGGAAGGCATCTGACAGCTCTTCCACAATCTATCAGTTTCCACTTCTCACTGATCTTTCTTGCAACTTAGCTATAGTTATAGAAGTCTGATACAAGCTAACACAGCTGTACCCTAACAGAGCTGGTCTTCAATACAGGTAGCCAAGCCCCCAAAGGGAGCAAAGACCTATTATAGAGTAAGATTGTTATAGACTGGCCAGGTCAGTTAGAGCCTCTTGGTGCTCTCCAGACTGAAATTATTTTAAGAAGCTGTAGGTATGCCTCATATGTACACAAGAAGGCAGAAAATAAGGAAACTTTTATGGATACCCAGAAGAATGTTAATAAAGCCTAATAATCGTTCTTATTTCAGCTTTCAAGGAGTAGCAGAAGAGAGATGAGCAGCCAAGCAGGACTACTAAAACAAAGACTTTTGGATTTTGGTGGCCTTTGAGTCCTCAGTTTGTGAATAAATCAACACAATGGGAAAAGTGACTGAAATTCTTGTTCTAGGTATAAAACTTCTGAGCTCCGAAGTATAAAGCCTGTGGTAACCTCAATACATTGGATGTTCTGTAAAAATATATTTTCTTATGTTTGGGTTCTTCTACACTTATGGAGCAATATTATGTTTTTAAGAGGCTGTTTATTTTGCTGAATTTTCACTCTGTTCACAAGCTACAGAGGAAAGAATTAGGAAAGAGATGGATTAGACTGCCAAGGAGTCACGGTTGCCTCTCAAGGAGGTATATTTGGGTGGGTGGGTGAATGTCCAGATTCTACTCTTGGGAGCTAAAGGCAACATACCTGTCACATGACGATACCACACACCAAGAAAGAATGACAGAGCTTAGACTATCACTGCACTCACTTTAATTTAATCTACTTATTTAATCTACTAATGAGCCTAGAGAACAGGAACAAACTTAAAAAATTAATGGTTTTCTGTATGTTATCCCTTCTGAAATCCTGGAAAAAATCCTTATTAAAAACATCAGTTATATGTTAAAAATAATTATTTTTTGTTCATTTACCATTCTTAAGTTTTTGACACAGAGATGTGTCACATAATTATGACTGGTCAGATAGTTTACATGGTCTCTGTCTGTTCTGTGAATTAGACAAACATAACTCTTATAATTCTCTTTCAGTGAAATACAGTTACATTTTTGTCCTCTAAGGCTCTCGGCATACAATGTAGACTGTGCTTCTGTGTCAACATGAACCTTCACTCAAGTCAAGCGGGAATTGCTAACATGAACTTGAAAGCATCTTTTGTGGTCCTCACAGCTTGGATTAAGACCTCTATTATTTTTTCTGAAGAGTCTGCAACACTTTTTAACCTGCTCATCTGGAATTTCCTAATAATAGGCATGTAAACCAAACACAAAAGTGATATGAACAATATAAAACCAAAAATTGTGGGTTTGCTATTCTATTACTTTCCACAGTTGATGCACACTTTCAAGATAATCCTCTCAGAAAAAAAGGCTTTTGGTTAGCTTCAAAGGTTGTGGGTAACCTGTTGAAATTTTCCAGTATACAAAATACAAAATATGGTTCAGAAAAATGGATTGCAATTTACTTTTGTCAAGGCTGTACCCAAATTACTGTCAAATTTGTGTTTGCTTTTGATGACATGTGTGTTCATTCCCAGAAAGATCAAATGAACCTGCCTTTTACTGTAGACTTACAGGGGTCTAACAAGCATATTATACAAAATGAAATGGGAAAAATGACTTCTATGAAAACAGGGGAAAAATGAAGCAAAATGTCACAGATTAATATGGAGATATTAGGAAATATTAATATACACTTTGAAGAATGGTCAAAAAGACTATGCAATTTATATAACATTAAGTGGAAAGGCTTATTGATCAGGACAAGGGGGAACAAAACACAAAACAGTTGAATTAGACAGCATTAACTCCAATAGCTTCTAATTAAGTAAGTTTAGAATTAAAAAATGTATCTAGCCCTCTCAAATATCTGACATTAATTTATATGTGTATAATGCAATGAAATGTGTTCAATGACAAAAAGAAACAAACAAAAGAACATCCATACCTGCAGATTCAGTGAAATATAGTGGAAGAACACAAAGAGTATCCTTTGGCCTGCAAACCATTACCACTACCATTAGCTCAGGGAGTATGGGTTGGATGAGTGGACTGTAAGATGTGTCGAGAACTGGCTAAGCAGCAGAGCTCAAAGGGTTGTGGCCAGCAGTGCAGAGTCCAGTTGGAGGCCTGTAGCTAGTGATGTTACCCAGGGATCATATTGGGTCTGTTTTTTTTCAACATCTTCATCCATGTCTGAGACAAAGAGTTGGAAGGTATCCTCAGCAAGTTTGCTGATGATACAAAGCTGGGAGGAGTGGCTGATACACCAGGAGGCCGTGCTGCCATTCAACAGGATCTGGACAGACTGGATTGTTGGGTGGGGGGGAACCTTATGAAATTTAACAAGGAGAAGTGTAGAGTTCTGCCCCTGGGGAGGAGCAACTCCATGCACCGGTACAGGCTAGGGGTTAACCTGCTGGAAAGCAGCTCCACGGAGAAGGACCTTGGAGTCCTGGTAGACAAGAAGTTATGCATGGGACAGCAATGTGCCCCGGTGGTCAGGAGGGCCAATGGTATCCTGGGGTGCATTAAAGAAGAGCGTGACCAGCAGGTCGACAGAGGTTATCCTCCCCCTCTACTCTGTGCTAGCGAGGGCTCATCTGGAGTATTGCATCCAGTTCTGGGCTCCCTAGTTGAAGAGAGACAGGGAACTTTTGGAGAGAGTCCCACGGAGGTCTACGAGGATGATTAAGGGACTGGAACATCTCTCATATGACGAAAGGCTGAGCGACCTGGGGCTGTTGAGTCTGGAGAAGAGAAAGCTGAGAGGGGACCTTATCAATGTCCATAAACATCTGAAAGGTGGCTGTCAGGAGGACAGAGACAGTCTCTTTTCAATAGTGCCCAGTGACAGGACAAGGGGCAACGGGAAGTTCCACCCCAACACGAGGGAAAACTTCTTTCCTGTGAGGGTGATGGAGCACTGGAAGAGGCTGCCCAGAGTGGCTGTGGAGTCTCCTTCTCTGGAGACCTTCAAAACCTGACTGGACGTGTTCCTGTGCAACCTGCTCTAGATGACCTTCAGAGGTCCCTTCCAACCCCTAGCATTCTGTGATTCGGTGATCTCTTTTACCTTCTATTTGCTAATATTGTTAGCTATCTTCCAGATCACAAATTTGCCTTTGTGATCTGGGCCAATAAACCTCTCACCCAAGTAAAAACCAAATATAGCACAAATAAATTCATCAATCTTCACAATGTTTTTTTTATCCCTTACTAAAATAAAATTAGGTTTTCTGATTGACATGAAGTCTGTTAGAACACCACCTGTTGGGTGCATTATAAAACTTATATCAAGGAAAATTATTCTTCCAAAATCAAAGTTGGACTCTGATTTCTTTTAAAATCTGATTTTCAGGAATTACAAATAACCAGAAATTCTCATAGTAAATAGTTATAATAGTGATTCTAAATTAAGTAACTTAAAATATGACAAATAAATAAACATGTTAAATTGTAAATATGCCAAATAAAGTGAAATATGCCAAGTCTGGCCAAGAAACAAAATGTGGAAATATTTGTTCTCTTTTTTTCTTCTTTAAAAGTAATTTGCATCACAAATTTTTTGAAACACTTTTTTTTTTTTATTTCCCCCAATAGTAAAATGCTTTTTTTGGTCTCATAAGTCCTTTTTTCCTATTTGACAGTATTCTTGCGTAGTTCTGAAAATGTGTTAACGAGAAGCTCTTTATTTTTCTGCCAACATAGCTTTAAAATAATCTGCATAATTAGTAAATTTGTGCAAAGGAATTGATATATAAAGGGTTTATATTATTAAATTCAAATGTAAATATGCATATGCAGGAAATACTTAGTCCCTTTGCATATAAGAATAAAAGCCTTGTTCATTGAGTCAGAACTATTACCAAATTCTACCAGCAATGGCACTTAGTCATATTTCCAAAGCACTGTATAAACTTTGCCCTGCTAAGGGGGAAAAAAAAATGTCTTCTGAAATACATCGGAAAATATTTTAAATGGTCTTATTGCCAAAGCTACTGAAGTCTTGGGTATTGCACATCCAACTTTGTTTTGTTTTTTACTTTGTTAGTCTTGTAATTTATATTTATTAGAAAATATACAGGAAATAACATAAATATAGATGTACTTTGTGGTGATGTGCAGATTTACAGACATTTATTTGATTTTAATGACCTTTGAAAATCATCTGAAGAATGTATATTGATCTTCATGATAATATGTTCCACTGTGTAATATTGCTAACATCCATATTTCATGAGTACAATTTATGTTGGGAAGAATGATGCCTTTATTTACACTTCCAGTCTTCCAAAGAGAATGACTGTGCTTCTGTCAGCCTTTTCTGTCAATTTTCTTCTCTGCATATTTTATGAAGTTGCTTTTTTTTTCCAATTGATTCTCTTTCTCCATTTTGAAATTGATTTAGAAAAGTTGAATGGTGCCTGACTCATTGAAAACAGGGATATATAGCTAATTTCAATGTATACAAATAATTACAACAAATTCAGATATGTTTCATATCCATCTCCAAACATCCCTGAAATTTCATCAAGAATTAGGCAGTTCAGGAAAGCTCTAAAATTAATAAGATGAATTTTCTAATACCAAATTTTAAGCATCTTTAATTCCAGAGTGAAATCTATGACTTCTACATTTACATGTTCAGCATTATAATTATGCAATTTTATCCATATGTGTCCATTTCAAATAATCTCCGCTTACCCAGTGCTATTGAAAGCATCTCACCCACCACACAATTAATGATATATACTAGAAAAACTGGAAGGTGAAAAATAATCCAAAATTAGTAATTGTAGCTGTTAGAAATCCTAAATAATCATAAATTCCACAGTGAGATAAGTAATTTACAAACACATCGGTCAATCTAAATTTTCATTCATTCATTAACCTACGGACTCTATATACTGACAAAATTGAATTTGTCTTCATAACAACTTTTCTTCATTAGAATTTCTCCACCATGACAGATTTCTAAGATGTAAAAGGTGGTATACCAGGAGGCTATAATGATTGTTCCTAGTGCCGGTGTAGGTTCAGTGGGATGTTTGCAGGAGTGAGAAAGTTGGTGCATCGTGAAACTGTATTCTGCCTGCATCTAGGCATATGTCCTCTTGTGAACAGAGTGATGGGAAGAGGAATCAGAAGAGGAAGAGGTGAAAGGGCAGGGCAGGGGAGGGAAGGGAAAGGAAATGGAAAAGTACGGAAAGGGAAACAGAAGGAAAAAAGGGGAAAAAATGTAAAAAGGAAGAAAAAGGAAAAGTAAAAGTAAAAAAGAGAAAAAAGGTGACAGCAAAAAAAAAGAAGGGAAAAAGGAAGAAGGAAAAATAAAGGAAAAAAAAGAAAAAAAGAAAAAAGAGAAAGGAACAGCTCTGAGATTACTATAATGTATCTGGAAGATGGCCAAAGCCATGCAGAGACTGTAGAGATCATTTTAAACAACTCTCTTCTGTCCCTTTGTTTCACTCCTTTTCACCCAGCAAATCATGACATGAGAATAAACCTGAGTCAACATTTGCAATTGCTTCATTAATGAATAAATGAGTTATGCAGTAGACTACATTAAGAACTAGACTCTTGCTTGCTTGCTTGATTTGGCTGTGTCTGTAGTTTTGCAACTCCATTGTCATATAGCTGTCTCCATTGTTCTAGAAAACCTTGTTTTGCTTTTTTTTCCTGTCTCGCTTGAAAAAGAGAATTCTGAGCATAGCTAAAAAAAAGTATCTACAATCTATTTCAAAACAAAGCAGTAAATCAATAAATTGACAGTTTTTACTATTCTAATGAACTGTAACACCACATTCTACTTGTAGAAGAGTCTTTATTGTACGTTTTTTTCTTTTCTTTTTTTTTTAAATAAGCCTCTGAGCTCCTAATATTTTATTTGCAGAATCTCCTTATTTTCACACATTAGTCAAGTCCCCTCTTCTTTTAAGGTTGAAATGCACATAGAAGGAAATAATGACCTAATTAAAGTAGATGTAAAGTTGAAGGTGTTAGAAGCTGGTTTTCTTTTCAGTTAAATAAATAAACAATTTTTAAAATTTATTTTCTTAGCCCTGATCTGTAGTAATTAATTTATATTCTACATATTACTTATTATTAATAATAAATCAAAATATTATTTATGTACATAAACATATGTAGATCATTCTTAGTACCATTAAATCAGGAATGATAATATAAGAAAAATGTAACTATTTATACCAGTTCAAAACAGGTGTTACTTGTCATTATTCTGATTTTCACAAAATTAGAAATCATGCAAAAACTAGGCTTAAGCATAATCTACTGTAAAATACAGTTTGACATTTCATGAATAGATATGTCTGCCTGACATTTTCTGCTACAAGTGCTTTTAAAATGGACCAGAGTTGTTGGGCTTTATTTTTCCTCTTTTTTGTCTTAGTGGTCAAATAGAAACAATTCAGTTACTTCCTAGAATGTCTTTGTGTTTTCACTAAGAAAATCCCATAAGTAGCTAATAAAAAAATCTCAAATGATTGATGAATGGATTTTATACACTGAAGTGGGATGATATGGGCAGAAGGGTGCCTGATACTTTTTTCTGGTAAAGCAGCTGGAATATATTTATTTGAAACTGTCAGATGATTCTCTCAGTGTTTTCTATGCTCTCTCCTCTCATATGTTCTGACCAAATTGTAAAAGTTCACCCATACTGTTAAAATGAAAGAAAAAAAAAAAAAAGAAAAAAAAGAAAAGAAAAAAAAAGCCAGACACGTGGGTGCAGACTGAATAGTGGATCCCATTCTTTCATTCTGTTTTCATTCATTTTTTGCATGCTACTTGGCATGGTTTTCGTTCATACCAATTAGTGATCTCTGAGATGGTGCCTAGGTGTCATGGTTCAGCCCCAGCCAGAAACGAAGCACCACGCAGCCGCTCGCTCACTCCGCCACAGTGGGACAGGGGAGAGAATCAGAAGAGTAAAAGAGAAAATTCATGGTTTGAAATAAAGACAGTTTAATAAGGAAAGTAAAAAAAAAAAGCCGCACATGCAAGCAAAACAAAGCAAGGAATTCATTCACTGCTTCCCATGGGCAGGCAGGTGTTCAGCCATCTCCAGGAAAGCAGGGATCCATCACGCGTAATGGTTTCTTGGGAAGACAGACGCCATCACTCCGAACGTCGCTTCTCCCTTTCCTTCTTCATCCCAGCTTTATATACTGAGCATGAGGTCATATGGTATGGAATATCTCTTTGGCCAGCCTGGGTCAGCTGTCCTGCCTCCCAGCTTCCCGTGCACCCTCAGCCTTCTCGCTGGCAGGCCAGCACGAGAAGCTGGACTGTCCTTGACTACTTAACAAAAACTCAGAACATCAGCATGTTATCAAGATTTTCTCATCCCAAATACAAAACATAACCTCACGCTAGCTTCTATGAAGAAAATTAACTCTACCCCGGCTGAAACCAGGACACTAGGCAAAACTCAAGGGGTCAAAGGCAAGTAAGATCACTCCCACTGGGCAACATGGTTGAGTCCATACATTTGGTCTATTTCACCATGCTCAATCTTGTAACATCATTGCAGGAAGTTCTATTTTCACAGCCTCTTGCATGTCCTCTAGCTCACCCAGATCATGCTGCAGATAGCTCAGTCTCACTCCTTATAAACATATTTTGATGGGTTGCAACACAGCCCTCACAATTTTTCTATACTTTGAACTAAAAATGGTGAAGACTGAAAGGGACACTTGGGTACTAGATGGGGTTTAGGTGTTGTCCATGTCCACCTGCTGTACAGTGTTAAAATAAGCAATGTTTACTCATCCTCAGGGACAGACTGCAGTGTCTATTGTATCTCTGTAATAAGCACAGGCTGGGCAGCTGCCATGGAGCTCAGCAAAACTTCACTGCTCTTTTTTCTCTAGCCAAAATTCATTTTGATAGCACTTTCACCATCTTCTTACTACTAAGCATTCTGCAAAGTGTGGGTGGGAAGGAGAAAAAGACAAACTCAAATGCAAGTGGCCAAGAAACAAATGCTGACAGTGTTAAAACCGTGGAGTAAAAGCAGCAGAAGGGCAGAAAAAACAGAACAGAATAGTGAACCACAGAGGAGGACTGCTCGAGCTGCTCTTTGAACAGATAAAATGTTATGATCTGCTAAATATGCTGAAAATTTGGACTGTAGGCATATCAAGTGGGATCATCCAGAATTAATGGACATTTGAATATTCTGGTATTAAGCTCCTTGTTTCTCAGATGGGTATAATAGTATTATCCTTCCTCAAAGTGTTGTTATGTAAGCAAAATAATGTTTGTGAGCTACTCTGATATCATAGTGATGTGTACACCACAAAAATGCCTCAGAGGAAGTTAATAATTCTGAATTCAGTGTACAGTTGAAATGGTGTTCTGTACATAAGATATGGATGACATACTGAATGATGAAGTTAAAAAATAATTGGCTAGCTAGCTAGCTATTATTTGCATATACTCTATTCTTTGTCCTTTGACCAAAATTGTCTCGAGGGGAAAAAAAAAAGTGGTTATACAATTACAGTCTGTATCGTAATGCATGAGTCCGTTGAAATTAAAGTTGTACAGGAAATTCTAATCTGATATTGCCTGGGTTTTGAGTATTTGGCTTTATACTGTTGTTAGAGGTCTGTTTTCAGTCCCATTCTCCAATCTACGCACAGTAAAATATTAGGTTTCTCTTTCATATTTATATTTCTTATGTGTGAGATGTACCTGTTTGCCTGATCAAATCTGGGAGAGGACATGACTACTGTTAGCTGATCACATTACTATGTAACACCATCCCCCACGGAGCAGAGGGCATAAATCTTTTTTAGTTCACCTGATGCACCAGGTGCTCAGAATCCACAGACAAGACATTTGTACTCCCTGCAACTCTAAAAGGAAGGGATACATAGCATTTATGTAGCCCAAATAATCATGTAGACTGCAGATTTTGCAGTCATGAAGAGAAAGAGTGACTTTTGTAAATGTTATTCAAAGAAGAAAGCTACTTATTTGGGGTTCAATTCCAGTGAGTAAAGTTTGTGCTAAACAGTGTCCTTACCATCAGTGTGCCTATTTGCACAGCTAATTCCTTCTGCTTTTTTTTATTTTTTATAAGTAAAAAAATGAGCAACTTGGTGCAAAAAATATCTGTAAAAGTATACAGGAATAAAAAGAAATACAAATTCATTGGTAAGCCCCTGAGAGCAAAGTCTGTACTTTTTATGTTTGCTCAGCATCCGATACAATACAGCCACAATCCTTGTTGTGCTCTTGGGAAAAACATCAACATTATTACTATAAAATTGTTGGGGTTTGATTATATTGTCAGTTTTTGTTGCAGTTCCTGTTCAAATTATATAACCAGAACCCAAAGAGAAAAAGAAAATATTGTTTGATTTCATCAGTTTTCCAGTCACAGTGTTTTAAATTCTCTTTACCTCCATGGGACAATGAATTCCACAACTTCATAATTAC
This sequence comes from Phaethon aethereus, assembly GCF_964289735.1. Classification (NCBI taxonomy): domain Eukaryota; kingdom Metazoa; phylum Chordata; class Aves; order Phaethontiformes; family Phaethontidae; genus Phaethon; species Phaethon aethereus. Next base: position 170,397,926 of record NC_138575.1, on the reverse strand, counting down.
CTTGAGATTTGTGAGTTGTGAGATTTTGGAGTTTTGCACTGCTTTTATATTCTATTTACCATTTAGAGGAATGCTGAGGCACCAGTTAACTGTTTATCCCAGCCATTTGTCAAAATAATCTTTAAAGTTATGGTGCCTCACATTGCAGACAGACAAGAAGTTATAATGAAAGAAGCTGATCATGGTTTCTCAGTATCCATCATGACATAGAACTGTGTTGAACAGTCAGTGAAAATGATGTGTTAAGGGATTTTCAGCTAGGAAAGCGGGGGAGGGTGTAACAGACTGCTTCTTCATGAAAGAAGTTCTTTGTCCAGCATGCTATAAATGAGCTACTTGTTGGTGTGCAGAGCTGGCGCCAGTCCAGAGTCTTCAGACCTCACATTTTCTTAGCTTTTCTTTGTCTCAGATACTGAACGGTATTTCTAGCTGGTGTAAAGATATCTGACATCCTTCTTGTGTGAAAATGAACAGTAAGGAAAATAAAATTAAGGGAGAATGGCATTTTGTAACTCATTTACACAGAGCAGGAGTCTCTTCATCCTAGTTGATTAGAGATGCTAAACAAGAATCAACTCATTTTTGTCCTGATTTTAGGAGATAGTCATATTAAAATTAAAATTTTCACTTAATGTTCCTTCGTAGTTCCTTATAATGAATGTGGGTTTTTTTTCCTTTTTTTAAAGTTACAAATACATACACTACTTAAATAAACATTTGCTTTGTTTCTGAATCGTTTGGGTTTTGTTTTTCTTTTCCTTTGGTGTTGGGTGGCAGCTTCAGAAGCACTTCAAATTCCAATAATTTTATGAAGACTTTTTTTTTTAATGCATTATGGGAAAAAGAGTTTTCGTGAACCTATTAATGAATACAGATAGAAAGGGAACAGACTTTTAATCCAATTAAAACTACAAAGATAAAAAAGACTCACCAACAACCTACTGTCTCAATTCAAAAGTTGAAAAGTGTGAAAAGACAAAATTGGTTTTTGTCGATTAAAGTGTTCTGTTTCTGTCCCTACAATGTTTCTCATGATTTTGAATGGAAAAACTAATTAAAGCTGACCTTTCCGTATTAAAAAGCTTCGATTTTGACAGAGAAGTGTTTTCTTATCATCATCATTATTATTATTAACACAATTTCTAACAGTCCCAACAGTCTCCCTTTAATTACCAGAAAAATTCATTCAAATAATTGTAAACATGACTGTGTAGATTCCTGAAAAATCACCAAGCAGGTATGTGCTTAATGAAAGAGGTGTTAGCAATTTTACTTTACTTCTGCCCTATTTCTGCAAGTTTCTATTACCTCCTCCACAAGAAAACAAAAAACCAAACCAAACAAAAAAAAAGTCACCAAACAAACAAGTGAAAAAAAGATGTTTTGATCTTTCAAATGAAGAGTGAAGAGCGAACAAAAGCTTCTGTTAGACACCACAAGGTATCTCTGGAAATACAAGGCAAAATATGTAGAACTACAAAGCTTTCCCACAATTACTTCAAACATTGGAAATAAACACAATACATTGATGGTTATCTTTCTAAAAGTTAATACTGGCCTAATTCCTCTGTCTTTTGAACCGGTGGAGGTTTCATGGTTGGATCAGTACATAGTTCTCAGTGCAATCTTTATGTAATTGAGACTTTTAGATGCATCCACAGTCTTCTTAACAAAGAAGACTTCAAAACAATCGATTTTACATAACATGAAGTGTATTGCACATTTTTGGGGTTTAAAATTCTTAAACTATACTGAAGACACCACAATTTTTTTTTAACATATTCAGTATTTCTTAAAATATAGATTATCATATCAGAAAACACCAAATGATAGCTGGAATTCAGTATAAAAAACTCCACCAGATACCTTTAATCTTATTTGCTGAAACATGAACTGAAAGAAGTCTCTTAAATAAAATCTTTAATTTTAAATGCCATTACATTGTGAGAGACATCGTATAGTCACACACTTAGAATGAATTGTGTCTAAGAGAGTTCAAACATTGAAACATGTATTTTCTTTCATTTATGTATATTTCTTTTTGTGACAAGGTAACCCATCTATCTGATCAAGGGAAGCCAAGTAGGTGTGGTGTTTTGGGATTTTAGCAAAGGTTTCGATACTGTCTCTTATAGTAACCCTCTGGACAAAATATCCAGCATACAGCTAGACAATTCCATAACACATTGGGTGATCAACTGGCTGAAGGGTCCAGCTCAAAGAGTTACAGTAAGTGGGGTTACATCAGGCTGGTGGCCAGTCACCAGTAGGGTTCCCCAGGGCTCGGTTTTAAGGGCTAATGTTCTTTCATGTTTTTATAAATGATCTGGATGCAGGAATCAAATGTACATTAAGTTTGCCAAGGATACTAAACTAGGAGGAGCTGTGGACTCCCTTGAAGATAGAGAGGCATTACAGAGAGATCTGGATAGACTAGAGAGCTGAGCAACCACCAACCATATGAAATTTAGCAAGAGCAAGTGCTGGATTCTCCATCTGGGATGGAATAATCCTGGTTATATGTGCAAACTGGGGGACAAGAGGCTGGAGAGTAGCCCCGGAGAAAGAGATCTGAGAGCTTGGGTTAATGGCAAGTTGACTATGAGTCAACAGTGTGCTCTGGCAGCCAAAAGGGCAAACTGAATCCTGGGGTGTATCAAGCACAGCATAGCTAGCTGGTCAAGGAGGTGATTGTCCCACTCTACACTGCACTGGTGCAGCCCCACATCGAATACTGTGTGCAGTTTTGGGCACCTCAATATAAGAAAGACATCAAACTATTAGAGTGTGTCCAGAGGGGAACAGCCAAAGGTGAAAGATCTCGAGGGTAAGAGCTAGGAGGAGCAGCTGAGGTCACTAGGCTTGTTCAGCTTGGAGAAGAGAAGGCTGAGGGGTAACCTCATCACAGTCTACAATTTCTTCAAGGGGGGCATCGGAGAGGGAGGTGTTGATCTCCTCACTCTGATGGCCACTGATAGGACATGAGGAAACGGAATGAAGCTGCATCAAGGGAAGTTCAGACTGGACATTAGGAAAAGGTTCTTCACTGAGGTGATGGTCAGTCACTGGAGCAGGCTTCCCAGGGAAATGACAGTACCGAGACTGTCAGAGTTCAAGGAGCATCTGGACGATGCTATTAGTCATATGATTTAGTTTTAGGAAGTCCTGTGAGGACCAGGGAGTTGGACTTAGTGATCCTTATTGGGTCAGTTCCAATTTAAGATATTCTATGATTCTATAATTTGTTTTGATAATTTCAAAAGTCAGAAAATATTGCTCTTCAGCTATAATTTTCCCTTACTGTTTAAAGATATTTGGTTTAATTTCTTTATACAATTAATAATTCATAACAAAGATAGCTGAAAATAAAGAAGCAATGTTAAATAACAAATCCCATTGTCCATCAAAGGATTCTCATAACCCATTAGGTTATTTCTTACCAATGAAGCCAAAGTTACTGTACTACCAACACAAGTCAACTTGTTTTTCTTTTTTAGCTGTTTATTCAAAATTATCCATAAATGTGAAATAAAAAAAATGGAAAGTGGAATCTGACCAAGACCAGCATACTATTTCAAGAGGAGAAACATGAATAGAAACTCAATGTTTAATGTTGTTTTTTTAATTTTGTTTCAAAACGATAAAAGCCAGAGCTTTATTCAATGCTCTTTGACATAACTTCTCTTGATAGCATCAGGAACATGAAATCTCCAGTGTATGATCATCATCTGGTTATCTGGCTGAACAGCCACTTCCCAATGCATTAGAGCTGAAAAATCCATATTATTGTCCATTTTTTCTTATAATAAGCAAAAATTTATTTATATAGTCTATTGCTATCTAATTAGATTAATATAGTCTCAAGTCCAAAAATTTTTTTTAGGTTTTGATCTGGGTAACAAACAACCTGAAAATGTCAATTTGGCCCAGTTATTAATTATAAAGTAGGTAAACCCGTAAAGAATTTTTTTTTCCCTTTGGAACCTATACATTTAACTAACACACTTGTGAACAGTAACACAAACATAAAGGACGTAGCCAGATTTCACCCCGCTGCTGGCTAGAACAAACTAAACAAGAGTGAACTAAACCTACATATACAGGCAGCACAGTAAAAGACCCTAATTTTTTTCTTTACAAAATTGCAAACCAAATATAGTGAGTAACATGACAGTTGGGCAAAAAAAAATAATTATATCCAGAAATTTTTTGAAAGTGTTATTAAAAAATCCCACTTTTTTTTTGTTGAATGCTACATTACAAAAGAAAAAAATTGCTGATGCCTCACAGGTTTTCTTATATAGGTAGTGTTGTTTTCTGGGTTTTCTCTTTGTTAGCTTTTGGTTTTTACATATTTTACTGAAGTTCCAGTAGTTAATGTGATTCTAAGAAACTATAGATTAGTTTATTTCACTAGTAATATTTTTTATAAGAGTTAAAGCCTTCAAATAGATTAATATTTTTCAGAAAACAGTGTTGCAGTTTAAAACATTGATATTCAGGTTAAAAGCCTACACACCAAGTACGACCTTGTCTAATTTGTACAATAACACGCTTTGCACTGACCTTGGTAAGAAGAGTACAGGTCTATGTGATGAGATGCACTAATTAGGATTTTGGAGTTCTTTTCATCAGTGATACAGGATAGACAATGAATCCACAAGAACATGTACTAAGAGAGTCACAGTGTTGTGTTTGGTTGTCAGTATGCACCACACAATATCAGACAATTTTTTGTAAAAATGGTGCTGCCCATGTGAGTTTTTTTAAAAAGCATCTGATGATGGTTTGGGTTTTTTCTGCTTTGTGAAAAAAACCCTAAAAAACAGCAAACCCCAAAAAACCCAAGCACACAAAAGCCTGAAGAATTAATAACAAAGATAATGGTAGAGGCAATGTGTATAGTTTTATTTATTTAGAAAAATAAGATTCTTTTACTAAAAATCTTAGTAATTATCTTTTTTTCTCTGTTTTGTATCTTTTAACTTTTACAAGATCTGTGAGACCAAAAGGACTTCCTAAACAACAAAAAACCAAAACAAAACAAAAAACCCACAAAACTTAAGCTGTTACTTGAAAGTTAATTGTTTTCAGTAGTAGTTGTTTCATGGGTCAGTACTATATGTAGTTCAGCTAACTGCTGAAAACTGCAAACATCCTAGGGCATGTGAACTTCTCTATGGTTATGAGAAAAACATTCACTTTTAGAGGATAAGGTGGAAAAAGAGATTGTCAAACCATCAGAATGCAAACTAATGAAACATCTAGATGGTTATGAATAAAATAGAAGTCTGCAGAGGATTGAAATTACAGTGTGCACAGTCTCCTCGCTTATGCATTAATGGTTATGGTCATCCTTCAGCAAACAGCAGCAAAAGCTAAAACAAGAAAAAGTTAAGACTTAATTTGTGATTGAAAGTCCTATTTTTAAAAGAAAAAAGAATCAGTTAGAGGAAAACACAGAGAAAGAAGAAATTTGTTTAGGCTTCAGTAAACATGATTCGGGATCTAATTTGATATTCCAAAATAAAATTAAAAAAAAAAAGTGTTCATAGGTTTAATTATAAAATTGCCTATTCTCAGCACACTTGCATTTTTCTATATTCAGAGGGAATGGGTGTCTGTAGAAATAGAAGTACCTTCACAAAATTTTTTGTGGAGAAGCATTTTTGAAATACTGAAAACACTTCTATGGGTTGCCATTGACCAAAATTTATTAGATTGGGTAGTATGGTTAACCGCTCAAAGAAACTCTGTCAGCTAACACAGGTCGTAACGGTGTTAGAGTCTGTAACAGCACAGAAAAATGGAGGTAGAAGTAATCTTTTCAGATATAAATGGATTATGTAAATATATTTTTGTTTATTGTAAAAGAAATATGGACAATAATATGGATTTTTCAACTCTAATGTATAGGACATGTCTATTTCTAAATTAGAATGAAAAAAATCGTAGTTACACAGCAGTAGTTTGTTAAAAAAAAGAACGCCTGTTTTTCGTTTAGTGATACTTGAACTGTCTAGATTGATTACTAAGTGAAATGGTAGGTACATGTGAATCATTCAGAAGGATTTTGACATATTTAAAACTTTGATAAAGCAAGGAAAGGGGTATAAGATGAGCAATTGAAAAGATGACCCAAGATTAGCTGCCCTCTGAAATTTGGCTTTCAGAGTGCAGTGTGCTTAATGGATAGCACATTCATTGACATGCTTATAAACTTGCATATTTGAAGGTCGCAACTGATATATGGCATCTTACTGGGTGTCCTAGCAGCTTAAAAATTAGACAGATTACCTTTTCCTTTCCAGTTAATTCAGACTGTTCACTGCATCACAATGAAAACACCAATTAATCCCTTGCCAAATTAGTTTTATTACAGTGACATGTCGTACTGACATCATCTGGTCGGAATATCAGATTCAATTTAATCTCTATAATCTGAATCTATTGCACCTGTAACACAGTGGAATAGAAAAGGCATGTTTTGAGAAGAGAGAAGGTAGGAAATAACTAATATAAACAGAAATATAATATGTCTTGTTTGAAAGACAATCTGGTCTATTCCTTCTGAATCCCATTCACATAACTGTTGTGCTATATCTACAGGATTTTTACAAGTTCAGCATCACGATCCCCAAGATTTCTTCTCCCTCAGTCATTCTGTTCCCTCCCCCTCAGCACTGCAGCTTTTCTCAAAAGAGCAGCTCTAATTAAGGAATCAAAATTCAGTGGTCAGATTTATAGTAGTCTTCAGTACACAGGAGCTCTCTTTGAAAAATCTAGCCAGTCCAATTAAGTGCCTAACCATAAGCTACTGAGTGTTCTTTGGAAAACCTGTCTCATTGGTTCTATAGACTAGCTTCTGAGGCTGAAAGTTAGTTATTTTTGAAGATTGGGTACAATTCATCTACATTTGCCTGCTTTCTGTTTGGAGGCAATAGATAAACTGTTAATAGTAAGGCATTATACTTAATATGCAACTTTCATGCTGTGAGCAAAGAGATAAATGGCATGAGAATAAAGAATCCTCCAAATTCTAGAAATTGTAATACATAACTAAGAAATAATACTTTCCTGTTAGTTAGGCTACAATGATTGAAAGTATATAATATTTTTTCCAGAGAAAAGACTAGATTTTTCCAAATACATGTATAAAAATATTTTTAAATATATACCTATATATATATACACACATATTAAAAATCTTTTAATATAACCAGAAGGTTAACAGATAAATCACTATGAAATAATTAAGTTTGGCCAATTAAAAGAAAACATAAATATTCAGATATCTATTTCAAAGTTCTAATTTACATAGGTCATACGAGTAATTCTGCCTATTCCATATTACTGAAAGTCAAAGACAGAAAGCAATGTTAGAGTTACAAAAAAAATCATGTTTTACTGAAATGTGCACCATATGATGTGTAGGTGTGTCTATAGAGCTGACTAAGAGATATAGAAGTCATCAATTTACCCTCTTAAAATCAGGGCGAAAAAAAGATAAGCATCATAGTCTAATCTTTTTGTAATGAGTAATTTATTGACTTAAAATATTCAACTTATTTTATTTTTAGATTTTTCTCTTATTAGCAAAACCTTATACCTAGCTGTGACTTCTGAAATCACAGAGACAGCATTCTTGTTTTCTACTTAATTTTAGATGATTCACAGTACTATTTTTCAAGGCAGTTCCCTACTTTACTTTCTGTCAATAAAGAGGTTTTAGAAATCTTTATATCTCTAAGAAGATACGCAGAGGTATAACAATGGTAAAATATGCAGGAACTTCATTCTTTTATAACATGTCTCTTCATATACATCACCCACTTTCTGTGCACTAAGGTAACAGCCTGCCAAGAGTCAATGAAAATACTCCCTGTCTTTGAATTATACCATAAGATAAGAAATTAACTATATTGCACAGAATTAAAAAAGGAATCTTCCCTTATAGAAGAGGTTGAGTGAGATTTGCTTAACAAAAAATTCAAAGCTGTACGCCTTCCTCTGTTTAATTTGTACAACGTACTTCCATCCGTCTTAATGAAGTCCAAAGTTCAGCCTCAGAATTAAGAAGGCAATTGCTTCATTTTGCTGTAAAAAGTGAATACTTAGCTTCATATAATAAGGTACAAGGTCAGCCTCAGGACAAACTATACTTACTGTTCTAATGCTACCATTCTTATAGCCTGCAGAAAAGAAATCCATTTTTCTTTCATTACATCTGAAGCTTCTGAATCCAAGGAAAGAGCAGAGAACTCTTCTTTTGGAGTTTGATGACAGAAATAAATTTCAACACCTAACAGAAGGAATTACTGACACAGATATTAATTAAGTGGCACTAGTCACTTACTGCATTGATCTTTACAAAGACTCCCTGAAGTCTTTGTTAGCAGTTGCAAATTCTGGATAATCTATTTTATTCCTTTCTTTGTATTTGTTCTCTCATGCAAATAAAGTGCAACTACTGTATTTGTCTTTTTTTAACAAAACATCTCAAGAATTCTTAAAATTTTTCTTTTCCATAGCAATGGCATTGGATTTTAAAAACATAGCAAAGCTTTCCCCTGCTTTGTGTTAATGCTCCAACATCTCTAATGCTTCTCAGATCCTTCCTTTTCACCCTGATTTAATAGACATTCCTGTTTATAACATCATCATCATTCTTCTGCAAATTTCCTTCTCTTGCAATAGAAGCATGCTACTGAAGAAATCTTAAAGTTACTTCTGGTCATCTGTGAGCGCAGAAAATAAACTTTAGTCCAAATTAAGAAGGACATAAGGTCCTGGAGTGCAACTCAGGCATGATCCAAATGTCTAAGTCCAAGAAAATATCCAGCTTCCTAAAAGCCTATTTTAAGTCACTGCAGTAGAATTCATCCTATCTAACTTTATGTGCATACACTGTAAATGTGTTTTCTTGGTCAGAAATCCTACTACCATTTCTTCTGTGTCTTTAATTCCTATATGGTATAAAATAATACTGAATTGACCCAATTTTCCTGCAGTCCTCCTTTCCTCTGGTAAGATCATAGTCACACTTCCCATTTCCAATAGTAAATGCAAATGCTAAGTAAAACTTATATGTGCATTAAGTGATCCTTTAATTGTGAATTAGTTTATCTTTTGGAAAAGTGGTTCTTATAAAACAGTTATTGACTATTCATATTTTAAAGGCAGACAATGGAGATAATCTAAGTACTCTACATAAAGCTGTAAACAAACAACACATACATAAAAGGTCAAAAGAAAGATTTCTTTTAAGTTTATCTAAATCTCACCTTCCAGGTTTTTCTCTGTGTCCTTTAATATCTTCCTTCACAAAAAAAAAAAAAAAAAAAAAATCTCTGGCTCTTTCTTGCTCTTATTTATATTTTTTGCTTCACTGGTCTACTTGGTGTCTTAGTTCATATTTTTCTCTACCTAAGCAAATTAGTCTCTGCCTGAATTTCCTCTTTTTGACTGTTCCATTTATTTCCTGCTATTTCTTCAGTCTGAACAGTTTGATATTTCACTATATCACAACTTCATTACTCTGAATGCCACTATTTAGGTCACCTAAAGAAAATAAATGCACAATTTTCACTACTGTATAGACTGCTGAACTATATTATTATCACGTTATATTCTTCTCTGTCCAGAACAATAACGTCCTTGTAAAAAAGTGAATGGAAGGAACAGAGCACACGATTCAAATAAATGTTAAACACAACCAACTCCTTGCATATAAGCGATGATTCTTTTAATTTTTTGTTATGTACTTTTGCTTAATCAACATATGATCCTGTTTACCTTTTCAACTACAGCTACAAACTGGATTAATGCTTTCAATAATTTTTTTACAATAGCTCCTTAATTTTGGGGGGAATGGCATGATGCATGACTGTTTTATGTAATGCAAACAATATTTTTTATTTTTTCTTGTCCACTGACCTAGTTGATCTATATTCTGCAGTATTTATTGGCATAATTTTCCCAAAGTCCCAAATCCTGATTACTTTTATTGTCTTGGGTCTTATTTTCCTCTCATTATACTCATTGTTATACATAGACATATACATTTAGTGTGATTCTATAACTTTTTTCTTTGTACCCTTCAAAATTAGATAATCTACCTAGGTAAATGAGTGAATCTGAAAGTTTTTTTGTTCAAAAAAAACAGATTGGGATTCTGAATAACAACTCACAATCTCTGAAGAAATAATTTTTTTAAATAAACTTGGAAAGAGAAAGAAGCAGAAAAATATTAAAATCTAGACCCTTCTTGGTAAAGAAAAATGTACTTAACTTGCTCATTGAAAGTAGACACACACAGAGGCACATTTGCACACAGGCATGCATGCATACGGTGGAAAAAAAAAATCCATAATACAAGAAGTTAATAATCTTCCTAGGTAGTAAATATGTTTTTGTAAAATAATTCACACTTTCCTTGACCAGAGTATATATCTTTGTAACCTTTTATCATTTCAGTAATCCATATTTGCTGAGGTTCCAATGGATTATTATTTTCAAGGGAAGAAAGAAGGAATGAAGACAGGATGAGAGAAAGGGAAGAAAGAAAAGTTATATTTGATCCATTCAGAGGTTCTGATACTACACAGACCATTGTGTGTGTATGGTTGGCTGTGTGACCCATCACTCTGGTTTTGCAGTCTCCTTTTCTCATCACTGCAAACCCCCTTCACAAGTTTGAAGTAAATAAATTTCTTCTGCACAGCTCTGCGTGGCAAATCAATTGTTCTTTTTTTTTTCTTCTTCAAGTGTGTGTTTTCCCACTCATTACTTTTAAAGTCATAATTTAAGTCACTAGATCCAGGCTGCTCCATAGTTAAATGTAACAAAAAGGGAGAAGAGTTAAATAATTGTGATTAGCGGTTTGTGTTCTATCCAGACAATTTCCACAAAGGAATAAATCATGAGGTCCATCTGTTAAAAGTGCTGAAAGGTCTCGTTGCATATATATGGATGAGTGAATTGTACAGTATTTTGCAGCATGAAAAAAAAACTTACGCTCTGTCACCTAAAGGAAGTTGCTCAATTTTGCATTTATTTCTCAAGGAAAATTCATAATAATTTTGTACTGAGACATTAGGCTTCTCTCCATTCTTCATGTAAACCTGTCACTTCAGGTTTTTCTGTGGGATTGGTCCAGCAAATATCCTTTCATATTAAAATTCTAACCTTCTTTCTAGCTTTGCATAGCTGTAAAAACATTTGCCAACAGCCTGCAGCTCTCTAGCACTATCCAGAAATTACCTGATTTCTTTTCATTGTCCTCAGCTCCTCTCTGAAACAGCTATGCTGTGTCAGCCAAGATATTTTTAACATCTTTTCTTTAGCCCCCAATATTATTCTCCAAAAATCTTGTCATCCATTCCTCCTGCTTTGTTTTACCATTCATTTCCATACAAATTCTAGGCTGTTTTTTAAAAACCCTGCCATTTTTCTAGATCACCTGTGTTTCTGTCATTCCAATAACGTCATGCGCTGCTTAAAAAGTACTTCAGAAATACTTGGTATCAGTTTGCCAGTTTTAGTTTGCAAACTGTTTTTCCCTCCAGTTTTTGCCACAGATGTTTAACCATTTCCTATATCGCCCAACTTTACCTTATTTCTCCTCATCTTTGGTGACAGTAGCCTATAAAAATGGCACATATCCAGGGACCTCCATAAAGAGTTATTTAACATTAAAGAATCAAGTGAATCAAGCAACCGTTCTTGCAACTAATCTGATCAGTGTTACAAACCTTTTTTTCTCAGAGAATGCATGTTAAACATGTTTTGTGAGAAATTGTGAAAAGACACATTTTCTGCATGTGTGTAACAAAGCTCCTAGATGAGAATGTAGTCATCCTGATTTGGAAACCACAGATTGTGATATAGTACAGTGACATTTCTTCCCAAGAAAAGAAACCAAAATTAAATCAGGAAAAATGTGGAGGGGGAAAAGTGAAGAGTAGAGGAAGACAAGTTCATCATGATGTATCTCCAGAAGTGGAGTTTTTTACAGATTTTGTAGATGTGCATGCAGAGCAACAGCACAATGTATAAGCACATATTACCTGATGGACAGATTGACCATCTATGTTAGCTTCTGCTGACATGATTTATAAGAACACTTTAACATACTATATAAAAGACGTATCTCAAAGATGTAAGTAACCGTTTTATTTCAAATCCCACTCTACAACAACAGCATAATGATTGACAATGTATTGCATGTTTTATCCATTTCACAAAGGGGAGAGTGTGCCTGTATGTATATATATGAATGTGTGACAGAGAAAGAAAAAAGGAAAAAGGGGACATTTTCTTTTTAATTAGTGAGAAAAACCTAGTATTCACCCTTTTTATACTAACCTTTATCTACACCTTGGGTTTCTCTAAGCTGTCACAATAGATTGCAGTGGCCCGAGGACCTGGTTTAAGGTAGAGTGCAAAAGCATTTTTAATTCCTTGCCTTCCTCCCTATGAACACTACAGCTCTCAAGACCCAAGAGTCTCAGAGAACAGGCAAGGCTCTGCAACTCCTAGACTTCCATTTAATGATTTTGAGATGAGGATTTCTGTTCAGTGTCCATCTAAGATTGCATCCTTTTAGCTGTACAAATGAAGAAAATATAAAAAGAATCAACTCCTATTGTTTTGTACAGTATCAAAAAATACATAGTTAAACATATATAACAACAGCTTGTATTAAGTGAAATAGTTTATTCAGGACAACTCTCTGTAATGCAATATCATAGCCCATAGTTAGCCAATTGCTTGAACCGATCAATTAGTGCATGTAATCAGATTCTGGTTTCTAACACTTTGCTAAAAGATGATGCATTCCAAGGCTGAATATGACATCTTTATACATGTATTTTAAAATGTTAGTTTGCCATTGCAAATGAAACATTAGCCTTTCTTTTATGTCATAAAACACAGGGTTTAGACTGAAGTTTACTTGATTATGGAAAAAATATATTGATACACTCAGTCAGTACTCTTCAACATTTCTCTTGTGTCTGTAGAAAAGTACATTTCTGATGAAGTAACACTATGTATTAACATGAACTGAGAGTGTTTAAAAAGGGGTGAATTAATCACCTCTTCCATACATTTATGATTTACAATAAATCAATCCTAAATTTTACTGAATATTTTCCATTGGAATTACCTCTACAGATTTTGTCTCATAATCTTGCAAATCAAGTAAACAGATTTCAATGTTATGTTGAAGCAGCCTTATGTGCCCTAAAGCATTAAATACTGTTTTCTTAAGCCTGCTTGTTACATCTATGAGGCATGAACTAAAAATACTGATTTCTGAAAAGTGCTCAATACAGTGTTCCTTTGCATTTTTGCATCCAATATTGGGATGCAGAAGAGTGTGTCTCTATTTTAGGAATTTAATTTCATTGAAGTTTGTCCCTTCAGCACAGAAGACCTTTCTTGAATGATGGATCTTCTACAGGGTAGGCATGATCAAATCTGCAGCCATGGCTGAATACACTTTAGTAATATATTTCCTGAGTTCTTTGTATTAATGTAATGAGCTACATCATCACTGAAATTCAAGATGTAGAAGCTGTCTTATCAGCATAAAGCATATCTATATTGAAAAAGTAAACCTTTTCCAAAGATAAATGTTTTTATAAATCACAGGTTGAAAATTTGTTTAACTGTATAGAGTTTAGAAGTTAGAAATACATAACAAGCAGTACCTGAGGTGCCTTTGTTGAATTTCAACTATTCAGAACAAAAAAGCATTGTAATACAATTTCAATGTGTAAAAGTATCTAATCTCCTGTTTTGATTTTTCAATTTCTAACTTACAGGAACAAACAGGTGTTTTTCTTAAATGCTGTTTATTTTATGTTCTTTAATTTTATATTATAACATCAAAAACTGAATGCAAGAATGAGCTGATCCCAGGAATGTATATGTGAACATTTATCATCTGTTTTCTCACTCTCCTTCTTTTGTAAAGCTGAATAACTGAACCTAAAATATACCTTAACTAAATTTTGGTTATCTCCTTTACCTTCATACTTATCTCTAAGCATTAATGGACAGAGTGTAAGTACTTATATATCTCAGATTAAACAGGTGCTTTTTTATGAGTTTGCTTGCATAGTTAGCAAAAATGAGAAAGTGTATCCACTTGGAGACTTGTAAGTGCTGCCTCCCCTTTACAGATATTGTTAGGTGATAAATTATCCCAAAGGTACTTGGGAAAATAGCCTTCTACCTGTCCAGCCAGCTTTCTAAGTCAGTGCTCATCCCAGCAGCAGATGCATGGGAGCAGCTCAGCTGCAGTTTGGGGACCAATTAAGAGGTAATAAGAACTCCAACAATACATTAGAATTAAAGACAGGAACGAATTAATGGCAGCTGAATAGCTTGTCAGACAACTCTTAAATGCTTATTTTCATTTTAGTGATGGTTAATTAAGGAACAGAAGATTGATAAAAATGTTGAGAGAACTAGAAACCTGAAATTTCTTTTGGAATATTATTTTTACTTTTATACATTTCATGTAAAACAGAGTACCTGTGTACTCTATTGTTCTGAAGGTCATTGTGATACAAGAGATTGAGTTACAAATGCTTGAAATTAGAATATTAAATTCTTAATTAGAAATCTAAATATGTGGCCCTATTTTGAAACAGTTCAAAACCCTGCAGTTCCAATTTAAATCTCATTCCTGCATTGCCTATATATAGAAAGACTAGGGTCCTTTTGCACCACTTCACCAGAAGAAAATTATTTCAGGAAGGCCAGGGATTGGCCCCTGACTTTGCATAAATAGTAGCTAGAGATAAAATTTACTTTGTGCCATTAATGAACCCAACAGTTTGGTTGCATGCTTTGTGAAAGAACTGATCCCTTGAAGGTGCAGTAAACTTACTATTTTCACCTAGTGGGAGAGCAGTTCAAGGAGCTAAAGGATGTATGAACTTTATATGTATGTGATTGAACTGATGAACAGGCAAGCCATGGTGTGTTCAGATATCTGATTTAAGATGCCTTCATTTTAAATTCCTTTCCAGGTTCACAAAGAGTGCACACATATTTGTCATTGTGACAAAGCCCTTGTTGTGCAATATGCATTTTAAACTGTGCTTAGTGAACATAAAATCTTAGTATGAATTGCCTCAGCACAAGCTGCTCTTGTTTTTTATAACTACTAGGAATCCAAAGGCATTTATGCTCATATGCCTGACATTCATTCTCAGGAAATAAAGATTCTTTGGATAGTAGTGTGTCACAGTGAGTGAAATTAGTGTACCATTCCTTTAGTTTTCTGCATACACACACACACATATACTGCCAAAGTATATTAATTTGTTATCTAAAAGAAAGTTCCAATGATTTAGGATGTATAATTGAATGTTCCAGAAAAGAATAGAAATATTTTGAAAGTTGTTATTTTATTATCTTCGAGATTCCTCAAACAAAACATAAATATTAATGGCAAGTTAGGTTTTCTTTTCAAAGAGCACAGCTATACTTGTTTAAGAAAAGTAGAAAGCAGAAATCTTCATGCTTAAATGAGTAGGCCAGCCTCAACGTGCTCCATGTGCTTGTGAAAAATGTGTGTATACTTTTCTTGTGAAACTAGTAAAAATGATGTGAGATCTCTTATACTCTAAGTACACCTTTACAAAGAAAATCTGAAAAGTTTCAGAGACTCTGATCAGTTACTCTAAGAGAGCACAGCAAAGTAAAACTCTGAAATGAACATGTACTTTGTAAATCTGTTGTGCCCTCTCTTTCCCAACATTTGCTTTGGTTGCTAAAATTAAGTTTTTGAGCCAGTGACATGACTAGCATTTATTTCAGAGATGGATCAGGTCTATAAATTTCAACTTATTAAAATTGATTTGGGTTCCATTTGTGTAATTGAGAACAGGATTTTTTGCCAGCAAGATTAAACCCTTTTGACCATTTGAATAAGGAAGTTGTGTACAGTCATCTATATTTTATTTGTACTGTGGTAAAACTGTCTGAGATTGAACGATTGTCGTCTTCCCTTCTAAATCAATTCCATTATGATTCAGAGCCAACAGAAAATGCAGTCCCTCAAGTCCTATGTAATTCACATTTATAGGTGTTGAAATACATATCTAAAATCTGAAAGAGGATGTTAATATACATACATTTGAAGGTCTCAGGTGCATAAAGGTTTCATTGTCAGCATAATGAGAAAAAGCTCTAGTCTTGACAGTAGTGAGCATCTCTAAATGCAGAATGACTGCCTCCAGCAACTGGAGTTACTGGAGTTTAACACAGTAAAGCTCCTCAGATGTTCTGTCTTAGCTAACCATGTGTGTCCTCCATGAAGATCCAGCTCACTGTCTTTCTCTGCAGAAGGCAGGAATGGGTTGTTTAGGCAGAAAATGGAGCTTACACAGCCAAATGCAGCTCAAGCTCTGCCTTCCACAGATCAAAAGAGAGATTCTGCCAGCTGACGGTGTCCTGCTGTCCCATGGCCACCCATTCCTTGCATTGGCAAGAGCAGCTGCCACGCACCTCAGCCAGACTTAACCAAGAGAAACAGCAGCCAAGTACTTTGGACTGGTACAAGGCAGAAATAACAAAATGAGTTTTGTGGCTTCTGCTGGGGCAATAGGAACCTGAACTCTGGATCTAGTTCAAGTGCTGCTGATAGTGTTGTTGATATGCTTTCATGAAATCTCAATACCCTTAACCCACTGATTTCCCAGCCCAGATATTAATTCAGATAGAGACATATAGTATAGTGGAGCCTTTGACAATCAAGATAATAATCACTCAACATTCCACAGACCTTGTAGATTTAATGAAAAAGTTTGGGGTTTTTTAAATTATTTTCCCCCAATACTTTGGTCAAAATTAATTGTCCAAGGAAGGAAGGAAGGAAGGAAGGAAGAGACCTGTGGTAAAAACCCAAAGCTGGATTTTAATACAATCGTCAGAAACCAATAGTGGGTAATTCTTTTCTTCTGAACTTAAGTGTTTATTTTTGGAGGGTAGAATAACTTGAGCTTTAAAAAAACTGGGTGAGGTGAATCCCACTCCAGATAAGAACATAGCATAGGTGCCAAATTAAAGTTTAATCTATTCTCAGACATATAAGAGGACTAAAGTGCAGTTAGATCACTGAGAAACAGTGAGAAATGAATCCTTTCTGTTATACTAATTTTTTATTGTTATATAGGTTAACACAGACTTAATGCTTTCCCTCTTTTACAACTCCCTCCCGCAAAAAAATCCACCAGCTTATCAAGTCTTTGTGACAATAGCTAATTTTAAATCTACATGAATTTGAAGAGTGTAACTCACTAGTCATCACTGCTGCAGTTTGGAAAGTTTGGAATAGTTATACACTCAGCGTAAGGAATACTGAAGACCAAAATAGAGATGAAAACTCCTGGCATGCTTCCTCTCCTCACACTCTCCCTGAAATTCCATTCAGCAGACAAGAGAAATAAGGATGTTCTTATATGAGGATTAGAAAAACAATCCTGCTTGGAGGAAGCCCAGTAGTCAGCAGGAGAATGGGATGAGAATAGCCAGTAGGGAAGGGAGAGATACAAAGTAAATAAAGTGTACAAAGACCTGAGATAGAAAGACTATTACTTTCAATTTAATCAAAGTACATACAGTTGTGACTCATGGACCTCTGCACTCAAAGAGTAAATTTAAGTGTGCTGTTTTGAAGGAAAGCAGGGAAGTGAGTTTGAAAACTACTGCTGAAAATATGGACACCTACCGTCTCTTGCTAAATGAGGAAAGGCAAGGCAAGAAAAGAAAAGGAAACAAAAAGATAATGTCATCATAATGTGTGGAAAATCAGATGAGACTTTTTTCTAAAAGTACTACTCCTCAAATAAAGGCTATGTGGTCTCCAGAAGAAAATCAAGCCCTTTCTCATAAAAATATGTTAAGAAAAACTGAAAATCACTAGTGAAACATTTTTCAAGACTGCTGATGTTTTTATAATGACAGTTTTCTTCAAAAGAATGATGGAAATGTCTCCCTCAAAAACAACCAGAAATAGCAAGGTATTATGTAAATAGCAAGCTGAACAGTGCATATATTTAAGTTTATACTTGCTAATGATTTAAAAATATTTAACGTCATGTGTATCATTGGTTTAAATGGGAATATTTGCATGTGGGATAGCTCAAGTTAGCCATGTAAACAAAGATATTTTGAGGATACAAATGATGAAGAAGAATCAAGAGAAGAAGATAATTATGTTGAGTTCAAGTATGTTATTAAATGCAAAATAATGGTGATGAAATTGGTTCCTATAACAACAGATGGAACACCAGCTATGTTTGGAACCAAGGTTTCGTGGCTCATCATCATCAACAAGCACTCAGAGGAAAAGTGATAGACTTGACACATGGTAAGGGAGTAGTGATTAAAAAAAAGTTAACTCTATTCAGGTCAAAGGTCTTTAATATTACAGGTCATGCAATATGTTATAGACAGTCTTCAAAGACAGAATTTTGCAAAATGAGGTGAGTTGTCTGAGTAAAATTAATGTTGTAAGAAAATATATTGATCTTTTTTTCCAGAGGTTGCAATAACTATATGATCAATAAACAAAGAAGGTGGTGAAACTTTCATGCTTCACTTTATGGTTGAACTGAGTTCGGTCAAGAGCTAAAGGATAAATAAAAGTTTATTACACACATAGGAAGATGAAAGCACTTCCAAGTGCCTTGCGAGTGAAGGCATTCGAAGTGAGGTTTGGTGTGTAGATACGATAAAGGAAAAAAGAAGGACCTCAATACTCTGTCCTTAAAGTGCTTCTGGTGTACAGCAGGAAAACAAATTTGGAAAAGTAAGAATAATATTATAAAAATGCATTTCTTAACTACAAACTTGAAAACTAATTAACTGTATACATTAAAGAGTATTTAGAGTGACGTGTGGAATTTGTGTCATCTTGTTCATGACTAATAGTCTGTGCGCTTGACTGCAAGAGTGAATTAACCATTGCCTTTGGATGCCAGTGTATTAAAAATGGAAAGTCTCACAAAGTAAATGGATGTCTGCTTGGAAGACTGGAGCAAGAATAAAATGTGAGTGTGAGGTGAAACCTGCAGACCTTTTTCAACTATCCCAGTCATCTCCTCAGATCTACTTTCCATATTATTTGCAAATATTTTTTTTTAATTTATATGTTCGGCAAATCTAAATTATATGTATGAGAAGGCATGTTACTCCTCATATTTCAACAAACTTTCAACAGCAGCAACAGAAAGCGTGTAATATCAAATATCCCAGCTGTCATTTTGAAGACAAAATGTGCCAATAAATATTTATCTAAACTGAATTCCCTCCTGTTTTTCCAGCTGCTCCCAAAATTTTGCTCGGTAACGTTAAATTAACTACAAAACATTAAAATACTGTTAAAAATGCCTGAAACTAGGTATCCCAGCCAAGGCTTGTACATCTGCAAAATTCATGCATTAGTGAGTCATGTTATCATATTACAATGAGCACCAAAAGGAGCAATGACTGTTTATTATAATAATTAGTTTAAAAACACCATTCATGAGCATGGTGTTTTTATAGAATTGGTAAAGGTAATCTCCGTGACACTAAAACTAGGTGCCTGGAACCAAAGGGACCAACTGAACAGGGGAAAAAAAAAAACAAGAAAGGGGATTCAGGAATAACAATTTTTAGAGAAAGTGCTAGAAACATATAATTGATATTCTTTTGACTCTAGGACTATTTCTTGAAGTAACTTGATTTTAAAAAGCCTTAGATTTTTTTCTGAGTATATCTTTGTCTTGTTAGCTCTGTGAAAAGTCTGTACTAGTAAATTAAATAAGACTGGTCTCGCTTTTTGGATGTGAGGGCAAGAAGCATGTCACAGCTCACCACCATATAACAGAGAGGCTACACCAGCCGAATGTCATGAATTGTCCCTGGTCCACTTTAGCCTCTGAAAAGGACCAGCCCTTGTTTGTCCAGGCTCCAAATCAACTTATTTGCAGTTGGTCCAGGACATGTTCGGATTAGTGCTTAGAATTGTATAGACATTTCCTTTATATAGTAACCTTCATCTTGTTTGGTTTACTACTGAAGATACAGATGGAGAGATCAGACAACTGAAGCCACAAGCATTCTGGATACAGACAGACACTTATGTGTAAAGTATGTGGCTACATTCTGGTTACCCAGACATTCAGATCAGATATGTAGGAAAAATATCTACCATCAGCTTTCCAGATAACATGCCTGTGTTTCTTTTCAGAGAAATCCGGATGAAAGCATAGTAGAAGCTGCTTGCATAGGCCTTACTCTGACTAGCTCATGCTGCCAGACTCTGTATTTAGATTCATCAGACTGGAAGTATTTCAAACCTTATAATTAATGCATAATCTTACTAAACACATCCTCGTATCTTAAATACAAAATATTTCCTACAACTGAAGTTAACAATCATGTTAAATAATTAATATAATGATGATGATGATGATGATGATGATGATGATGATATGGCCTGATTCGTGGAACAAATTGCCTGTTTGCAACATGATGAAATAGATAAATAACTAATTTAAATAACCTGTGCTTGTAGACATCTCTTTTCTTCTTTATATTTAGATGTGCCTGTATGCAGAGACAGTATATACCAAGATACGCATACACAAGCATATATGTGCTTGTATGTGTATGTGGGCTTTTATATATACACTTTTTATAGTAGTGTACTGCATGTACATATACATAAATCAATTTGTTCATAAACGCATTCATATACCTATATAGACCTACATATATTTATACACACATATAATTTGTGTATATGTGTGTGTTATTCTTTTTTTAAGTATAGAGTAAAGCTGTCTTTTTCTTTCCTATCCTCAAGTCTTCCTCCTTTCCCCCTACCCAAGTTGTGTGTAAAATTCTTTGTATGCCTGCCAAAGGAGACTCACTACTTTCTCTCAGCACAAAAAATGATGCAGCAGTTTTTGGACACTACCACAGAGACTGAGTTTATTTTGAAGCTGAACAGCTTTGTCCCTAGTGCAGTATTCTAGTAGCATGACTTAATCCAGCAAAGCACCTCTTGTGAAATCTTGGTGGTAGAAAAAATATTTGCCTATTCAAAAGATCCCGTTTGGCTACTTTAGTCACATGGAACCACACTTAGTGTGAGTAGAAATCTCATTGATTTCCACAGAGTAATCAACATGTTTGCGGAATATTAACTGCAAAAGAGGAAATCTAGGGCTCAGAGACACTGTGAAAGTTATTTCAGCAGAAGTTGACAAAGAGTTGAAACAGATTCTCTTTCAAAGGCTTTTAAATCTAACTATTTGAAACATAATTATTGTTATCTTTCAAATTTAGGATGGATTTCTATCTAGTTGTCTGTCTATCTATGCTATTTTACTAACGGAGTGTGCTGTTGTGTCTCCTGGTGATACAAATACTGTACTTCGCTTGGGATTAGATATGCAATAAACTAAGTCAAAATCAAGCTCTTCAATCTCTCTCTCATTTTTATTGTTTATAGCTGCTGGCTGAAGTCTTTGTCTTTCCTACACCATGCACCTGAAATTTGACTCAAGGCAGTTTGACAGACAGTACTGAGGAAGGTAAGGAAGGAAAAGCATTTCTTGGCATCAAGGCTTTGCAGCATCCAGCACATTCTGACTCTCCTATATTATCCCTGGCAGCTGCTACAATCTGCTTCCCTGAAATCAGTGACCTGTGTTATTAGCCACTGGACTTAGATAACCCCTTCTACAAGATTCTCTCTTCCAAAAAGTTTCTCACCTCACAGTCTTCTGATGCATCACCTGCACCTCATACATGTTCATTGAAACTATTCCCCACATACATAGGCTCATAACAGATGTTCATCCATATCGTTCTGTTTCACACATCAAGATCCCAGGATTTAAAAGCTATTCATGTGTATGCTGTACATGCAGACAAATTTATCAAATTTTCCAGGACACAGTTTTCCACAGCCTAATATTATTATTATATGGGGGGGGTTCTCTAAATCATATCTAAGTAACTTTGAGGACCTTAATAATGTGAGGTAGCTAATAGCTACCCAGACTGGACAACAGCTGCCAAGGTCCCTCAAGAAAGCCTAAAGCTGATGTTTATGGTCTATGCTATCATTAGCATCACTAAAGGAACAAAAAGATGGGCTAGAATACCTCAATCTGTAAAGAGGCTGACTAAGGTGGGACATTATGATAATAGTCTTTAACACATATAGCATGGAGAAGCTGTGAAAGCAATTGTTTACAGTTCCTTCTAACACAAGTACTAGCAGATATCAAATAAAACTAGCAAGTTGCATATTCAGAAAAAAAACAAGAAGAAATATCTCTGCAGGCAGTGTAATGCATAATTAGGTTCTGGAATGTCTTACTTCAAGACTTTTGTAGATGCTAAAAGTTTACATGGTTTTACAAAATTATTATAAAAGAAATCATGGAAGAAAGTTGCTTTGAGAGTTTTAAATGCAGACACAATCCAATTTGCAAAGCATGCACAGCATGATTGGTTGTAAAATACTATTTTGAAATTTTACTACCTGCTTGTACCTGTTGTTCCACGCTTTTGTGTGGTAACACTACTGCACATGTGAAACTTCTGGTGGATCTGACATGACTGACCTGCTGCTGGATCTCACAAGGTTGTTCCTATGTTCTGCTCTTTAAATAATTCATTCTGACTGCACAAGACTGGTATCAATGGCCTCCTTCAAATTCTGTTTTCCTAACAATGATAGAAATGCATTATACTATAGTGTCTTATTTTTATGTAACTTCCATTAACATCTTGAACGCTTTTACAATCTCAAGAAAAGTTATTTTCATTTTGTAATGAAATGGTGTGATTGTAAAACAAAGGTCATGTAATCATTATTTCTTATTTGCCTAATTATTATATTATCAATTATAGATTCTACACCATACAAATTTTAGGTTTACTTCTGCTAGAAGTTCAATGATCTTGAATTCTTGAATGTTCCTGTTGCATACCAGTGGCTTCATGCATTTATTCCAGCTATATGATTATTACATTAAAAAAAAAAAACAAAACCAACAACAAAAGAAAAAAAAGCCTGTACCCAAGCCAAAGGAATTGAAAAACATAAAGCCAGCAGATCCTTCTTTTAAATGGGTGTCATAGCAAAAGTTTAAACCATAGCAAAGTGCATTGAGAAATGTAAAGTTTATGCTGTTGACCACATAAAGATAATACATCACATACTTTAAGCCAATACAGTATCACAGATTTGCCCACTTTGAAAGTAAGAGACTATAAACATGACAGCAAAAAGAGAAATCTTTGGAAAAGCACAGATCTTTATTTGATAGTAAGCAACAGTATTTCTATTAGAAATGGCAAGTCATCAAGAAAATTGAATGTTTTTCCTATTAAACAGAACATCATGTGTCTGAAGCGCCATCGAAGTCAGGAAAATCACTATGTAGGAAAAACATTTCTCCAGCTGACATACCTATTTGCTTTCAACTTATATCTATCTACTTTGCTGGCAAAAAAAGGGCAACACTGTTAGTGAAAAAGTAAGGCCGTCAAAAGAACATCTTATGAACTCTTGTAATAAATATCCCCTACATTTTGATTGCACAATCAGTATTTCCAGGATTACTGTATGAAACATGACTGGTTTTAACTGAATACTGTCTTTCTTCACTTTCTCTTGGAATATTGTAATCTTTATAATTACATTAAAAAGTTGGTCTAAATAAGTAGAAAATCAAGCATATAGTGCCAGAATTAGATCTGAAATTAGATCTGCTCTTGAAAATTGAGTTGCAAGGAAACTACTGCAAGAAAACTAATTTCCAAGTATACATTGTTTTTTTCAGGCCTTACCGCATGCTGATCCTTCTCTACATCACCTATCCCATAGGCTTTCTCATTCACAGAGGTTACCCTCACAACAGACACTTACATTGCAAGTACATCCATTTGGAGATGCTTCTCTTCCCTTTTGGATCTTGAGGGAAGGAAACTGCTATGTATTATCACTTTTAATTAGTGATCTCTCAGATTGGCAGCATGTGGA
Organism: Phaethon aethereus; assembly: GCF_964289735.1. Classification (NCBI taxonomy): domain Eukaryota; kingdom Metazoa; phylum Chordata; class Aves; order Phaethontiformes; family Phaethontidae; genus Phaethon; species Phaethon aethereus. The sequence goes on along the minus strand of NC_138575.1, from coordinate 170,373,853 downwards.
AAAGCTATGACAGCAAAAGGAAATGGGATGATTTTAGCAGTGATAATCATTATAGAGCCAAGAAACCTTCACAACAATTCCTTAGAGGGGTGACCTGTAATTTAGGCAAGACTGAAACAGCAGTTATACTGGCTACATCAGTAGTGCTCGACACAGAATTAAGGACAAAACCTTGTAGCACCAGGAGATGAAGAGTGGATCACACATGCTGCTCAGGATTGGGCTTCTCTGGGCAGGCATGGTACATTCCTCTGTCCACGCTATCCTGCCCTGGATTTCCTCTAAGTCCTTTGATTTTATGATGTAATAGAGGTGGTTTTTTTCAATTCACAGTGTGAAAAATAACATGAAGACTGATAATTTTACAACATGAAATGGGGTATGTACATTGCATACCTTGGGTTATACTTTGAATATGGAAGCATTCAGAGACTTCTGAGAGAGTATTAGAGGATTTTGCAAGCTGGGAGCAACCATATTGCCCACTAACCACTGACAAGCCTGCTTCATTAAATTAAGATGCCATCAATAAGAAAAGTAAGCACTAGTGAGCAAGAACTGTACTTCCCTACCTTCTATTTACAAATACTTATTCCTGTTCCCATACTGACTGCAAGGACTTGCAGTGACAGGGGTAGTGTTGTGACCTGTCTTCAGGTATTTTGCATGGTTTTTGCTTTGTCTTCACTGTAGACTCTAGTGGTCACCAGTTCTTCAAGGTAGACTTCTGAAGTTATCCAATTCTTCAACAGTTCTTATTGCTAAGCAATTTTGCTAGCTGAACTACATGAAACCAAAGTGATTAAGGATCATTTGCAATCTAGGTTTTTTTGATTAGAATTGTTCTGGATAGAAGTGTCCCTGTCCTTTGTAGAACTTGAATTAATGTTAAATATCTAGGCAGTACGATATTGAAAACCCTACATTAAATTATTGTTGAAAATATTGACAAAAAGTATGAGAAATATTAAATAATGTTTCTGTCTTATTACTTAAATAAACTAGAATCTCTCCATTGTAGGAATCACCTCTGGATATATATGTATTTAAAGCCAGGTACATGAGAAGATATTTTGCCTTCAACCTTTCCAGGGGAACTTTCTATAACATATCAAAGGGATTGCAAAATCACAGAACCCAAAACTTTGAAACAGCACTAGATCAAATTCAAAGGAAAAATGAATTTTCTAATCTGTGTGTATTTTAAATTATATGTCACTGTAGTTTTTAAAGTTACTATTTTAAGTATTGTAAGAAGATACTACAACCACAGAGTTAATGTCACTGCTTACAGCAAAATGGCAAACAGGCAGCCTAGTGGAAGAACTTTCTCCTGTTACAGCAACCTGTTCAACATACTGGAGGCTGAGCTATTTCCTTAATTTTACACAACCTCTGGGACTCTTCTTGACAGACAGGTTTTCAGGAATAGAGTCGCACATGAAAATAACAAAGCCTAGCTTCATGTCTTCTAGCACAGTGCGCAAGTAATAGAACAACAGAAGAAAACTGAGACAGTGACCTATACACAACCTTTACAAGCTAGAATTTGAAAGATAATTAGAGAGGCTTCAATGACCTATGTCTTTAGACTGTAAACTTAACCTAAGAGTTATATAAAGTGTTACTTTTTCCTAGAAGCCAGGATATATTTAGATATCCCTTCATTTGGCTATAGAAAAAAGGAATATCTTTGCTTCTTTTTTTTTTTCCTAATGTGTAAATAGAAGCAAAGCCTCTTTTTTTGCTTTTTGGTGAGACAACATGGAAAAAAGATTTCACCAGCTTTGTCAAACAGAGTCTTTGTTTTTTTGTGACAGCCTTTGAAATCTTATCTTGATTGAGCCTCAGAATATATATTTCACACATGGGAGCACACATGGGTCTGGATCCTCCTTGTTTATTTCAGGCCCCATTTAATGACATGTATTTCCATCTGTTCATCAGTGGTATAATATGGAGGAAAAAAATCCCCCTTGGGATCATCAGTTTAAAAAAAACTAAAAGCCAACAACAGCTAAAAGAAATAGATCTGAGAGAGTTAAACTGCGTGAATGCTTAGATCTTTGGCTAGGCTCAAGGTTATACTTGTTCTAAGAAATATATTCAAGGCTGAAAGGCATCTTGCTTCTGTCTTTGATTCACCTGCTTTGTTCTTACCTTTGTGGGTGTGTAAGTTACCTTTGAGCTCTCCATACCATTGCAATAATGAACATTAAAGCACAGGAAAAAAACCAAAGTTAGAAGTCCATGGAACTGCCATGAAAGGCGTCTTTCTCCTTCTGTACAGGTGTCAGTCCTGAGGCAGTAATTTTTATAGCATATCTAGCATATCCACCTCTTTGTATGAGGATATTTACTTTAACTACTTGCTTATGGGGTTATGTTATATTGGCCTATATACTACTACTGTTAACTATAAATAAGGTGTTAAATCCTCTTCAACCTTATTTTTCTGGTGGTCAGAGATCTGAGAGAAAACGCACTGATGTGACAAACCAAGTTACAAAGCTTCTCAGTTCAAGAAAGAAAAACACAACAGCGCTTCTCCTAAAGACAGTTCCTAAAAAAAATCTACTCTTGCATATGGAGAGATAAAGAAGAGGGAATATTCTTGAGCTTACCAGTCATCATGCTGATGGAAACCATGGGGAAGGTGTTGGTTGGTGCAGGTTTTTTCATTGGGAAAATATTATTTAAAGTTTTGCAAAAGAGTAGGATTTCATTCTTGTGACTACTCATTTTTCCCTATACAATCCAAAAATTATGTTTCACATTTTATTACGTATTAGTGGAAGCTGTTAAAGCTATGTCATGCTTAAAAACAATTAGCAAGTACACAGCGTTTCAGATCCTTATGATTTTAATACCCACAAGTGTCAGGGTTATACATACACTTCATAGTAAAATAATGACTACTGAAACAAAACATTCTCAGGGTGGACTGACCAGGAATTAAAATGATTTTTCTATTCTGAAGTACTAAGTTTTACTCCCATTGTGACAAAGTAATTGCTATGATGTGCAGGCCCATTTGAGCTGGGAACCCAGCAACCAAAAAGGGGTTTTGGAAAGTGTTTTCTGGTAGGGTTCATTGGCTTGCAGCTTCTGAAAGAAATAAACCAAATGTGCTGCTCTCTAGTCATACTGCATATTTCCAGATTTAAAACTGGGGAGACCAGACTGCTGAATAAACAGTTATTATAATGGGAAAGGTGAAAAACTGTGTTTCTCTAGTATGAATATTTCAGTTGTTGGTTATGACCATGTGCAAATCCACACAGTAATATTTGTATCAAAGGATTTCTTAGAAGTGACTTTTTTTTTCGGTTGATACAAAGTGAAATAAACTGTCTGCCATGGAGTATGATAAGTAGAACTGAAGAGATCAAATCATATTTTAGAAAGAACATGTATCATAAAGGATTTGAGCCGAAGAAATGTAACTTTACAATTGCTGTTGCATGTAATTTGAAGGAAAATACCAAAGTGGAAGCACTAACATGGCCTCTCACCATGTTTAGTAATACGTTGTTCTGTACAACAATTCTGCTTTCTGATACATTTTCAGCGACACAGAAAGATCATAGGGGTGCCCTTTGAGTAGCATATCACACAGTTCTGATAAAAAGCTTGCTTGGGAGCAAAAGATAAGTAGAATTCAAAACTACAAGAATTGTTAGAAATTCTTTGCGTCTGTGTGTTTTCTGTTTATGAGTTACCTCCAGAAGAAAATAGTAGGTAGAAGATATTTTATTATCGGTTCTCATTGTCCAGGTAAAGCCACATTAATTTTTAACCTATGTAGCATTATCAAAATCAAATAAAACAAATAATTTTTTGTGACACACTTAAAAATAGGTATGACCTTTCATGTGAAGTTATCCAACAAGTTTAAAAATATATATTAATTACTTTCTAAATAACCTGAGTCTTAGGGCCTGTCCAGATGTGTAAAATGAGTTAATTTCAAATGTCTCTATCTAATATCAGTCAGTTACTAAAAGAGCAGGTACAGAATATTTTCACCTCTCATTTAATAACGCAAGTAGAATCTAGTGGTGTTCACCTCTGAAAATCTTTGGGTTTATTGTCTAAATATATATTGGCAAAGTAAAACATGGCAGCTTAGACTTTTGAAATTGATATTCATATTTCTAAGTCTAAGGCCATGTTTGTAATGTTTTAACTCTAGAAATGTGCTGTAAGTGGGAACAGTTGCTCATAATCTTGTTGCCTAGTTTGTATATCTGGCTTCTCCTAATATTAAAGACGTAAATTCCAGTTGTTATATAGAAGACATTTCTATATGTATTTCAAGGAGCTGCTTTTCAGCATTCACGGCTAACAGGCACATGGATATTACGGAGGAGATGCAGTCTAGACATTAATAAGTGGAGCAGTCATTATTAGTGTGGGTTTCTTTTTTCTGCCATTAGAAAACACAATGTGTTATAAGGATCAATTTTTTTCAATGCCAAGTGTTTAAACTGAATAATTACTTCCAGAATTTTAGCAAAAAGGACTTAAAATTAAAAGCTTCTCCATGTTCACACAGGCTAACTTTAAGCTGTTATTTTTCAAGTCTGGTGTAAAGAAAGTGCATTATGTCGAATTGTTCAATCTAAATATTACTGTCTGTAGTCAGCCTCCCAGCAGTGCTGGTAGCCTGAGCTCTAATTGTGTGCAAGTGTTTAACCGGAGCCAGTTCTGGTTGCAGTCTCATTAGCATATTCATAAGTCACAGCTTCACGCAGGTGCCAGAAAGCTGCAAAATGTTTTGTGACTATTCACTGCCACAATAGGAGAGATACTGAATTACTCTTAAAAAGCTATTGTATGCTATAAAATAAACTGTTTAATATTTTAAAGTAAGTTCAAAAACTCTTGAGCAATCACTCCATGAAGAAATGAAACAAGATTTTTTTTCCTTTCTTTTTTTCCTTTTTCCTGCCTTTCTGTCTTTCTCTCCCATCCCCCTTCCCCACCCCTCCCCTTTGCCCTACAGAGTGGAAGATTCAGATCAGGCAGATTAAAAAGAATGTTTCTTGCTTCATCCCCTTTTGAAAACAGGCTCTGGTTTTCTTAATAGAGGCCAAGGAAGACTGTGTCATAATTACTAGATTAGACATCTACAGACCCTGCTGCATGAGTGATAAACCAGAATAATGCAACTAAGCTTCCTCTAAATGAATCGGAGCAATCCAGACACTCACTAATTCAAATAAATTCAAAATAAAAGCACACTCTCAACATGCTGCTGCCAATAGTGGCAGCACGATAAAGGGATTGTCTGGATCAGTGTATCTCTTCACTGCAGGTCACTTTTGGTGCTTTGATCAGTAAAATTTTGACTTTCTGTAGTACAAAGACAATTGATTCAATTGAAATTATGTTTCAAAACCTTGGTAAAGCAAAATATTTTAAAGAATTTTCCATCATTGTTAAATCCAGATAACAAGACCCTAGTTTATCATTCGAGCATATGTAGCAGTCTGCTATTGCAAATAAATTGCATCACTGCTAAGAACAAGAAATTCTTAATTTAGTTAATTTTACAATTGATCTTGGAGAGAATATTTAATCATTTCTATATTGTATATTAGATCAGCATGCATATTTTATTTCACCTTTATGGATCTTGTTAAATCATCCTACTTCTAGACACAAATTAGCAGGACCTCAATGACCTACACTTCAATAAGACTTAATACACAGCAATCAAAACGCACACTCAGATTTTTTTTAGGCAAAGGAGCTACCCTAATTACACCACTATGTTTAAGAAACCTCCTCTATTCATCAGGATTTTGGAATATATATTAATCATTATCCTATCATGGAGGGAGAGATTTAAAATTCTTAAATACTTCTTTCCTTTTGCAATATCCTACAAAGCTACACATTCATTGTTTTAATGGGACGAGTATTTATGTGAAAACTATAAAAATCCATCTATATTAAAACTATTAAAAAATAAGGCAACTACAAGATACCTGCAGAAGCATCTGTATTTTGGTGTTACACGCTGCAGTTGTACCTATATCTTGCATAAAGTGTTTGAACTTTTTATTCAATGTGTGAGGAGAATTTGACGTTGACTACCCTAGATATTTCCTGGATATTTCTAGTATTTCAGCCAGAAAAGCCTTGGAGGCCTAGGGAGCCACACTCGTTCCCATCACAAAGCTGGAAGTTGCCAGTCAAGTGACAAAACATGTCTCCACTTTAGCCCTGGACTTCTCCTACTGTGTGACAAGGAGGGAGCCCTGAGCATAAAGAGCCCCAGGGAGATGGCTGTGAGCTGCCAAAACAATTCACCCAGCACAGTCCGCTCCTTGATGAGATTTGGGTATGCTCAGAAAGAAGGGCATCAAGAAGCAGGTTGCAGACTGCATTATAAGCCATTCCTAGTTTCCGTCCATCATCCATCCATTCCACCATTCCATCACTCGATCCCCTCATCCAGGTCATCAATAAAGATATTGAACAAGACTAGCCCCAGAACCAAGCCCTGGGGAACACCGCTTGTGACCGGCTGCCAGCCAGATTTAACGCCATTCACCATGACTCTCTGAGCTCGGCCATCCAGCCAGTTCTTTACCCAACGAAGATTAAACCTGTCTAAGCCACAAGCCACCAGTTTCTCCAGGAGAATGCTGTAGCAGACACTGTGAAAGGTTTTACTAAAGTCCAGGTAGACAACATCCACATCCTTTCCATCACCCACTAGGCAGGCCACCTGGTCATAGAAGGAGATCAGGCTGGTCAAGTAGGACCTGCTTTTCATGAACCTGTGCTGACTGGGCCTGATCCCTTGATTGTTTTTCACATGCTCTGTGAGCACCCTCAAGATGAACTGCTCCATGATCTTCCCCGGTACCGAGGTCGTAGCTGACTTTAACTCATCAGAAGCTGGGGGATGTGGCTATGACTGTCTATAGGCAGCTACAGGTTTGCCTGGCCTGTACATTGACCTGAGGCACCCTGAGGCCAGGTAAGTTCATCGGTGCGTCACCCTGCCTGAGATATTGCATAGTTCTGCAGGAGCCCTCTGAAAAGGAAGGCATGTTAGGTGTACTGGCTCACAGTGTTGTAATAGCACAGACACACAGCTTTTGGAACAAACCTGGAGTACAGAGTAATTAAAAGAATGGGCAGGGTATATTTACATTTGCTAATGCCAAATCATGCAAATATATTCATGCTCAATTACTGGGCATGGCCACTGGCCCTGACAAAATTTTGCCTCTTTGTGAAGTCTCAGAGTACAAGAAGCAGCCAGACCATTATGCCTTAAGCAGATGTGACATTCTAATTTCCATCTCTTGAACTTCCATCTTTTATATGTGTAGAGGTTGAACTTTACTTCAAACAAAACATTTTTTTTTGTGTGTTCCAGCTATGATGAGTGCTGGAATACAACTGTTGTCCTTACGCTGCAGAGATGCTTTTGAAACATTGAAACTTCTCTGTCGGTTTCACTTGCGCAAACTGATTTTAGTGGATGTTGTCTCAACAAATTGGAACATGAGCTTTAGTATACTGAGCCTTGAGAAAAAATGATAGCAAGTTGTGCTCTCCAAGGAAAATGCCTGGTTAAAGTAAAATATCCCCACCATATCCTAGGGAATACTATCACTGTTGTTGTTCCCTTTATAGCTACTGGAAAGGAACAGGCACCTCTAGAGAGTCATTAATCTCATCATAAGATAGAACAGATGAATATCCCTGGAGGAGTCTATTTTTCTCCATTAACTATAAAGGGATCCTAAAATGCCTGGCTCAGATTTTAGATGTCAAACTTTCAGATGTTAAATTACAACCGATTAAGCCAATCACATGTTGTCCCTTAGCAGAATATATTAATTCCCTCCACAACCAGTCAACTCAGTCAGCATCCACAAAGAAAAGCCTGGAAAGAGAAAATAATTCCTGAATCTTCCCTGAACCTCCTCACACATTTGCAGTAATTGTCATCTACAGCATATAAGCATGGATGGAGCACCTTTCCTATGAGGAAAGGCTGAGAGAATTGGGGTTATTCAGCCTGGAGAAGAGAAGGCTCTGGGGACACCTTATTGCAGCCTTCCAGTATTTAAAGAGGGCTTATAAGAAAGATGGGGACAGACTTTTTAGCAGGGCCTGTTGTAATGGGACAAGGGGCAATGTTTTTAATCTAAAAAAGGGTAGATTTAGACTAGATCGGAGGAAGAAATTTTTCACAGTAAGGGTGATGAAACATGGGTACAGGTTGCCCAGAGTGGTGGTAGATGCCCCATCCCTGGCAACATTCCAGGTCAGATTGGATGGGGCTCTGAGCAACCTGATCTAGTTGAAGATGTCCCTGCTCACTGCAGGGGATTTGGACAAGATGACCTTTACAAATGTCTCCCAACCCAAAATATTCTATGATTCTATGATAAGCAGGGAATAACACATACTCTCAGGAACTCTTGATTCCAATTCTTGCTTCATTTTAACAGACGTTCGTTTATTTCCAGTTTTGGGAAACTAAATGATTTATGAGGAAGGAAAGTGTCATAAAGGGTATTATCTATTACTGCACCTAGTAGCTACCATCTGGACAGAGTTACACATGTAAAAAGTATTCTGGACCTGTTTTGCACATCATTAAAAACACCAGATACAGTTTTACATCATACATACATCATTTCTAGTTATCACTAGAAACACTATACTTCTGGCAGCTGGCTCTTTGAGTTGTAGTGCATCCGTTTTCTACCTGATAGGTACAGGTAGAAGTCTGTTGCTATACCACTTGCAGTCATTCACCACAATGTTGCTGTTCATAAGATTTCCATTGTCATAAATTGTCTGTAATCAAATGCTCTATGAGCTTTCATACAGAAATATTCTTTAAAGTAAAAAAAAAATATTGTGCCAATACAAGTTGTTTCAAACGCAAACTTAGCTGTAAAATTTGGTGATCACTTAGAGGCTACTCTTTACCAGTATTACTAGTATTTTTATATTATATACAAGGGAATATAATATACAGCTTTTCTCCTAAAATCTAAAACTTCTGGAGTCATAAAATTTCCAAAAAGCTCTTTCTCAATTGCTAAACATTAAACTATTCTCTTTTTAATCTGCTTTTTCTTTGTATGCACACACACACATGTGCACACAGTGTTTGCCTATCTATCTGTCTGTCTCTCTACTTAGCTACCTATACATGTATGTGTATATACATATATTAGCCTTTTTAGTTCCAAAAGTGCAAATGCAGGGCATTTCATGCGAAAATGGCAAGGAGGAGCTCTAAGTTACTCATCTGAATTTCTTATAATCAGTAGGGATTTTTTTGTCACAATTGTATGGTAGGATATAAAAGTCCATTTAAGGCTAGGGAAAGAAAGTAAAATCTACTTTCTGAAAATCATGAAGAATTGCACAATATTGTAGCACCTGGCTGCATAAGGTAAAACTGCACCTGGGTAATACTAGCTAACGTGACTGCAACATATGCAGGAAGATGCAAAGACCCATGGACCTCAGCAGCACTACAAGAGTCACAGGATGAACAGCTTCTGAAAAATGTCATCAATGTATTATGTATAAAATAGATCTGTACTCACTTCAGTGTCAGCCATGCATGACTTTTTGTTCCTCTGCTATCTTTACTTCGCACAGACAAGGAAAGTTAATTTCCATTTATCTGGGCCTTCTTTAAAAAGCAACAGCTTTTAAAGAAATATCCTCGAGAACTTCTGAAAAAATACAGAAGTAGACTACAGAGTTCTCAAGTTTATGAGCAAAAATTTCCTCGGACAACACAATTTGGAAACACTGCATATATCTTGAGAAAAAAAAATAGTCAGAAAGTACTTAGCTATTTTGCATGATTTTTTTGGCTGGCAGTCTTCATAATAAATACAGCAGAAGGTGTCTGATGAGAATAATAATAATATAGTCTTAGCAATTTAGCTGGAACCGCTTAAGAAGACCCCACTATACTCCTCAGCTAGAAAGTACTGTCCTGACAACTGTGACTCCCAAATAAACCATGTGACTACTTCAAATCTATTTCAGTGCAAAGTCACAGGGTAAGCTTTAATCACTGCTGAATGTGATTTCAGATGACTACTTTTTGGTTTATGTATTAGCTGATAAACCAGTCTTTATAATGCAGAATTACCTTTATAACAGGTAGATAGTGATGAATTTCTAAAGTTCTTTTTTGATTTTATCTAATTAAGGTATTACAGTGAAGACTTCATCTTATCTGCAGATGTATTCTGTAAATTTAGTAAGTTCCCTCTGCAGTCAGCAGGGAGAGACAGGTCCACACTGTATTTGTCATGATTCATGTCCATTGAAGTGTTTATCAGTTGTGACTATTTTAAAAAGTAAATATTTTATGCCTCAAAATGTGTGATATTTCAAATTTTGTTAATTAAGGGAAACTAATTAAATATTGTCTTAAGTACTGTAGAGCTTTTCTTCAGCCATCCACTATGATTATATTGTCTAGGAATAAAACATATGACACTTTGAAACTATAATGGTCTTTATGCTATGAATTCCTCGTGCTATACTAAACTTTCTGGTCTAATAAAATCACTTCATTAGAGATACAATATGTAAATGGAAGGGTGAAGTTCTTTGTTGATGTATAATAAGTCACGTTAAATATTCGTAAAGTTGTTCTGGCTTTAAAGATCTATATGCCTCTCATGATGTTTGTCCATTTTGTAAAATAGTAAGACTGACTAAGCAGACCAATGTTGTGTCACATATGTTGCTGGTTTTATATTTTTATCAGAATTATATACTCTAGTGAGTATAGCTCCATTCAGACTGATGGTACCCCTGGTATGGAGCTCTGTAGAAGCAGCAGAAGCTGACCTGCGAGGCTGTCTGCTATTTATGATGAGTATTAAACTAAACATTCTTTGAAAATGCTGTCAGACTTAAAAAAAAAAAAAAAAAGAGGGGGGTGTTATGTAATATATGATTTCTACATCTTAGCGCAGAGGATATTATGAAACCTATCCACGGTAGGTATTTCTGTGGGTGTATGTGTACAAGTGTGCAGTCTGTCTATCTGACAGGCTAGCTGTGGTTTTTTAGAATGTTTTCAAAAACTAAGTCAATATTACTGGGAATAATATATACATAAAACAACAACAATATAACAGTGTTTTTCATTTCTCTTAAGCATTGACTAGACCGATGTGCTGTGAGCATGTTAAGTGATCATAGGTCGCTTCATTGAAACAACATTTCTCTGGGATCATTTGAAACAACTCTGATCCATCATACTTCTACTTCATGAAAAGAATAACAGTGCTTATTGGTACTTTTTGGCCTCAAGAGCTGCCTAAAGATCTGTGAACACTTCTGCTAAGTTACCTGCAAAAATAGGTTTTGAGTAGCTTTGTTCTGTTGTGAAACAGAACTGGTACATGTACAAGCTGTTTATCCGGTCCTGCATTTGAAACTACTGAACTGACACCAAAAAAGGCAAGTGATCAGACAGGAGATGTGCAAGCTGCACAATGAAAAATTTGATATCTGTAAATGGGGAAAGAGGAAAGAGGAGGTTGAAAGAGAAGGAAGAAGGCAGATAACCTTAGCTTTCAAACAGACATTTTGCCTTTCTAATATTACCCTCTCTACTTCCAGACTTAACAGGAAAAGCATTTACTACTTTCAGAATGCTGGGTTTGATCTTAAAATCACAGAAATAAATTTAATATAGAAATTATTCTATGTCACAACAATAAAAGAATGCATAAAAAAAACCCTGCCATTACCGTCCGAGATGCATTTACAATGTCCATTAGTATTACCATCTCAGAAAATCAGGCCATTTCCTTGAATACCTAAATATGGTTTGATGGTGCCTACACTTAGGCAACCAGGTTTAAAAAACTGTATTCTTTTTGCTTATGATAAGAAGAGACGTTCATTCTGGAAGGCTGTAAAGTGGAAAAAAAAATCATTCTGTGGAGAAACAATTTTTAAAATTACAGATGTAATTTATAAAAAAGCAAATTGAATACATCTGCATTAATATATATGCAATACATACTTAACTTGTATAGTCACCACAGTCAAACATAAATCCCATATTCCTCTGTGGGAATCCAAATAGAAATGCGAGTGAATACATGGCATAATTTGCTTATTTGTGTGCGATGCTTGGGTGTCAGGAAACCTGGGTGATGACTGGGAGCCTCACAATTACCACTCCAAGGTACTAACAGCAAGACAAAAGTAAAACTCCCTCGTAAATCTTTTGCTGTCAATGGCAACATACTGTAAGTTATATAAACACTCAAGGAAAACTGAGTAGAACTGAGAAACTTTGGTATAAAACTTTTCTAGAAAACACTGATTTAATTTCAAGCAAATATTGTTGAATAACTGGGAAACTTTCAACAACTATCAGGTATGTTGTCCCACAATTTTATATATACAGGTGCGTAAGTGTGTTAACACATTTATACACTCATATTTAAAAATGAATGCAATAGAATGTGCCCTGTAGACAAAAAAAATTTAAAAAATCACACATGCAATTCAGAAATAGGAAAATGTTATATAGCTAAAATGGAGTTTGCAATACATCAAGACAACAAACGAAGAGTATCTCTATATCACACAAAAGAAAAAAATATGAAGAAATAAGAAGCAAAATAAATGGTGAAATTCATAAATAGAAAGAATACAGAAAAAAGATGAATAAGTTAAGAGGAAGGTGTGAGATAACACACTATATCAGGAAATAATCACTTGTGGTAATGCAGATTATACTAAATTCATGCACTGACAAGCAACATTTGGATATAGATTTAGGAAGGAATCAAAAGAAACTTCTCCAACTTTGGAAAGATACGTAGACAAATAACATTTAGCTATACACAGCTAGATATAGCATAGTAACCATATCTTGATAAGACATCTTAAGACAAATGGAAGACATGGTAAATAATAAGGGGCTGTTCTCCTTTTGTTCTGAATGTGGCTCTCCCAGTGTGATCAGTGAGAAATATACTTAAGACATCTATAGGATCAGACTAACAAAACACTCTGTTTAAAAGGAACTCGTGCATCTTAAAAAGATGCATGCATTCTCTTTCCACAAAATCACTTATAGCACTGAAGAATTAAAGTGCTAACTTTTCACTGGAACAAAAAGCTAAATGCTTTCAGCAATTTCATTTTGAGTAATGTGAAATTATTTTATTTTACAACACATATATTATAATGCCTTACTGTATGGGAAAAATAGAGCCATATACCCAATTATCTTTTTTGCTGAAGGTGTTTGTGTGGGTAAGTCTAGTTCTAGACTTAAGTCATGCTCAAATCTAGGAGTAGGCTTTGCAAGTTTCACTGTTGATATTATCTTTCAGAGAAAACCATAGAATGTCTATTAATCTCAAAAAAATATGCCTAATGTATTACAAATCAGGTCTTATGGCTGCATTCAGAGCTGTAAGACACAAAGGTGAAATGAACCTGCCTGATAACAAAATTAATATTTAGAACCCTATACTGGAAATGGGTACATTTAGATGCATATGTCCAAATAAGTGATCTAGGAAGTTCTCATTTCAGTAGCTATCTAGTCTAAAAAATGTTTGCTTTTCACAATGATGTGCCTTATTTATTTAGACTGGTAAATCAATGGGTGTCAATACTGCACCTAGGCTACTGAATACTAGATTGGCCCATAACAGTTGTCTTATTCATTAGCTGTGAAACAAAAATTGAAACCAGAAAAAAACATGTGTGATTTTCATCAAAAGACATAAATGATGACACCTAGCAAGTAGCAGAATTGATCACTATTTCCTCTTCTCTCCACTGTTGTTTAATCCAGCAACTAATACACCATGGGTAAAGACAAGACTGCAATCTCTGGGAATAGTGACTAGAAACGTGGTCTGTTTGTCTTTGTTTCACAGACTGGCATGCTCCAGAGTCATGTTTCTTCCTGATTAATATTCATGTGACTCTATATCAGGTTTTCAGTCTCTTATGCAGTGATGTATATGTATAGACAAATGGACAGCCTTCCTGTTCAGACTATAAAATAAGATCTTGAATTCCAGTAACCTGAAATCAGCAATAAGTGCAATTTTCCCATTTCTAAGGTAAAATCTCTAAACAAACAAACAAACAAATGTAGGCACAGTGTGTATTTTCATATGTATTTTGTACCATACTTTGAAAAGAGTGAATAATGCTCAGTTAATTTTCTAACCAGAGATAAGGCTCCCATGAACGGACAGAGGTATTAGATGTGCTGGTATGAGTCAAATACCAGATTTCAGAGACAAGATTTCAGGTTTATGTTACCAGTTTGGATGCTAACTTCATCCTTTCCAACGACCTCTAAAGTCTAGAAAACCAACTTCTAGGTAGAGATACGCTTTGCTAGGTACACTGCTTTACCTCAGTACCAGAAAAACTCCAATGAATAACAGAGTTTAGATATGTTCCCTATATTACAGAGAATATTGCCAACTAGTATCTCCTATTTCTGCATACAGCTATTCTGTGCATGTATATTTGCATTTAAAACAAAACAAAACAAAACTTGTTTTATACCCTTAGATCAATGCACACTAAATTCAGTTATGTGGAAGCTCAACTGCCCATACCAACAGTATATTCAGAAAATATCTTTGTATACTGAATGTTGAAGTACAGTCTCAGTTCGGTAATCATAACAAGTTAGGTAACCACATAGTTGTATAATCACAGTGTTCATAAAGTAGAAAATATTTCTACTACTCTAATAGTTCAGAAATATCTTTGAAACCTACTGATAAACATTAGTAGTCAGAGATTTCACTAATAAGAAATCAAATATGACAAGAAAGCCTGTTACAAAAGCACGCTACCTTTTTGACAGTTTTCAAGTGTTTTATGTTTTGAAAACGTTGCTAATTTAAAATACATGAAATTCTTTTGAAATCTGTTTCATGTGGTTTTTTGCAAATTTATTTCCTGTGGTAAATGCAAAAAAAAAGATGAAAAGATGATTATTTAAAAATAATTTTCCTTCTAGATCACTACAAGCTAATAGCTTCAGTCTTTGTAGAATTATGTCGTATACACATCAGCCAGCTACCTATAATCCATCTTATTGCAATAACATATGCCATGCTACTGGCTGCGGTTTTACTTGTCCTTTCAGATAACACTTACTGTCAACTGCTTTAATTTGGGATCCATATTACATTTTAAAAATTTTATTTTCACTTCATCTTTCTTCACTGTTAGCAAAGTCCTAGCTCATGGTGAAGTGCAATCACATTCTAAATTATGGTCCATATTGTTATTTTTCCACATGGTTATTTGACACTTATAAATTAATTTCTCTGTCATTCTAAATTTCAGAAACAGCAATGTCTTTATACTTGTTTTGCCTTCCTTTAAGAGTGATCAGCAATTTTCATTTAGCGGCAACTTAGATGTGACACATCATCTTATCCAAGAAAAGTTTATTGTAATGTACAATATAGACACTTACAGTAAGGAAGTGAATGTTACAGTACAAAAATAATAGCATGTAGATACTGTAAATTCTAGTTTGTTTATCCTTTGAAAATTTCAAAAATAGCTTCAAAAATTCTCTAAGCATCTAGTAACTTCTATGCAGGTGGTGGTGGTTGTTTGTTTGCTTTGTTTTGTTTTTTCCTGGTATCTCCAAAAAAAATGTTTGTTTTTATACTGATTTATCCATTATTTTCCATGGGCTTAGGTTTTACAAAAAAAGTGCGTAGTTGCATACGGCAATCATTTTAGAATGCATGTGCTAATGAAAATCAAATTAATAAAAAGAATACTTGCCCAGGATAGTTATCACAAGATAAATAAAAAAATAAAATCTTGTCAACAGAATAATTGAGTCATTAGTAAGAAATATAAAATTAAAAGTATGTAATATTATTAATGATGTGTAAATAATGGACATATTTAAAATTCACAGTTACGTGATGGAAAATACATATGCATACAACATTGCTTTCATGAGACTGATGTAAACTGTAGAAAAAATACACACAGAACAGACAAAAGGCATACTCTTCATACTGTCCAAGTGATTCAAAAGCTAATTTATTGGCCAACAGTATTAATTAGTCTGAGCATCTACTTCTGTACTATGTAGTATACTTTGCCCATACAAAATACATTTAAAGTCTTGCTAGTCACTATTTTTTTCTTTGATGTTATAGCGTTCTATCTCTACCATTTAAGGTTCTCATTCATTTTTCACTGAAGTGACACGAGTCTTCAGACTGGGTGCATTGTATACTGTGATAGTTCAATAAATATAAATAAAGAAATGCTTGATTTGGGAATCAGTTAAGTTCTGTACATAATATACATATAATCTGTACATATGCATAGTAGGCCTGATAATATACCTACTGTAAACAGTGGAAAGACTGCTCTTAACTTCAATGGCTTTTGATCTAGCATTTTAAGTATATGATATCAGAAATTGTACTAAATTCAAATGTTCCAAATTCTGATATTTCTCATATCTGAAAAATTCTTTGCATACACCCCAATGCACTGCATAGTGGAACAGGCTCATATTATGCTTTTGCCTCTATTATATACATGCAATAAATATCATGCATGGTCTTGAGAAGATTGACAGTGAAACTTTGTATTTGTTAGTTTGACGATAGAAAGAGGTACAACTTCTCATTGTCAACAACAAAATCCCACTCTCACACATCTAGCATATCTGTCTCATTACATAGAGTAAAGGATGTATATGTAACCTGTCAGTACCTGAAGTCATAAAAATGTACTTTATCCTACTTTTATAGTGTCACCTATTTAATGTATTGAAGAATTTATACACAGCAAAACCAGATGAAGGAACTAAATTTGAGCTCTACTATTAGACCTTTTCTTGTTCTTGGGAATGACAGGTAGAACTTTTAATCCTTATATTTCAAAGTGGTGCACAAATTCTTTTTTTCCTTGGCATTAGGAAAAGTTTTAGCAAAGTTTTCACAGATGTCTTTGAAAAATCAACATGTTCATGATGTCAACATTTAGGGTATTTCTTAATGAAACATCCTTCCTGGTTTTACTGACACTTTTCTGCATACTGTGTTGGTGCTTTGGAAAAGAAAAAGTAAAAAAAAAGACCTTTGACATCATTATGGAACTTCATTCCCTGAGAAACTGGGGAGAAAACATTATTTAAACATATGGTCTTTCTGTTGAAAAAGGGCATCAGACAACTCCTTATCACTAGATTTTTTCCTGCAGTCATGTGAAACTGGCAAAGATGGTCGTCAGCCCTGGCTCTGCAGTAGGTTGACCAGTGTAGCAGGTAAAGATACTTGCTGTGGAAGCCAATTAAGAGTAAAATAATTTCTGCAGTGAGATGACTTGGACATGTGCTTCTTTCCTCCTATACACTATTGAGCCAAATTCTTTTGAGATTTGTTAAGATCTACTCTCTCTTTCATGTTTAAGTATAAAAGTTATGGTTCTGCACAGAAACAGAAATACAGGTGTCCACAGCAGACCAGTTTCTTCTCCTCAAATTCATAATAATGTGAGAGCCTCAGGCACTTTATGGGTTCTTCCTACTCTTTGTTCTCATTTTAACTAGAAAAATAAAAGTATGAATGTATATCTATATATGTCTCACTGAGCTTATGAAGTACTTGCAACATATTTTAACACTGCCGCTAATCAATTTATGCTGAACACATGAATACTACCTTTTCTACAAATACAATGTATGTATTTTTAGACAAATCCTACTTTTTACTCCTTTTCTTCCCCAGCTGTGAAATTTCATTAGAGAGTCCTAAAATCTTTGGTGTGACTGGTTTGCATTAGGGACAGTATTTTTTTCCTATGAATAATGTACTCAAAAAAAAATCAAGTATTTAAAATGTTTTCAAAAGGTGCTACATTGTTCATATATATTCACTTTTATTTTCATCATCAAACAACACCTGTATATGTCTGAACAGACTCTTTATTTTTGCTAGGTAACTCCCTAGCCCCGATACTAACCAAATTGTACAGTATTTGCCTTCTTTAATCATGACCTAAACTTTGATACCTTTATAATGTAAGTACACTTATTTTCTTGGGAAAAAGATATTCCAGGGAAGGACGTGTGCTGGAGGACCCATCATCTTTCTGCAAGCAACTGAAAAACTACGAATGTATCCACATGTTAAGAATCCATGTAAAGAAGGATATAAAATAGCTTTTGCTTTATATCTGTTGAGTTAGGTCTTTCAGTTTTCAAATTACGCAAATTTAGGTGTTACCATGTAGATGGCTACAGATTAAATAGGTGCCTAATATCCCCAGCCAACACATATGTAGGTGTGCTTCAGCTACCCTCCAGCAGGCACCCCACACCACTTCAAGTGCTCTAGCATACTGGAAGCACCTGCAGAGCTGACAGACATGTCGCAGGACCTGTTTGCGACCTGGAAGACTATCATAGGGCATTTCAGATGTAGCTAGCTGTGGACAACTGAATGCTTCTGCCTCTTAATCAAGAAAGAGCAGCTGTTCTTTCCCATATCATGAAGGAAGTCATGGTTTGACTAGAAGGCATTTTTTCTTTCTCTTGGCCCAACATGCTACAGAACAAAGTATTTGTATCTTAATATTGCTAAGATTATTAGGGTTTGAAACTAAAATAAACTAGTAGGAACCAAGGAAAAAAATAATAAGGAAAAATCTAAGAGAATACAAGGAAGAGAAGACCTTAAAGGTGGAATAAGAAAGGAAGTAAAGCCTTAGGTGAAACTTGCATAACTGTTTAAAATTAATTGGTCAAGATTTTCACTGAAGAGAATTATTTTTCCATAGGTCCCCAGTCAATGAGAATCAATTGCTGGTCACTTACCTATATATCTGAATTGTCAAGGTTTTTAAAAATAGAAAGTAAGTGACTTCATTTCTGAACTTTTCATAATGGTTAATTGCCTCAGTGTTTTCCTCAAAATTTGACTTTTCTGAGAAAGACTGAAGTGGTTCCCTTGAGACCATTATTTCAGCTTATTTTTTCTATTTTATCATATTTTCCCAGTTTTACATGTCTCTACTCACAAAATTTAAATTGTGTTTGTGTATCAACTACATTGTATTAACAAAAATCAATACACTAAGACCCAGTGAAAATGCATACAAGTTTAGAGGAAGACTGAAGAGAAGCAGAGAAGTTGCAAAAAAATTAAATATTCTACAACTATTTTATATGACAAATTGTGCTCTCACAACTCATTGGGCCTATCTTGCCCTTTACTGCACCTGACTGAATGGAATATCCCACGTTTGTGGAAAAAAAATCCATGACATTTCACAGCCCTTTCCTTCTAACAGTCACGTCTGACCATCTCAGAGTCAAAATTTATCTGTTTTTCTATGTCAGAAATTAAGCTTATGGTTAAATGCTGTAAGTACATTAAAAGTTGGAAACAGCAGGGTACCATCACTGTACAGGAAGATGCATCAGCTGCTAAAAGCTAGAAGTTTCATTTTGATGGTATATCTAAAATATGGATTAAAAAACTCATGGGAGAATATGAAACCAAGCCCTAGAAAAAATTACCTGAGCGTAGCAAGGACTCATCAAATTATAAAATCATTCTGAAAGTGAATATGGTACAGATAAAAAGGGAAAGTGATGTTTTCCAATAGAGGAAAAAAATATATTCTCAATAGGAAAAAAAGTCCTTAGTCAATCCATTTCTATTTCTGGAACTTGGCATAACATAATGCTGAATGGAAAAAAAACTTCAGCTAGCTGGAGAAACATTGTGTTATCAGCAGTTACCAATATTTGTACAACATATTTCAAGTTTCTCCTGTGACCAAAGTTAATTACATTTACAAATATTACGGGAAGTAGAAGAACAAACGATGGTATCTGAAAAGGTTTTAAGCTTCACATGACACATTTACTGCAAGTATATAAATTCTGCAAGTTCATTATGTCAAATTAAACCTATTCATGCTGAAGTATTAGCAGATAGTAGTTGTAGAGTATTAAAAAAAGTTTCAACTTAGGCAAAGGCATTAAAAATAAGCTGTAAGTCATCTGATAAATTAGTAACTCACACCAATTTTTCATGGTGTAAGTGTCCAGGCAACAGCAAAGTTAGGGAAAATGTTCTGAGGTAAGTATTCTTGAGTAATATATTGAATACAAAATGAAACTAAATTACAAATAGACTTGTTGATTCATCTACTGAGGAACAGTTAGTCTGATGGTACTTAAACCTAACAACACAACATATATACAGATATAAAATGTTTACAGATATAAAATATATCTGTAAACATTTTCGCTCTGGTGTTCTGATGATTTGAAGCTCTGTGGCCAATAATGAGCGCATGACATATTAAATATTTGCTACATACTGATAAAGTAGCACAAAACCTATGGAGTGAAAAAAACCCCAAAATTTTCTCCCAATACTCAGTTCATCAAATGATCTGAAAATAGATCTGCTTGTTGAAGTGTGTGCATCTGAATTTTATTATTACTAAAAAAAATGAAAAAAAAAACTTTATTTTTGACCCAGAACAAAAATATTTCAGTCCTTGACAAAAAAATTACTTGTAGAATATTATTCTTGTGTAGTAGAAAAATACTATGTAAATCATAATTTGTGGCCTCCCAGCAGAGACAGTTTTTAACCAAAGAAACAAAGTTGTTCAATTACTTATTAAAGACTTCAAATGTAAATATAAACCAAAATATTAAAACAAATATTTTAATGTGTTGCAGTTTTCAAATAGAGATTTGATTACTCTGAGAAAAGCTCTGAATGAGTTTTCCTGGAAATTAACATGTTTATAGAAATAGCATCCATACTCAACTGTAAGGTTTCCATAGCTTTACCATAGAGCTTTTTTAAGAGGTACATTTAGTAGCTAACAGCATCTGCTCACTTCCACTCACAGTCACAACCATAGATACCTATTTGTTTTTTTAAAGCAATAATTATATCAACATTTTGGCTTATATTATTATTTGGTTAACTTCAATTCAGCTAGTTACCTGTGAAAAAATGTAGTGGGCCAACATAGATGAAGATAGGTAAATTATAAAAATAATTATAAACCAACTCAATAATAAATATTAACTCAATACTTGCATTTATTGATTGTGCTACATTTTCAGTTGTACAGTTACCAAGGGCGTGAATAAAGTGCCAGAAGGGCAGGACTACTTTTTGCCTACTGTTATATCTTAAGTCCTCATTAATACACTGGGAAAACTCACTTCTTTTTCTTGACAGGTTTTTCTGCCTAACAAAAAATGGTGATTGTCTGTACCAATCAAGGGTTCATGGCTGTGGATTTGGGTTGGTTGGGGGTTTTTTTTGCTTATTTCCTCAGTGGTAAAGCCAGTCAAATAAAGTACTTGCCTTTAAAATAAATCCTCATAGATATAAATTTTCAGTTGTACTGAGGGATTAAAAACCATGTTCTGCCTGCATGACATTTATTGCAAGATCAAGGTATTAACTTGTAGATAAGTGTAAGAGAATGCACATAAGCATGCTGAGTCCCTATGCTAAAAACTCCCGAAATGCTTTTTCACTGAGGATGTGAAACATATTTTATTTTTTATTAAGATAATAAAAAGGATTAGTCACATTACAGATTGATTGCAAACACAATTTATAATCTGTATTATAAAATGAAGCTCTCTTTCATTAGTTGAATTCAGAAATCCATCTAAAAATTTAATCTTCCCTCACATTTGCAGTCTGTAAAATAAAATTAATGCTTTTCTGTGTTAAAAATTTTGCTTAGCTGGAGAAAAGATTTCTGAGACAAACATTTGGAATCAAAATGAAAAATCTGGCTGCTTACTCGAGACAATAAAATTATCATTATTTTGCGGAACTTTTGAAAAGAATGTTAAATATCTATATGGATGAACGTATCCAAGCTCTAGCACTATCACTTTTTTTAAAAGTATCTTACTGTTTCAAATATACAAACTATGAAATAAAATTAATGTGTCCAATACAGGTGAAATCCCGCAATCCTGCATTTGCTCTAATTTCTGTCTTTCGTTTATTCATCACTAGACTGGTACCGAGAGAACTGGTTTAAATATTTAGAAGTATTAACATGGATGTTTTTCCTGATATACCACCATTCCACCCCTTTTGTGTCCATGAGGAAGTGCTAACGTCTCTTTCAATATATATTAGAATATACCAGCCCGTTGCATTGAGTAATGTTTAGTGAACAGTGGATAAGGGAGTAGACTAGCCCACTGCACCTAGTAACGTCCAACAGATACAGATAGGCAGGTAGACAGACAGACACCATTTCTGTAAACTCTTAGTTCTATGGGATAAAATTGCCACAGTCTGTAGAAACTTTACTCAGTGTATATCCCTGGTGAATTAATGACAACCATTCTCTTCCTTCTGCACAAATACCCTTTGGTTTCTTGTGCTACAAATCTCACTTATTTTGGAAAAGCTCTTGCAAAAATCTATTACCTTGCTTTCATTCTCAGAGACAAACATAAGCAAAAATTGACTGGATGAAATTTTTTTCCTTTGTGGAAGCTAACCATTCCTTTTTAATTATATCTTTAATTTTTTTAAATTTTTTTTTTTAGACAGATAATATACTGATTATCTGTCCAGGCATCTATAGCTGCCTGTCTTCTGACCTCTGATTTCTGTGGTTTAATAAGGCATGTTGTAGACAAGATGCGTACATAATAGTTTTAACTTTCAATGTTTTTATTTTGCTGTTTTATAATAATCCCTCATTAATTATGGCTAGCTAATTAATAAACTAATTAGTATTAAATTATTTGATAATAATTTCTAGCAATAATAATACATAGTTTTTCTACTTGGAATATTCATGATACAACAAAATATTGTTATGTCCTCTCTTTCCCATCATATGAGATAGCAATTTCTTTGTCTGATTAAATTTAGAAATTGATCCTGAGAACATGGAATTAAATAAGATTTTTTTCCTACTTTCAAAAATAGAAAGAGAAGTAGGTGTTTAAGTCTCAGGAGCAACATTCACAGGCAAGTTTATTTTGTTCAAACACCTTGGAAGTAGGATGCATGGATAGTTAGGTCTGTCTTTTCCCTCTTCTCCCTGAACTCTTACATGGAAAAGGTAACTTCTTTGGGATTGTTTCATGAGCCCACACAGAGCAGTGTATGCTATATTTTACACATATTCCCCTTCACTCTGGTGGATCTCTCATATTTTGTGATTATCAGGAATGAATGAATGCATGAATGAATGAGAGAGAATTATGGCAGCTCATATTTCAATAGTTTCTTAAAAGGAGAATTTTCATTCACCTCTCTAGGAAAAGTCTACACTGTACAGTCTGAAATGCCTCACAGTGTACAACTGAAATACCTGTGAAAGAATAAACACATATAAACACAGAATAAACACAGAACCTGGCTTTCAAGATTTGAGCATGAACTATTTTAAGAACTTTGCTGAAATTTAGACAGATTATTTTTTCTGTCTGAGAGAGTTTCTGCACACTTTGGAAAGTAATATTATGCGATTTATCTTTCTGCATGTCTTACACATACCTTTAAATTTATCCCAAAACAGATAAATCAGAGTATAAAAATATTAAGAACTGTTACTTAAAAAAACCACAGCAAAAATTGTAAGACATAAGTTGTATTGCACAGAAATATGCCAAATCCAGCTAATGAATGAAAAGGAACTGGAAATAAAATTGTAGAAGTACTTCAACTGAATACAGAAAATACTTCAGCTTGAAAAATTATTTAGTATAGCCAGTAATTCACAAAAAATGTTAGGCAAGATTTTAATAAAAGGCAAAAGATTTAGAGAAAAATACAATACATTACAAATCCTGTATAGAATCACAGAATCACAGAATCACAGAATCACTAGGTTGGAAAGGACCTTTAAGATCATCAAGTCCAACCATTAATCCAGAACCACCATGTCCCCTAAACCATGTCCTGAAGCGCCACATCCACACGTTTTTTGAACACTTCCAGGGATGGCGACTCCACCACCTCCCTGGGCAGCCTGTTCCAATGCCTGACCACCCTCTCAGTGAAGAAATTTTTCCTAATATCCAATCTAAACCTCCCCTGGCGCAACTTGAGGCCATTTCCTCTCGTCCTATCACTAGTTACTTGGGAGAAGAGACCAACACCCTCATCGCCACAACCCCCTTTCAGGTAGTTGTAGAGAGCGATAAGGTCTCCCCTCAGCCTCCTCTTCTCCAGACTAAACAACCCCAGTTCCCTCAGCCGCTCCTCATAAGACATGTGCTCCAGACCCCTCACCAGCTTCGTTGCCCTTCTCTGGACACGCTCCAGCACCTCAACATCCTTCTTGTAGTGAGGGGCCCAAAACTGAACACAGTATTCAAGGTGCGGCCTCACCAGTGCCGAGTACAGGGGCACAATCACTTCCCTACTCCTGCTGGCCACACTATTCCTGATACAGGCCAGGACGCTGTTGGCCTTCTTGGCCACCTGGGCACACTGCCGGCTCATATTCAGCCGGCTGTCAACCAGCACCCCCAGGTCCCTTTCCGCCGGGCTGCTCTCCAGCCACTCCTCCCCAAGCCTGTAGCATTGCATGGGGTTGTTGTGGCCAAAGTGCAGGACCCTGCACTTGGCCTTATTAAACCTCATACAGTTGGCAACATATAGGTAACACTGAAAGTCAAAAGCCAACTCTTTCAAATCTGAGCACTTAATGTTTCACTTCTAGATGTATACTTGTGCGTGGACCTTAGTATTCAAAAGAATTTAATTCCTACACATGTATGTTTCAGTGAGGGTAAAAGAATCTGGCATTTCCAAAAGAAAAAAAAAATAAATATATATAATTGTGTAATTAAACAGAAAATTCTAAGCTTTTAAATAGCAAGTTATAGATTCATCCAGGCTAATGTTGGGCACTTCTGCTTACTTAACAACTTACCTCTAGTAAAATCAGTTTTGGGCAATACCTCTCTTGCTCTCTATTGACCGCAGAAATAGCTATAAATGGTTTGATTTTTAATTTAGGTACCTTTGATAGGTACCATAATTTATTTGACGTGAAATCAGCCCAAGGTCTTAAAAAGATTATCTAGAGTCTAAACTGTGTTTCATTTATACTAACTTCTCATGATGAATTTTAAAACTACATACACTTCTAACATAAATATTTTCTCTAGTTAGCTTGTATAGTTCATAAAGGAAGAATTTGAGCATTTTTGAGATCTCACTCCATTATTTTGATTGTAGAATCATTAGCATTTTGCTTTAATTAATGTTATTTGTTTTTATATTTTTGTAACAAGGCATGCCTTGATAGGTTAATAGAGAGATTGATAGTCACCTTTTTCAAAGCTTTGAAAGTGAAGTCCCTGTTCTATTACTAGTTATAAGACACAAGAAAAGAAGGTACTTGAAATTAATATATGTTACTTTACATGAGGTGAAAAGAAAATTCCTGTGTGCAGTTTACATGAAAATAAAAGCTTAATTCATGAGAAAGAATAGAAAAATAAGAATTGAAGTAACTTCTGAAAAGATTAAGAAAAGTCCTAGGTGGGAATCTTAGAACATAGTCATGGAACAGAATGGTTTGGATCGGAAGGGACCTTTAAAAATCATTATTCCAACTGCCCTGCCATGGTCAGGGATGTCTTTCAAGAGGTTTGCATGAACCCATTCCTCATGTTCTCTCTGCACGGCATCACTTCTCTCAAGTGTATGAACTGCACCACTCAGCCTGATGTCATCTGCAAGCTTGCTGAGGGTGTACTCAATCACACTATCTATATCATTGCTGAAGGTACTATATAGTATTGGTCCCAGTATGGACACTTAAGGGACACCGCTTGTTACTGGTTTCCATTTGGACATTGATCCACTAACTGTAACTCTTTGGACATAACCAATTCCTTATCCATCTAACAGCCCATCTGTCAAACACACGCCTCTCCAATTTAGTGGCAAGGATGTTATGGAGGACCATATCAAAGGCTTTACAGAAGTCCAGGAAGATGACAACAGTAGCTCTTCCCTTGTTCAGTGATGCAGTTACTCCATCATAGAAGGCCACTAGGTTGGTCAAGCATGATTTACCCTTGATAAAGTCATGTTGGATATCTCTAATCACCTTCCTGTTTTCCATATTTTTCAACATAGCTTCCAGGAGGAAGTGCTTCATGATCTTAGCAGGCACAGAGACAAGGCTGACTGGTCAGTAGTTCCAGTGCAATGTTTTCCTTTTTCCAGTCACAAGGGACTTTGCCTGACTGCCATGACTTATGATGGAGAGTGGTTTGGCAACTAAATCAGCCAGTTCCCTCAGGACCCTGGGATACATCTCATCAGATCCCATGGATTTCTGTACATTCGTATTCCTTAGGTGGTCTGAAACTCGACCTTCTCCTATAAGGGGAGGTACTTTTTTCACCCAGTCCCTGCCTTGAGGTTCAGGGACTTGAGACAGGAATCTTGAACCAACAGATATTAGTGTCAGTGTGTCCTTCTCATTCAAGTGCTTTAACATAGTGGCAGTGACATTTTAGGTGTCCTAGAACATGGTATCTGGTCTCCAGCTTTCTCTCCAGAATGACATGAGGTTCTCATAAATCCTCTGTCACATCTGCCACCACTATACACACTTCTCAGATCCCCTAATGTATCTTAAAAAGTGATAGGCATGTACATTAGGGTCCTAGTTTACTTGCTTTATTCCACACTTCTGGCATCAATGTGGACAAGATTTCTCCCCTGTATATAGTTACCTATCTCCCAAAATAGGAAGAAGTAACTAGGTTTCTGATGAACACACCCCTTTACTAACCAGAATATTCATAACTGTATTGGCTCCAATTCAAAACATATGCTCTAGATAGTTTATTAATATAATTCAACACTGGGACTTAACTAAGAGCAGAATCTGTTGGTCAAAGATTTTCCCACCATTACTGCATTACTTGCACTGAATATATAAAATTTTTGAATATGCAATGAATACAGAACTATAGTATTAACATGGTCAAACGAACAGAGTATTAACTTTGATTAGGCCTCGATTATGTTGATTTTTCCATTAATGTGAAATACCATAAATAGGCATAAGTCAATTCTACTATTAGAGATTCTCACACTCCTTGATTTGAATGCCAATTTACAGAACTATACATCAGAGTAAAATCAGACTGTCATATTTTGTATGTATGCAGGTGTGTGATATACTAAAGACATGTTAACAACATTCTTATGTAAGGATAAGTAGGAAGAAAATTGTTACAGAAGAAGTTAAATCCTGTTCCATGTGCCTGGCAATTTACAAAGTAGTAATTTTATTTTTTTTAACTTAAATACAATACCATTTATTTACCTTTCTCCATTCTATTATTAACCTTATTATTGCTTTTGAATTGAAATTCTGTATTTACTTGAGTTGATTTTCTATATACTATATCAAAATAAAGACTTGCAGAAGGGAGACTGCTTTTGAATTAGCCTTGCCTATGCATATGGTCTGAAAGTTCAGAAACAGCTTAAATCTTGAATGCAAAACAAAAATTCCCATTTTGTAAAGCAACTCTCGGGTTTTACATTAATGCATTATTATCATAATGTCTGTCAAGGCATAACTGACAAGACAAAAGTCTTCCTTCATGTTTTTGAAGACTAATAAACATGTTGCAATTGATTTTCCATGTGACTATTTTAAAATACTGGGAAACTGCTAAAAATATAATAATTTGTTTAAAAAGCTGCACCAGGATCTACCCAGTCATTTACAAATAGCTTGTTACACAAATTATATGATAGAATTCAAGCTTGAAACTTTACTTTGATAGATGGAGAAATGAGAAAAAATGTAATGAACTGAAACCGTTATACCATTCCGTAGGGCAATTCAATGAAGTTTTTAATAACACACTGAACCTGATGAGAAAGATAGTGTGATGATGAACATAATAGTCATGTACAATATCTGGTTTGAAGTATTATATTAACATGAAAGATAATTAAAACTTGCTTACAGAACTATGTTCATATGCATAATTTGCAAGGAATCAGAGTCAATTAGGAATGAAAACTTGAGCTGTTTTTGTTTGTCACACACAGGCTGTCTAATGTAGTGAAAAATCCAGCATGAAATTCCTCATTCTGCTTCACCCTCTTCAGACTTCTCTTCAAATGAAAAGTCTATTTCAACACAGACTTTTAGGAAGTGGATTTTTTTTTTCCAAATCATTTTCTATGAATTATGTATGGTGGTTATGTTGTACAGCCTTGTTCATGAGAGACAGAAGGCAGATGACAACATTTACTTTATTTAAAACCATAACTGATGTTTCTGAAGCTACGTAACTTAGGCCAATTCATCCTCATTTTAACTCTGTTTCTTGTAGTCTTTTAAATCTGACTGAAGATAACAGTTCATATAGTTAATTACTATAAATCCAAAGATATTTCTAGTGACTTTAACTTAAAAATGGATTTTATAATTTGTTGCAGAACCATGCTAGGAAATTTTTTTATTAATTTTGTCTCCTCTTAGCAATTTGTGCTTAAGTCTGCCGAGATCTCCACTAATCCTTCTCACAACTTCAACATTGTTTTCAGAAGGAATGTTCAAACTTTTCTTCACCGTGGAGCTTTGTGTAATAGTATGCAATTCTGTGCAATAAATACCATGTAGATCTATGAAAGGAAAATAAGAATTCTTTCATTATCAGCGATCAGCATGACTTCTTTGGAATTGACATGACATTTCTGCATATATGAGTTCTTCTGAGGGAACTACTTCCATGTATTTTCATATTTTCATTTTTGTTTTTAATATCCCTGAAATATTCAGAGCTAAATCTTCCATAATCCTTCCCCTTGCACCCCTCCCTCCCCCAAGATATAATCCAGAGCGAAGATGTATGTACTCAATAGGGCCCTTTCCTCACAGAGTCAGACACCTTGAAATGAGAGAGGGTCCTTTTGGGATCAGAGAGCTCAGACTTATTGCCAGGCTGGTGTTTTCCAGAAGTTCTGGCTGCTGGGACAAGGGGGAAGAAGGAAAAGCCAGACACCTGAATCCTTGCCTCTCCATTCAGGAAGATCAATGAAACTACACCATTTTACAACAAAGGAATGTATGGTCCAAATGAAAGACTCAAGGTGTGGAATTAATTTGAGGAAATGCAACTGTGTGTCATTGTAGATATATATTTTAGACTCGTTGTTTTGGATTCCTGTTAGAGTCAATGGAAAGAAATAAAACCTTTAAAACATGCTTTATCTCTTTCTAAATATGGAGAACGCTTATTCAGAGATTAAGACTTCCAAATGTAGGTGTCCAAATGTGAACTAAGTATCTAAGTACCAGACATAGTCAATGAAAAACTTGGTCTTGACCAAAGTATAAATGACTAGTACCATTTGAGATGTCTTAGGATCTCTCAGACACCCAGCACACTCATGGAACTCACAGATATGACACAGGACCTGTGAAAATACTACAGCCTTCTAGAGTGGCAGCTAGAGGTCAGGTGGGATACCTCAGGAAACTCCAAATAATGCTACATTTAGAAGTTGAGTTCCATGTTAAGTGTCTGTTTAAACTGAGACAAGACACTTTCTATTCTTTATTGACTGTACTGACTAGACCTTTGATGTCTGTAATAAGAGTTTAGACACCTGGTTCACACCCATATGTCAGTATTTAGTGACCTAAATTTGGTGTCTTAGTCTACAGCTGAACTGTTCTTGGCATCCCAAAATGTCACATGAACCTTAAAAGTTCACATTTCTTCTTACTGACTGTGCAGAAAGCCAAAGGTGACTTGCCCAGCAGGAGGCCTCCACGCTGCAGGTGTGAGAAATTCAACAGAATGAGTATACTATAACACAGCTTCAGAAATTAATCATGAAAAAATCTTAATAGCCATATCTATTAATCTGATGCACATAATCTATAATCTATGTCTTCAGGAAGTTTAGATATTTTGTCAGAATCAGTTCATCATAGAGAGAGACGGAAAAAAAAAGATTTAGTATCTGGTTTCTTGGCCTCTGCCCTAATACTGTGGATTTGGCTTGTCAATTAGTGTCAATTGTGGTTATATCGATCTGTGTCCTTTATGGATTCTACCTAGAATTAGACTCATTCTGCAAACTCAAATACTATGTCAAAGTCCATGGCTTCTAACTTTCAGTCCCTACTGAATCAAATATTAAGGTTACTTTTCTAGGAAGGAGTTGGTCTTAGTTATTTTAATCTTTCTCCTTTATTTATTGATTTTTTTTATTGGACTGATGTTAGTAAAATGAGCAAAATTTTACCTTGTTTATTGGGGACAATGTTGCATAAATTACTATTTATTTATTTCATAATTGAAAATACTTTGATATTATGAAAGTAAGATAGCTAATATTTGTCTTATTCTGATACCATTTGTATTGTACTAAATTGAAGATGTTCTCCTGAAGCCAACAGAGGGACATTTTTGGAAGCCGGGGGGAGAGAAAGAAAAATTACAAAAAAGCCTAATTTTTATTGCTGCTGTTGTTGTTATTTTGCTGGAATATTATCCTACTTTCCAATATGAAGTAATGTAACATTAAATATTAGTACAGTGTAAAAACCTTACAAGAAAATATATATCTGTCTCTGTCCTAATGTTATAGCAAACATCACCAAAGATGATCAATTGAATATATAATCTATAATATTTTGGTTTTCTTTTAATAAATTATGACTTGACAGGGGGAAAAAAATGTGAAGAATACTCTTTGGCTGCCTTATTATATGTGTGTATTTTTATTTTTAATTGAAAGTTCCACCGTGAGAATGTTATTCTTAAGTGTGAGATTCATCAAACTTAACTTTCGCAATAAAAAAGTTGAATAGCTTAGCTGTGATTTAGTTCACCCAACCTTAGAAGCAGCAATTCAGTTACAGACTGAGGTGTCTAAATTCACGTGCTCACAATACAGCTGTTACATTTCAGCCAGGGAACACTTAAGGTGCCTTAACATAATCATCCATAACACTTAAGATATGCTAAAGTATTTGCCTGGACTCCAGCTGACAGTCCAGAAAAGAAAATGTGTTAAGCCTGTGCAGGTATCTCAGGTACCCTAGGATGCCTTAAAGACTCTCTAAGCATGTGGAACTCAAACAATATTTAAACTCTTTTTAAAATCTATTCCCAAATATCTACCCTGAGTTCAAAGAGGATGGGGTTATACCTGAATGCTATTGGTCATAACTACAGCAATTTTAAGTAGCCCTACTAACTCATTCTAGTAGTTTTAATATAAAACATTAGCCCACATGACAAACAAAAATAATTCCCATTTTTAATTGTTTTAATTAAACAAAAATTATCATTGATAAATCCTTGTCTACTTGTCCAGTCAGGTAATGTCAATCAAAGCCAAAGGCAGGGATATCAAAGGTGGTTACAGATATCCAACAGGATTTCTGAGAACAAATTGCATAATCAAACCCTAGCAGTCAGGAAGGGGGTGGGGGAAAAACAACAACAAAACCCGATACTTTTAAGTGCATTAATAAATGTCTGAGCCAAATGCTGAACCCACAGAAGATACACTGTGCATATTTACACTTCTAAATGACCAAGAAGTAGAATTAAATCCTAGTCTCAAAGTCCAAGTACAAATTGGCTCATATTCACATTGCCAAGGGCTAGTCCCCTCTGTAGGAATTTTGTCTTGGACAGAGCTAGTGGAGAACTCCAAAAAACATTTAGATTATGATATAACAGTTATCCAGTAGGGATTCTCCACTATGGATTATCTATTACATATTATACCTCCAGTGTTTGAGTTCACTCAGGTGATGGTTTCATTAATTTAGCAGGATAGATGATCCCATGACACCCAAACAGGTATGGTTCACTCAATCCAGTACAGAAGGATCTATGTCACACAATTATGTTTTCTAAATTTTCTCTTTCTTCTACGATTGTTTGACAATTTGGTCCTTCATGAGAGATTGATTGATTCTTCATCAATCCAGAAAGAGGAAGGATTTGCAACTGATTTTCTTCTTTCTACAGGAATAATTGGTTTTGAATTTAGTAAGCCCTAACATTTGGAAAAAAGTGTTAATTCAGTGAAAACTACAGAAGCTTATCCATGGATGGAATTTAGTAAAAAAAAAAAAAGTTCTGATAAAACATGTATGTTAATAATTTCCATTTGCTTTCTTTATCATGCCAGATACGATTAAGGCTCCACTAATACCAGGACTATAAACCCTTCTATAGGAATTATCTTCAGTTTAGCATTCTTTACTAAATGTCTTTACCATTAGCTTGTTGCTTCATAATCAGAAAATTATTGCTTTCCGATAACCAACTGCACTGATAAAATCCATGTAAATGATCCATATTGCAACATTATCTGGCCAATGATGTAGCACTAGTAGCCAGAACTGATCCTTTAAAATGTGCAACCTATTTCTAAACCTTATTAGCAAAGTTTTTTCTTCACTTTTATTTCCTTCCATTCCTAATTTCATCCATATAACATAATGGACATGCTCAGGTACAATACAAAATGAGGCTAAGAATCCTTACATTTATTATTCAGATTGGAAGTTATGAATATTATGAATTTGTTCAAAGCACAGTGGGCCTAATTTAATACACATGTCTGCAACTGAGTTAATAAGTTTGGGCAGACAGCAATTTATGAATCTGTAGCAAGAACCACTTCCTTCTCAGCTTAATTTTAATATTGTCTTATTATAAAGCCCAAATCAACAGTCTAATCATTATCCTAAATATATCTTCTCATTTATTTAGTTCCAGAGGACTATTGTCTTATACTAAAATTTTAGTTAGTTAAGATCATCTTTCATTAATAGCAGCGTAGTCATAGAAAGACCTTTCAAAAACGTAAGTGCTCTCTGTTCCCATGGGCACCTTTAGCCAAAGCCGGTAACATCTTTCACTCTGCCGTTCAGACCTGCAATTCGTCTTCCTGAATAATTTCAGCAAATCTGCAGGGGCTACCATCTGTATTTAGTGCATTCCTCTTGTTCATTCTTACACTGTTGTATTCTGTCTGTGCACCATGTTCTTATATTCAAAAGTATGTATATTAAAGCACAAAAAAGAAAAAGAAAAAAAAAGACACAGAGAGAGAGAAGTTAGGTTTGGTTGTTTTTCTCTCTATGGGATATATGCATCTTAATTTACTATAGGAAATAAGAAAACAGAAAACCCTTAAACATGAAAGGTATCATCATTATTTTTACTGCTATTGACATTATTGTTCTCTTCCACACATAATGTCATAGGGAAGAACATAATTTCTGATAGAGAACTAAGGTTATTGCAACGGTGAAAATGCACCCAAAAATTTAGAAAATTGTTTCTATTATTTCAGCTGTTTAGAGGTATCCATCAACCTAGCTTTTTGAAGAATGTTTCCAGAAAAGGATCATCTTTTCATTCACATGCTTATTTTTCAACTACCATGATCTTCACCTCATAACAGAGAATTACTACTATGCTTGTATTTTGAGTAGATCCTGTTTATCAATATTTTCTTACCAAGTTAACTAAAATAGAGATAATTCCACAATAAAGACACCTGATAAAATAACCTTTATAACCACAGTAATTAATTTTGAAACATTTGCTTCCCAAACTGTAACAGTGGAAAAAATCTTATATTGTTTTTATGCTTTCATTCTCTCCATTTGTACCCAATCTAAGTTCTGACACCTCTCTAAAAGTCCATATTGCTTGCAGAGTGCCCGGGACACGCTACTGCCAACTTTGTTGTGCCATATTTATCCTGGGCAACTTGATACTTCCACTTACAATATAACTAATAGTCTCTGGGGTCTAGCCACATATTCTACATCCGGCACTTAAATCTTTCCTACCATCTGTCTTCCCTTTAAGATACCTCATGTGAATAAATTGTTACTGTGTATTCATAATTAAATTGTATTTTTCCCTTTTCAATCCTCTGGTGAAAAACCACTTACAGTTTGGCACTTTCTTTTCATAAATCAGATTTTTTCTGAAACACTTTTCACTGTATTTTCTCATACATTGCTAACATTTATCTCTCACTGTGATCATCTTAATGACTTCAATAATGACTACAATTCTGGAGTATTGTATTCCTCATTTATATTTCAAACTTGACCCAAGAACCAGTTATTTCCTGTTATGGTAGCAGCAATAACTGTCAGATTTTTTGTTGTTGTTACATTTTTGTTTCCTGAGCCTTCTATTACTTTATGATGTTTCTATTATAGTTATTATGTACTATACCAATTTCTAAAGGCATCGGCTGAAATAGGAGTCCCATCCAAAAGCAACCATTAGGTTACAATCCCCAAGTCAAAGAGCTAGAATTTGAAAAGACAAAAATAAAATCCAAGTTGGAAATCCAGAATGGAATCCAGATGGAAAAGCATGTGTGATACATCTGACCTAATTGATAGCCTCTAAAAATTAACAGTCGTCCCTTAAAAATTAATTGTCGTTTCTTGACTAACCATCTTTGATATAATTTATTTTGTATAATTTCAAGGGTTTGATTTAGTTCTCATGTGCATTTAATTTTCTGCAGTACGGGTGTGTATAACTGAGCTACACTTAGGATTCGACTCCTCTGCCCATTCATAGACATGCAGTGACATTTATGGTATCTTAAAGTACATTGCCTGGGCACCAGCTGACCATATGTCCTCCAAGCCTTGAGTCTTTTCTGTCAGCACAATGCAGAGAGCTCAGATAGCAAGGTAATTTAAATTACTTATGTGGACCAAGTAAACAAAGCTACCATCCTCCCAGTGTAGATCCAGAGTTCAATTCAGTTGTTCCTACATGAGTGTCTACTGCTATTTCAAATGACCTAATGCATCCCACCTAGGCTCCAGCTACCACTCCAGAAATATACAAGAGTGCCTTAGTCCTTATTTTGTACCTACCAGCCTCATGCACGCATCTCAGATACTCCAGGACACCTCTTAGGACACTACTGGCTTGTGCTAAGCCAGTTCATTCAAGCCCATCAAGCCAAGTGAGACAAATGCCACCTACACTCTAGGTTACATAACAATCCAGAAATTGAGTCACATTCCCTAATTTTTAACACCACACTATACTGCTTCTTAATTTCTTTATAGCTGTTCTGCATTACATTTTCCACTGGTCTCCAAAGTTTTCTTTGTGGCCTCACAGCCCACCTTTACTATTTAAATTCTTATTTAAAGGAAATAGAACCATTGTCTTTCCACTCTTTTGTTTTCCTCAAGTCACATTTTAATGCACCTTGTTTGCTAAACGTCCCACTTGCAAAAGAGTTGCTGTTGATTCTGGAATGATAAGGTGACACAAATCAAGCATGATAGCCCATGCTTAGACATGCTTTGAGACCAAAGCTTGAGGGGTCTGTCTGAACAGTGATGGTATCAATAAAAGTCATTAATAGCTAACAGAATTTGTTCCACTGGCTTAGTTAGAAACTCTCTGAGAGAGATCGGTCTTACTATCTCCTGGAAAGGGAGAAGGATGGAGAAAGAGTTCTGACGGCACTGATATTTCTACGGGGCAAATGCTAGAACAGTTTGTGCCACGGATACAACTAAAACAATGGCACCCAAAGCAGTCATTCACTTAGAGTCAACTCAGCATCTTCTTCAATGGGCTATTTCTGTCCATTTTTTCCTCTTCTATGAATTTTCAGTCTTAGCTTCAAGTGCCTGATGCAGGAGACTGTTATTTCCTTCAGGGGAATTTCTGCTGATTTTGTTCCTTTCTCACACAACTGAAGAATGTATTTAAGAAGTATGCACAGGAATTGATTCAGAAACTTTAGCTGGTAAATGAAACCATTCAGCATGACAATATGTCAATTGACCTGGTAATTAATCTTGGAGAAGAAATACTGATGGATCTCATTTATATTTCTCCACCTATAAGATAATATCATAGAAGTTTATGAAGCTCTCAGACAATTATGTTGAATATCATCTTCTCTTACAAGTTAACCCATTAAGGTACCATTGCTAAACATAATCATAATGAATATAACATAATATAACACAATACTTCCAACATTTTATAGTCCACATTTTTTCTAGTGATAATATTGCTCCGCCTGGGAAAAACTGAGGACAATAAAAATATTCTTGTGATTTTGCTTGGCCGTGTCCATACTCTTAATACAGTTTAAACAGATTATAAATTATACATTTTAAAAAGATTATACAAATACCTGAGTGATCTTAGGGCAACCATAACTTACCAACACAAACCATCAATTCTTCACTTTCTGACTTGTTCTTAAATACCAAAAAAGGGTGCTTATGCATCAACAAGCTCAAAAGTCCTGCCCATTGTCTGGAAAATTCTGTACCAGAAATCACAAAGAATTCCCGTAAATTTGAACTGCACAAACAGATGGAATGAATAAGATTCAGCCACAGAAATTGTCCTACTTCATGTATATATCTATGGAAAAAAATCTAAATAGAAAAGGATCTACCTCTTGAAGTCCATAATCATCTAAGAATGTTCACTTTCAATTATACGTGAACACAAATGTGGCCAAACCCACTCTGACTGATCCAAATAGTATAAACAATTACACTAAACTCTGGAACAAAGTCCTGCTTTGTTTTGCGACTGAACAACCCACTGACAAAAATACAAAGAGGAAGAGGTTACCCCTTTACTAAGAGCTACTTGTCTTAGGGAGGCTCTCCTATTTTTGGAGACCTACAAAACTTTTAATGGGTAATGGAAACTAGAGATTATTCTGGTGGGAAGGAGGAACATTTTGCAGCTTCTTGCTGCCCTAACTTTCACTCTAATGAGTTTTGCCACCAGCTTAAGAAAGCGTGAAATGTTCACCTTCTGTAGTTAATGGCTGTTCTACCTGAGTAAAGACTAGTACATAAAGCCTTTTCTTCTCCATCTAACAAAATCTGACCTCACTCTCATTAAAAAATAAAAAGAAAAAAAAGGTTACATCACCTGCAAGAAGATCTGAAAGAGTGCATTTTCAATGCAACTACACTAAAGTTATAAAATAGCTTGGCATAACAAATAAATTTAGTAAAGCAGTATAATAACCCATTCCTGTGCAGTTCCAACAGTACACTTCTGTTCTAAACGATACATATGACCTATGGGTATTAATTTAAAATTTTATCAGGATGTTCCTAAAGTTCCATTCAATCTTCTGCAATGATGCGCAAGAGGCTGCCATGCATACATGTTGAAGGTATGTGAGGAATGAAGCCCGGGGGGGGGTATTGTTTAGTCTCTGTAAGCAGTTAACAAGGCGCAACCTCGATGGAAGGAACAAGATAACCACAAAGGCTACACAAAGGCAAGTAGTGAACTTTGAGTGAACTGACCTAATTAACATCTAATTAACACATAATTTACATACTGGAATCCCGCCCTCGGGTAGGGAAAGACCCCTATTCAGAGATGCCCCTTCCTCACTGAGCATGCGCAGTAAAAAGAAGGACTCTGTCACTTTAAGTGGAGACGAGGCTTGCGGGAACCAACGGGAACAAGGGTGACTGAGGCAACTTGCAAAAATACTGATAACTGTTGCTCAGAATGTATAAATATTTTCCGTGTATGAATCCAGGCGTGCTGGTGTTGTGGACCTACCACCTAGCACCCAACTCTGCGCAGATTTGGAATAAAAGCAAATATCTCGACTCTGTGTGTTTTTTGGCTCTCTGCACACCAGGTGAAGAACCCATATTTGGGACAACATACAGGCACATATTTCTATGGCAACAGTTTAATTCCTAGCTATTCTTAGTTGAAGTGTTTGCACAAAAAAATAAAACTTTTTTTTTTTAAACTAGGTAAACAAGATATTTGTTCCTTTTCTGTCTGTCCTTTCTGAAACAACAGATATCTCTTTACTGTGATGATTAAGCAGCGATAAGAAGTAACTTAATGTGATATGTTATGCCTGAAATGACGAGATTCTTCTTAAGTTAGCAGAAAAAAATGCACATGTTTTGACCTAACATGGATATTATATAGGCTTTGAATATTAGAATTATTATCACAACAGTTAGGCTTTATCAAAATAAATAAAACATTTAATTTTTTGTTATTGTTGTTAATACTGTACAGCTAAGCATATTTACCATATTTGCACTTCACTCTCCTACAATAATCCTCTTTCTTTCTCTTTTTTCTTTGGTTGAGTGTTTTGTTTCCATAAAAATAACCTTGGAAGTGCTAAACATGCAAATAACATCGTAACTCAAAGCCTGGTAATTATTATATCATGTCAGAGAGTTAGGTGATCTATGTTTCTTAAGGGCTAGTGTCTGCAAGATGGAAGAAAGAATCGTGTGAATGTTAAAATCAGAGAATAATATAGAAAGAGAAAGGATCATTTTGTTATTTCCCCCCAGTCTAGAAACAGGATGATAAATGCCTATCCCTAACACTTCAATCGAACTGACATCTCTATTTAAGTATGACAATGAACTAGCACTTTAAGGAAAATAAATAAGCAAAGTTACAAGTTTATGCTATTCTCAATAATGACAAATCAAAATTACATATATTTAGCATTATATTGTCTGGAATGCGTGCATGTCTGGTCTCAGTCAGTGATTTGACATCTTTAATTTACTCTTTTATCTTCACTTCCGTAACAGTGCTTGTAATATATGATTTTTTAGCATGAGATGTATTCATAATGCTCAGTTCTTCAATTTTATCACCACAATATGGTGGAGAAGGCAGCAAGACTTAGATAGTCAACTAGGGGTGCACTGGCTTTTTTTTTTTTTTTTTTTTTTTACTATGCCTAAGCTGAAGTTGATGGCCTCCTGGGGACAGAAATATTTGCTCACATGTAAATGCATTTTCTTTTTCTTCTCAATCCGGTAGATTGGACAGTGCACAATGGCAAACTAGTACCTCTACTGCCATCACTTTGTCTTACACAGAATGTCCTAGCAGAACAATCAGTCTAACAAAGAATCAAGGGGGAATAAAGAAGGGCCCTGGAAATAGGAAAGATTTGTTCAGTTAAGCAGGACATCCCGTTTTCAGAGCTACACAACCGAACTTCAAGGTATTTTCTAGGAGACTGCAGACCTTTCCACAACGATAAAGGATTCTGGAGGAAGGATCTATTCCCCACGTTTAATACTTCATGAACACCCGGGATCAGGCTTCTGCCTCATTTTCACGAGTGTATCTATTGCAATGTGTATCTATGTGTGTCTGTTTCCTCCTCGTGTATCCCAAAGGTGGGCATTTTCTATAAAGCAAACTGAATCAGTATTTGAAGTTTAGCAAGTCCCTTACGGTGTTTTACTCTTTAAAAGGATTCTCTGCCTGGAGAAAGCCAGAAGCAACGTGACTGAAATTCTCCATATCTCCACTGGGACTTGAGCTGTGAGTTACAAGTGATTTGCAGGGGCTTTCGCCTTTACAGGTTTTACTGAGTTTAGGGGCACTTTCACTTACAGGAACGGGATCAAATGCGAGCTGCCTGAAGTCCAGCTGCAGCACTGGGCCTTGGTTTTTTTCAGCATTTAATATCAAAGTGTGCAGCTACCCAGAGCAGGGATGGGAAAGTCCCTTCGCTAATTAGTTTTCCCACTTGCAGCAGCTGCTGGAGCCCAGCAGCCCGCAGCAGCCCCGCCTCGCCGGCAGCCCGGCAGGCTGCCTACGGGCCTGAAATGCTGACCGGTGAAATCTGGCTCCGGCTTAATGAGACCGAGCTAGGCAGAGTCAATTAAATCAAATTCCCACTAACATCCCTAATATATCTGCAGTGTGTGCAGCAGAGGCGGCGGCAGCGGTGGCAGCAGCGAGAGATTCACGGTATTAATAAAGGGATTCACTGCCGCATTATAGAAAAAAAAAAAAAAAAGGAGGCGAGGGAGAGGGGAGGAGGCAGGAAACTTCTGTGTGTTATTTAAATTGGGGAAGGGGTGAGGGAAGGGTGCTTGTGCCTCTGCGTGCGAATGAATGAGAGAGAGAGGGAGGGAGGGAGGGAGGGAAAGGCAGAAAGAGGGAGAGACACACACACACACAGAGATCACTGAAAGGAGGCTCTGTCCTCTAAATCCAAATAACCCACTTGCAGGGACTGATGCTGGAAAAATGGTAAGGACCCGTAGTTGAAAACATTTTCACTTTAATACTGAAAAAATATGCCATTATAAAATCCTCGAATAGAATTAGTAAGTTTCACTTGTTTCCTCAGTTCTGGTTTCCTCAAGTTATAGTAAGATTTACAACAGCACAGAATTTTCTACCGTTAAACTTTGCAGCCTAAGCACTAGAGTGACATTAATTGGTCATGCTTAACTGCCTTGGATTTTTTTCTTGTATGTTTACACTGGTACCATAATAGAAATCAAGGGTACTAATTTTTACATTCAGATGGAAAGGCAATACTGAATATGTATATTGAAAAAGAAGAGAGAGAAAACAAAAGCGAAGCCTCCCCTCCCCGAAAAACGAAACACAACCCACCATCAACAAAGCAAATCTCTCCCAGCAATGTAATTCCCGCCTCAAAAAAAAAAAAAAAAAAAAAAAAAAAAATCCAATGAGAATATTCATGCAACTATGTCTTAAATAAAACCTTTACAATTTTTTCCACGGTAAAAGTACGATCTCTACTGCCTATTGATCACACAAAAATGGCGAAATGGCACTTTTTATTATTATACTGTATTTCGTATATAGAAGGTTTGATACGAAGGGACTTATCAGGTACGAGGGATGATGGTGTGAACTAGACGCTGCTTCCAGTCGTGGGCTGGAGCGTCCCTGGGGAGCGTTGTATCCATGCGAGCCATGCAGCACTTTTTTTTTTTTTTTTGTCTGTTTTTTAGGAGTCGGAGTCATTTATATACATTACATTCATGCCTTCGTGCAACTTTCCACTCCTGTTCTGCTGTCAGGAGGAGGCCGACACCAGCCTTTCCTCCGCCCCCCTCCTCTTCCCGGCCTCTCGTAGAGGGGTCGGTCCACAAGGGAAGAGGGCAAAAAGCAAAACAAACCCCAACACAATAGAACAAAAGCCCAACAAAACCAGGAGCCGTGTTTCGCCTTGCCGGAGCCGAAGGAAGCGGGTCCTCGCTTGTCTTTTCCGGCCCCGGCCGCGCACGGGCGGGGGATGCGCCCGCCGCGCCGGGCTGCGCTGAGCTGCGGGGATGCGCCCCGGCGCCGAGCTTCCCCCACCGCGCACCGGGCCTCGGTGCTCGCACGGGGTTCGTGAGGGGGGAGTGCGTGCGTGCGTGTGTGTGTTTTGTTTCTCACAAAAGACAGCCGAGGTGCAGAGCCGTCTCCGGCCGTCGTTTGCCGCCCCACCAGCCGGAGAGCGAAGGGCCGGTCCTGGGTGACGGCCGCCCCTGCCCCACCCGCCGCCTCAGTCCGACAAAGAGTGGGAGCCGCAATCGTAAACCCTGTGGGCCCCGTCGGTGCTGTAGGGCCCGTTGTGCCAGTAGGACGAGTCGCAGACCGTCTGCAAGGAGTTGATTTCGGATGCAGAGGAATTGGCGTCCCTCCTCTTGGACCGCTTTCTGTTTCTCAGGATGAACACCAGCATGCCAACTACCGTGAAGGCAGAGGTCACAAAAACCAGCAGGAGCCCTGGCACCAGCACCGAAATAGAGACCCGGCTGGTCTCCAAGTAGGAGTTGGAGTGAGTACCTGTCTCTGTCAACCCGGTGCTGTTTTTGTTAGTAGAAGTTAATGTCGGCGAGATTTTTAACTGAGGGCAAATCACGTCGTTGGAGAGAGACT
Source organism: Phaethon aethereus (assembly GCF_964289735.1). Lineage (NCBI taxonomy): Eukaryota > Metazoa > Chordata > Aves > Phaethontiformes > Phaethontidae > Phaethon > Phaethon aethereus. Next base: position 170,332,020 of record NC_138575.1, on the reverse strand, counting down.
CGAAATCCTCCTTGAAGAAATCTTCAGGGGACTCGCACCTCAGGTCGCTCATAATCACCTTGGGGCGCAGCATCTCCGCCCACTGTTTGAAAGGCACGATAGGGCAAGTACAGTCCCACGGGTTGCCGTGCAGATCGATCTGGGTGATGGAGGTGAGTTGGTCCAGCACCCCTGCCACCGGGAGGTACATGAAATAATTATTGTGTATGCTCAGCTTGGAAAGTGAGACCCCAGCGAACACGTCTACTGGGAGAGACCTCAGCAGGTTGTTGTTGAGGATGAGGACTCTCAGTTTGGGCATCGCATTGAAAGTGCCGGGCATGATCAGCTGGATCCCATTAAACTCCACATTCAGATACTCCAGGTTTTGCAGCCCGGCAAACTTCTCCCGGGACAGCGTGTCTAAGTAGTTGCTATCCATATAGAGCCATCGTAGATCAAAGAGGTTTTTGAAGGTGTTGTTCTCGACGGTGGCGATGTTGTTGTTGCCCAGATCGAGTAAATTAAGTTTCCGGTAATCCAGAAAGTGGGATTTCCTGATGGTGTGTATTTTGTTGTCTCTCAGAAACAGCTCCTGCACATTGGATGGTTTGGGCTTCAAATCCACCAAGCTGCTCACATTCCTGTCATTGCAATTAACCTTTAAACCCGAGCCAGGGATCTGATCGCAGCTGCAGATCTGCGGACAGGACACGGTAGCTGGTAGCTTGCTTTTCACGCTAACTGTCGACACAGCAGCAGTGGGTCTGGTCTTGATTTGCCAGTTGACGGGAATCTTTGTACCTCCGTTTGGACCAGATCCTGGCGTGGCAGGGTCTTCTTTGCCATGTATTTTAAAGGGGGTTGGAATGGGACCAGGATCACAGGTTTCTTCTTCGGCAGGGGGAGCAGCTAGGCTAGAATCCACTCTGTTCTTTTTGCACAGCTCTTGCTCTGTGGTCTCATTTAAATCTTTGCCCTGCAACCTAGTGGGAGCCTCACAAATCACTCTGCCGATCAAAGCATTTTTGGGTATGTTTTCCAGCCATTCCTTCAACGACAGCAGATCGCAAGTGCAGTCCCAGGGGTTATCCTCTAGCAGGATTTCAGCAATGCCTGGGATCTGCTCCAGGACCTCCTCATAAGGCAAGGTTTTAAGACGGTTTCCCCGGAGGTCAAGGTGGGTGATCGGCACATACTGAAACACGTTGGGGGGCAAGGTGCTGATGAGATTGTCATTTAAAATCAGCACCTCTAGCTTGTTTAAGTCCCTAAATGCTCCCGGGTCAATATCCCGCAATAGATTAAAATCTGCCTGGAGATATTCCAGATCGTCCAGCCCCAGGAAAGTCTGCTTCCTGAACGATTTGATCTTGTTGTTGTTTATGTGCAAGCGTTTCACCAGCTGCAGCCCAAGGAAAGCCCCAGGAACAATCTCATGCAAACCGTTGTTTTCCATGTGCAAACTGACTGCATTGTAAAAGTTAGCAAACTCATTAGGGAAAAGTCGAGTCAGGGAATTGCCATGCAGGAATAAATGGTAAAACTGGGAAGTTGGGGCGGTGAAATGTTGCAGGCTGGTAAATCCCTTTTTCTCACAGTCTACGTGCAAATCCCCTTCTATCTCGTTGCAGGCACAGATCTTCTCTTTGCAAACGTCCCCTGTAACGTTTCCAGCAGCAAAACAAAGAGACGTCTCCAGCAACAGAATCCAAAGCAGCATTTTTAAACCGAGCAATTCATTCCCGATCTCATCACAAAGTAACAGTAACCATCCTCCTTACACGGAAAGCAATTCCAGTTCATTCAATACATGAAATGTCCGAACCACCACCAAAGGGAGAGAAAAAAAAAAAATGTGGGGAGGGGGAGCATGGAGGGTCGGCAGACGGGGGGGGCTCTTTCTTTTCTCCTCTCTCCCTCTCTCCCCCCGCCACGTACAACCGCAACAGCCCAGATACCAGTGAATAATTATATCCACAAACTATCCAGGCACGTACTGCAAGGCACGGGAAAAAAAAAGAAAAAAAGAAAAAAAGAAAAAAAAAAAGTAGAAGGTAAAAAAAAACCCCTTCGCGATCCCCCTCCCTGACGCCTCCCGGGCAGCTAAGTGGAGGTCTGCCGGCCGGGCTTGCTCACCGGCACGGGAACGGTGCTGCTGGCCACCGGCCGCCGCCGCATGTTAGGGAGGCGCAGGCGGAGAGCGCGGCGCTGGCCGCGGAGGCGGCCGCTTCTGCGCGGCTCCGCGCCTGGCTGACCTTGCCGCGCGGCCGCGGAGCCGCGCTCCTGGCTGCCTGCCGCCCGCCGGGCGCTGTCCAGCGCCCCGGTGCTGAAAACGCTCCCCAGCCTAGGCGCTGCCCGCCGAGCCGCCGGCGCTGCCCGGCGCCCGCCCCCGCCGCGTTGCGCGGCTGCCCATGCCTGCCGGCGGCCGGAGCCTGCCGCGGAGCCGGGGCCGCCCGCCCGTCCGCCCGCCCGCGCCGCGCCTCGCCCTGCCGGCCGCGCTGCCTCCCCTCCTCGCTCGCTCGCTCTTCTTTCCTTTTTCTTCCGCTGCTGCCGAGTCGCACGTTCGCACACACTCACATGCACGCAGAGGGAGAGTTGCTAAGAGGCTCTGCTCGTTTCAACCTGGTGCACTCTGAAAGATCTGACACCCTCTGCTGAGCTGCAGTGGCAAAAATCCATCTGCTGAGGGAATGCTGGAGAAAAAAAAAAAATCGATTCACGTACAGGGCAAGCGTTAAAAACGTTGGCATTAAAAGCTGTCCATCTATTTAGATGCTTTCTCCTAAATGGAATCTTGCATTTATTTCTTTTCTTTTAAGATGGAAAGTTTAGCATTCCCCTCCTCCCGACCAGTTCCTTATTGCCCCCATCCACACACACACTCACACCTGCACAAGCAGGCGAGGAAGGTGCGTTCGTCTTATTGTATTTCCCAATGGCTTGAACAGTTAATGTCAGGGTGTCAAGCGAATAGCAATTTGAGGTAATTATTCTGCACGCCATTTTTTTTTTATCGTTGCTTTAAATGCATTTCTTCCTCCCCTGCAGTCTATAGTGTTTCATGTTGGATTTGGTCTCTTGCTGGCGTTCTCTATGCAATGTTGAACCATGGGTTATTGCATTATATATTTTTTTTATAATTTAGATGACTACAGAGAAGAAGGGGGAGGGAGGTAAGGAGGAGGCGATTGCTACACTGTTAGCAATTCACGCTACCTGTTCCCACAGAGTATAATGTCTCCCTTAAGGAGGGGAGGAGAGGGCTGAAACTGACAGTTGTGCATCTTGACATTCTTCTCTGTATATAACAATCTAGAGATGCACGTATGTACATGCACAGATATTTCTCTAGGGATGCTCCTAATAGCCTCTCTATGGAAATAAAACGCCTGCTTCTCTCGACCCCCTCCTCCGCCCCACCCCCCGCCACCCTTTCCAGCTCCCACCCTTCTGACAAAAGCGATTACACAGCGGAAAAATCGGTGCCTGGCCTTAAATAAAGGAGCCGAGCATACAAAAGTTTCTGCATAATTTGGACGGGTTTCAGATGCCTACGACCGAAGAACCAGTTGCACCTCTGGTGGTGCAAGTGGAAACCCGCGTTTCCCCCTGCCTTGTCAAATCGCGCTGAGGGGGAGGAGAAGGAGGAGGAGGATGGGGCGGGAGAGGCAGCACGGCCGCCGGGTGCCTCCTGCAGCCCGTGCCTGCACCTCTCCCGTCCGGCGCCGCTGGTGAACTTTGCGGCATACTGGTAGGGGGGGATATAAGCGCGGGGGTGTGCTGGGGGAGGGTTATTTATAGGGAAAGCCAGGAAGCCATATGGAGCCTGCACCTCCTGGTCCCGGCGGTATGCTAATTTGGTCAAAGCTCTTCCCTGGCTGCCGCTTGCAAGTAAATTAGACATCCTGCCGACCATGATCTTATCAAATTAATGTGATTAGACCACAGACAAGTTACAACAGTTGTCGTGGCCATTTCGGGTCCCCAGGATGAAGATTTGGCCTTTCGGTTCGTTATGGTGGGCAGGGACTACAGAGGGAGGGGGGTGCGGAGGGAGGAAACGGGACAAGAGGAGGGAAGAAAACAGACAAAAAGAGAGAAACCCTGGCCCTGAAAAAGCCTGCCCCATAAATTACAAACGGGCCAAAAGAGATAAAATGCCACTGAGACAGAAAGCACCACAAGAAATATGTTACTGGTTTCATTAGGGAAAAAAAGAGAGAAAGGAAACTTGGCGCCACGTTGAGGCACATTAATTCATTTCTCCTGACGGTTTCTTTGACTTTGTCTCTCGGTGATGTCGGGCGGTGGGTGGGGCGGTGCTAGGCTGGCTGGATCCTTCCGTGGGTCAACAATTGCAGCCTCGAAGTGCAAGGGGAGCCGGAGGCAGGGAAGCCCCCAGGAAACTCCGTGGAGGGAGGCGGGAGAGTCAGGGGAAGGGGCAAGGATTGGGGAGGGGCCAGGGCAGGGGACCCAGTCACTGGGTGTCAGTGTAAAGGCTTGAGGAGGACAGGTTGAAAATCTGGAGCCTGGTGAATGCTCACTGGGATGTGGGGCAGGAGGACTAAAGAGCTTGCTCTACTCCAGCCTTAGAATAAAGCTTCTGAGCATCTTTACCTTTGTGTTATTAAAATTGCTCAGGCACCATAAAAACAATCAAAATGCAACCAGAGGACCTGAACATTGACAAGATATTGAATAAATAACTGTGAATCAAATAAGAGGAAGGAGACAATGACCTGTTGTCAAAGCATGAAGGACAAATTGCCTGCTTCTTCCAGGGATCTGCTAAGAAGTGGGAACTAGTGGGAGTCATCTGTGGCCCCAGAATTTCAAAGTGGAAAATAAAAAAAAAAAGGGAAAAATCTGCTAGAAGATGTAAGAGTGTTTATGGGTGCTATGTAACTTCCAAAAGAGTATTTAGGAAAGGAACCCGTTGTGTTTTCAGCTGTATACTTTGGAACTATATTGAGACATGTATGTCTCATATATATGATATACTTATTGACTAAGCATCTTCCATGCAAAGATTAGCATCCAGAAGACAAGTCGGAGAGGAAGGAAAGAGGCATCATCCATTTTAGATTTGAGATCTGAAGTTTTGGTTCTGTAAGTCAAGGTACACAGGAAAGGTGTGTCAGGGCCAGAAAATTAATCTATCATTACTCCGTGCCATAATCCTAAATTTCTAGATTTCCTCATCTGCTTGAGTTAAGTTTGGAAACACGTATCTTAGGAGAAGAAGCCTGTCTCTAAGTGTTTTAAGAAATACCTACTCCTAGATCGGGTTAATCAGGACCTCTCTGACTGAAATTTTTTACTCTCTTATTTAGAGAGTGTGGTAAAGTGAGAGATCATGCAGCACTGAAGTGTCAATGAATCTGGGTCTTTAAAATTCAGCATACGCATCACAGTTTATAATCTGTACAAAGGTTGAATAACCAGAGCTTGCATTAGGCCCTCCAAATTATCCAGTAGATCACACAGGAGAAAGAGCACCCAAGTCTGTTTTCCTTGACTCTTTTTCTTATCTGATATATTGTACTTCCTGTTTGCCTCTGCAACTTCTAGAAGCCTGAGACAATCAGCTTCCTACTTGTACCTTTCTTCTGCGAGTAAAGACCCATATTTAACCAAACACAAGCAAATTGGCTTGGGCATCACAGTTGTCTTTTGAATAGGAATGGCGTTACTCTTAATATGGAAAATGCCTTGAAATAGGAAAAGGTACTCGGACACTTTTACATTTTTCCACTTGGAAATGTTCTACGTCCCTGTTGCTATGACTATGCAAGTAACACTAGTTAAGGCTGTATTTGTGCTATATTGGAACATGTTAAAAAACGAGTTACCTCATCTGACATTGTAGATCTTGCAAAGCAGAACTCAGAGCATTTGCAAAGGTTCTACAGAACAAAAATTTATTGCTGTAGATATCCTTCTTGCAATACTTGTGCTATGTTCTGTAAAATTATCTTCATTATTTCTATGGGAGATATAATCACAATGAAGAAATCCTACACTGTAGACATACTGCTCCCTGTGTGTATACATGCACACACACATATATATACATATGCATATGTGTGTGTATATGCACTACGAATTATGATGGACTCAGCAAATAGAAAAGTCATAGGATCATTATTTCATTTGAAATTATGGCTTTATGAAGGCTTTGGCTATACTGGGAGTGAAAGTTAACATAGGTGCCTCTAAATGTTGATGTAACTCCTGCAGAAACTATGCTTCCTGACGTATACAATGACTTTAAACTGGTTCAGATTATCCAGTGCTAACTAAGGGTAGGCATGGTTAAACTACTACAAGGATCTCCTCCCAGAATTTTCTATCTCAGTATGTTTCACAGGCCAGTCTGCACAGAACTACTGGATTTCTACCTAAATTCCATCTAGGCTTAACAAGGTTTCTGAAACTAGATACTTTTCTTTCTCATTTTCCTGAGGGCTGTGACATGTGAGCATGTTCCAAATCTCCCTGTTCACCAGATGGAGCTTTGCAAAATGATGCAGTGGTGGATGATGATGATTAAAAAAAAAAAAAAGTTAAAGTGGTTTGCCTACTTCTATCTAGTGGGTAGGAGACTGGCTCAGGATGAGAAAATAAAAATTCTCTACAAAAATTCTCTATCCTTTGCAGTGTAAGAGCCAGCCTACATGTTTCTCTTTCTTGGCTCATACCCTCAACAACCAGGCTACCAGCCCTCTTGCTGCAGCTGTTCTACTTTACAAGGAAAATAATTTTGAGAACCTTTGAACCACAGAAAGGCGGTGGGGGAGCATGAGATTATAGGCTGTTGCTTACTGCACCCACCAGGATGTGCAGAGCCCTGGGAGGACTTGTTTGCATTGTGCTTTCATATGAGACTGAGCTTGACCTAATAGATTTCACACAGACGTTTAGACTATGGAGCCGGTAGCAAAACCCCGAGATATTCTTTCTCCAGTATACGTATTCATCAGACCTTGCAATAATTTTGTGTTGGAAACATTGGTCCAAATAGATCACAGGTAAGTCTTAAAAGCTTTAAATACTAGGCATCAGAAAAGTGAATAAAAGTCACAAAGGCAGACAGATTGTGCACCCAGCCTGAGTGTAGTCTGCCATAAAAGCCATATAGGCATTTCACTTTGAAATTCTAATGATGTGGAAGCAAGAGGTGAATTTAGTGAATAGGCGAGGTGAAGGTCCTGACCAGAATTTCTTATTTAAACTGTATATATTGATCTGAGTTTCTGACCCAGTTTCCACTGTGATTGCTTGCATTAAAATCATTAGAATACCTGAGCAGTTCTTATGACAGGACTGAGCCCCAGAACTACTTTTCTTACTGGTGAAACTGTCCAGCATAGCTGTTTGGTGAAGGACTGAATTCACACAGACATTTTATCTTCCTTTCTCTGTTCCTTTCACACACCTGGCACCACCACCACTCCTCCACCCCCCACAGTTTATAATCTCCAGCATAGTCTTCTGGAGTGGCATGTTTTCAAATGAAAAGGGTACTGTAGGGAGGTTAAGGGACAGACTTAAGCCCCTTCCAACTTAACAGTGAATTGACCCTGTGTCTCCACTGGGAAAGTATATTCTGCCCACTATGCTGTTGGTAGGAGGGAGATAGGGAGCTGAGTCATCCACCTCCTTTTATTCCTCTCATCCCAACACTCACATACACACACTCACACATACTTACTTTAAAAGTTTGTTACAACAGAAGTGGGTTATCTGTTTTCAGGGGAGAATTTCAAATTGTGGAGCCCAGATGGAGAGAGGTGGTTTTGCTGCCGCCCTGACCCCAGATTGTGAACTGAGATTCCACTGCAGTATTTCACTGAAATGTCCTCCAAGCTGCATCATCAATGCTCTCGATCCTGATGTGAAGGCCTGATTTCTGCCTTTCCCAGTGCAGTATGTGAGATGGTTGGTTGCCTGACTTGGGGACTGGGATTTCAATCCAGGCTTCTGCTTCCCAAGTTTGGCATTGCAGTGTTCAGCACTGCAGCACAGAAATACATAGATTCTTTTTATTTTTTTTCTTTGTGATGAAAGACATGCATTTAGGCTGGGAAAAAATATTACAGTGAAATTAACTGGAGCTGTGAGAAATATTTGTTCTTTTGGTCAGCTGTAGCAGGGAAAGTACCAGTATAATGTTATAGCCCTTAATAAGAAGTGATAACATGTGCACCATATTCTAACCTCAGCACAATTTTTTTTTTCTTGAACAGATTCCAGCGTTATCGTTTTAAGTACTTGTTACAACAATTCTCAACATCCTGCCAGACTTGACTCCTGTGTAGCGTGATCAATACACAATACAGTACTGCACTTTTACTAATGTGACCTTTTTGTAGTTTGATTGCTTGCTTATTTCTTTCTTTCCTGAAACATTAGAGACTGCAAACGAGCAAAAGGTTGAAATAGCTGGTCATTCAGCAATGTATTTAACTGACCGAGGTAGTTTAGTAAAGTGCATTCATACAATTTAAAGTTAGTTAAAAACTACTTTCATCCTCTTATTAAAACTCATGTCAAGACAGGAAGAGCATGAGTTAACTCGTGCAACACAAATCCCAGTGTCATTTAGATCTACACAAGGCATTTAAAAGTATCTTTCTCAAACAAAAAAAGAAAAAAAGAAAAAAAAGGTGTCCAAACTTTCAATCTATTGCTTACACAAGTAATCCCACTGAATTACATCAGTTTGAATAATAGGTCTATAATGTGTTTCCAATAATTAATTCTTTTCTTATCCATTTTCATGGCACAGTCTGGGAGCAACATAAGGATCATTTAAATGGACAAAAGCAGATAAGAGTTTATGACTCTGCTCTCTCTAACTATAACATATTTCCATTGTTTAATAATGAAGGTGGAAATGCTTCTTGGAGTGCAGAACAAAGGCAAAGACCTGCCTTATTCCTGCCTCCACCAATAGCTTGCCAACATGACTCTGGGCAACTCGTTTCTCTTTCCTGTGCTTCAGTTTCCCAGTCTCAGGAAGCAGAAGGAATTATACAGCCCAAAGGTGCTTTGAAATGTGTGATGAACAAACATGGTGACTGAAGTAATTATCGTTACTGAGGGGTACAACATCAAAAATCAAATCTTATGTAAGAGTAACACCTAGTTTTTCCTCTTTTTATCAACCCATCTCAGATGCTTTTACAATGGAATACAGTATAATTTTATTTGCTCAACAGATCAGAAAACAGAAGCACTGACCTTGGGAAGGTTGCATGTCAAGCCATTGATAGCTCTAGAAATAGACCCAAGTCTCAGAAGGCCCAGCCCTGCCTTCTACCCCAGTATTTTAGAGTTGCAGAAATACTGATTTATAGAAATAAGCCTGTTCCAAAAGAAAAACTAAAGGCTTCCTGCCTCCTTCTCCTCTTCTCTCAGACTTGATTTTATGCATCAAATGTTTCATATGCCAGTCATTTTCTTTCTGGAGGCCTAATGTAGTTATGTGGTATGACAATAATATGAAGCCTTGGTTTTCTTATTAATTCACATTTTAATTCAATGTAATTGAATTATTTTAACTGGGGAAAAAGAATGTTTTCTTTCCTCAGTCTTTTCCTGACTCAGACTGCAGACTTCAAAAAATACAGGGATTTCAGAGACAAATAATAAACCATTTGAAACACAAAGTACCTCTTATTTAATAAACATTTCAGAAACAAAATTTAAAAAACCTTGTTTAAACATGAGAACTGTGAAGAAGTGGTTTTGTTTTCAAGAATTCTGTCAGTTCCTTTTTTTTTTTCTATAAAACAAAATGAAAACAAAAACAGCTAACCAGGTAAAGATGCAAACCAAATTAATATTTTTCAGTGTGGTTCAAAATAGAAACCTGAAACAAATCATCTGAGTTGATTAAAATGTGAAATGTTTTGTTCTCGTTTTGTTATTTTGTTTTCTAATATAAAATAAAGGACATTTTGAAATAGAAAATAAGAATAGATTACCAGGAAATCAGAATTTGATATCTTTCATTGTCTTCCATACCTTTTTAAAAATTGTATTTTGTCAAAATCATTTTTCTTTCCTTTGATTACCTTGAATTGGAATTTTTTGATAGAAAATTTCTGAAAAGCTTTCTGAAACTATTCATTAGCACATCCAGTGCTGTCTGCACATTAAAAGGAGAATTGCTGGCCATCAGCAAACTGTGGGAAGACTGAATAGATGAAACATTATTACAATAAAATAATACCTTCTTCCTATTTATGCAGTGCTTAGAAACCATGCCCTGGGACCAATCCCACATGCCATTTTAATTTCAATTAAATAACATTTTAGAGACATAAGGGAGAAGAGGTTGGTGACCCGATTAATCGTTGTATTACTCAATTTTACATCACAGTATCCCAAATGATTTCAAATGTATTATTCTGATGTAAAACTAGAGTACTGCAGTGCAACACAGGATGTATTTTGTTATTTTTTTCCTCCATTGGCAAAGCTGATATGAGAAATCCCTTACTGCCTTCACTAACCTCCAGCCACTAATTTTAACTTCTTGAGGCTTTTTATTTAACCAAGATCATTTTATTGATCCAGTTTATATTGTGGTCCACAAACCATTCTGTCCTTCCTGAGTTGATGAGAGGATCAAATCATCATTGCTGCTTGATGTGGCTAAGGAATGATCCCTGTACCGAGAGGGAATGGACACACAGTGAAGTCCAGGATTCAGCCCCCACAAAACCCTAGCTTGGATGAATCTGGGCCTTATTATCTTTAAATTATTATGTAAAATATACAGAATCTAAAATGCAATTTCACATGAGAGTCTTGCAACTGAGTATATGTGTATGTGCGCAGATATAAATGTATCTATATATTGGGGAGTTGGATGCGACTGTGATGGGAGTACTTAAAAGACAGAAATCAGGCCAGCATCAAAGTAGAGTTTTACTAGACTGGCGTTCATTAACAACACACATTTTCCAACAGTAAGCTCTTACACATTATTAGTTATAATTACTGTATATTTAAATGGTCCTTAATAACCACCTCCTACATTAGCTGTGTGTATTCAATACCACGGAGTTGGTGCCATGTAGTCAGCAGGGATGGCTGCAGTCAGGTTTGAGGATCAGTTTTGAGATCTCTTTGATGAGGTAAGATGTGACCAAAGTCAAAAGTCGTCTGTCTTCCTTTTTTTTCTTATGCACCAATGGTATTTTTACGATCCTCACAACCTCCTCAAAAGAAAGGGTGAATCTCATCTGCTCCTAACACAGATTATGTTATTTCCAAAACATTCCAAAATGTTTTCATTTTGCCAGGCGTGTTTCCTGCCTGTTCTACATCCACGGTTCGTATCTTGCAGAGTTTATGTCTTATACATGATTTTCATTGTACCCTGTTTGTGCAATTACATCACAAAAGTCTGCTTTTGCCTCCTGCAGTTACATATTACCTTTGCATGTACAGTTAGCTGTGTCCAAGTGCTCAGACATTGTTGCTGGTTGTACTATTAGTAGCACCACAAAATGTACAACCTCACAAAGAGTTACAGTGTTGCTGTTTATCATTTTAGCATGCTTATGTTTAGATTCTAGGCAAGCAAATACCAACTATGCCACCCTCAATCTGTTTTGACTTCATGGGTGCAACAGGTCTCTGCTTTGTCAGCAAGACTTCTATTTAGGCAACATAAATATTTACTCCATAAGATACACAGGTATTTAAAATTCATAACTGTGTCATAACTTCTGCAGAAGTTACTTGAAAAAAGTCTACTTCAGTTTTGCTTTTAAAATACAGCATAAGATTTGAGCTATCATTTATTAAGTATGCTTGTACTTTCTCTCTCCTTTAGATGGAAGTTCCCTGCTTACTCTCATGTACAAGGGCTTCTCTGGCATGTTCTCAGGTGAAGAGATTGAAGAAAATCAGGATCATTTACCACATGATTCAAATAATGTTCACTTTTACTGTTTTACCTTCTTTGACATGAATATTTATTTACATTCTAGATTTTCAGCATTTATAACTAGAAAAAAAATAATTTCATAAGCTGTAGACCAGATGTGCATTATACGGTCCTGTAGGATGCATGTGATCTGGGATTCATGTGCTTAGCTCTTGAACAGATAATTCGTTTGGTTCACAGGGCACAGCATTTGCACTGCAGAACAGCACAAGCAAGCCTAGGATGAATCGACAGACATACACCCGCAATGCTGCATGCATGAAGAGCGGTTCATGCTGCAGGAGATCTGATGAACCTGTGCAAAAGATTCCACTCTTGGGCCAAGAGAAATTAAGTGGCTTAATCCTCCTGTGAAAGCAGCAGACATACCGTAGTCCAAATATACCCCTCCAGCAGTAGGTGCGTTGCACTTTTTTATTTTTATTGTATTTGGTTGTGAGCAGCATCACCAAAATGTAGTAGCGCTGCTCTCTCTATGGGCCTGTAACAGATATCTAAAGGACTCCAGGACCACAAGTGGGAAGTACCTGTAGGAGGTCACGCAGGGTCCATGCTGGAGGACCCACTTCACTTCTCTCTGACACTCTTCATTTTCCTTCCCCATAACAGTCATGATGAAAGTTCAAGTCATTGAGGACTGACTCAATAACTTGTGTACTTTAACTGTGGAAGGTCAACTAAAGGTAAAGGAAAAACAAAACGAAGTGAAAAAGAGATCAGCTGAAAATATAAGGCTTTTTGTTTGAGGACTCAGAGTAACAGCTCCCTTTTTTAGTGGATTTCTCAAAGTTTAAAGAGATTAAAGGGTAGGGGTACGTTTCTCTGAACAATTGATTTATTTTTTTTAGGTCACAGCTGGAATATAAAAAAAAGATTTTTGGATTAAACTATTTTCTTGTTTTTTCTTAATTAATATGTTTTCTGATTTTCTTTTAGAGGAAAAGGGGAAGACATTACAATATATTTTGGGTTTAATGAAATATTTAAATAATTTAAATAAAATATTTTGCTGTTTTTAAACTCAGATTTTAAAAGTGAAACTGAAGGAAATCTATGATGGACCACTTCAGCAATCTGGTGATAGCTTTACCTTTTAGCATCTAGTCTGAAATAGCCACCTAGGCATCCTTACAGTGAGTGGAGAGAAATTAGTTACTCAGCTTGTACTAAAATACATACAAAACAAGTAAGAATAGATTGTGTTGGGAAAGCATTATTTGAGACACTTTATTACAAAGACCCTTACTGTTTACATTAATTTACACTAAAGCTATCTAACTTTTAGATGACTACTTCTAGATGTGGCTAATCCCATTCAAGGGGATGTTTATAAGAAATAATATTTCACTGAAAAAATATCGATAGAATTAAAAAAAAAATCTGTTTTTTCAATCATTTTTCAACAGACTGAACAGTTGAAATATTTTAGTTTATTAGTGTATTTCAAGAGTAGCTGAACAGAAAATTGTCACCTGGTTGTAGTCAGATATTCAATATAAAAATAGGAAATTATTTTTAAAGCAGAATAAGCAGAAGAAAAGCCATGAAATTGTGTCTTTAAAATTTCTTTTGAAAGGATAAATATACAAGAGCAATGTTAAGTTTTTATTTCCTATCTTTTAATATTACAGAGGGCTGTTCACTTATTTTCTCTTTCACATCTCTACCAACCTATAAGAGAGAAATGAGGGGTGACGTGAAAGAGTGCTATGCTGATGACTGTCATAAAAGCAAGATTTTATTGATTATATTATATGTATCAGTAGCTTTATTGTTCTGAAGCTTGACTGATAAAAAATTATGCTTGGGAAGCAATTTTCCTAATTATTACAAAAAGTCCTTGAATTTATGATTTTCTGTGAATACTTAGGAATGTTTTCTTCCACACATTATTTATTACAAATATTTTGAATATTATTTATTTTATAAGTTAACTTTATCTTCTTGACATCAAGGAAATCAACCTCTTCTAAGATCTCAATCTTATGACAAAGTAGCATTTAAATTCAGACACTCTGAAGAGTCAAGGATATTTAAAATAGTAATGATTTTTAAAAAAAGAAAAGAAGAAATTACATCTTAATGGCATTGTTGCTAGGAGATTACAGCTACTGTTTATGAGATGAATGTGTCCTTTTTTTAATTAAGAAATTGATTAATGAATAGAGAAAAAACTAAAATGCCAACCTTTTAGTAAATTTGTGTAGATGCTTCCAATGTATAATCTGATTAAGCAGTAGCAACAACAAAAAATCTTGATAACAAATTGATCACATAAAGGACAGGGGACAAGAAGTAGGCCATGCTTTCAATTGTTCCTTAAACCTGTCAAGCCACAGCTTCCTAGTGCTGTAGCCACCCACCTTAATTAATATTGGTCACTGTGAGAAATGGCATATAGGGTTAGATGGACAATTTGTCCAATAGAGTACAATATTTATTATGGTCTTCTGTTCAGCCTGTTTGTAATTCCAAACTATAATTAATTCAGCTATCACCACCTAGCTCAGTAGATATAATGGGATTTTGTTATAGTTTGGAAGCTGTCAAAGTTTCACAAAGAAGCTGAAAGGCAAAACATTGTTCAAGAAGACCTCCTTGTTTCAACTTACTCTGCAACAGCCTAGACATTATCAACTTTATTTTTAATGTTCTTAAATATAATTTAACAAGCAGTGAGATAAATAGCTAAACTATTTTAACTTAAATTTATATTTTCCAAATATCCAGTCCAACTTGGTGATAAAAACATAGGTTTTTTTATCGAAGAGTTTCAGTTTGGTTAAGGTGTAAAAAACTGAGAATGAGGATCTGTTACAAAACCATGTTAGATCATCATAGGTATAGTCACCTCCGCAACTAATGTGAATGTTCCAGAACTTGGAGAATCTTAAAAATAGGCCATAAAAATTTAAAAAATGTTAAAAAATAAAATCTGTTATTGTCAGGTGCCCTTGCTCCAACCTTTTCCACCTGCATGTGTTAAAATGAAAAAGAGCAAACAAACTTGACTGCCCCCACAAGTTACAAATCACTTGAGGAAGAGCTGAGAATTTTTATCATTTACTCATACATACTCACAGGTATAGTTGTTAAATCAGGAGAAGATATATGATGTTTATTTTACTGACATTTTTAAAGTGTTTTGTGATCTTTCTATGTAGTTTCGGGCAATAACATATATATTATTTGTAAAACACTTAGGTAGCCTTAGGACTTTCTGAACAAGCTGTCTTGATATCAAAAACCGTATAGATGCACTGCTGCTAGAAGTTTAAACCTGGTAAACTTATCCAACTGTTGTGCTTCTATAAACATATACAACCACAGATTATATATGCCATGCATCCTTTTACAAATTAAGATTATGTAAGTGAAAAAAAAAAAATCCCAAAACAACATTGTGGTTTCTTGGAATAGTTTACAATTCTTTAAACATATTTTTGTTTGTGTTTTTTGTTTGTTTTTTTTTCATTGAGTGGGGTTGTTTTTGTGGCATTATTAATATGGAAGCTCTTTGCAAAAGACATGGAGTGTCCACAGTAGCCAGTGAATTCTTGGTAAAATGGAAATGCTCAGTACTTTGCAGTGTCAAAACAATACAGAAATATATGTTGTTGTTCGGGTTTTTTTAGAATTTCTGCACAACAGGAAGAAAGGCCTATAAGACTTCTTTGGCTTGGTGATGCCATTTTCAGTTCAGCTAGGAAATTGGAAATTGAAGTAAGAATAATTGTTAAAACAGCACTTTTCTGACAGAAATGCACAATATGTTTTGACCTTTATGTGTTTTTTTCATAAATTGTTAATTTGATATTTGTTTTCCAAACATCTGGTGTTGTATGTAAGAATCTGCTGCTGGCCTACACTGTTTTTTTTTTTATTTCTTAAGTCAAGATAATACATTCTAATATTGTTTAGACATGTGTTTTCTCCTATAATGCAAAGACAATCAAGTTGAATCAAAGATGCAAAATACTGCAAGATAACTCCTTCTTCACTTTCTCCTTATGCATTTAGCATAACTGAATCCTAAACTATATTGATAATATGAAAAATGAACTAAAATGAAATCACAGGGGAGAGACTTTGTCTGAGTGTGTGTATTTGGTTTGCGTGGCAAGGTTTTGGTAGTGAGGGGGGCTACAGGGGTAGCTTCAGCGAGAGGCTGCTAGAAGCTTCCTCTGTGTCTGATGGAGCCAATGCCAGCCAGCTCCAAGACCGACCCACTGCTGGCCAAGGCCAAACTAGTCAGCAACAGTGGTAGCACCTCTGGGATCACATATTTAAGAAGGAGTGTAGGATAGGGAGGAAATGACAACATCGATTGCAGGGGGAGAAAGGAGTGAGAATATGTGAGAGAAACAACCCTGCAGACACCAAGGTCAGAGAAGAAGGAGGGGGAGGAGGTGCTCAGAGTGCCGGAGCAGAGATTCCCCTGCAGCCCCTGGTGAAGACCATGGTGAGGCAGGCTGTCCCCCTGCAGCCCACGGAGCTCCACGTTGGAGCAGATCTCCACCTGCAGCCCATGGGGGACCCCACGCCAGAGCACACAGATGCCTGAAGGAGTCTGTGACCCCATAGGAAGCCCACTCTGGAGCAAGCTCCTGGCAGGACCTGTAGACCCATGGAGAGAGGAGCCCATGTTGGAGCAGATTTGCTGGCATGATTTGTGACCCTGTGGGGGACCTATGATAGAGCAGTCTGTCCCTGAAGGACGGCACCCCGTGGAAGGGACCCAGGCTGGAGCAGTTCGTGAAGAACTGCAGCCTGTGGGAAGGACTCACGTTAGAGAAGTTCATGAAGGACTGTCTCCTGTAGGATGGACCCCATGCTGGAGCAGGGGATGAGTGTGAGGAGCGCTCCCCCTGAGGAGGAAGGAGTGGCAGAGACGTGTGATGAACTGACCGCAACCCTCATCCCCTGTACACCTGTGCCACTCTGGAGGAGGAGTAGAGCATTCAGGAATAAAGTTAAGCTAAGCACAGGAAGAAGAGAGGGGTGATGGGAAGGTGTTTTAAGATTTGGTTTTAGTTCTTATTATCTCTACTCTGATTTGTTCGGTAATAAATTAAACTAATTTCCCCAGGTCAAGTCTGTTTTGCCCGTGACAGTAATTAGTGAGTGATCTCTCCCTGTCCTTACCTCAAGCTTTTCATTATACTTTCTCTTTTCTGTCCAGTTGAGAAGGAGAGTGACAGAGTGGCTTTGGTGGGCACCTGGCATCCAGCCAGCCTCAACCCACAACAGCATGTGGGCTTAAAGACTCAGGGGATGGATGTGCCTTGATAGCTGTGACCTATCCTGAAAAGCCTAAAAGAAGAAAATTGCTGAACTAGAACAGAAGAGTGGAGGAATGTATTCAGCCTGAAAGAAAATGGTGATAAAGCAAAGATTTGTTTTCCTTTTTTAAAATGTTTAAAATTTTTTTTCATTAAACTGGTCTGAACCAGAAGACCTGTTTAATAATATTCTGTTTATAAAGGGACCTTGCTTTAAACTGTAATGAAATCCATCTTAAGAAATCAAGAAGTGCTTTAGCATCTTTCATGTACACTGTACAAGAAGAATGCGGTTGTGTTTTTAGGCTTTGAAAGATTAAGGATCCCAATTGCAAAAGTATTGACTAATTTTGATACACTAAATATAGGATGTGTACTAAAGATGTTTAGGATACACTCAAGTGGAACAATTAAAAAAAGGCATTCATCTGTGAAGGCAGGTTTTATCCAGGATGGTTGCATTTTCTTTTTTTTGTGATCTAAATCTCTATTCTGCATTATTTACAGTACAATATTCTGTACATACTGTTGGATTCAAGATATAAATAAAGGCTTATTAGTGAATGAGGGAAGAATCTTGGCACAGCAGAACAGATGAAACTCCTATTTGAGGAAGAGACCAACCAAAAAATATTTGTTAGCAGGCCACAGAGCAACTCACCAGATTCTCTTTTGTATAAATGCATACATATAGCTATATACATCTATGCATGCGTTTGTATGTATGTATGTATTTATATACATATATATTCAAAGAGCTTATACATGCAAATTCATAAGAATGAGAAATATGATATAAATATGTGTAGGCAAATAAAATAAAATAAAACAAAATAAAATAACATAAATAATAGTCCCTTAACTCTACTTTGGGCTAAACCCTAATTGTCCAAAAGACTATATTTTCTATAGGGAGATAAAAGTGGTCATCAACTCTATCACCATCAATTTTAGTGGAGGCAGGTCTCTTTTGCTTTACTAGAATTAAATATATGAGTTTAATTCCTGGCATATGAGTAGACGCTTAGGGTTATCTCACTTTTTCATCTGGCAGTTTGATTCAGTTGCAGTACAAACTATAGACAATCATATGCATGATTGTCTAACAGCTACAGCAGCCCAAAGTAAACTTATTTTCCAATGATTCCTTAACAGTTACTACCCTTACTACTGGTAAGCCCAAGAAACAGCAGCAACATTTGATCTGCACTAATGAACAGACAGATGGGACGTAAGGTGGTCATGCTTGGTGTTCTGTCTTCATGGCAACACGTAATCATTGTATGCTCACACACTGAATGTTTTAGATCTTCATCTACAAAATATGCTCTGTTTGGGTATGAGCCATCTTAACTAAAATAGCATACCTCTGCCAAGCGGGTTACACTAAAACCAGAAACAACCAGGGCTGGTTCAAGCTAATGATACTTCTGTAGTTAAATTAGTTCCTAAGTAGACTATACATTCCCACACCCTCTGCCCTCTAGGGTATAAAGGAAACTACATAGAGAAAAGGATTTTTTTCCCTTCAGTTCCTATTGTTTTCAGCACAAACCTCACCAGATTGCTTTGTGCAGGCTTCTGAGTCATGAGAGGGGGCAACGCCCCTATTTGGCTCTGTTGTGTTAACATTCCAGAGCAAATAAAGCTATTTCAAGTCAATGGACTTGATTCAACAACGGAGTGCTCTAGTTTTAGGTGACTCCAAGGAGTGTAGCTGGATTGATTTCAGTGTACTGCGGTGGTTAGCCGAGATCAATATTGGTAACAGTAGTTGTAAGGAGGCAATATCCACAAAAGATTTTCTTCACTGGTTAGGGCTGAACACGGACTCATCTACTCCCAACTTCTTCCAACTACCTGCATAGAGAGTATTGAATTTTTTTGCGGAACTGTGGCAAATAGTGCTCAGTAAGATTAGACAATTAAAAAATAAAAGTTTGCCAGTTGATCTTTATCTGAAACATTGAAATGATAATTCATCATTCTGTTGTAGGAATTGACTGTATTACTGTAAATGAGGGTAATGCTTGACTCTTCAGTTTATCCAAAATAATCAGAGCCTATTTTCTCTTTTAATTTCATAATACCTGAGAATTAAATATAATTTTTGATTATTTTTAATTAACAGTCCACTCCACATAATAGTCTCTTTGCAAAACAATTCAGAAGAAAATGACCTTCTAAAAGGTCTTATCCTTCTAATGTAGTGAGAATTTACAAAAATGTTTAGCTGAAAAAATTAAAAATATAGCAGAACAGCTGATGAAAATGTATTCTACAGTGAAACAGATACTCATCATTGTTGCCTTTTATTGCCATCTTCTCTAATTGCCTCTGTGGATTCTTAAGTGTATTTGTTTTGGGTTCTTTTCCCTTCAGCTTCCTGGATTATAGGAATTTTGATTGCTTTTGCTAAGCTGCTTCTTACAGTTCCTCGTGGGCTGCCGATTAGTAGCACTCTACAGAAGGCATTTTTGCAGCTGTAATCCAGAATGCTTAAGAAAAAGGAAGCAGAATTCATAAAACACTGTTATTAATTGAAAAAAATATAATGAAAGGATCAAAGGTAGCAAAGAAAACTTTGTAATACTAGAAAATAATGTGTCATGTCTTACCTACTGTAGAGCTATTTCTTTCTTTTTTTTTTTTTTTTTATTAATACAAAAAAATGCCAGGGGTCTCAATCCTCAGGGCTGCTAAATTCCACTGCAAGAAAGAAGAACCAAAGCACTGGTGCTTGGCCTTACTTTTTCACTCATAAATTGCCCTGATTGCAGGCATCAGTGGAGCTGAAGAGATGTAGCGAAGCAAGATCTTATTGCCACTGTTTCTGAAGCCTGTCCGACTGAAAACTTGCCCGTCAGAAAACAAGCTGCACAACTGCAGCTACATCAATGCCTGACTCTCCAAAGCACACAGGACCTCAGTGTCACTTCAGCAGCTGTTCATGAGATTTGCTGTGTGATCTCATTGTCCTCAATTTAATATAAATCAAAGGCATTCAGTACCTGGCAGGATTAGCTTCCTTGTTTTTTGCACTGGTGAGGGGGGTAACATGTTATAACAAGAAAGGAAGAAAAGGAGTATGGAAGGCATTACTGTTAAAAGGTAAGGCAGTGAAGGCCTATGATGCATGTAATAGCCATTTTTAGTAGTTTCATTCATTTTTTCTTACTGTTGAGTACTTAGGGTTTGCACCCACAATAAAGCAGCAGTGGTGGAAGTTAAATAACATTGCTTCCAGAAGTCCCCTGGAAATGGCATACCACAGCCATATCCTCACTGTCTCATGACTAGATGGAGTTGGGAAATAAAACATCTAAGAGGCTTCCATGAGAAAATGTTAATTTAACAACAAAAATAATTAACTAATCAATTTTATTCAGGCAATATTTAATTGAGAGGAAATAAAAAGTTGTGTAAGGAGGACACTTCTGAACCTTAAAATCCTAGTTGACATTTCACAGTTAAAAGTTTAGATTTCCATTCCAAAATCATTTTACTTTAAATTGTAGATAGAAACACGCATTAATTAAAAGAATTACAAAAGATTACAAATGCAGGAGAGCATTCTGACTTTTTTTGGAAAAGAAATATTCAAAATGTTGTCTTTTTAGCCTGAATTGAAATTATTTAAAGGAATATATACTTTGTTTTCTTGAGGTAAGTAACCAGTTTTGGCTATTACTTGGGCTGGTTTAATGCTTTCTCTGGTTCCACAAATATTATCTTTTCTCTTAGTGTTCAGCATCATCTACCAGTGTGTCAAAGCTGCTCTGATCTATTTAAGTTTCTGTAAATTTTTTGATGCTGAGTTGTGTTGTCCTTTCTCAGGGTTGAGTAGAGAATTATTCCTCAAGTAGTTCTCACATTCAGTGAGCCCAGTGTTTTTTGGAGCACAGGGACCTAATCATGTTTCTTGAGTTTCAAATTATCTTTGCTGCACTTCTGGTACACAAAGCCACAAAATACACCAGTGATTACTGTAGTACCTTTCCAAGAATTTAAAGACCCTCTAACAGTCCAGTGCAACCCTTAATTTTTAACCCTTGTACTGATTAAACATGGCTGAGTCAGGACCCAAAAAAAGAGACATAAATTGGTATTCTGTGCTACACAGTATCTAAGGAACAGCCAGGTGACCCTCTAGACTATTCCGTTCAGTAGGAGAAATAAAACCAAGAGTCCTTAACAGAAGACTCACATGGGTGGCGGATGAGGTCCTAAACATACATACAAACCCATACGCACACAAAGTCATTGGGATTGCTCCAGTAATGGGAGATTCTACAGTTAGTCAGGAGTCTGTCTGTGGAGAGTTTTCCAGTTTGTGAAAGATTAGAGAGTTTCCAAGATTCTCTGAAAGCCTGCAAAATCACATTAATATCCTTGTGAGCCCAAATATAACAGAGGGATTACTCCTCTTTTTCAACATGAAAAATCATCTGATATCCAGAAGGTACCTACAGACACAGGCACATGAGCATGTATAAATCAGAAATCTCCTGAAACTGCACACCAAGTCTACTCTAGTCAACTCAAAAAAAAAAGGTTTTGTTTTAAAAAGTTTTGGACCATAATCTCTGTACTCTCCTTACTGGTTAGTGATTGATTTTCAGCTAGAAAGAAAACTGTATGGTGTCACAGCTATGGATAAAACCATAGATATCTGTATCTATGAAGGAAAAAATGCAGGCACATTTGCAATTTTTTCCTAGCTGTAACTGTTATAACTCACCTGCAAGTTGCGTAACCTTTTTATGTAAAAAAACTCTGAGCTGGTAAACATGTAGTCATATTAGCATTTCTTACAAGTGCATTCCCTATGATGCTCATTGTATATAAGACAGATAAGGCATAGTATTGTCCTGTGCTGTCACATCAGTAGAACCTGAGGTAATTTTCTTGATTTAATTACAACAACTGGGGTTGTAAGGTTTAAAATAATTTTTGTTTTGGCTTTTGCTTTCTTATTCTTGTAATATGTAAAGACTTTCAAGCATTTCTGACTCCTGTGAAATACTAGCTAATAAAAGGGACTGGTGCTTGCCATGTGCAGGTAGATAAGCCTTTCATAATAGTTTTCCAGAATCACATATACAAATATACATTTTCCATTTCTTTCTGGTCCTGCTGAACAAGAGATTAAGGACTTGATACACATAATGTGTATTGTTTTTCCCCCATGTACTATAGTAAGATTGGAGAAATGGAGTAAATAACAAATTGGGCCCTGTGTTGCTAGGCAACATAACGTCTATGCATATATCTTTTTCCTATAAGATTATGATCTAGCCCTCTTCTCCCTTCTGATTTTCTAAAAACATTCACCCAATATAATTTGGATGCTTTGCAGGTGATTTTCAGAGGGCATATTTTTATTATTAAATCCAAATATCTTCTGTATAGAACTCAACTCTAAGTGTCTAATTACACTTTCTTCTCTATACTTTTTTACATGCAAGTGTGTGTATGCATTTGCTCTATCATCTCATATGTATAGCAATACATAGTTGTCCAGCAAAATAAATAAAGAAAAAGTTAAGAAATTGCAAAGAAGTTATAAGTCACAAATTCAGATTTAAAGTTAAAAATCCTTATCTTTCTGTGAAAATGCTAGCAAGCAGACCTCTAAAACATCCACTCATCAACTCAAGCATAGGAGGGTTGGCGGGAAGAAAGACATTCCTTATTATTAGCAAGTTACTGAAGTGTAAAGTATGCAATCTGATCAAAATTAAGGTAGGGATTTTTTTATTAAAAAGTAGAGTGAGAAGGTAGGTTGAAAACAAGCAGAGATTAATCCAATGAGTCGGAGGAATATTTAGTTCCCCAAGGATGCTAATGAAAACCTAAATATACTTATCATACTACTTGGTGAAGCTGAAGTAAAGAAATGCACAGATTATTTTAATAAAAAAGATTTATCTATCTAGTGCATCCTTATGTTTTCCTTTTCCTGTGGTGACAACTTCACTGTCAGGTAGATTTCAAGAAGAGCATGTCCCATTGTCATTAGCAAGGCTAGTTAACATAATACAAGCTACAGAACAGTAATTGCTGCTCTCTAGCTTTTAGCTCCAGTTCTGTCTAGCAGAGAATACTCAGTTTAACCTTGTCAAGAGGAAAATAGAGAAAAAAAATAAAATCCCAATACGAATTATAAGGTTTGGGCTTTTGACTATTGTCACTGTACATATCATCCAAAAATTCCAGCCTGAGGCAGCTCCAGAAATCTTGAAAAAAGAGTTTGTATTCCAGAAGAAGAAATAGGATAGCAGTACATGTAATTATTATATCAGTAAATATATTCCTTATGTTTATCAATATAAGACATGTTATCAGCTTGGCCTGCCTAAGTTCCCTCCAGAATTATTGATAAGAAGGGATAGATGATGTAGGCAAGGAAGGAAGGAATCTTTTTTCCTTTCAGCATTTGAAAGACCTTTTTTTGGAGATTTATACTTTTCACTCTCTCCATTAAGTTGGATAGGAATAATCAAATCCTTTTTTCTCTTAGGTCTCATGATGACTAATTTTCTTATACCTTTCTCCTTTTTGTTCAATATCCCTCAAAAAAAAAAAAAAATCAGAAAGCTAGCTTGCAGTCTTGACCACTGACCTTCATGAGGAAAAAAGAAAAAAAAACCACTGAAAGGTAAAAGGAGTTTTATTACTTCTTATGAATAAAAATATTGCTTCCATTAGTAGAATTTCCCTTCTTGCCTTTTCTCTTTTTCTTTCCTCACACTGTTCTCCTTGGCCTGAAGACTACAATTGCCAAAATCAGAGAGTAAATAAGCCCTCTCCAACAAAGATTCCATCCCCTCTTAACACACCTTAATCCTTTTGGTACCCTCACCTCTCTGAAACCTTCCACTGAAGACCACATAACAACACTACCTCAAAAAATCATCTGCTAAGTGTTCATCTTCTTTTCCACAAAAAAAATCTAATGCATAGGTTATCCTGAAGTCCACCTATCCATTTGTTCTTCACTTTATGAGAGTTAAAAGATATCCAACAGCGTCATAGTCTGAGAAGGAGGATGAATGAGACTCTCTCAAAGCACTTCACCCTTATGTGTGGTTATGCAGCTGTGCTCATTATAACTCTTCATCTTTTTGTTCATGTGTTTAAAAAGACCCACAACACATATTTTAGGTTAGTTAGATTTCATAATTTTATAATTTCTTTTTTTTTTCTGAAAACACTACAATTAAAGATTTAAGATAAATCATTATCAGAATGATTTTCAGATCAGAAGAGCAATCAGAAAAATTTAACTTTTTTTAACATGATGAGGAGCAACTGATCTGTAGCAGTTTACCTGACACATTTTGAAAGCCAGCAGATTGGCCCGTATGAATTACAAAGTCAAAACATGACCTTTTTTATATCAGGTTATTTATTTATTGATTTATATATGTATAAAGTTAATGTCTTAATTCTTCAGATAATATAAATGTCCTTTAAGAAGCATATTGTATAGTGATTAAAAAATAAATTTGAAAGAACACAGAGTGTATCAAGATTTATTTCATACCTGCACACCTTTAAAAATAAGTTTTGGTTATTCATTCCCACACCTACATAAAATAGCCTCAGGAGAGTTATGTAAAAACACTTAATTTTTACAGTGTTAGGTAAAACAAGAAAAAAAAAAGGAGAGAGAAGTAGCCTTGCAATAGATATTCAAATAATCCCCTACACAGTAAAATTTTAAGACCTGAAGGACCATGTATCATTTTAAATGACTTACTGGTTTTATAAAATTAGTGAAAGCCGAGCTTCACAATAGTGTCTTTAAAAACAACCCTTTAAAATCTGAAATGTTTTCCTTTCCTTCTAAATAGAACACACAACATACAAAATTAAAACATTTACATCATACAGAGCAACAGACAGATTTGAAGTAGAAAGAGCAATTCAAATTCAAGGTTAGTTTGAGACTGAATGTTGGAAATAATTCCAAACATAAGCCTAACAAATATGCTTAACAATAATTGCAGTCCACATTTCCTCTAAAAATATTCTCTGCTTTTTGCTCAGCACGAAACATAAAATTATTTTTCCATTTGTCAAAAACATATCACGTAAACCATTTTTCTATCGTATGTATTCCAGATTCTGACACAGATCAGGCAAAAAGGAAGCCAAAGTCAGCAGCATATGGGCAAAATGAATCAATATTTTCAAATTCTGGGTATATACCTCAGACACGCTCCCCCCCTGCCTCCCCCCGCCCCAAGAAAACAGAGAGCAACCCTTCATTTTAGTCTTGTGTAAGACTAAATATTTGTCAATTTGGCAACTGTCTTCCATTTTGTCTAGCTGTTTCTACCACAAATAAAAAGGCATGAGTTGAGGTTATTGAAAGAATCGCTCAAAAAGAAACTCTTGATCCTGCAGGGAAGATGTATAAATTTCTCTTTACTTATTTCCAGCTACTTAGCTGCTGAGATTTATTTTTTATACTCTTTCTCATTCTATGTTTTCCATCAATCTCAGGCAATCAGAATGATTTTGCAAAAAATTACTTTAGCAGTTAGCCTAAATCATCAAAATATAATGTGTTTTTTGTAGGAGATAGACAATCTTAGTTCCAGTATATTTTTTATAGCACATAAAAAGTCTTATGAAGGAAAAAAAAAAATCAAGTTGCTTCCACCTTTTTCACTGTCCTTTGACATTAATACTCTAAATGGCTTCCAGTTTAAACATCTGTTTTCATCTGCAAACCCATTCTAATTTGGGAAGTAAGTTTGAAGAAAAATTTCTAAGGATAGGGTTTATTATCAACATTAGAAAACTCTATCAGACAGTGATTGATAAAATGGAAAAAATGCAGCCCCTTAACATCTATTCCTAAATCAAAAAGCACACTTCCCTGTCATTTGCAATTTCAGAATTAGTTTTCATAGAACAGCAACTGGTTTATTAAAAGCATGTATGTTTTGAATGTTTTGCTGCCCTCACCAGGACACCATATAATTTTACATTTTATTTGGCAAACTCCTAGTTAAAAGGGCTGACAGTCATATTCCTTGCCATAAATCAGCTATAATGAACAGTTCAGTGATTTCTGTCACGTTATGTGTAAAACTGTTATCAGCTCAAATCGTTTTAACAGAAATTAAGGGAGGTCCAATTGATCAAAGACCTACAAAAGTATGGAATAAAAACCAATTTCCTGAAAATGTCTAAGGTAGATAGTGCAAAATTTATTGATGCAGATTCAGAAAAAAAGTGATAATTAATTAATTCATTCATTCACTAAAACAATGAATATATTAGCAAGCTTTCCTTGTGCAGATACTTCTTTCTTCAGAAGAGCTGGGGTGCAAAACTCACTGTTTTATCCTCAATGTTTACAACTCTGATCATTCTCTAAATAGAAGAGAGAAACATCAGCTTGTTAGTAAAAAAATGTTCAGCTGGTGGCAGAAGCATATCTCTAATCAAACCAGAGGAAAAAGTTCATTGCCATTAAGACAATATTTTAGAGAATTTATAACTATAACACTGTAAGACTTCCCTGTGGCAATGAATTATATAGACATTAGCACATAAAATACTCGTTGTGGCTGATTGTCACCTGTAGAATTTTCTTCAAGTTCACATATTTTATGTTTCAGTGCTTGGGAACCCATTGCTTCTACTTTAAGATGGCTGGTGAATCTGTGTAGTATTCCTTGATCATTGAATTACCTCATTTTTAACATGATAGAAAATTTATCATTAAGGAAAACAGAAATTATTAATTATAGATTCATTTAAAAAAAATCCTTACAGAAAACCAGATTCTTTCTGTAACAAATCTTCTGTTATTTACAAAGATTGTGTAAGGCAGTAATCTTAAAAAGACACTGTTTTAGGAATAATTTTTTTTAACCTCAGTTTGAAATCCAAAAGAGATAAAAGCAAATATATTTCTCTAGGCAGATCATTGATCATTAGTAAACAACATGAAGTTCAAAAGTGAATGATAAACATTCTTTGTCTTTGCCTTTTTATACACTGAAATAAAACCTTTGCATGTAGACAAATTATCTAACAAATTCCTAGTCTGAGAAATTGGGAGCAAGCCTTCAAAGTACACCAGGGATCATATTTGCCCCACCGTAGGCAGAACCTAAAATAAATGTTCTAGCATTAGATGGATCAGCTCCCAAAATTTTTCATCATGTTTCATCTTTATGGTACTACTAAAACTAGAAGAAAAAGTATAAGACTTTATAAATATTCTCCTGTAACATGCAAAAAAAAAAAGAAAAAAAAAGTGAGGATTAGATCCTCAGATGTCTCTGAACAGCTAATTGTTTAAAGACAGAACATTTTTTCTATCCAAATCTATCTCCAAGAAGCTTATATAGCTGAAATGCTAATTTTGGTATTGCTCCTTCCAGACTTCATGCTACACTAGTGTTTCACCATCTAAGAAATCTGTTTCCAGTGTAAGACCACAAAAAGAGTCATTGTTTTCAGAAGTGCTGCAAAGAGACTCCAGAATGGAGGGCCCCAGGTGCTGTCAATCTCTGGGTCTAGTACTGACTTTTAAAAAATCACAAGGGTTGTATACAGTAACTTTGGTCATGGTGCTTGAACAGCACAAGGACAGTAGAAGTCATCACACAGGAGCTCTAAATCAGCATAAATGGTTCCTTTACTTTCACCTTTCTACCCCTCTAGAGGGATGTCTAGCAGAAAGTGGAACAACCAATGTATGAAGAACTCTGTTTAATCCCTGAAAGGAGAGATTAGATTTTTTTTTCTTCATCCTTCTAATTTGCATTAGGACTGGGCCAAAAGATACTAGGGATGACTTGTGGTTTTCTTTTTTGTCTCTCGTGGTCTGCCTTCTGTGAGTCTGTGGGGAAGGAGAACAAACTTTTATTAGTCCTTTCCCCAAGCTGAGCTGTAGTTTCCACAGTCTGACATGTAAAAAAATGCTAGAATAACCAGAATGACTTTTTTCTTTTCCTTTTTTTTCCCCACCCCCAGTATAGCTTGCCAGCAGTGCTGCAATAAGTGAGAACTCCCATTACAACACGGGTACTTCTGGAAATCCAATATGGCTATTTTAGTTTAATTTTTGGTTTAACAAGATTGACTTCAAGGGCCACAAGTGGAAGCTGGGTTACAGGTTGGGAACTTCACTGCCATATATATATATAAAGAAGTGCAAATATATCCTTTTTTTTTTTTTTTTTCTCCCATCTTGTCTGCTGCTTTTCACTTAGCCATCACAGGATTTGCATGTCCACCTCTGGAGGATTTTCTTCTAGCAATAACATCTGGGTCTCATGGTGAGTTCCACAGGCATTTGTACAGATTTTGTTCACTTGCCTCTGGCTCTGCTATCCACTAAGATGCTTTTTGTTTCTTGTCTTTAGTTCTTCTCTTCCACATTTTAAGTTGAATACAGTGACAAGTGCATTTTCTAGCCAAATATATCATATAAATTGTTTCATAACTGTTTTTCTGGTTTTGGTATTTTAGCTTGACTGTGATAGCTTTTTGTTTAGTTTGGTTTATTTGTTTGTTTATTTGCTTTTCCCCCATTCCTTAATATCTGCAACATTATGTCGTTATATCACTTCCAAAATGTACCAAAATGCTGTATACTGATACCTTCTACCAGCTTGCCTGGATTAACATAACATTTAACAGCATGAACTTTCTCCCCCTGTGTCTTTTCTTCAGCCTACTGAAGGAGCCACTTTAAAAGGTAACTAGAAATACAGTAATATTAATTCAACATTTATATGGTCCATGGCTTTCTTGCTGGCAGTGAAACAAGAGTGACAGTCGTTGTTAATATCTAGTAAACTTGAAAGCTATGCAGCAAAAATTAACACCTGACATTTCAGATTGTGTAGAAAAAGATCAGATGATCCAATAATCATCAGAAAAAAAATGTGTTTGCTACCACTGACCTGGACTTTTCTCTTATTGATCATGTAGACATGAAAAAAATGTGGGTTTTTTTCGTCATTTTTGATAAACATCTCTGAAATGTTTCTTATGGTTCATGATCAAATTATTAAGCTCTCATGATCCCGTTAAGCAACATAAAGAAGGAATTTCTGAGCACATAAGAATATAACAAGTGTATTTGACTATAAAAGATAAATACACATCCCAAGACAATTTTCCCCCATATAATTATCATAACATTATGTAGGAGTAGCAATTTAGTATTTTCTCCACACATTTGTGTTTCTTTTTGCCTTGTCATTTTTTACTTTAAAAGAGTAAAAAGCATTAAATGGAATGAATCTGAACATAATCTGTTAGCTGAGCTTAAAAAATGTCTTTATTAAAAAGTTGTATTAACTGTACTATATAGACTTTTACTGCAGTAGTATTGCACTTGTATATTTGAGAGCACATCTGGAAACTCTACCAGGATTCCAAAGACAAGTTATGCTTCTGAATGGGGCCCGTTTCTTATCCGTTCGAGTGAAAGAGCCAAATAAGGTTTAGGTATCAAACTTTAGCTGCTGCAACATCTAATGGTTAGACACCTGGCCACCAAAGTTGAAGGCAGAGGCATGAGTAAGCATATCCACATGCTTTTTAATGTACACAGACAAACTTTAAAATTATATGGCACATGAATATGGGTTTTTCACATTGCAGTTTTGGATTTAGCACCTTGATGTTTCTGAAGCCTCTGTTCTTGTTTAAGATATTTTCTGTACATTGATTTAATCACAGACACGTAATCACAATGTACATGTTGTTTGGTCGTATGCTGGAGTGAGGCTTTTTGGTGTACTCCTTCAGGCATGTGCATCTTTTTATCTTTTCCTTTTTTTCTTCTTTTTAATAAAGAAATATTCCATCCAAACCAAATCTTGTCAAACAATTCAACATTTTATTCGTTTTATAGGAAACTTTCTTTCTATTTTCTCTGAAGGTAAACTATCATTTGGGAGTGAATGTAAGAATGAAAGGAAAGATAGAAAGTAGAGAATAAAATACAATTATAGAAAATATAATCGAAGACAACACAATACAAAGTAATAAAATAGAAATTAAAGCTTTTGCTTGTGTAGGAACCTGCACAAATGATCAAAGGTGCATCATGTTTTCTCATCAGCATTGTTTCCAGACCCCTAGACACCAACATGGTTCTGATGATCCTCCTGCTCAAGCATATTAGTCAGTGTCCCTATTCTCTGCTGCTAATCTTTTATGCCTAACCTTTTGTGCCTAAACAAGTGTCAGGATTTAATTGCCTGGTTGTGTGCCGTTTCAGATACCCTACTTCTGAGGGAGGTTGGCAATTTTGATGCATCCTCCATGGAGGCCTGAAAACATGGGGCAATGGAAAGCAGGGAACACTGCAAGAGCTTGTGTCTCCTGTGTTTGGTCCATGCTTGGCACTAGCCCACTCCCACAGAACATATGTCATCAAAAGTATCACATACTGGAAAAGGATACATTGGGATCTTTAGCTATTTTCAGATACCTTTAACTCTTGCTTAATATAGAGATATTTTTGTGGTTAAGCCAATTCTTTGCCAAGACTATTTTTCACTTTATTACTTTATTATCCTACGAGAAATTAAATGTTGCTATGTCCAAAGTCTAGATGGTGATGGGAGGTGCATGGGTAAATAGCTAAGAAATAGGAGGTACAGATGGTGAACTCAGGTCCATATCCCAAACTGTGACTCAGACAAAAGGGATTAAATTACATTCTATGTCCCCAGACACGGAAAGAGCAACTGAAATTTTGATAATGAATGGGACTGAGTTATTTGGTTCAGCTGACTATGGACAATATGAAGGGTGTTTTTAAAAATACTGATCATGGACCTATAAGGGTTTATGAAGTACATAAAAGGAGTCTGTGAAAGACAAGTAAGAAAAACAATCCACTAATCCAGCTGTCATTAGGTTTATCATTTTTATAAAGAGTCCAGTCAAAATTCTGTAGACTGAAGGAGGCTGAAAGCCACTGTTGCAGAGGAACATAGATGTTATAGTTGTTAACATCAGTTAGGAGACATAGACACAAAAGTAAAGGAAGAAAAAGAAATATTTTTAATCAATTCAGAAATTGTAGGAGCTTTTTAGATTCAAACACAATTGCCATCAATTAGGATTCTTTATTACACCTTTTGTATGTTAGACAAAGTAAGGATGATTTTTTGACTTTTCATGCACCTGAAGTGATGATACTGCTTTTATGGCAAAGTGATCAGCAGTTATTAATAGCTTAATCAAGTAGTATAATCCAAGGATAACAGATATTCACATTTTACTGTTCACTTACCCCTTTAAACCTTTTTAAAGTATCTTGATGACTAACATTAAATCTTTTTTACCACAGCTAATAATGTCTATTAAATTAAAATAATTTAAACTATTGAAATCACAAATAATATTAGTACATAATTTTATCCATCAAAAGAAAAGCTCAGTCCTTTAAAAGCAAGACATCAGTAATTTCTACAAAATATGTTAGCAAAACATAGATGATCAGATTGAGAAACTTGCATCCTATTAAAAATAATGAGGATTAGATGCCTAAAATCCAGTGTGCAACTGGACTGTAAATCTTGAAGATTCACAGAAATTTGTTATTTTAATGAGGTAAAAATCAACACAAAACACACTTAATGGACGTTAACCTAGAACAACAGAATATTTAGTGCTGGCTCAAAAGTTCAATTCTTATCAGGTCTCAACTTGAATGGAAGCCTGTAGTAATAGGTTCTCTAACAACTTCTTCTAAAGAACACTAAAGATAATTTTTCCAATCTGTTTCAGAACTCAGGTTTTCTTACTGAGTACACTCTACTGGCAGCTTACTCACTTTTAAATTAAGGCTGTACTGAGCCACATGTGAGAAAATTTGCTGTGACTAAGAATGCATAGGAGGATACATTCTGAGTACCTCTGCCAGCCAAAGCTGTGAGAGTATCCCAGAAGAAAAAACATAACCACGTTGATGATCATATTGAGGATTTTAAATATTCTCTGGAAAAGTGATCAAAAATGCACAGACAATGAATAAATAAAAATGAAAATAGAAATTCTCCACAAAACAAAGAAAATTTCCAAAACATACATTTAAACTATATTTGGAAACCAACACAGATCCGGGAACAATAGTGACAAAGGCTACCACTGAGATGCACCAGTTAATAAATACTCTATGCATTCAGAGCTGCAGTAAGTTTTCTGAGAAATGGCTTCACTATAACAGGGAGCAAAATAGCATACATTGGTACACCAAAGAAATGTATCAGAATGAAACATTCACAAATCTTTAGGAAGGCATGGTGTCATTTAAATTTGTAAAAAGATTGGATTTTTCAGTCAGTAGACAGTAATCCTGTGAATTCCTTGACAAGAAGTCTTTGTGGATGCAAAATTTACATAGACTCAAAAAGACCATCTTGAACCAAAAAAACCCCAACAGTGAGGGGACAAAAAGAGAAAAACAAAATACAGCTCACGACATCCTCTTAGCTGAAAATGACAGGAAAATGGAAGAATGTTAGGTGAGAATATCAAATATGTTTTTGCTGTTACTTTTCCTTAAGGGTCTGTCTATGGCTACAGCTATGTAACCTGTGTACTGGTGACCTTTGGTTTGATTCTCTACCTTACTCTTACAGCTTGTGTGGCAATGTATTCAGAACAACTGAATCAGTAATAACAGAAAATCAAACACAGCCTTCTTGAAAAAATGCAACTTACAACTACAACATCTGTACCCTCTCCCCCCAAAGGAGTCTCCTTCATCATTTTTCCAAATATATTTGGTAATGTAAAAGAATTACCAGACTCTTACATGAATTGAATTGTAAACAGTAATACCTTAGCTGCACCCTACTGTCACAAAGCAGAAGAATTTCTTTGTAACCTTAATATGCAGAGGTTTATTTTTTAAATGGAAACATATCTTTTACAGCACAGGAAGAAAAAGAGAAGGTATTCACTCAAGTGCTGCATATGTCTGTCATTCTGAAATAATTTCTCATGTTTTCTGTGCACTAAAATGTGTAGTTCTCTTAATGTTTTCCATGTAACATTAAACAATGTGAGTAGCTATCAAAAAATAAAATAAATAATTTTAAAAGTCCTACTTATTAAAATCTGCTCTGTCACAGGAGATAGGAGATAATTGAAGGAGAAAGAAGAGAAATAAACCTCTGCAGCTTTGATGTGGTTAACATTGATAACATAGTGGAAAGATATTAGTACTAATGATATTTTACTCCTAATGGTATTTCACTATTGTGTTTTTCAAAATAATCTCCTTCATCACTGTGCCAATACAGAAAGGGAGTTAAGTTTTTACATTTTATTTTTAACATGAATAAGAAGCAAAGCATTTAGTTAAAGATCTTGCAGAACTTGTGCCTGTACTTTTACCTTAAAAACCAAGTGATTTTGTCAAACAACAATTTAATCTGTGTAAGAACCTATGGCATAAGAAGAGGTCTAAACAACATTTGGTGGTGCTACCAGGATCACACAGATCAAATGTAAACAGCATACTACTAACAAACAAAAATGGTTATACTAGCAACAGATTTTCTGTTAAAATTTTGAGATAAAAGGACAATAAACTAGCTAGGGCAAGGCAATTTCTAGTGAGAGTCTAGAATCTCCAGAAAAAGCCATGGAGACTTTAAAACAAACCTGTGCGTTGGTTTGTTGTGCAAAAAGAATAAAAAAAGCCCTACAGATGATTAAGCCGAAAGAAACTTAGCAAATTCAAATTGTCAAATGAGTATATTTTGGTTTTAACTTTGCAAGAAATTAGTGGCAGAGTGGTTAAAGCTAGACATGGCTCCATTGTGTCTAGATTTCTACAAAAACAAAGCTCAGCAGATACCGTGGTCTGCATTTTAATGCCTAGTGTCTTTAAAGTACTCCTTGTGATGCTATCACAGTAGTTAGAAGTTACAGGTATTGCTGCTATTTGTATTCATAAATTTCCAGAGGGAAGTTTTAAAAAAGCCACTGGAAGGAGACAGAAAGGAGATCAACCTCTGGAGTATAATTTGGTTAGATAAATGCCCTCTTAGAGGACTTTACATACTTATAGTGACTATAAGGGGAACCTAGAGGACCGCTCTTAGAGCTTTGGCAGATCAGTTGTATAGAAACCAGGGAGAGCTGATGTCATCACAAAGGTCATGCCAAGGTAAAAAGGTAAAGCCAAGAGATGTGCTGAGTCTCAGCTGTGGCAGATGTTTGGCAGAACCCGAGAGTAGAATGCATAGCATGAAGCACAAATAAAGTTAATCTGTCATTGCTAATATTGATAAAAAGCACTTCAAAAGTGAGAATACATAGTTACAGAAAGATAGATAACATGCATACACATGAACACACACACTTCACAAATTGGTGGAAGCAAAGGTTTGTGTTTCATTCCTATTTCAGTATCACTGGCCTGTTCCTGATGAGTTAACATTTGTTGTCAATATGTCTTATAAGAAAAGATAAATAGCAAGCCCATGCATCATGAGGAAATAGTTTGTGACTTCAAAGTAAAAGAGGTCAGTCAAAACATTTTACCAAGATCTTTGTGTTATTTGCAAAGGATATAATTGTTGCTTAGGATGTTTTGATAGATACATTTGACACATGGAGCATTTCAAAATCATATCAGCAGTCTACAAGTCTCCAAAAGGATTTCTGGGCCTTTTCTTTTCCAAAAGCTTAGGCCCTAACGTCCTTCCTGAATGTAACAAAGGTTTTCAGTATTTCTATAGTGATAGCTGTCTTGTATCCACATTCCTTTGAGAATTTCATACTCAGCAGTATGACTGTTTTCTGCTCAACTCCATAAGGGCTGTTATTTATTAGTTTTATATTACCCGCGGGTACGATTTGTACTTTGCAGAAATATGAATACTATGTGAAAGAAATTATTTATTAAATGAGTTCAAATGTAGCAGAAGAAAAAGAGGGAAAATAAGTGTAAGAATAATCCCTCATGTAAATTTGAGCTACAGTGCTAATTTTTTTCTCATTTTTCTTCATATGTATTTCATTTTTTTCTTATTTCTGCACAGATACAGGAATGTATACTCGTAAGGACATTCTTTTAAATTCTTTCTCCCTGTCTTTTTTAACTCTAAAATGTTCCTGCTTATCCAAATAATATTATTAGGATATACTGAGAGTTTGTCCATGTATGTGAATGTATATACAAACACATACACATGCTTATATATACATGTACGTATACTAACAGCTTAATCAAATGAGATACAATTTCAGTGCCATTTCAGGTATCCTAGATTATCCTGCCACTCCTGATGGTATGGCTTTCTCTTAAAGCCTGTGTCAGCAAGATGTCGCACAAGTGAACAGGTATCTTTCATATAAAGGTATTTAAATTTAAATACCTTTAAAAGGTACTAAGTGCTTATGGGTGATCCCTTAATCTCTCTTGAACACAATGGGAGCTCAAGAAACTAGTTGACATAAAGGCATCCTTGTTGTAGACAAATCAGGGTAAGATGAATCCCACCCAGATGCCTAATCATAGATGTCTAATGTCATTTTACATGCTCAAAGTTATTCCATCTTTAGCCAGTTGTCGTTCCAGAAAGGGATGGATCTTCTTTGGGTCCTTTAGATTCTACCAGTTCTAAAGAAGTTTCTTGGGTGTTCAATAATACCTCAAGCAGTCTAGGGTGTGGATAATTTTAAAATTGAATCCCATCCCTAAATTTTTTCTTCATTTAGTAAAGATTATATCAATCAAATAGAAAAGGAATGAGATGTACACATAGCCTTGATTTTTCGACGGTTTCCTTGTTTCTTCTATGCTTTTAAAATTCCATGAACCTTGAGGCAGCAGAACAGCTGTGATTGATTACATTTAAAAAAACTCTATTTTTGATTTCATTTTACCAACTTAAGCACCTAAGAATTAGATGTCTGAATCTCAGCTAGGCACTTCATGATTCCTTATAACAATGAAGAAAACAGACATCTCCTGGGAATGACTCTTTTAATCTATCATAGGTAGGTAGAATGAAATGAGCTGTGTTCTGAAGGTGTCTATTTCTATTGACTATACAGAGATCTTAAGATATCTAACCCAGGCTTAAATAGCTAATTTTATACTCCTAAATTATGGCAGACTAAATTCTTTCTTTGCTTGCTTTCTTTCTTCTTTTCCCAGAGAAAATTTTCCACTACATGGGTGCAGAACTATCAAGACTACCTAAGCTCCCTTCACTGGTGAATAGGAGATGTCAGCTCCATAGGAGTAGAAGATATTGAGGTATGGTTTAGAGTATCCAGAACTTGCAAGATTTTTTTCCCATGTTGTTTATGCAGAGGAAAATTCAGGCTGAAATAAAATTTTGTAAAAATGAAAAAGTTGTGATTTTAATATATATAACAAGGTTGGTCTTTTAATTGCTTCTTCAGTCACACAGAAATCTCCACAACATAGAAACATCAGGCTTGCTTGTGAAGCAACACTACAGCATTTTTCTCTTACTTACATTCAGTCCTGCTCTGTTTGTTTTTAATAAAGTAGAATGTACATACCTCTTGTACCCAGAAATTAAGAAAACTACAAAGTTAATTAAAAAAGCCCTATAATAACTCTCATTGTTTTTCTTCATTAATAACTACAGTGGTAATCTGTTCATCTCTTCTGCTTGTTTGATATTTTGGAAATATTGCTGCAGTAATAATAAAAAAGAGAAAAATTCTTCTGTTACAAGCAGAAGAAAATATTTCCACAGAAGTCTCCTTTAAAATCCTATGAACCAAAATTAGCAAAAGACAGGTGTTTGCTCATGTGTAAAGGAAATAAGTTAATAATGGAGCAAATTTAGAAGAACTTATGTTAATCAAGAAGTACCTCCAACAGGACATGAGGCAATAAAAAATACACAGAAAGATTGGAAAGAGGACAGTGATGGACACAGAAAGAGTCGTATGAGATAATTGTGAGAGTTTACCTCACTCCATACACAGACTAGCCATGACGACCAAAGCGAATGATTACTTCAGAATTCAATGAAAAATCATCTAAAGCCATTGCTATAAATGCATTTTCCTGCCCCCCCCCCATCATGACCAGAAAATCAAATAAGTATCTAGTAGTTTTCTAAATATTTTTTCTTTTTTCTCCCTACCCTCCAAGATGGACAGAAACTTTCCAAATATGAGCGATAGCAATAGCTCACATTCTGGTAAAACAGGTGTTCTCCCATTGGGATGTACTTGCAAAACTGTAATTGGCTCAGAAAATTGCTCAGAAAACTGCTTTACAGGATTTTTTTCTTTTAATGAAAAAGTTGTCAGATAACACTCTGGATAAAACAAAAATGTCAGTCTTTAGGCCAGATAGAAAAAATGAACAGAACCATCTAACTATGAGAGGAAAATTCTGTCTGTTAAATGGAATAGACCAAAACAGTTGCAATCTATTCTCTGGTATGAATGAGGGCTCCACAGCACAGCACAACACATTACATACCTTTCAAAGTAATAATGATAAAAAAATGAAAATGGCAGGAAACTACTGCTTCATGTGCTTGAAGGTATTACAATGACATCACAAAAAGATTGCAGGAATGTCTGTGACAAGTGCATCGGTTTGAAATGAAAACGTTACAAAAATCAAACGGCTAAAACAAAATATACTTTATATATATATTAAATATATAAAATAACCTCTTTTACCTATAAGCATAAAAACCAAACGACCTCTTTTTTTCCTTATTCCCAAGTTTATTTGCACATTAAATTTGTCATTAAAAAAAAAACCCAACAAACCACCAAACAAAAAACTAAATAAACTGTATTGTAGAATCCAATATAAGCAGCCTAAGGGTGAAACTGGTGTAATACAACACAAGACCAGTCTTTTTATTTTCTGTACATATGTGCTTTATTTGCCAGTGAGTAGTGACAAATATCATATATTAGCTTAAAACAGAATCAGGACTGTATGAAAGGAGATATTTTCTTTTTGGTCAAAGGTAACTCTGAACAATGTTAATAGCTGAAAAGAAAGCTGCGTTGCATCTAATGTGTATAAATCTGCAATGTAACAATTCTTTAGACTTATAAGTCTAAACAAAATATCTATTTAATGCATAAACTTCTGTATTTGTTGTTTGTAAGAAAATTACAATTTCTTTGTGCTAGAATAAAGCCAAAGTAAAACTATTCTGTCTATCGAGACTCCATTTTGCTTATGTAAGAAAATCACATACTGGATTCTTTCTCTTTCTTAGCCCTGTCTTTTAATGAACAACCACAATAATTTTAAAACAAAGAGATGCAGATTTGATCAGGCCTTTATTACTGTTGATGAATACTGTAAATAGTTGTGAGATAATGTAAAATGAGGACATGTATCCTAGGGTAAATAAACAAGAGACAAGACACCACAGATTCATAATTTAGCCAGGAAAATAGCAACTAAGCAAACAGAAGCCACTTTTACCTGAATTAATCCACGAAAAAGGTATTTAAATATAGACAATAGGACACTAATAATATTGCAATTTAAAAGCTAAAACTAACAACAAGAAAAATATGAGCACGGGCAACTGAATACTGGACACTCTGCAAACTGCAGGAACTCTAAAGACTGGGGGTTTTTGTCTTAAGACTCACCAGACTGGCCTGAGGTTATGTATATATGTTATGCATAAACAGCTACTTAAATCATCTCTCTCCCATATTGCTTTCTTACTCTGTTTCATTTAAGCTGAAAATACATCAGTGTGTCCATCCTGGTTTCGGCTGGGATGGAGCTGTTTTTCTTCCTGATAACTGGTACAGTGCTGTGCTTTGGAGTTGGTATGAGAATAATGTTGATAACACACTGAAGTTTTTAGTT
Source organism: Phaethon aethereus (assembly GCF_964289735.1). Lineage (NCBI taxonomy): Eukaryota > Metazoa > Chordata > Aves > Phaethontiformes > Phaethontidae > Phaethon > Phaethon aethereus. Next base: position 170,292,920 of record NC_138575.1, on the reverse strand, counting down.
GTGGGTAAGTAGTTGTAGTGCTTATACTAGGTCAAGGACTTTTCAGATTCCCATGCTCTGCCAGCAGGGAGTTACACAAGAAGCTGGGAGGGGGCATGGCCGGGACAGCTGACCCAGACTGGCGAAAGAGATATTCTCTACCATTAACATCATGCCCAGTACATAAACTGGAGTTAGCTGGGGGGTGGGAATTGCTGGTTGGGGACGGCCATTGATCGCTGGGTGGTGAGCAATCGCTGTATTGGGCATCACTTGTTCTTGTACATTCTTTTGTCATCATCATCATCATCATCATCATCATCATCATTATTATTATTATTATTATTATTATTATTATTATTATTATTATTATTATCTCCTCCCCTCTTGCTGTCCTATTAAACTGTTTTTATCTCAACCCACGAGTTTTTCCCGATTCTCTCCCCGATCCCACTGTGGGGGGGGAGTGAGCGTGCGGCTGTGTGGTGCTTAGTTGCTGGCTGGGCCTAAACCATGACAGTATCTCATATAAATGAAATTATACTGGATCTTGTTTATCAGTATTGCATTCTTATTATTTTTGGTTTAACATTTGAGATTGGTTACAGTTTTTGTACTTTGACCCAAGATACAGATCATGTAAATTAGACATTACAATCCCTAAAAAAATCCCCCAAACCACCGAAACGAAACAATACATGTCAGTTAATCTTAGATAGCTAAAAAAGGAAAGTTTTTTTACAAAGATTGATTTCTCTCAGTTATTTTGGATATTGATTTTAGGATAAAATTATTTTTTCTTTGGAAACACTTATTTTATCTTTTGCTTAAAAAGATAACTACCTTTGACTTAGCATTTGAACACGTGAGCTGCATGACATCTTGTAAGCTCCATGCACCTGGGTTGCCTTGATAGTCCATTAAATTAAACTAATCAAAAGCATAAGCTCAAAAAGTCTGTGTGCTCAATGAAGCACTGCCTAGAGCTAGCCAAAAGAAATGTTCGATATTGACGAGTGTCCTTCAGCAGACACTGAACTGAAAGTGTGCTTATCAAAGGTAGCCAGCGGTGGTATCCATCAGTTGTATAACAGAAAGCTGTTAGGGCCCTCTGCTCAGAAATGTGACACCTGGGTTCCATTTTTCTCCAAAACCTGAGGAAAATTCAACTTCCCTCAATTCCAGGAAATGTCTTAACCATTAGACTATAAGGCATTCTGGGAAAAACAGCTACCATTTCCTCTATTTGAAACTGGGTCACTATACAGTCAGGAATGTAGGAGTCATATAGAGTGAACAGGTTGCATCATTGACAAATATAATAATTTGTCATTTGCTTGGGGGCAGAAAGATGTCAGGTCAATACAACATCTCTTCATGTATTTTGAATTAGTCAATCAGTACATAAAGAAACAGACAAAGGTAAATTTAGTGTACTACCTTTAATTGGCCCACTCAACTAGAATGTCTTACAGAATAAAATATAGAAGATTTTTTAAGAGTGGAAGCCAAATAAAGGGCCGTGAAAAAGTAACAAGGGTTTGGAAGAGATTATAAACAGCCTTACATAATAAGCACTGCATGAATCATAAAGTGAATCATAACACTGAGTAGTTCACATTAAGAACAAGTTGATGTTTTTCATGCTTTTATTTTTAAAGAGATGGTGTATTTGCTTCCATTTGTATTTCTAAACACTTTAATTAGTATAATTATCCAGCAACAGGAAATTATTCTCTTTCACATATATAGAAACTTGTAGAAGCCAAATAACATGAACGTAGATTTTTCTTTCTCATAGGAATATTTGCTTTCTGGAATATGTTAGTCTTTCTGGTACAAGATTCCTTAGCAGTATCATTCATAAAGTGGAGGATTTCACGGCTGTCATTCTTTCTTCAGAAAAATTAACTCAGATTTTTAAACTCTTTGGTTGCATTTTAACTGTGGATCATGCATAATCTGCTGCAGTTCTGGTCCCTGATCCTCTGGATGGGGAGAGCTGTTAGTACACATCACAGTTTCCACCTGATTGTACTTTTGATTTCCCCTCTAGTTGAATCTAAGGAGGGTGAAAGATGGTGCACACTTGGATATCACACTAAAAGGAGATCAGAATGCCTCTAGCCTTAGCAGCTGAAAATCAATCCCAGATCCCTCAGTTTAGCTTCTATAACTCACTTATTTTTTCTGCTGTTACTCTAGAACACTGCATTGGGGAATGTCTTGGCACTGGACATACAGAATACATTATGGAATACCTCCTTCACTGAGGAAATATGTCTATGGCAAGACACAGGGACACATTATGGAGAAGGTATTTCTTTCCTTACCACTTCTTTCCATTTTCTGAAGCAATTTAGGAGTTTCTGCAAAGAGAGGAAATCTCTTGAGATTATAGAAAAATTGTTGACATACTGCCCCATTCTGTTTTCATTTTTTTCTTTCTGGGGGTCACAACAGAGATGTGTGTAGGACAATATATATAGTTATTTAGAGTGGATTTGGGGGAATCAAAGATGTTACACTGTAGTAAGTAGGGGTTCATAGTCCAGCATGCAGAGACAATACATTGGTGGTAAAAGTGAAAATATTTCAGCAGTCTCAAATGAATTTCCAGTAGTTATATTCCGTCTTGCTAATGTTCTGATAGAAACAGGAAAAGATATTTAATTTCCTCCCCCTTTATCACAGGAGTAGTTTATGATACTTTAGATCTTGTTGTGTTTTGTCACTTTTACTCTGCATTCCTATTCTCTTAAATTTTTTCCCATTGACTTTCTGTCTGGGAGTACATCACTGTCACAGGTTGCATGAGGGTTAACCCTACTAACCTTAATTATTTTCTCCATTTTATATTTTATTAACCCAAGAATCCAAATATGGAAATTGTTTAAGTTGTTAGAAATGACTTAACTCTCTAAGCTTGTGTGGCTTTCCTGTTTTTTTTTTTTTTTTTAATTAAAAAACCTCAATAATTCAGAATTCTAACTATCAGTACCTTTTCTTTATATTATACATTTTAGAAAGAAGTGAAATTCCACTTTGTTAAAGGGGCATTTTTTGTATAGGTTTTCAACAGAAATAGAATATGTGTCTTCTGGAATAGCTGGACAGGATGATGTCTAGTGCTGTACGAAGTGCTAATGAACAGCAAACATAAAAAGGAAATTGACAGTCAGTGGAAATGGCAAAAAACCTATTTGTGAAATGTAACAGTGATGTTGTTCTAAGATTTTTGGAATCTGACTAAATTCTACAGCTCTGTCTTTATTATTATTCCCATTTCTTTCTCTTCATTCACATTTTGTCTCTAAATTGGAATTCAATGTGCCTACGCAGTCCTCTCTTTCCACCTGTCACAGAAAAGAAATGGTGACTGAATGAAGTGTATAGTTTTTGTTCAAACGGATCATAGACAAATGCACCAGGCCATTGGGGGTCCATGTCCCAAAATATTGCAGCAAGGTAGAACACCAGACAGACCCATCAAACCTGCTCTGTGAGTTTCAGAATGGATATTTGAGAATAAGTGTAGAAAAAACTAAACTTCAACATTCTAAATAGCTAGAGAGAGAGAGAGAGAGAGATAGATAATTTATAGACTAATGTAATGGCCAGACTCTGCATTATATATAGCCACACAAGAGAAAATCCAACACAATATAGTATAAGAGAAAAAACGTATAGAAATGTGAATATACCAGTGATATAAGAACTTAGCTGCAGCAGCAAGCCTAAAATTGTCATGTATTCAGCAAGATGTGGTGTAGCACTCTGACTCAACACTCACAAGCCAAGACAATTGTGTCAGAAAATAAAGCCAGTGAGATAAAAGCAGGATTGATACAGCACTTCTACATTATTTTATTATTTTATTTTCATATTACTTTATATTATTTTATTTTTATTATTTGACATAATTTTTTATTATTATTTTATTATTTGTTTTATTTTATATTGTTCTTACCTTGTTTTAGGAAAATTCAGGTCAATTTAAAGTAACTCATCTATATAAATCCAGTTAGCTTACAGAAATTACTGGATTACTCAGAGAAGTATGTACTTCTCAAAGATGGTTACAGAAACTGACCTTAATGAATTTATCTCTGAATTTATCTCTATTTATAGAGTTACGCTGCTGTGATAAAAAGGTAATGGTGAAAGTATAGTCATAAACAAAAACCCTGGACATTTGGTTAAAGCACAGCCTGGGAAAATAAAGAACCAATGGATTCTTAAAGTCTTACATAGCCCAGTATATCAGGATTTGTATTCAGTACTGAATCATATGGTCTATAGGGAGCATCCCATACATTGCCAAACACAGTTATCCATCATCTTTTTAGGATACACAGTAAAGCTAATAGTTAAAACAAACATATAAACAAGCCCTCTATTAAAGGTATTCAAGGGATATGCTGTGTGTTCATTCATCGACAGAGTATCAGAATCACAGTTCTGCAGGAGAAAAAAAGATAACTTCTGAAAAAATAAAAAATAAAAATCAGTCATTAAAAAAAAGGCACTAGCAATTTTATAATAATAATAAAACAAACTTAAAAAACGCATCCATTTAAGAATGTATTAGAATAAGAAGAAACTGCACAAGCAATGGAAGCAGGGACAGGTGTCCTGGGATGAGTACAGGGATGCTGCCCAGTTGTGTAGGGATGGGGTCAGGAGGGCCAAGGCATGGCTGGAGATGAACTTGGCAAGGGATGCAAAGAATAACAAGAAGGGCTCCTACAGGTATGTCAACAAGAAAAGGAAAGTCAAAAAGAACGTACCCCCCTTGATGAGCAAGACTAGCAGACTGGTAACAACAGATGAAAAGAAGGCTGAGGTACGTATATCTTTTTCTGTATATGAACAATCACAAAGTTCATAGTTTTGTAAATGTGTTCAATAGTCAAAATGAGGTGTTCAATATGCATAATGGGTTAAATTGTTATTCTGAAAAAACGAACTTTTAAAATTTATCAGAATTAATTTTGTCACTGAAATACTTCAAATTTATAAAAACTGTTTCAATAGCAGATAGAGGATCAAAATGATGGTCTATTTCCTTCACCTTTTTTTTTATACTGTAAAGGGAGAGAAGAACTAGAGGAACCTATTTCTTTCTCTTAGCAGATTTTATGATTAAAAATACTTACTTGGCCTTGCAATGTAAATTGGCTTGTATCTTACAACAAGTCAGAGCTGTCTTTTAGCTCAAACATAATGCTTTAAAAAATGGCACATGTTCCATCTGTGGTTTTGATTTGCTCTTCTAAAAAATCTGTTACCACTTCAATTTAGAATGTTGCTTTGTAATTTTGTCACAAAATATTCACACAAAGCAGTCCTCTATGTCTGTTAATTTATGCACACACATGAATGTGCGTGCACACACATACAAGCACACTTTTTATACACTTTATCACATCTACAAGGTAGAAGCTAGAATTAATTTTGGCTATTATTTATCCTAAAATATAGACATGTATGTGATTTTGCATGTCTTCTTGACTAGTGTCTTCCATGACCAAAACATTAACTTTGCATTCAACATTCAGCAATCACTAGGTTAGGGGAAGATTACAGATAATTTTGGGAAAGATTATTTTTTCTCTTGTGTATTGAAGCTGAACTATTTTTCTTGAAATTTCCAATGATGAGAAATTCAAAATCTCTCAAGCACATGAAAAGTTTTCCCAGAACATATTTTATAGAAAATCAAAAATACTGAATACTTGATGTTAGAATATGTCCCAGTTTCAGCCAGGATAGAGTTAATTTTCTTCATAGAAGCTAGTGTGAAGGTATGTTTTGGATTTGGGATCAGAAACTGTTGATAGCATGCTGATGTTTTGAGTTGTTGCTAAGCAGTCAAGGACAGTCCAGCTTCTTGTGCTGGCCTGCCAGCAAGAAGGTTGGGGTTGCACAGGGATCTGGGAGGGGACACAGCCAGGACAGCTGACCCAGGCTGGCCAAAGAAATATTCCACACCATATAACATCATATTCAGTATATAAAGCTGGAGCGAAGAGAAGGAAGGGACGTTCAGAGTGATGGTGTCTGTTTTCCCAAGAAACCATTATGTGTGATGGAGCCCTGCTTCCCTGGGGTAGCTGAACACCTGCCTGCCCATGGGGAGTGGTGAATGAATTCCTTGTTTTGCTCTGCTTGTGTGTGCAGCTTTTGCTTTACCTATTAAACTGTCCTTATCTCAAACCATGAATTTTTTCACTTTTACTCTTCTGATTCTCTCCCCTGTCCCACCGTGGGAGAGTGAGCGACCGGCTGTGTGGTGTTTAGTTGCTGGCTGGGGTTAAACCATGACAGAATGGTGTTGGAAATTTGACATGTGAGCGATTATCATTGACAACATGAATCCTTCTAATTTTTACATCAGGTTTTCTTTATTTTCAATTCTTTTCTTTAATTCATCACGATGAACTTTGCCTGGTCTTTGAAGTGTAAAATTAGGTCTTATCTAATGCATTACAATAAGAAAACCAAAATTATTTTTTTACTAAATTTGCATACAACTATATTTTTACGCATGTAATTTTGGACACAATTTAGAGAAAAATCGGCTGCAAAATTGTATAGGAGGGTATACTTTAGTTTGAGAAACATTTAATGTTGACTTTGATTTATAAAACATTATCCAAACAAACACGTAAAGACATTTAACTTGTCTGTCAGATCCTTGGTTGAATTTGCAAGAATATCTGTTAAGAAAGAGAGGTAAAAGCCTAATTCCACTTACTCAATGCAGAGTATGTCAGTCGTATTACTATAACAAGGATTTTTATCCGCTATCTTTTAAGTCCATGTTTGAGTATGGGAACAGGACGAACCAGAAACACTAGGATTTGGGAATTAGTAAGACAATACATAGCATGACCACCTTTTCACCTTTCTTAGAACAGATTCCAAATTTATGTGCATTTATTACATTTCTAGGAATGCTAAACTTGGGTTGCAAATCAGGCAGATACTTGGTTGAACTGACAGGCTGTGACAATGAAAATAGTCACCTTTCCTGCACCCATAGGTGAGATGCTTTGTGTATAGCCTGCTCATGTGTTTCTGAAGCAGGCTTCTATGCATGCCTGTCCTGTGATTGGGTCTGCCTACTTTTGCTGGTTTATATTAATCCAGTGTAACCTCAGGAGCTGTTATAGGAGTATATCCAAAGATAACTTGGGAGCTGGAGTACTGAAATCTGTTCCTTTTTTGGTGCTCCTGGGATGTCGTTCATATCCTTGATTAAAGCATCAAATTAGACAGCTTGCTTAGGAGTATTAACATTATATTATACATCCAGAGAAGGGCAACGAAGCTGGTGAGGGGTCTGGAGCACATGTCTTATGAGGAGCGGCTGAGGGAACTGGGGTTGTTTAGTCTGGAGAAGAGGAGGCTGAGGGGAGACCTTATCGCTCTCTACAACTACCTGAAAGGGGGTTGTGGCGATGAGGGTGTTGGTCTCTTCTCCCAAGTAACTAGTGATAGGACAAGAGGAAATGGCCTCAAGTTGCGCCAGGGGAGGTTTAGATTGGATATTAGGAAAAATTTCTTCACTGAGAGGGTGGTCAGGCATTGGAACAGGCTGCCCAGGGAGGTGGTGGAGTCGCCATCCCTGGAAGTGTTCAAAAAACGTGTGGATGTGGCGCTTCAGGACATGGTTTAGGGGACATGGTGGTTCTGGATTAATGGTTGGACTTGATGATCTTAAAGGTCCTTTCCAACCTAGTGATTCTGTGATTCTGTGATTCTGTGATCCAGAACATGCTCCTTGTCATAGGGTTAAGTACTCACATCATAAACAGTTTTGCTACCTAAGTAGGTGATATTCCAACAACATTATACAAGGGATTTCTTACAAAGCAGTCATGCAGGATGTGGAAGTCCTGGGTGTCATGCCTACTGCAGTTTAGCAACAGATTAACAATCTCTTTTTAGGGCCGAGGGATACTTTCAGCAAGGTGACACAGTATCACTATAAGAAAATTAAATATTCAACCCATTATTCAGTGTCCTTCACTGAAGAGAAAATTTTTTGGGCTGAAGGAGAGCATAAAATGCAGGTCACTAATGTATAAAAACTTATTATCTCTTATAATAAAAGATATCATTATGCAAGATACTGCCTTGTACTGAAAGTTAAAATAGAAGAACTGGTAGATATAAAACTTAAAAGGTAAGTTAAAAACAAACAAAACAATGTATTTCACAGAACACAGCTAAGTAGTGGAGCAGAGTGCCAGGTATTTGTGGTACCAAATATTTATACTGGTTCAAAATGCAGCTGTGGAAATTGAAGAAGTAATCTAAATCTGAGATAGTCACCTCAGTCTCTGTGGTCTCTTTAACCTGCCCACAGAGTTTCTGTTCCTCTCCATGGACTACTGAGTTTGAATAAGGACACTAGCTCAGATGTAGAGTTGCACGTATAGATTGTAGACACCTAAAATTAGGCAATATGTGCCATACTAAGATATTGCTTCTTTACTAAGAATTCTAAGTCACTAATCTCTGGAAGCAGTTGGTGGACAGCAAGGAAATAAACATTTACATATTTACTCTTGTTTAGGTTTTTCTCTTTCAGAAGTAGGATAATGTCCTAGATGAATCTTCACTCAAATGAGCAGGTCTTTTATTCTTGTAACAGATGTTGACCCTTCCTAGCCCACAATGAAAACTGATCTGGTTTTGAGGAGCAACAGATTTCAGGCATATTAGGAAATATGAAACTTGTGAATCTGTATACTTTAATCTGAGTGCCCAAAGATGCTAATGTGCCCAGGATCTTTTTCAGGTATCCTACCTGCATATTGTATTTGGACCTATCTTTTCTGGCTATGGCTCTATTTTAATGTTGGAGGGCATACCTGAGTGTAATATACCATCTTGCCATGGCTAGCTATGTCTGCATTACCTGTAAGAGGAAGGCTGAATCTTGAAAGTGTCTCTGTATAGATTCAAGATATAGTGGCAGGACACAATGTGCTTGGAGAATAAAACCTGAAGACAGTATGAGGCCTTCAAGTATGATGACACTGTGCACATATCTTTGGAAGATACATCAGTAGAAACAGATGTACCCACTTGCATATTTTAGGTTGGCCAGGCTCCAAAAGTAAAATAATCTATTCTCATTTGCACTAAAGCTCCCACACCATTATGGAAGTCCTTTTATGCATGATAACATATCCTAAGCCAGTAAAAAATTAAGGCAATTACCTTAACTTCCATGTGATAGTCTATTTCTGTACTCTTTGTTTAGAGTGTCCTTAATTCAATTTTTCAATTTCTTTTCACATTCCCCTGATTTCTTCCTTTGTACTTATTCAAAGGAATTTTTTTTTTCTTTTACCCAGGTGTCATTTTGAAATAGGGAGCCTTTGAAATAGGAGCTTTGGTATCCTAACTATAAAACCCGTGGCTGGGGTTTCTGAGTATAATCTGTAGTATTCTACAGAGAAATAATAGTTGTTTTGACTGGGCTGTGTAACAGCTGGAATCCTGAAAAAAATGGCTGTTGCGTATACGCAGTTTAATAGCATAGCAAAAATTCAATGACTTCAATGTGTTGGTGCATTTGGGATGTATTTAGTGTACTATAAATTCCCGATGAATTTGGTTTGCTCAGGCATAGTAACTCTGATGCCTTTTTGATGTATTGCATGACCTGCACAACTGACTTGCAGTCCTCTAGAATGTTTTACAATTATAGCATATCCTCTATTTCAGGCTCCCTGTTCAGGGAGTTGTACAGCACATGCATGAATGACATGGACACACATTTTTTATGGAGTTTTCTAGACAGAAATTGCAAAGCTTCATGTACACATTCATGTGACTCAGGTGCAATCACCCATAACTCTTTCCTACCTTGTGGTTTGTGGTTGGTTTTGCCCTTCATTTCACCTCTTATGAGATTAGATTCCAGTTTAATATTTTCAGTTCATTCTTCATACACTAGATGTTCACTTCTTTTAATTAATATTATGGCAACACAGCCATTCTTTTTCTTTTCAGCAGTAATTGGTCTCTATTACATTATAATTTTTCACCGCCTAAATCCACGTGTTTTATTAGAATACAGTGAACCAATTTAACATCCTTTTAGTGGAACAGATTTAATACCAAGAAAAAAAATCTTCAGTGCTGGAAGCCCAAGCTTAAGATTTAGACATAAAAATACTACAGTGCACCTCTCTCACCCACTAAAATGATAAACCCACATTTAAAGTTAAGAAACTGCATACACGACAGATTGTTGCTATGGTAGTAATGTTGTTCTTTCTCATCAAAGCTCTCCCTTGTGTGCTAGGTTGCATTTTGTTTACAGTTTCTTCTATTCTTTGTAATTTCTTGGCTTTATGTCATGGTAAAAAAGAATTTTAATCATGATTTCCAACTGAATGAAACAGGGATGTATGGATATTGTATTGTAATTGTATTAGCAGTTCTATTGACAATGAGAATTTCTACCTGCTTGTTCCTAGTCACATACAATTAGTTTCTGTAAAGAATAATTTGATCATACATCAAGGCATTTCTCAATTCTCCCATTGTAATTTTTTTCCCCCAAAGACCAAAAAGAAAAAATATTTTTTTCTAGTTCTCAAATCAATTCCAAACTGGCAACATCGTGAAATCACAAAGCATGCCACAAATACAGATCAGGAGAGCTACTGCAGAAACGTGTCATCACAGACATCATCTTCCTATCTCTTTCCCTTTTTCTTCTATGCTTTGAGAGCACAGAAGCCTCTTTCTAAAGCATTGCCCACATACTGTTTAAGCATTTTTAAATTTACATATATTGTTTAGGTGTCTACCCTTACTGGATGTTTTCTACAATTAATATAAGTGTTCAATGGGTAATCACACAGATGCAATAGACCACAAAAACCTTGACCAGGCAAGACAAGATTATGATCCAACTATACCAGGACATGATTTCTCCATTTCTAAGAGTTGATCACTGTGATCTTTAGTGATCAAAATCAAGGAATCTGAGAGAACTGATTTTTATTAAGTGTTTTAATTTTAGCTGATCAGCTTGGAATAAAATGAGCGCTCACATTACGAAATCACATTCCCTCAAACTAGTTTTCCTACAATAAATAGATTTTTTTTTTTTTTTAAATAAATGCATCAGAGAAATATAATGACATTTTTGACAAGTTGACTAACAAAAATGTCTCTTAGGCTACGTGTACATAACCATCTAGAGGTCTTTCTCAAATTGAGTAGCCATAAGCCACCTTCTAAAAAGCCTGATACTATCAAAGGTGTGTATGAATGTCTCTTTCTTCCAAGTTCCATTTTTAGTAAGTTCAGTATCCTTGTATTGTCAAAGACTGTAATAGGATCTTCATGGAGCATCATGGTGATGCTCCCAGTTATAAAACCTCTAAGTCATCACATTTTGCTAGAATAGCTGCTTCTGATTTTCTTTTTTTTGCTGATGCTTCTGGATTTGGGGTGAACTGCTTTTTAGATCTTCTTTATCTTGATTTCCAGATTTCATCCAGCATGAAACCGCTTCTTTCTTTCATACTTGATATTTTCTTGGTGTCCAGTAGTTATTCAGAACAAAGGAAATCTGACAAGAGACAAGAAAATATGACAAGACTCTACTTCCTTCACCTCCCAGGGTTTAGGCACAGGTCCAGCCACCTGGGAATACTAACTTCTTGTTTTCCAGTTAGTGAAAAGTTTAATAAGACTTAATAAATTATTAAGTTAAATAAATCATTGGCTGCCTACAGGTCTGACTGAACAACACTATGTAGTTTGAGCACTGCATGCCTTTAACTAACCTCTTCTCAAAAGTTATTTTAGGAAAGCCATGACCCTACATATCTGACCAAACTTTTATCCTACTGAAATGGCATGACAATTAAAATATATTTTCACCTAGGTTAATAGACTCTTTGTAGTGATGTTATCTTTCTATAGTTTTCATCCCAACTTTTTTTACTTAGGGCATTTGCTGCAACTTTCCTGCAAGCACCAACTAACTGACCAGGTGTCATGACTGTAGTTGAAGACAATAATCTCATCTTTTCCAGATTTAAAATGTAGAATACATAGAAAAATCTTCCTTCATTCATACTTTTAGTTTGTTTCTGTTAATTTTTTGTACCAACATATTTATTTCATTTAAAGTCATTTTATAAGATAGCTGTCTGCTACTTCTAACTTAGGACAAGGAAATGCCAAAAATTCTTTCAGTCCATCATTCTATAACAATGGTAGCACATCTTTTTATGAATTAATTATTACCCTAAAGACATTTAAAGTGGGTACCACGTATATTGTTCTATACTTCTTTACACAGTCTTGTTGCATGTTTGAGTCATGCCATATTATTCACAGCAGTTTTTGCTATTTCTCCCTTCTAAATTATTATTTTTCTATATAAGTATTTTCAAACATATGTAGAATGTTAGGCTTCTTGGGTATATTCTAACTATTTTTTGTATGGTAAATGCAGGATTTTTTGTACCTCTGTCATTGCTATGAAATCATTAGTACAACTGAGACAGCAGGTTGAATTATTGATTTATAGCTCAATGAACATCGTCAATTATAAAACCAAGTTTACATTTGAACAGTCAGTGAAGAGATATGTTTAAAATAGTATTATTTTCAGCTTATGTCATTTTAGAAAAATTACTACATTTTTCCCTGGAATGAAAATGCAAAACATTGAAATATCTTGCAAACTTTTTGTTAATTTCAGTAACTATATAAATTGGCAACAACAGTAATTTCCATGTGAATTTTTTTTTGCTTTCTGTTCCCTAGCATTTTGAAACAACCTTTTAAAAGAAAAAAGTTCTTTTCTCAAGTTTGTTGGTTTTGTCATTTTTACTTGTATTCAAAGTATTTTTTTGAAAATGCTGAATGCTTCAACATTGTGACAGAATGTATACACATTTACAGAGCCATTATTAATTCCTCTGGGCAATGACTTTTTCTTGTTCATCAGCAAGAATCTTTAAGAATGTTATTGAAGACTTCTACTGTTTTTTGATGAAACATTTAAATATATTTAAAAACAAAATAACTGATTTGGATTTTTTTTACTAATTTCTGCATAAGAATTACAAGTTTCCTGTTAAATACTAAAGTACCTTCTAAATTTCTGAATCACTTTTATCATACATAACATAACTTAATATGAAGGACTGATGCAGACATATTTCATGTTACATAACAAAATTTACTCACTTCCCACATAATTCTACACAGTCACTTAGTCTTCCCATTGTAAATATTAGATTTGATTATATCCTTAGTATACTTTAGGATGAGGTTTACAGTTTTCAGTCTTTTATGGGTCTGTTACAGGGCTTCATAGTAATTAATTTATCTTTCGTAATTGTAGAACCTGTTTTCCTTGCTCAAGTAATAGATTGAGATCAAAGCAAATTTCAGAACGCAGAGCCAAGGTGGGAAATTTTAAGAAGGGACTCAAAAAATGCCCTGGTTTTAGCTTTCACTACATAGACTGAGTACCACATACCCATTTCTCTATCAGATTTACATGTCTAACAGCAGTTGACAGAATTTGTTCACTCAGATACACACCACCATCACAAAATAGAAAGTATAGTGTGCCACCAGATTTAGATAGGGTATTATATCACACATATGGGCAAAGTAAAGCATATTTTGAGCCCCACATTTGCCTTCTAATTAGGCAGTAGCAGCCCCATCTCCTGATTCTCTGGTGAATTATGATTAAGAAATATCAAATTCCTTCCTCATGACAACTTTTGTTGCTGTATTATAGAAACAGTAAGGAATCCATTCTTTATGAACACACTTTGGACTATGACCAAGTCACTTCTTAATCACTGTGTAAATTACATAGACTGAATTACATTTGGTTTTTACTAGACAGCCTGTTTTCCAAATCTCATATCAAGTATACCTATAAATCCTTTTCACTGATCCATTTTTTTGATGGTCTTTGTGGTGAATGGTCTGGTTTTTTTTCTTTTAGAATGTTTACTGTTCATCCAGTTAAATATGAAATATAAAATAATAATGTATTCTTTTCATATGTCTACTGCATCTGTATTATTAATGTCTTTCTTATTCCTTCTTATCTAGTGTCTGTACCAGCATTACTATCTCACTTCCTCTTGAACATATATTAAGAAATTTATGATTATTGACCTTACTTCTGCTGCTGACACATTTTTTTCCCCATTGGCATTTTTTTGCGGTCCTTATCTATAATTTAAGTTAAACTATTGAAAAAATACTGAATAATGGAATAACAGAAAAAAAATGCAGTTTGAAAGGGACTACTAGAGGTAGTCATCTGTTCAAACTTCTTGCTCAAAACCCAGCTAAACTTAAGGTTAGACCAAATTACTCAGAGTCTTATGTAGTAATATTTTGAATATCTCTGAAGCAGCATCTCTGGACAAACTGTTCCTGTGTCTATCCATTCTCATTGTGTCTTTTTTTTGTTTGCTCCCCTCGGCTTGTTCTAGTTTTTCAGTATCTTTAAGACCTCAAAAGGGACACAAAACAGAAATGCATAGGCACACACTTCTTCCTTGCTTTGTTTTGTTTTCTATATATGTTCTGATTCATCTTCCTTAAAAACAGCTTTGCATGTTTTTCAGTCTTGTGCCAATTTTACAGAATAGCACTGTTATGAACATACAAGCTTGATCAATTAAATCATAGAATCATAGAATTGTAGAATGGTTTGGGTTGGAAGGGACCTTTAAGGATCATCTAGTCCAACCCTACCTGCCATGGGCAGGTACATCTTCAACTAGATCAGGTTGTTCGAAGCCCCATCCAATTTGACCTTGAACACTTGCACTGATGGGGTACCCACAACTTCTCTGGGCAACATGTTCGAATGCCTCACCACCCTCATTGTGAAAAATTTCTTCCTTGTATCCAATCTAAATCTACCCTCTTTCAGTTTAAAATCCCTTGTCCTATCACTACAGGCCTTGGTAAAAAGCCTTTCTCAGTCTGTCTTATAAGCCTCCTTTAAGTATAGAAAGGTCACAATCAGGTGTCCCTGGACCCTTCTCTTTTGCAGGCTGAACACTACAACTCTCTCAGCCTGTCCTCATAGGAGAGGTGTTCCATCCCTCTGATCATTTTTGTGGCCCTTTTCTGGACCTGCCCTAACGAACAGGTCCATGTCTTTCTTGTTCTGAGGGCTCCAGAGCTGGATGCAGTACTCCAGGTACTGGAGTAGAGGGGGAAAAATCACATCCCTCAACCTGCTGGCCATACTTCTTTGGATGCAGCCCTGGATAGGATTGGTTTTCTGGGCTGCAAGAACACTTCGCCAGCTGAAGTTCAATTTTTCATCCACCAGTATCCCAACGTCCTTCTTGGCAGGGCTGCTCTCAATCCTTTCATCCCTCAGCCTGGATTGATACTGGTAATTGCCCTGACCCAGGTGTAGGACCTTGCACTTGGCTTTCTTTGAAGCTCATGAGGTTCACATGGACCCATTCCTCAAGTTTGTCCAGATCCCTTTGGATGGCATCCCATCCCTCAGGTGTGTCAACCACACTGCTCAGCTTTGTGATGTCTGCAAACTTATTGAGGGTGCACTCAGTCCTGCTGTCTATGTCATTAATGTCATTAAGATATTGTACAGTACCGGTCCTGATATGGACACCTGAGGACACCGTTTGTTACTGATCTCCATTTGGACATTGAGCCATTGACTTTAACTACTTGGACATGGCCACCTAGCTAATTCCTTATCCATCAAATAGTCCATCTATCAAACCTGTATCTCTTCAATTTAGCAGCAAGGTTGCTGGGGGGGACTGTATCAAAGGCCTTACAGAGATCCAGTAGACAGCATCAGCTGCTCTTCCCTTGTCTGTTGATACAGTCACTCCATTGTAGAAGGCCAAGGGAATAGTCAGGCACAACTTGCCCTTTGTGAAGCCATGTTGGCTGTCTCCTATCATATCCCTGCCATCCATGTGCCTTGACATAACTTCCAGGATCAGATTTGTTACCAAAGAGAGGACTGAAATAATTAGAAAAAAAAAGCTGGAAGAATAGTGCCCTCATTGAGTAAATGTTTGTATGAAAGAATTTAGCAGTTTTCAGTACCCCTGGCAATGGAAAGATGCTGCACAATTATTTAAAAAAAAAGGGAAAAAGAACTTATATTCATTAGAGAAAAGGAATCTTTAATAATAGACCATCACTTCAAATTAAATATGGGATGGTGACCAGATGGTTTAAAGCAAAATCTGTTTGGGGAAAAAAACGAGAATTAAGATCAATCCAAAAAGCAATGTGGACTTAAATCTGAAAACTTTTTTATGATTCTTCAGATTCTACTTTCTTGTATCCTAAGCTTTAACAGCAAGGTCTTCCAAACTAGTAATTATGGAACTATGTGAAATGGAAGTTTAGGGTGTCACAAATCTTTTGCTGGAAAGTGTCTAGTGTTTTGTTTTTCCTTTTAGTTTAACTGGAACATGATCTAATCTCTCAGCAGGAGAGATCAAGTAACAGATAAGCAACAGAACTATCACAGCCTTTCCAATTTCTTCTCTGACAACTGCATTTCAGAAGGCAAATAGCAAGTCCATGTAATTCTTGAAAAAAACCATCTATCCACTTATTCTTGTAACGGGGGTCTGGACGTAGTTGTACTGCCACCTTGCCTGAAATGGTCTGTGAGTAGTAGCTGTGAAAGTCTCTGCCTGATTTGTCCTGGCTCTGCAGTTACCTTAGGCAGAGCAAGTTTGCTTGTATTTATACCTCAGCCTGAGCCACAGACCTCAGGAAATCTAATACATTATAAAATCATATTCTAACAGGTATAAAGGAAACAGTGCTTTTTAACATCATTGTATGAGTCACCATGCAAGGCTTTTATTGCTCCTTCATCCTCATTGATTCTTCTACCCCTTCTGCTTCCAGACAGAAGTCATCACTAGCACAAAACCTTCTCTGATGTCATGAGTCCTTGTCTGGTGCTAGCCTTCCTCAGGGTTTCTTCTCACCCCCAGCCACTCCACCACACTCTGGTTGCCCCTGGGGGACCTGCAAGGGAGGGAGAAGATGCCCCCCTGCCCCATGACACAAAGGGCTGTTGTTGCCCCCACCCCTGGGGTCTGTCAGGCTGTTTCCCCTGAGTAATGAACAGCTCCCTCTGGGTGGGCAATAGTTATGTGAAGGTTGGGGGAACCAGCTCCAGCCAGCTCTCCAACTGGCCAAGGCCACCCCAACCTCCTGGCAGAGACCTGTCTTGTCCCTGCCAGGGCTGTTCTGGGATCATCAGGGTGAAGGGGGTGTATAAAATAAGTACATGCATATGCATATTCATGCAGTATGCTTCAAGGTAGAAAAAGAAAGACTACAGGAAAATTTAATGCCATAATGACATAATTAGGAGCAACACAAAGAGTGAACAGCTGAGGATGGGATCAGCTCTAGGACTTGTCAGTTTAAGATTTTTAAGCACCTCTAACAGGAAGACAGTAATACTGTTATTTTAGAGAGCATTACATACAGCACGTTGTAATCCCACTTTAGACCTGATAAAAGCTTGTTACTTTTTCTATTTATAAATCTCAGGTATAACATCTTCCTAATGTACAGTGTCTAGGCATGATATTAAGCCACCACAGTGGGTTATATCCCCATAGTAAAAGCGTACCATTTATTTCAGCATGTAGAACAGTACAAAGCCTTATGGCCTGCTTTCTTCTTAATTTTCTGGAGAAAAGGGAGGGAAAACATTTGGAGCCACAAGGAGGATAACGTTTTATTTTTTGAAATGCTCATCCTGGGTTTCTTAAGATGTGGGTTCTCAAGTGCATAGTCTGTCAGTTTCTGACCAAACTGTGAGTTACTTTCCATTAGTTCTGCCTTTAAGTGATCACCGGCCTACACAGTTACATGCTGAAACAGAATTTTCAGAAAACAGCAGTAATTGTAGCAAATTACATCATTAGTCTACATTCATCAGCATAATATTTGACAATGAAATAATTACTTTTATGTGGAGCTTATAAGTAATGTTATTGACTTAATTATGTGAGAACATCCTAGTGAACAGTATTTTAGAAAATAAAGTAAATCACTTTTCCAAAAAGCCATGCTATAATGACATCAGAAAATGAGCTTTGAATGTAACATCTGAGGCTACGGAGCTGCAATTTGCATTAATACTAATAGCTTTAGTGGAGGTAGAAAGCCACCAAAAAAACATTAAATATTCAAAAACACTACTAAATTTTTGAGAGGAAAGAAAGCTTTGGTCCAGTGTTTCTTATATGCTTTGTTTGTGGATATTAAACCATTCAGTGTACTTACTTATTTGCCTTTTATTTTTGTTTTATTTGATTTTCTTTGTATGGAAAAAGAAATATTGCAAAATGGACTTATTCTATGGCAGAGTTCTTAAAAGTTATAGACCATTTCAACATATAAATTTTTATACTTGTATGCTCTATCAAAGTGAAAGACTAAAATATTTTGATTTAAGATTTAAAAAAGATAAAATAAATGATTATTTGATTATTTTTCATTTCTAAAGATCTTTTTGAATATTTTTACTCAAGGTTCTCAATGAAGATGATAGACTCAGTGGCAGACCCCTGTAGTTGGTATCCAGAACCTGAACACTTGAGCTTTACACAACCTTAGTAGGTCCTTACAGTGATACTTGGAGTACACTCTTCCTAAAACACAAATACAAGAAAAGGTGATCAGGTTAGAGCTTTAGTGACATTGTGTTAATAACAATCTACCAAAGAAATATGTTAAATGATAAATAGAATACTGTGGTTCTGTTTGTTCCTCATCTTGCAAAACCAGAAGTCTCAAAAAATAGCCACACTATAGTTAGTTTGGCAGAAAAAGGGACCTCACTGGAAGTCCTACATGCTTTCCACTGAAACTGAATTACTATACAACAAAATCCAGAGACTCATAAGGAATACATAAAAAGCATGATCTAGTGATTATGGTATTCCACTGCAACAGGAGAGGGAAAACCTTGACAGCTCCACCAGATTTCCTAGGATTCTCTTTTTTCAATTTTTTCTCTTTAATTTTTATTTTTAATCCAGAGTTTGCTTGATGTAAAATACATTAATAGTCTGAACAATGTGATACTAACATCTGAAAACAATTTTTATTGCTCATTATAGCATAGTGAACCAAGTGTTTACACAGATCGCATAAGTACGGTCTACAATGGTCCCTCAAATATAATGCACAAGTGGATGAGTTCAGCTCAAGAATCTTCCCTATACTTAAAACTTGTGAAGGCTAATGCTCTGCTGTTTCCATACTGACACAGAATATTTCAGTGAAATAGAGATCAGAATTTTCAGACAAATAATTTTTTAAACTAGTGGATTGATAGTTCATTTACCATTGGAACAACTATGAAACTATTGGACAAATTAAAACTCGGAGAGCTCCCACCAATCAATTACACTGAGGAACTAATCTTGATGCTTCAAGGAATTTTAGCCACAAAATTGTCTTTTTGTTAGAAAAATAAAAAGACAAAAATGAAACCAATAAAAACCAGAGCAGAATACCTTTCCTCTTCCCCTGCCACAAAGTACTTCAACAGTGCAATATGCTGACAAATAAATGACTTTAAAGGATTAAATTGCATGTAAATAAATTATGTGTGTAGTGTCATCATTTAACTAGAATGTTGTTAGTATTAGTTTTATATTCAGAGAAATATGATATAAGACATAAAATGAAATGTTACCTAAATGAACTCCTCAATTGGTTTAGAAATTCAACACTAAATTAGCTAACAGAAAGTAGTTGAAATCTAATCCAATGTGCATCATATTGTATAAAACTAAAGACAGCAATTATTAATGAATATCCATGTATGTAAAAAGATCTCAGCTGTATGGTTCATCTAAAAAAGGAAAAAAAATAAAACCTGGTCAGAAATCTATATTTCTGCTCCATAAAATAAAGATCAGTGTTTCAAAAGAAGAAAAAAAAAATAATAAAGTAGAAAATAAGGCCTCTTAAAATTTTTCTAGGAAAAATCTTATACAAAATTAAGCAGCACCATTTGAATTAAAAACATGGCACATATTTAGAGTAGGGGGTCCCTAGACAAATCACTGGTCCTCAACCACTGCTTTTGTCAAAAGTTTTGACAGGTCCTGGAGAAGTGTTAGAACATGTTGAAGTAGGATATTAAGTTGAAAAAGCAAAAAGTTTTTGTAAAGTGAATTTTTCTGCTCTACAACTTCATTGGGTATATGTGGTAAGGTTTTGGTAGCAGGGGCTGCAAAGCTGGCCTTTGTTGAAAGAGGTTGTCAGTTCCCTGTGCCAGGGACTGCTGGTTCTGGCTGGCTCCACAATGGACCCACTGCAGGACACAGCTGAGCCCACAAGTGAAGCTGGTGGCACCTCTGTGAAAACATGTTTTAAAAAGGGCAGAAAATGCTGAACAGGCAGAAAAGAAAGGAAAAGAGGGTAAGAAATAGCAGAGGGAACACCAAGGTCAGTAGAAGAGGAGGAGGAGGAGAAGGAAAAGGAGGAGGAGGAATAAGGGAAGGAGAAGGAGGAGAGGGAGTCATGGATGGATGGATGGATGGATGTCACCATCACTGGAAGTATTGTCACCATCGCTGGAAGTATTCAAAAAACATGTCGACATGGTGCTTCAGAATATGGTTTAGTGGGCGTGGTGGTGTTGGGTTGGTGGTTGGACTTGATGATCTTAAAGGTCTTTTCCAACTTTAATGATTCTATGATTCTGAGAAGAACGAAGAGAGGACCCAGGCTGGAGCAGATGGATATTTCCTGAAGGAACTACAGCCTGTGGGAGAACACACTTGAGAGCAGATTGTTGTTCCAGAAGGACTGACTACAGCCCATGGCAGAGCACACAACAGGGCAAGGGAAAACTGTGAGAAGGAAGGAATGGCAGAGAGGAGCCATTCGTACCTATTTTCCCCTATACGCCATCCTGTAGAAGTGTCTGGAGTGAAGTTGTGAAATTAAGCTTGGGAGAGTGGGGAAGAAATGTGTTGGTTTAATGTTTGTCTTTCTTCTTCCCTACCCAAATCTATTTTAAATGACAATAAATGAAATTAATTTTCCCCAGTACTCGGTAAAAAATCTCCCTGTTTTTATCTCAGACCACAAGTTTTTTCACCCTATTTTCTGCCCCTGTCTTGCTAAGGGAAGGGAGTGAGTGTCTGGGTGGGTGTTTGGCTGTTAGTCAAGGCTAACTCACAAAAACAATAAAGTTGTACTGAAATATTCTTACTAGACAGGCTTAAACTTCTGCAGAATCAGATACCATTGAAATAAGGACTGTTCAACCAAAAACTGGAAGTGTTTGGCTCAGTATTCCTAAGAATAATACAATGTTTTACTTTTTCCCTTGTGATGATTCTGCCTTTGATATATAATCCCAGTTCTGGAAACAGCTGAATCCAAAATATTTGCAGTAAATTATCATCAATGACTGGCTTATTTCCAAAGAATGCATTACTGTTCAAGTGATTTACCAATACCTTTCATTACATATTACAACTACTTATCATTCATTTTTCATTTGCAGTTGAAGATAGTTCTTCCCACGTCCTTCATAGAGGTACAAACACACTCACAAACACACATGTTATTGTAGCCTCCTCTTGTTGCTTGACTGTATTGGGTTTTTTGTGTGTTACATATTAATGTATTGATGGCATTCTCATCTGCATTTTAAATATTAATTGGAATAGCATTATGATGCATTTACCTACAGAAGATCTGTTCTAACAACAGAAAAATTACTTTTTCAAGACAACATAATGATATACAGACTTTCCACTTATGTACAAATAGGGAAAACTCAGAAGTTCTTGTGAATATATTTGAAAAGAGGATAAAAGCTCTACATACTGACACTTGGGGAAAGATTCACTTAAGCATAGGGGCCAAGTCCCATTTAAAATATTCAGTGGAATCCAAGATATCTGCACAAGGGTTACAAACGTGATGAAGAATTTAGAGTTCTGTCATCCAGTTCTGGGTACCCCAAAGAGTCTGGAATGATAGTCATAGTCTTTGCATAGGCAGTTCAATTTATCACTGGTATTTCTTCTAGTTCAGAGGAAGTAAGTGTAACTTACTTCTCTGTTTTATATTATTTGGTTTCCAGTAAGATTAAAATTACCAGTAAGAGGGTTTTGGAAATTTTTTTCCCCTCCTCCACTTTCTAAATGGAAGAAAGAAGAGTTAGTTCTTGGAAAGTGTTGTCTTTTTGGTGAAGTCACAAAAAACTATATTAAACACCTATATCTCCACCTCACATCACATTGTCCTCATATTTCCAGTAGAACTCCCAAAAGAAAGACATGCAAGAGAAAGCCAGGAGAGACTGAGGAATTCTCAGGATGTTAAATTTTTTAAATCTCTGTATCTGGAGGTGAGGAATATCTTTAGAAGCCAGCTCCCCCTCTGTGTTCACTGTTCAAGACCTTTTATTCCAATACTCTGATAAGTCCTTAGCTTTCACTCTGCTATAGGAAGGATTTGGAGCTGTGATTTGCTATGAATTTGCTCTTCAACATTCTTTCACAAAAGAAAGAGGAAAACCTGTAGTATTTAAACCTTTAGGACTGTGAGAATGACTTTAGTTCACACTATACACACACCAAAAGAACAGTTTGATATGTCAGTAGGTAAATATTGACTTTTACTACCATTATATTAATGACTTCAGTTAATATGAAAGCAGTTGTAATTTAGAAACATTTTATACATATCAATTCTCCATTTCTATAGCATCAAACTAGGTTAACTTCATTAAATTCCCTGTTAGCTCTTTCTTGAATAAAAGGACTGCCAAACTGGGCCAAAAGGCAAATTATACACTGAACTGCTTATGAATAAACCCTCATCTGTAATTAAATTTGAAAGTTTCTGGCATATTAGCCTGGTACAATTCAAACAAGCTACAGAGATGGCGAACACTGCTATTCATTAAGTCCTACTGATGGGTTCACAGAATTATTCACATATCCCAGTGTACTGTTTTCAATGCTGATAGCTCACACCAGCTTTTAGTAGTAGAAGGATTTTTTTAGAAGTTAAACACCATCAGACAATACACAGAGAAATAGTTAAAAAACAGGCGACTGATAGAAAATACCTTACAAATATTTACCTGAAATTGTTAAAACATTTACACATCAGTCACAATGTTTTAAAAGTGATAAAATAACCTCTTCTGAAGCTTAAATACAGCTATATTCAAGAACAACTCTGTGAGAGGAGTAATGATAAAAATGCATCTGAGAATAATAAAGAACTATAGTTAAAGCTAAAACTGTCAAGTCTAAGTGCTTATGAATTCATATTAGACATCAGATATGAAGAACCACACCTTTATACTGTTCATCAAACAGAAGCTTCCATGCAGATACTGAAAGAAAAGGTCAGACTTTCAAATACTGCCATACAAAATGGCTCTTCTTGGGATCTCATAGGAATTTGTAGTATAGACACTGTTGATTTTTTTTGAAGTAGGTGCTCTTCTATTTTGACTTTCACCAAACACTACAGAATTATCCAAATTACATTATATTTTAGGCATAATAATGTCTATTATGATGTTTTAGGAGGTATGTTTCATCTTTGTGTGTCCAGACAACTGTCTGGATCAACAGCATACAAAGCCCCGCTTTCTGTCTGGCACAAGGGGTACACATAAACAGACCAGAACAGACTTAGTAAGAGAGGCAATGGACATGTCTGAAAAGTGCAATGTAGTTTCATCTCTGAGATCTCTGAGCAACCTAGTGTGTCAGTGAAGTACGGTGCATCATGCTGCAGTGATGCTGACTAGGATTCAAAACACATGTAGTCTTGAGAGTGTGGCACTGCGGTGACACTCATTATGATTTTCACTAATAAGTTCACGTACAATGTTATATTCATATAGATATGCTGCATATAATTGTGAAGTTAGCTCTGTCAATATTACTAAGATCTCTTTGTAAGAGGCCATAATATGTGGAGCCACACCCTACCATCCTGGAGCCAACCCTGCCATCCCTGAGACAAGGGCAGCAGATGATGGCTCCACAAGCGGCAGAGTATCCCCTACCCTCTTGCCACTAGGCAGAAGGAGAGAACCTAAGAGATAAGAGGGAATGGAACCAGGTCCCCGCTCAGGGCAGCAGGTGAATCCCCTCCCGGCCTCCCTCACCTTCCCAGCTGCTCTTACAAAACAGATATGGGGCTCTGGAACTTGAGGGCCAGGCAAATGAGGATATTGATGAAAGTCGATTGAGGGGGTTGCCTAGGGTGAGACAGTCAGCCCCACGCATTCCAACTACCTCTGGTAAGAAAAAAGGAGGATAATTGTTGTAGGTCACTCCCTTCTGAGGGGAACAGAAGGCCCAATATGCCAACCAGACCCCACCCCCAGGGAAGTCTGCTGCTTCCCTGGGGCCCAGGTGAGTGACGTGACTAAGAAAGTGCCTGGTCTGGTTTGGCCCACCAATTACTACCCGCTGTTGATTATGTGGGTTGGGAGTGTCGGGGTTGTGCAAAGAAGTTTAACAGCAATTAAAAGGGACTTCAGAGCACTGGGGCGACAGGTTGATGGATCAGGAGCACAGGTAGTGTTTTCACCAATCCCCTCAGTGGCAGAGATGAACACTGAAAGGAAAAGGAAAACACACTTGGTTAACACATGGCTCAGGGACTGGTGCCGTTGGCAGAATTTTGTTTTTTTTGACCATGGGGCAGTTTACACTGTACCAGGCCTCCTGGCAGCAGATAGCGTGCAACTGTCTCCAAAAGGCAAAAGGATTTTAGCTTACAAGCTGGCAGGCCTCATCGAGAGGGCTTTAAACCTGATTTGAAGGAGGAAGGGGATAAAACCAGGCTCACTAGAGATGAGCCTAGGGGTGGCATGCTGGAGTTGGGGGTGAAATCGATAGTGCAGCTCAAGTGCGTCTACACCAATGCACAAAGCATGGGCAACAAAGAAGGCAGAGGTCAACTGTATGAGGTTTAATAAGGCCAAGTGCAGGGTCCTGCACTTTGGCCACAACAATCCCATGCAACACTACAGTCTTGGGGAGAAGTGGCTGGAGAGCTGCCCGGCAGAGAGGGACCTGGGGGTGCTGGTTGACAGCCGGCCGAACATGAGCTGGCAGTGTGCCCAGGTGGCCAAGAAGGCCAACAGCGTCCTGGCCTGTATCAGAAATAATGTGGCCAGCAGGAGTAGGGAAGTGATCGTGCCCCTGTACTCGGCACTGGTGAGGCCGCACCTTGAATACTGTGTTCAATTTTGGGCCCCTCACTACAGGAAGGATGTTGAGGTGCTGGAGCGTGTCCAGAGAAGGGCAACGAAGCTGCTGAGGGGGCTGGAGTACAAGTCTCATGAGGAACGGCTGAGGGAACTGGGATTGTTCATTTTGGAGAAGAGGAGGCTGAGGGGAGACCTTATCGCTCTCTACAACTACCTGAAAGGGGGTTGTGGCGACGAGGGTGTTGGCTTCTTCTCCCAAGTAGCTAGTGATAGGACGAGAGGAAATGGCCTCAAGGCCTCAAGTTGCACCAGGGGAGGTTTAGATTGGATATTAGGAAAAATTTCTTCACTGAGAGTGTGGTCAGGCATTGGAACAGGCTGCCCAGGGAGGTGGTGGAGTCGCCATCTCTGGAAGTGTTCAAAAAACATGTGGATGTGGCACTTCAGGACATGGTTTAAGGGACATGGTGGTGCTGGATTAATGGTTGGACTTGATGATCTTGAAGGTCCTTTCCAACCTAGTGATTCTGTGATTCTGTGATTCTGTGAAAGAAGAGGAGCTGGAAGCCATTGTGCAGCGGGACAGCTATGACTTAGTCGCCATCACAGAAACATGGTGGGGTGACTCACAGGACTACAGTGCTGCAATGGATGGCTATAAGCTCTTCAGAAGGGATGGGTAAGGAAGGAGAGGTGGTGGGTAGAGCCACCCACTATGTTAGGGAGTGTTTTGATTGTATAGAGTTCAACGATTCTGATGACAAGGTCGACTGCTTATGAGTAAGGATGAGGGGGAAGGCAAACAAGGCAGATATCCTGCTGGGAGTCTGTTATAGACCACCCAACCAGGATGAAGAGGCAGATGAAACATTCTATAAGTGATTGGCAGAAGTCTCACAATCACTAGCCCTTGTTATTCTGGGGGACTTCAACTTACTGGACATCTGCTGGAAGATTTCCTCTCTAACACAGCAGAGAGGAACCAGTCTAGGAGGTTCCTGGAGTGTGTGGAAGATAACTTCCTGACACAGCTGGCAAGTGAGCCCACCAGGGGGGATGCCTCACTTGACCTACTCTTTACGAACAGAGAAGGACTGGTGGGAGGTGTGGTGGTCGGAGGCTGTTTTGGGCTTAGTGACCATGAAATGCTAGCATTCTCAATTCTTGGTGAAGTAAGGAGAAGGGTCAGCAAAACTGCTACCATGGACTGGAAGGTTTAGATTGGATATTAGGAAAAATTTCTTCATGGAGAGAGTGGTCAAGCATTGGAAGAGGTTGCCCAGGGAGGTGGTGGAGTCACCATCACTGGAAGTGTTAGAAAACTGTTTAGATATGGCATTTCGGGAAATGGTTTAGTGGGCATGATGGTATTGGGTTGACAGTTGGACTTCATGGTCTTTAAAGATCTTTTCCAACCTTAATGATTCTATGACTTAAAAATGGTTTTAAGATCTGATGGTTAAATTAATTATCTTCGTTTTGGAAAAAGTATTTCAAATCACTGTGATGTGAATCTAAACATAATTTGAATATAAAAATTTCATACTTGCAATATCAATCAGATTGAAATACTTGTTGGGAAGGAAACAGAGAAAAATAGCTTGTTTGTGATTATGGTTGTTTGACAACATATGCAGCCAAATGCCCACCTGCCTTTCGGTCACTTGCCTTCCTCAACAGGACAGGGGAGAATATAGGAAGAAAAAACTCATGGTTCACGATAAAGGTGGGGAGACTGCTTTCTATTTACTGTCATGAACAAAACAAACTCAACTTGGGGAGAAATAATTTAATTTATTGCCTTGCAAAATAGATTCAGGTGATGAGAAACAAATACAAAGATTCAAAACAACATTTCTGCCCTGACCCTGCTTCCCCAGACTCAACTTTGCTCCTTCTGTCCTGATTCTTCTACGTAAACCCCCGAGTGGTGAAGGTGGGATGGGTGACTGAGTCCATATCAGCCTCTCTCTGCCTCTCCTTCTTTCTCACGCTTTTCTCCTGCTCCAGCATGGGTCCTTACACAGATTGCAGTCCCTTGTAGAGCCATCTGGAATTGTCAGTCCCTGGCACAGGACAGCTCCAACATCTTCTCACAGAGGCCACTTCTGCAGCAGCCTTGCTACCAAAACTTTGTCACGTACACCTAATAAAGTAATAAAGCAGTGTGGGGAGATCCCATTTGAATGCCTGACTAAGGACCATTTATATTCTTTCTGAATTTTTAGAGAAATTCAAGTGTCTCATTGTCATTCTGATATAAAAAAGATTATCTTTCAACAAGTTTCACTAAGAACACACATATACACACATGCATGTGTGAACAATTCTAATTTTTTGAAAGATAGGCTGGATCCTTTCTGGTAATGTAACAGGTTACTCAAAGAGCAAGACAACACATCTTGTTGCCTTCAAGAAAGTATTCTTCACTTATTCTGCATATGCACCAGAGATTTGCACTATATGACTTTCATCCTCTGTATGGGAATTGCAAAATAAGCATATATAAATGATAGCACATTTGACCATTCTTATCTGTCATTCTTAGAATGCCATCAAGGACTCTACAATGGAAGCACCCATTTCACTTCTCTGACTGCAAAAGTATTATGACTTGTTCAGGCTTAAATGTCTAACTTTGGTGCTTAAAGTAAGAGGGGTCCTGTGTTTTGTTGCTTGCATAAATTCTACAAGTAGCTGAAACAAAATAACTCAGTTTTTATGGGGCATTATCAAAAAGAAGATTTAGGTATCCAATAACATATACTTGTTGCTTCACCAGCCTTGCTGTTACGGTGAAGGGGTATGCTGCAGTCATATAATACTTAGGGACAGAATGGACTTCAGCTGTTAAAGAAGTAACAAGACACAAACAAAGAGTCCTGCCTTAATCTCAGTGCTGGTTTTAGTCCTGAGATGAAAACATCACTGAAAATATATTTATAATCATTTTCCCTTTTTGTAACACAACCAGGTACTTGCTAGGTCTAAGGGACTTGCAACCTAAATACATGAAAGGTCAAGAATTACATTTTCCTTGAGTTGAGGTTTCTCATTGTGACTCTAAACAGGAGATTGGTGGAAGAAAAATAATTCTTTCTAAGAAAGAAAGAAAGAAAAAAAGGTAAAATAATTTGCTTTTCCTTCACAGTGTCTAGCTACTTCAGCATGTAATTCTATAATTAAAACAATGCAGAGGGTAAGATAAAAAACTGTGAAGGTTAGATATAGAAAAATATTAATGTAAACATTTCCCACATTATGAGGAACTTACTTTCCTTGAATGAAAAAGTACTTTATACATGAAAATAAAATAGCTATGTTTTCCAAATTTTTATCTGTTTATATGATGAAAAGAACACCAAGCTGAGTGGTGCAGTTGATTCATTAGATGGAAGGGTTGCCATCCAGAAGGACCTTGAAGGCTTTAGAAGTGGGCCCATGCAAACCTCATGAAGTTCAAGGCCAAATGCAAGGTCCTGCACCTGAGTTGAGTCAATCCCCAGTATCATGGGGATGAATGGATTGAGAGCATCTCTGCGGAGAAGGACTTGTGGATACTGGTGGACAAAAAATTAGGTATGAGCCAACAATGTGTTGTTTGGAGCCCAGAAAACCAATCCTATCCAGGGCTGCATCCAAAGAAGCTTGGCCAGAAGGCTGAGGGAGGTGATTCTGCCCTTCTACTCTGCTCTGTTGAGACTGCATCTGCAGTACTGCATCCAGCTCTGGGGTCCCAATTACAAGGAAGACATAGAGCCATTAAAGCAGGTCCAGAGGAAGGCCATGAAAATGGTTAGAGGGCTGGAAAAGCTCTCCTATGATGAAAGGCTGTGAGAGTTGGAGTTGTTCAGCCTGCAAAAGAAAAAGGTCCAGGGAGACCTTATTGTGACATTTCAATACATAAAGGGGGCTTATGAGAAAGGTGGACAAACACTTTTTACCAGGGTCTGTAGTTACAGGACAAGGGGCAGTGGTTTTAAACTGAAAGAGGGTAGATTTAGATTGGATATAAGGAAGAAATTTTTTACAATGAGAGTGGTGAAACACTGGAACAGGTTGCCCAGAGAGTTTGTGAATACTCCATCCTTGCAGGTGTTCAAGGTCAGGTTGGATGGGACTTTGAGCATCCTGATCTAGTTGAAGATGTGCCTGCTCATTGCAAGGACCTTGGACTAGGTGATCCTTAAAGGCACCTTCCAATCCAAACCCTTCTATGATTCTATGATTCTAAGTTGTTCTCAGACATGTTCCTCTGCCACCAAGGATAAGTTTTCCTTGCTCCAGACTTTTTCTCCTGGTCTTCAGGCCTTGGCATTCCTGAAGGCCAGTCTTGCTTACGAAGACGTACTTTACTAAGACTGAGGCAAAGGTGGCCTTCAGTATCTCAACCTTTCCCATGTACTCAATAATATGTAATTATTGAGTTAGAAAATGATACAGGGGAAGCAAAAACTAAAAATAAGAGAAAAAAAATGAACAAGGTTACTCCTGGGAATAAGGAGTATACAAGAGATTATAAAATAAAGGTGGTATCAGAAAAGTAAAAAAAGGTAGAGGAAAGACTGTTATAAAAGGAAATTCTTTGCTAAAATAAAAAAGTAGATAAGACATATTTAAATTATTTTACTAATCAAACTCCATGACAAACTGTGTTTGGAACTTGTTTTGCAGTATTTAATGGGTATATAGTTTTATTTGTCTGTAAGGTTTGCTTTCCCTTTTCCACAACTATCTATTTGTATGTTGTTCTCATTTTGGCTGTGATGATTTTCAGGGCTGAAGAACATTCCAGGATTTATTTAAACAGATCTTGATAATTGAATTTGTGCAGATCAGGTATGTATTTGTCTAATCCTACCAGGAATACCTTCACATTTTCAGAACGAGAGAATGACTTATTACAGGTTTCTTTGGCATCTAGATCACCAGGACTAGTGTTGTTTTTCTGTGGAAGCTGCAGATATTTGCCTGTTCTGAGATAACATTTTAAAATGCCATAGAAATACCTTCAGAATGTGAAAAATATTAGGAAATAACTGAAGATTTGTTAAAGATCAAACATGATTTGCAAGACTAGAACAAAACATTTACCTCACAACTACAGCTGACACAGTTTAAGCTATGGGTATCTATTGGTATTTGCAGTATATAGGACCTTTAGAAATCTTCAGAGAACCCACAACGTTTGAACATGCTTATTGTTGAAAACCAGATGAAAGGACCACGGTAAGCTGAAAAAGAGAAAAATAAAGAGTGTTGAAAGTTACACTTTCTTTGTCTCAAGTGAGTATAACTATATCACAATAGAATGTTAACCTTTGCCTTGCATTTCCCCCATCTACTCTTAAGCTTGATTAAAGCATTGAAAAAAGAGCATTGCAGATTTGGAATAGAGATTTGGTTTAGTTTTATTTTGGTTTGTTATGTATAAATAAATATACATGAATGTATAATAAATTATATATATATAATATATATATTTAAATCAGAAAAGAAAGGAAAATAGAAAGAAGAGAAAGGAAAAAATAGTTGAAGGGAAAAACAGAAAAAAGCAGGCTAAGAGTTTAATCCCTTGTTCCCTTTTACTTTCTTTTGTATAATGAAGCAGTGAACCATTAGGAGGTATAAGGCATATGAGCACATCTCCTGACCATTTTCACACATTTAGTT
Organism: Phaethon aethereus; assembly: GCF_964289735.1. Taxonomy (NCBI): domain Eukaryota; kingdom Metazoa; phylum Chordata; class Aves; order Phaethontiformes; family Phaethontidae; genus Phaethon; species Phaethon aethereus. The sequence continues at coordinate 170,261,977 of NC_138575.1, read as the reverse complement.
CTTTCACTTCTCTGGCAACAGTCTCCCAATCTTGCATTCATCCAGACCTGAACCGAAAACATTTCATCAGAAGACAAGAGAAAATGGCAGCCATATATAAAAATTTAACAGACTGAGGCTCTAGGGGATCAACTTATTTTCAAAAAGAAGACTGCTCATGGAGTTTGCATTGCTAATAATCCCCTTTCTTTCCATAAAGGAATTCTAACACATATACCTGAGGTATATTTTAATAGCATGAAATGGAGAGAGTGAATAGTTATGGAGATCCAACCTGGTTTTCAGTGCTTGGATACATCTGAGCTGTGGAAAAAGGAATAATTTCCCTATTGTGCCTGAAAAGGGAACATACTATGAAATTTTCCAAGAAAAAGAGTAAGCAATACTTAACTAGAGATGTTGCGGGATGTTCATCTGTGGAAATACTTAAAACCTGACTTCACTCAGCCCTGAGAAATTTACTTTAACTGGACCTGCTCTGCACAGGAGATAGAACTAGATGACCTCTGGAGGGCATTTCTAGACTGTATGATTCTGTGATTCTGTGAACCATTTGTATATCTGTAACATCCCCTTATGACAGGACAAAGATGACCTAAAGCTGTCCAAATGTTCCCTGAATGGTTCTGGTGTTATGTTTTACTGTATTACACATCTTCAAAACTTACAGCTTAGTCTTAATTTTATCCCATTTTAATGTTTTTTTTTTGTTGCTGTTTTGCTTTGCTTTAGTTTCTTGTTTTTGTTGTCATGTCAGAGATTCTTATTCTGATTCATATGACAAGTTACTGAAAAATTAAGGTGCATTGCCTGAAACATATTCATTGAAAGACATACCCCAGCAGAGTTCAGCTATTAAAATTAGGTCACCTGAACCATTTATATCTCTGAAATATCTGGGGTGTATATGTTTGATGCTTGTAAGTTTTTCTTACGCTGGAGCAGGTTTGCAGGCAGGACTTGTGACCCCGTGGGGGACCCACACTGGTGTACTCTGTTCCTGAAGGACGGCACCCTGTGGAAGGGGCCCAGGCTAGAGCAGTTCGTGAAGAACTGCAGCCTGAAAGACTCACATTGAAGAAGTTCATGGAGGACTGTCTCCTGTGGGATGGACCCCACACTGGAGCAGGGGATGAGTGTGAGGAGTCCTCCCCCTGAGGAGGAAGAAGCAGCAGAAAAAACCTTGTGATGAACTGATCGCAACCCCCATTCCCCATCCCCTGTGCCACTCAGGGGGAGGAGGTGGAGAGAATCGGGAATGAAGTTAAACCCAGGAAAGAAGGGAGGGGTGATGGGAATGTGTTTTAAAATTTGCTTTTAGTATTATCTCTACTCTGATTTGGTCAGTAATAAATTAAATTAATTTCCCCAAGTTGAGTCTGTCTTGCCTGTGACAGTAATTGCTGAATGATATCTTCCTGACCTTTTCTCGACCCACAAACTTTTCATTATACTTTCTCTCCTCATTGTTCAGCTGAGGAGGGGAGTGATATAGCGGCTTTGGTGGGAACCCGTCATCTAGCCAGGGTCAACCTACCACACTGCCAGCAGCCAGTGCAGATCTTCTGTAGGACCTGTGTGATCTCCTGTACTTCTCTAGGACCTTGTGGGGGTCTCAGAGACCCCACAGGCTCTCAGCTGTTGTTAGATGAGCATGGCTTAATGCAATTGTCTGCACTTAGTCTTTTGTATCAAATTATTCAGTTTATCAAATTAGGTCTGTTTTTATAACAAGATGACATGTAGCAAGATTTTGAAGATATTGATGTATGCAAATCAATAATAAATTTATGCAGTGATGATATTCCCTCTGGAGAAATAAGAGAAAAAAGTCTTTTATTCTATAGAATCTTCCTACTGATCTAAAATACTTTAAAAACCTGGAATTTTTTTTACTTAATTTATTATTTAAAAAAAAATTTCTTCATAACTTTTGCATACATTATATCATATATTTTTTCAGATATTATTGCACTTTGTCAGAAATCACCTTGATGAACATACATCAGAAAACACATAGTGCTTTCAGAAATTATTTTTGGCAGTTCATTACAGCATCTTGATTCCTATTTTGCAGTGGGAAAATTTATTTGCCATTGCGGGATGGAAACAATGATTAAACGTTTTTTGTTATGGATCTGTACAGACTTTAAGGATCAAAGCATAGAGATAATGTTTTGCTTATAATATTTTTATTTTTAAGATTTGCTTTAACTAACTAGAAAAAAAAAAAATCAGTTATCAATTAATTCTGAGCAAATCTAAATAATCTGCATCTATATCTGTCTACCTAAAAACACAAGTCAGGAAAAACTCTGGAAACAATGGTAAGCATTTTTGCTATTTAGCAGGTTTGTATAACTAAGGACAAGATTGTAGAATATTATCTTACACACTTTGTTCCGTTAGGACTTCCGTATGAACATGGGATAAGGAGTTTCTGGTGAGGAACTGAGTCCTAGTTGTTTTTTACACGTTCATGACAGTCTCTGTTATGCACAGGAGGTGATAATAAGTGCTGCCCCAGTGTTTTCCAGAAGTCAAAAATAAAGTTATGGAACTCAAATATAAATTGAACTGGAGGATTTTAAGTGTGGTTGGAGGCATATTAATCTGTTTTTTGGAGCTCAGTAGTGGCTTAAGTTGACTTTGTAAATAGAGCCTCTATGGTTCTGATGGAGCATGTTATTAATGTTTGCTCTACCTGCAAAAAGTTTTGATGACATCATATTTAAGAAAGGGACTTAATAAAATTGTATTTCAATTCTTATGAAGACCTTAATTCAAATTCCTAGAGGTAGATGTATATCCTACAGGAGACCCGTGCCTTTTTCGTGCAACTATTCTGCAGGTGAAATGTGATGGATGATCTTCGAATCAAAGAATCATAGAAACACAGAATAGTTTGGGTTGGAAGGGATCTTTAAAGGACGTCTAGTCCAAACCCTCTGCAATGACCAGGGACATCTTCAAATAGATCAAGCTGCTCAGAGCCCCATCCATCCTCCCCTTGAATGTTTCCAGCAATGGGTCATCTACACCTTTTTGGGCAACCTCTTTTGGGCAATCTACCACCTCTCTCTGGGTAACATGTTATAGTGCTTCACCACCCTCATTGTCAAAAATTTCTTCCTTCTATCTAGTGGAAATCTTTCCTCTTTTATTTTAAAACCATTACCCCTTGTCCTGTTGCTACAGGCCTTGCTAAAAAGTCTGTCCCCAGCTTTCTTATAAGCCCCTTTTAAGCACGGGAAGGCTGCAATAAGGTGTCCCTGGAGCCTTCTCTTCTCCAGGCTCAACAAGCCCAACCCTCTCAGCCAGTCTTCATAGGAGAGGTGTTCCATCCCTCTGATCATTTTTCATGGCCCTCCTCTGGACCCTCCCCAACAGGTCCATGTCTTTCCTGTGCTGAGGGCTCCAGAGCTGGACGCAGGACTCCAGGTGGGGTCTCAAGAGAGCAGATCAGAGGGACAGAGTCACCTCCTTCGACCTGCTGTCCACACTGCTTTGGATGCAGCCCAGGATACAGTTGGCCTTCAGAGCCACGAGCGCACACTGCTGGCTCATGTTGAACTTCTCATCCACCAGTACCCCCAAGTCCTTCTTGGCAGGGCTGTTCTCAATCCCTTCATCCCTCAGCCTGTATTGATACCGGGGTTTGCCCTGACCCAGGTGCAGGACCCTGCACTTGGTCTTATTGTACCTGATGAGGTTCATAGAGGTCCATTCCTTGAGCTTGTCCAGGTCTGTCTGGATGGCATCCTGTTCCTTAGGCATGTCATCTGTACAACTCAGCTTGGTGTCACCTGTAAACTTGCTGAGGGTGCTGACATCTCACTATGTCACTGAAGAAGATATTAAAGAATACTGGCCCCAGTACAGACCCCCGAGGGACACCACTCGTCACAAATCTCCATCTGGACATTGAGCCATTGATCACTACCCTCTGGATGTGACCATACAACCAATTCCTCATCCACCCAGCAGTTCACCCATCTAATCCATATCTCCCCAATTTAAAGAGAAGGATGTTGTGGGGGTGCATGTCAAAGGCCTTACAGAAGTCCAGTGAGATGACACTGGTATCTCTTCCCTTGTCCACTGATGTAGTCACTCCATCCTAGAAGGCCACTAGGTTGGTCACGCAGGACTTGCCTTGGTGAAGCCATGCTGGCTGTCTTGAATCACCTTCCTATGCTCCATGTGCCTTAGCATAGCTTCTAGGAGAATCTGTTCCAGGATCTCCCCAGGCACAGAAGGGAGACTGACAGGTTGGTAGTTCCCAGGGTCCTCCTTTCTACCCTTTTCAGAAATGCAGCAGTTTCCTTTTTTTTTTCCCTTATAACACTGCAAATGACATTTTATTGATGTATGTCTAGGCAGCTTCCTCAGGTGTTACACAAATGGTTCAGGTGACTGAAACATTCGAGATTTTTTTTGACTATTTTGTTCAGTTCTGATTGCTTGAACATACTACTGCCTTTTCACCACCTTAATTTATTCCAGCCTAGCCTCCAGGTGTTCATTTAAGACACTGTCACAAATGGGTGATTTATACCGCTTAAAGAATCACCATCAAATGTATCAGCAAAAGTGGTTTTAACATGATATTGGGAAAGTGCGACAACAAAGTTCGATGGCAAAGTTCATTCTATTACTGTATGGCATAATCATTTGAACAATGATTCAAAACTAGGAAGGCACAAATCAAAGTTACCAAGACAAGATCAATGTTACCAAGCCAAAATCAAAGTTACCAAGGCACAAATCAAAGTTACTGTACTACAAGGTTATGTGTGATATCAGTTGTTTACCAAAGAACTGCCATTAGTAAAGGGTCTTTCTGCCTCAAGCAGCCACCTTGAGAGGCATCCCAGCTCAAGGGGACATCACTGCCATGCAGCCACACTGCCTAGCAGGGAGAGCTTAAATGAGGCTCACTTAGGCTGTCATATTTATGGAATACAGTAGTTGTCTTGTAGTCAAATTACACGCAGTGGGAAAAGTATGCATGAGGCTCTTTGTACCTACAACTTTGTTCCTTGATAAAAAAGTCATGGAAAAGTCACCCACTATTCATGTGTTAATTGCATGATTGGTGTTACAAGCTCATATGCATTGATGCTCACTGTATCACCCTGCTCCTTTGTGGGTTTTCAGAGAACAGATTGAAACTAGAGGAGTTCACAGCCCGAATATGGCTCAGGACTTTACCTCCTTTGGAGCCTATACCAAACTACTACTAGTTTGGTTAAGGGGCTGAGTGCATGCATCTCAGACACCCAAGACATCTGAGACATCCACACTGAGCTAGAACATATGTCAAAGAATGTCATTACAATGAAACTAGATGCCTGTATTAAGGTACCTGAATCACATATCTTGAGATGCCTGTCTTACACAAGAAGAATTTACACTTTATTATCTAAGGCCTCTCCTCTTCTACTTTTAAATATTCAGTTTTCATTTTTACCATCTATATTTTCACTAGCTTCTATTCATGTCAGAACCATAACAGCATTAAGTAAGCACCCAGCATAACCCTAAGGACCTCTAGAACTGAGCCTTCAATAGCAATGGTATAAGCTGAAAGAACAGAAGAAAGAGACAATATGAATTTTGTGTGAATCCTGAAGAATGGTCACAGAAAACCGATAGCTAGAGACTGGTAGAAGATTATACATTTCAGGAAAAAAATCAGATTCTGGACATGGATATACTCTCCCTATAATTTAACAGTCTACCACACTGTGCATTGTTCTATCGGTCCTTTTCTCAAGTGTTTTTCCATAAGGTTTAATTATTATCAGCTGTGGGTTTAGGGGATTTTTGTTGGGTTTTTTTTTCCACCAAAAATATGTCCCTGGAGCTATTTTACCTTAATTTTTCTATTATTTCCAACATTTTATGTTCACATTGTCATAGATCAGATAACTTTTGTTATCTTCTTAGCACACTCCTTACATCTTTCCCTAAATAAATCTGCACTTACTTCCAGGTCAAGTCACTTCTAGACAGCCCTAGTCTCTTCCCCATTCCACTTCCTTGTATTAAGTCATAGTCTTCTCCAGGTAATCTGAGAGACTTTGCTAGTGACAACTATCTTTCCTCACTCAGGCCTATTATAGTTTATGGGTGGGATTAATTTTATCAAATGACAACAGCTGAGCATTAGATTAATTCTTTTAGCCACAGCATTAGTGCACAAATCCATGCTGACCTAGATGCAAGATGAAAATCTCTTCTTAAAGAATTCCTAAAAAAAGGAGTTCATTCCATCCTGTAGAAACAGTAGGACCTGTTATTCCCAGGCCTTCAGCTGACTCTATAGCAAATACCTTGGTTGACTTTATTTAGATTCATAATTGCAGCTACTTGACCAGACAATTAAAATTATGTAGAGCTATATTCAATATATATTTCCAACCTATTTGTCTTGCAATGCATACAAACTATTTATTGTCCATGCAATAAATAGATATAACAATAAGTTCTTTTATTGCAGGAATCACACTCATTAATCCTTAAAAAAAACCCCATGAAGACCAATTTTAAAGTTATCTTTGTTGTGTTAATTCTTTGTTTTTCCCTCCATTACTCATTGTAAAATCTGGGCACACATAGTCATTGCATAGAATTACTAGCTATTCTCCAATTTCAGTCAAAACATACCCATTATATCCATTTGCTCCTCTACCAATATTATCTTTTACCTTACACAGTCTGTACCCTTTGCTGATTTTATAGATAACAACCTTATCCCTTTTACGCCTTTGTGTCACCAGGCTAACCAAGCCCAGTGCTTCTAGTGCCTTCTCATATAATAAACTTTCAATTTCCCTTATTATCACAGAAGCTCTTCTCTCCATCTGCCAGTTTGAATTCATTGTTCTTTCAATATGAATGACCAGAGCACATATTTCAGAGGCGATCTCACTAGAATTTTGTATAATGGAACTAATATGGCCCTAACTCAGATGACAAATCCTAGGACACTATTTGCATTTTTCACAGCTGTAGCATATTGGTAACTCATAGGACTGAATATGACACAGCTCCTTCAATGAGCCTGAATTTCTGCCCCCAAATTTTGTCAGTGATTTTTCTTACTGTTTTTCAGATTCATAACACTGAAATTGCTACTATCAAATGTTGTATTATTACTACCTCTTTGGTCCCAAAATTCACCTGACTAATCTCCTGTGAGTATGAACAGACAATTTTGAAAAAAATAAGATTAAAGCTGCCAAAGCCAACAGTCTGTCAGCTAGAACTGATTCATCAGTTACTTACCAGTTAGTGAAATGTACACATCTGTAAGAGTAACTTTCTACAACACAAAAATGAGTATGTTAGCTGAAATTGGAATTGAAATCCAAAGTAGCTGATTTTATTTTACAGAGCAGAAGGGCAAACATAATGAGAGGGAGCTGCTTCCTGTTTTGCTTCCATTTTCTTCATACAATGATAGAATAATTTGGGTTGGAAGGGACCTTTAAAGGTCAACAAGTCCAAACCCCTGTAATGAGCAGGGACATCTTCAATGAAATCAGGTTGCTCAGAGCCCTGTCCACTCTCACCTTGAATGTTTCCAGGGATGGGGCATCTACCACCTCTCTGGGCAACCTGCACTAGTGGTTCACCACCCTCATTGTCAAAAATTTTTTCCTTCTATCTAGTGGAAATCTACCCTCTTTTAGTTTAAAACCATTACCCCTTGTCCTGTTGCTACAGGCCTTGCTAAAAAGTCTGTCCCCAGTTTTCTTATAAGCCCCTTTTAAGCACGGGAAGGCTGCAATAAGGTGTCCCTGGAGCCTTCTCTTCTCCAGGCTCAACAAGCCCAACCCTCTCAGCCAGTCTTCATAGGAGAGGTGTTCCATCCCTCTGATCATTTTTCATGGCCCTCCTCTGGACCCTCCCCAACAGGTCCATGTCTTTCCTGTGCTGAGGGCTCCAGAGCTGGATGCAGGACTCCAGGTGGGGTCTCAAGAGAGCAGATCAGAGGGACAGAGTCACCTCCTTCGACCTGCTGTCCACACTGCTTTGGATGCAGCCCAGGATACGGCTGGCCTTCTGGGCTACGAGCGCACACTGCTGGCTCATGTTGAACTTCTCATCCACCAGTACCCCCAAGTGCTTCTCTGCAGAGTTGCTCACTATCCCCCAGCCTGTATTGATACTAGGGTTTGCCCTGACCCAGGTGTAGGACCTTGCACTTGGCCCTGTTGAACCCCATGAGGTTCACATGGGCTCATTCCTTATCGTGTCCAGGTCCCTCTAGATGGCATCCTGTTCTCCAGGCGTGTCATCTGTACAACTCAGCTTGGTGTCACCTGCAAACTTGCTGAGAGTTCTCTTTATCCCATTGTCTATGTCACTGATGAAGATATTAAAGAGTACTGGCCCCAGTACAGACCCCCGAGGGACACCACTCGTCACAAATCTCCATCTGGACATTGAGCCATTGATCACTACCCTCTGGATGTGACCATACAACCATTTCCTCATCCACCCAACAGTCCACCCATTAAATCCATATCTCCCCAATTTAAAGAGAAGGATGTTGTGGGGGTGCATGTCAAAGGTCTTACAGAAGTCCAGTGAGATGACACTGATATAGTCACTCCATCCTAGAAGGCCACTAGGTTTGTCACGCAGGACTTGCCTTGGTGAAGCCATGCTGGCTGTCTTGAATCACCTTCCTGTGCTCCATGTGCCTTAGCATAGCGTCTAGGAGGATTTGTTCCATGATCCTCCCAGGCACAGAGGGGAGGCTGAAAGGTCAGTACGTGGTTACCCTTTTTAAAAATGGGTGCAATGCTTCCCTTTTTCCAGTCTCCAGGTGCTTCACCTGACTGCCAGGACTTTTCAAATTTGATGGCAAGTGGCTTGGCAACTACATCAGCCAATTCACTCAGCACTCTGGGCTGAATTTGTCATCACAATTGTTACCATGGACTTCCGGAGGGCAGACTTTGGCCTGTTCAGGTCATTCGTTGAGAGAGTCCCTTGGGAGACAGTCCTGAAGGACAAAGGGGTCCAGGAAGGCTGGACACTCTTCAAGAAGGAAATCTTAAAGGCACAGGAACAGGCAGTCCCCATGTGCCGTAAGAAGAGCTGGTGGGGAAGGCGACTGGCCTGGCTGAACAGGGAGATTTTGCTAGGACTCAGGGAAAAGAGGAGAGTTTATCACCTCTGGAAGAAGGGGCAGGCAACTCACGAAGAGTACAAGGACCTTGTTAGGTCAAGCAGGGACAAAATTAGAAAGGCAAAAGCCCAGCTAGAGCTCAGTCTGGCCACAGTCGTAAAAGATAACAAAAAGTGCTTCTACAAATATATTAACAACAAAAAAAGAACCAAGGAGAGTCTCCATCCCTTACTGGATATGGCGGGGAATATTGTCTCCAAGGTTGAGGACAAGGCTGAGGTACTTAATGCCTTCTTTGCCTCAGTCTTTAATAGCCAGACCAGGTATCGCAGGGTATTCAGCCCTCTGAGCTGGAAGATGGGGATGGAGAGCACAATAACCCCCCTGTAATACAGGAGGAAGCAGTTAAGGACCTATTAAGCCACCTGGACACTCACAAGTCTATGGGGCCTGATGGGATCCACCCGAGAGTACTGAGGGAGCTGGTGGAGGAGCTTGCCAAGCCACTCTCCATCATTTCTCAGCAGTCCTGGTTAACGCAGGAGGTCCCAGACGACTGGAGGCTTGCCAATGTGACATGCATCTACAAGAAAGGCCGGAAGGAGGATGCCAGGAGCTACAGGCCTGTCAGCCTGACCTCCGTACTGAGGAAGATCATGGAGCGGTTCGTCTTCAGGGTGCTCACAGGGCGTGGGCAGGACAACCAAGGGATCAGGCCCAGCCAGCATGGATTCATGAAAGGCAGGTGCTGCTTGACCAACCCGATCTCCTATGACCAGGTGACCCACCTAGTGGATGAGGGAAAGGCTGTGGATGTTGTCTACCTGGACTTTAGTAAAGCCTTTGACAGCGTCTCCCACAGCATTCTCCTGGAGAAACTGGCGGCTCGTGGCTTAGACAGGTGTACTCTTCACTGGGTAAAAAAAAAACTGGCTGGATGGCCGAGCCCAGAGAGTTGAGGTGAACGGCCTTAAATCTGGCTGTTGGCCGGTCACAAGCGGTGTTCCCCAGGGCTCAGTACTGGGGCCGGTCTTATTCAATATCTTTCTTGATGACCTGGATGAGGGGATCAAGTGCTCCCTCAGTAAGTTTGCAGACGACACCAAGCTGGGTGGGAGTGTTGATCAGCTGGAGGACAAGATGGTTCTGCAGAGAGATCTGGACAGGCTGGATCGATGGGCAGAGGCCAACTGTATGAGGTTTAATAAGGCCAAGTGCCGGGTCCTGCATTTGGGTCACATCAACCCCATGCAACACTACAGGCTTGGGGAGGAGTGGCTGGAGAGCAGCCCGGCGGAAAGGGACCTGGGGGTGCTGGTTGACAGCCGGCTGAACATGAGCCAGCAGTGTGCCCAGGTGGCCAAGAAGACCAACAGCATCCTGGCCTGTATCAGAAATAGTGTGACCAGCAGGAGTAGGGAAGTGATTGTGCCCCTGTACTCGGCACTGGTGAGACTGTACCTCAAATCCTGTGTTCATTCCTCACTACAAGAGGGATGCTGAAGTGCTTGAGCGTGTCCAAAGAAGGGCATCAAAGCTGGTGAGGGGTCCGGAGCACAGGTCATATGAGGAGCGGCTGAGGGAACTGGGGTTGTTTAGTCTGGAGAAAAGGAGGCTGAGGGGAGACCTTATCACTCTCTACAACTACCTGAAAGGGGGTTGTGGCGACGAGGGTGTTGGCTTCTTCTCCCAACTAACTAGTGATAGGACGAGAGGAAATGGCCTCAAGTTGCGCCAGGGGATGTTTAGATTGGATATTAGGAAAAATTTCTTTATTGAGATGGTGGTCAAACATTGGAACAGGCTGCCCAGGGAGGTGGTGGAGTCACCATCTCTGGAAGTGTTCAAAAAACGTATGGATATGGCAATTCAGGACATGGTTTAGGAGACATGGTGGCGCTGGATTAATGGTTGGACTTAATGATCTTGAAGGTCCTTTCCAACCTTAATGATTCTGTGATTCTGAATCTCATCAGGTCCCACAGGCTTGTGTATGTTCAAGTTCCTCAGGTGGTCATGAACCTGATATTGTCTTACAGTGGGAGGGACTTTACTCCTCGAGTCCCCATCTTGCAGTCCATCCCCTTGAGAGGTGTGGGAAGAACAAGTGCACATGCTAGTGAAGGTCGAGGCAAAGAATTCTTTGAGTACCTCAGTCTTCTCCTCATCCATTCTTTCCAGTTTGCCAGTCTTGCTCATCAAGGTGTGGTATGCTTTCTTTGACCTTTCTGGCTCACATACCTGTAGAAGCCCTTCTAATTCTTTGCATCCCTTGCCCAGTTCAGCTCCAGCCGTGCCTTGGCCCTCCTGACCCCATCCCTATACAACCGCACAGCATCCCTATACTCTTCCTGGGATACCTGTCCTTGCTTCCGCTGGCTGTGCATTTCTTTCTTGCCCTTTAGTTTGCCCAGCAGGTCTTGACTCAGCCATGCTAGTCTCTTGCCTTCCGTTCCTGATTTCTTACACCTGATAATCAAGTTCTCGTGCACTCTGGAAAGCATCCTTAAAGTTCTGCCAGATCTGTTCTGCTCCCTTGTCCCCAAGGGCAGTTTCCCAGGGGGTCCTCTTGACTAACTCCCTGAGGAGCTGGAAGTTTGCTTTCTGAAAATTCAGGGTCCTGACTTTACTCTTTGCCTGCCCCCTGTCCCTTAGCACTGTGAAGTCCACCAGTACATGTCCACTGAAGCCCAGGCTGCCTCCAATCTTGACGTCACAAATTTGCTCACATGCAGTGGTGGCCAACAGGTCTAGTATGGCACCCCATCTGGTAGGGCTGTCTATTACCTGTCTTAAGAAGTTACCCTCAATGTACTCCAGGAGTCTCCTGGATTGCCTACAGCTCGCCGTGCAACTTTTCCAGCAGATGTCAGAGTGTTTGAAGTCTTCCAGCAGGATGAGAACTTGCAAGCGCAATGCCTCCTGCAGCTGGAGTGAGAACGCTTTGTCAATAAACTGCCCTTGATTGGGTGGCCTGTAGTAGACATCAGCCATGAGGTTCCCTTTGTTGCCGTGGTCCCTGATTCTTACCTATAAGCTTTCAAGCTGCTCATGGCTATTCTTCAGAGGCAACTCTTCACATTCTACCCATTTCTTGATGTAAAGCGCAACACCTTGTGGTGGACCAATATGCGGTTTCTGTCTTAAACATTTCAGGGTTCCGAGGAACTCACACCTTTTCCTTGGTACAAAAACTTGAACATGCCTCAATACGGGGTGGATCCCAGAAAAGACCGAGATAAGGTGCCTTTGCCTGGTTGAATACCGGGAGGAGACACCATGAGATGTCATTGCCTGATTGAATCAGCCTGCACAATGACCGGGAGGAGACACCAAGGCCTGCAGAGGTGCCATTCCCTGATTGAACCAGCCTGTTGCATACGCATGCAGATGGAGATTGTGGGACTCAAACTGTATAAAAAGGATACCATCAGAAGCAAAAAGGGGGGATCCCCACCACCAAGGAGCATCAAGAGGACCAACGAGACACCGCTGGATCCATGGGTGGTGATATCTTCTTTGCTGTCTTTCTCTCTCTCTCTCTCTCGTGTCTCTCTCTCTCTTTCTCTCTCTCCCCGCCCTCTTCTCTCTCTATCTCTTTCTCTCTCCTCTCTTTGTTGAAGTGTAAAAGATGTGCTGTAGGGGACTTGTTTGTTTAGTTGAATTATTTAGTTAGAGTAGTTGCCATTGAGTCATTTATGTAACCTCATGCCTTGCATTCTGTATTATTAAATTGTTAAATTGGTTGGCTGGTGTCATTTCACCTTAATTCAGTCCAGGGGGGTCACGAACTTGGTCGTTGGTCTCACAGGGAAGGAGGTTGTCCTAAACGACTCCTTTTCGGGCCGTGACATCTAAATTGGCGTCACGGACAGGATTCCCTTGCGAAACTGAACCAACCAGGAGGGTCCAGGGCCCTTAGCGCAGCCCCTTCCTTGGGAAGTGCCTGACAGGAGAGAGAGGGAACAGATGATCTTGCTGTAAAGATCCATACTGGGTACGTGAACCCACAGTAGGCTGAATACTTTGGAGTACTCTTTTTGCATTGTGTGACAGTTGTTGTTGGGATTGATTTGAGGATCCAACGATGGGGGAAAATCCCCTGCTTGAGAAACTGAAGGGCTATAAAGGCCTACCCTCTCTTCCTGGCATGGCTTGGGCTCAAAAGAATTGGCATGACTCGCAGGCAGTGGTTGATCGAATCATTGTTTTGGCAAAGGAACGAAAACTGCAACTGGGGAAAAGAAAGGCAACAGTCTGTGCCGTGTTGGGGGCAACACTAATTGCTGCCCAAGAGGAAAAGCAAGCAGATAAAGAGACAATTGAATCCTTGCAAGAACAGATAAGAAACTTGCAAAGCCAGCTCACTGCTGAGCGTAGCACTACTCAGCAGTTTCACGTAATTTTGGCAGATTCACTAGACCGAGAGAGAATCTTATTGACTGAATTGCAAGAAAATGGGCAGGTGTTTGGCGATAGGAGAGAAACAGGCTCAGATCTGGAGAGTGAACCGGGATTTTCGAGTTTGGTGAAATTAGGAGAAAAACCGACATCTGACCTGAAATCTATATATCCAGTTAAAGAACTAGGGGAAAGTAGGAATGTCTTTTATCTTAGAGATGAGGAAGTGGTGGTGAGACCCTTGATCAAAACTGAAATCATTGATACTGGTCAGGGGGGTGTCCAGCAACATACCACACGTACCCTCCCCTTTTCCCCTACGGACTTGGCCAAAATACAGGAAAAATACTCTCTGGGCCCACGAGAAACTGAAACCGAGTACGTGTGGAGAGTCTCCCTTACTGGAGGAGATCGCATTCTGTTGAACGAAGATGAGGCTAGAGGATATTGGGGACCTGGGGTTTTCTTAACTACTAATGATCACCGAGAACCCTGGTCCTTGACCCAGAGGGTGGCTTATTGGGCAGGAGGATTAGACCCAATGGAGAGAGGGGACCCTTTTTCTATAAAAACACCTACAGCAAGTCACGTTTTGGAAAGCGTGCAGAAAGCTGCCTGCCTCCAATTAATGCATGACCGGTTGTTGCTTCTATGACGGCCCTCCCCCATGCAGTGTGTGGCAGACCCAGACAGGTTTCATCCCCTAATCAGGGGACTTCCCAATGCTTTAAAGCTGTATGCTGTTCAGCTACAAGACCGGTTGCGAACTCCCCGACCGAGGCGAAGGGGACACTCCCCCGAAATGACCTGGGGGGAAGTGGCGCAAGAGCTAATTAATTACGGAAGACCATGGGATTCACTGGCCGGGGGAAACAAAGCACAGGGCAGAGATAAGAAGAGTAGAAGAAAGTGGGAGGAAATTTAAACCATCATGACCCCCACGTTCTGAGAAATTGGTACAGGTACTGGACAGTAGAAGACAGTTATTATGGGCAGAGGGCATTTCAAAGGGCATTCCCAGAGAGGTAATGGACAGGTTACCCACTCCCATCCTGGAAAGATTGGTGAAAACCTGGGACAGAATAAAGGGAATCCCATCCCCCTCAATCCCCAAAGATCTTTCTTCCTTATCCCAAGAACCCAGAACAGTAATGACATCTGCACCCTGTGAGACCGAGTTAATTGATTTAAAAATCTCAGAGTCGGGAAACGGCCCGTGCCGTCCTTTTAAGTGAGCCGGAGGACGGCCGGTGGGCACACTTAAGGAGGCTCACAGAAACCAGCAAAGGAAACTTGTTGAAACTTGTTTGGGACCCCTTAAAACTCCAGTTACCTTCCTAGTAGACACTGGAGCCCAAATGTCAGCTCTCCGGACAGATATCACTGATAACACTGGCATAGTCACAGATAAGAAACCGACCTGGGTTACTGATGTTTTTGGCAACTCTAAACCACAACAAACAGCTCGAGTGAAATGTGGGCTGCCAGGAGATGAATCTCCTGTTGAGACCACAATGATATTGGGAGATTTACCAACAAACATTATGGGGCTCGATTTACTTAAAGGTCATGCCTGGGTAGATTCAGTAGGAAAAGAGTGGGTGTTTGGACTCCCCACAGCCTCAGTGAGACTGCTTCAATCAGCACCCACACTCCCTTTTTCAAAGATAAGCAATGTCAAACCCTACGCTCTGCCATTAGGAGAAAGGGAGGGAATTACCCCAGTAATAGCTCAATTACGAGAGCAAGGGATAATTGTCCCCACTCACTCACCTTATAACTCCCCTGTGTGGCCAGTCCGCAAACCAAACGGGAAGTGGCGATTGACAACTGATTATCGGCGTCTGAATGCCAATACATGTCCCTTGACTGCTGCTGTACCTAATATAGCTGAACTAATTGCAACTATACAGGAGCAAGCTCACCAAATTTTAGCAACCATTGATGTGAAGGACATGTTTTTTATGGTTCCCCTGCAAGAAGCAGATAGAGATCGCTTTGCTTTTACATGGGAGGGCGTGCAATTCACCTTTACACGTCTTTCCCAGGGATACTGTCACTCACCGACCATCGCTCATTGTGCGCTGGCACAGGAACTTACTCAAATTACTCCCAGAGAAGGAGTTAAAGTATATCAGTATATTGATGATATACTGATTGGTGTCTCTGATGCCACTGCAGTAAGACAAACCCAATCTGAAATAATTGATCATTTGGAAAATTTAGTACTCCAAATCCCAACAGAAAAGGTACAGCTTCCCTCTTCTGAAGTAAAATTCTTAGGCATTTGGTGGAGGGGAGGAACAATATGTATTCCCCCAGAGACTTTAACTACTTTTGAACAAGTAAAAATGCCTGAAAACAAGAAGGAGTTACAACATGCCCTAGGTCTGCTGGTATTTTGGAGAAAGCACATTCCAGATTTTTCCATCATAGCACGTCCCTTGTATGATTTAACACACAAAAAAGCTGCCTGGGACTGGACCCCAGCTCATGAGGAAGCCTTAAAATTGTTAATTTTTGTGGCTGGAGTGCATCAGGCTTTAGGGCCAATACACCCAACAGATCCATTCCATATTGAATGGGGTTTTGCAAGCCATGGATTATCCATACAGATGTGTCAACGTGGACCTGAAGGTCTGACTCGCCCCATAGGATTTTATTCACGCAGTTTTAAAGATACAGAGAAGTGATACTCAACTTGGGAGAAAGGCCTTTCTGTAGTTAACCTTGCCTTGCAAGAAGTTGAAAAAATCATACGACAACAGTCAATTATTTTAAGAGGACCCTTTAAGGTTTTGAAACTGATACTAGCTGGAACCCCACCTCCTGTTGGAGTTGCACAGCGAGAAACAGTAAGGAAATGGTATGCACAGTTAGACCACTACTGTCATATGCACCAGGTAGAGGAAGGGTTACCTAAGATGCTTTGAATACAGGATCCAACTTCTGATGACCCAGATCAGGAGCCTCCTCCTTCAGTTATAAAACCTGCTCCTGCCTTTGATTCTCAGCTACAGAATGTATGGTTTACTGATGCATCCTCTAAAAGAGAGGGAAAGGTATGGAAGTACCGAGCAGTAGCACTGCACGTTGATTCAGGGAACCGGATAGTGACAGAAGGGGAGCGAAGTGCTCAGGTAGGAGAGTTGATAGCAGTTTGGAGTGTGATAAAACGAGAAGCAGAAAACAAAGAACCAGTGTTGATTTATACCGATTCATATGCTGTATTCAAGGGATGTACTGAATGGCTCCCATTTTGGGAACAAAACCAGTGGGAAGTTAACCGGATACTGGTGTGGCAGCGACAAAAATGGGAAGACATTCTAAGCATTGCTAAACAGAAATCTCTTCTAGTAGGATGGGTAGCTGCATACCAAAAAGGAGACCACCCTTCCCACCTTTTGAATAATCAAGTAGATTCACTAACCCACTTAGCCACATTAGCAGCGGAAGCGGAAGGGGAAAAATGGGAACATCTGTTGGAATGGTTACATGTTAAATGAGGCCGTTCTGGAAGTAAAGACCTTTATAAAGAGGCAATTAGCAGGGGATGGTCTGTGACCAGGGAGCTACGTAACACTGTCACCTCAGCATGCGGCCTATGCCGTACACGATTAGGGGAGCATAAGCCTCTCAAGGATCAACCCCTAGACTTAAGGGACAATAAGGGACTGTGGGATACTTGGCAAGTAGACTACATCGGTCCTTTTCGTCTCTCAGAAGGAAAGAGGTACATATTGGTAGGAGTTGAAGTAATTTCTGGACTAACCAAAGCTGAAGCTGTCCCACAAGCAACAGGAGAGTAAACAGTGAGCAGTCTGAAATCATGGTTTAGCTGTTTTCCTAAAGCTGGAGTTATCCAATCAGACAACAGTAGTCACTTTACTGCCGGGGTGGTCCAAGAGTGGGCACGAGCTGAAGGGATACAGTGGATTTTTCATACCCCATATTACCCTCAGGCGAATGGTATTGTAGAACGTACTAATGGACTCCTTAAACAAACTCTGAGACCACATGACCCTGGATGGGCACGACGAGTATCTGATGCAGTAACTAAAGTCAATGGACGCTGAGGAGTAAAGGGTTGCCCCAGACTCACAGCTTTTTACACTAATCCCCCGTCCCTCTTACTGGGACTAAGGAGAATAAGAACCCGAGGAATTCAGTGTATTATCCAGGACAACCAGTTTTAGTGAATCTACCCACTGTGGGACAAGTACCTCTAGTACTGAAAGCTCAAAAAAATCTGTATGCATGGGTAGCCACAGATGCCTATGGGAAAGATCATCGAATTCATACTAGATGGATCATTCCATCTTTTTAACCGGTTCGAAATCGAGCCGAGTTGCTTTATCTGATCTCTTGCAGGTGGAATCCTGAGATCAGGAGAAGAAAGGAGAGGAACACTGGGAAAGAAGATTTGTCTCATGTTGAGCTGGAGTGACCTCAAGGGATACTATCTTTTGTAGTTAGAATAGTTATTTTTATAGTACTTGTAATTATGTGTTATGAACATAATTAGCTTTATTGTTGAAAACACAACAGCTAAAAATGACATTTTTAACGTGTGTTAGAAAGATATACCTTGGTTTAATAAGTTTATATGTGTTATGTCAAATCTATTGCCAGAATCAGGAAAATGCCCAAGGTAAAAACAAGCGAACTTTATCAGTCCAAGCCACCCATGGTTTAGAGGATAACTTAGTTTTAAACTTGATAAAGGGACTTGCGAGTGCCCTCAATGAATCTAGTATTACCGCTTGTTTACCTTTGCCTAAATCTGTAGAAGATCCCCTTCCGATGGGTATTCTCCCTATGGACATAGCAGGAAGTTTGTTACGACTGTGGAATACCCGGGGTATCATTGAAATGGTGAACACTTATTCCTCAGACAGAAGGCGAGTTTCTGTACAAATTAATCAGCCATTTAATTTTTCTACCATTGATAGCACAACCTGTACATATTATGAAAAAGGCTTGAACGTAACTTTTACCTGTAATCAGATCATATGGGGAACATCTGATTTGCGACCCTGGGGAAGAACTAATGTCCTACAATATAATCAACCCATAAATACAACGTGGTGTATACAATGGAATAGAGGACAAGATTGTCCCAAGAAAAAGAAGAAAAATCCCAATAAGTGTTGTGTCTGGTTTGGATCAGACGGACAGGGTTTTACACCATTCAAACCAGGATTTGCTTTTGGCTCAGTATCAAACAAGTCAGCGTTGTGGTCCTGTCAAAATGTAATAATTTATTCTAACTGGAAAAAATACGATTGGGTTAAATATTATTGGCCAGTTTATATTACCTTAAAAATGGGCTGTTTATGTCGAAATCATAGTGTATCATATAAATCAGTGGGTGCAGGTTTTGCACCTCGCAATGACTGTCATGTTGCCTCTGGTGACACTCCGGCTGGTTTGATTGGGCCTGTAGCGATGGTAATATGTACACTTCTTTATGGGTGGGACTACCTGAACTTCAATGTACTTTGGGTCTCCCAACATTATGTCCCATGTGGAAGCGAACCCCGATTCAACCCCATTGGATAACCCACATGAAGCGGGCAAAAGTGACACTAGACAGAGAGGTAGAAGGGTGGCAAGACCCAGGGGCCGCCACCCACATAGCCTGGAGAATGGAAGGATTCTGGGGATTTGGGAGTGCTACCATGCAGACGCGATTATGGTTAAGTAGGTTAGCTTATCAAGTAGAAAAACTGGCTAATACTACTGAAACTAGTGTACAGCTGCTTAATCAACAATTGCAAGCTACATCAAAAATGGCTCTTCAAAATCGTATGGCACTAGACCAATGTTGGTATATCAAAACGATCTTTGTGGTTATTTGAATCTTTTGGATACTGATTGTTGTATTCATATCCCTAATGTTACACTGGATCTTAATATCCAACTAGAGAAGATGTGACAAGTAGCGAAGGACACCCATGAGCTCCAAGAATCAATGAGTGTTAGCTCATTACCTTGCTTCTGATGGTGTCCTTTTTATACAGTTTGAGTCCCACAATCTCCATCTGCATGCGTATGCAACAGGCTGGTTCAATCAGGGAATGGCACCTCTGCAGGTCTTGGTGTCTTGGTGTCAATACCTTTCAAAGGTATTTAGTTGGTTCAGATTTGGTGTCACTGGTTGGGTCCAAAGTTTGATGCAATCTGTAATGATGTTTATTGTAATTGTAATTATTATAGGTGTAGCAATATCTTGTATAAAATCAGCTATAATGAAAGCTGTTAACATACGAATGGTCCAGATAACTAATTATACATCCTTGCAGAAAGTTGAGGAAAACTTAATCGATGTCCCTAATTCTGAAATAGCAATTTAAGATCAGATGGACTCACAGGGTGAGAGGATGTGAATAAAGCAAATATTATTGATAATTTGTATTGGAATTGAAATAACGAAACCGGAAGGCGGGAAAAATCTGTGACGAGAGTACCCAGACCCAAACTACACATGCGCTCTGGGCTGGAGCTGTGGAAATCCTTTCTTCTTGCTATGTATGCAGACCCCACCTCCAATGTGCCAGGGTAGCGTGGCCGTCAGCCTCTGCACTGACCACGAGGACCCCAACCGACAACAATGACCAGATTCGTATTGCTGAAAACCCGAGACCAACGCAAAAAAGATACTCTCCTGTCACGACAAAGACACCATACCGGAAGAATCACAAGAGGAAAACCCAAGACCAACGCAAAAAGGTACTCTCCCGTCACGACAAAGACACCATCCGTGAACTGTATTACCGGAAGAATCACAAGAGGAGAAGACGAAATGGCCGAAATATACCTAATAGCTACACTTTATTTTGTGGCGTTAATTTTGTTAACTATTGTTGTAATTGTTCTTTTGATATATGTGTGTTTATCTTGTGATTATCATTGTGGACAATCACCTCCTGCTTCTAATCCCTCTGAGCTGTAAACGAGTTCTCAAACTCGGCATGGGACATGTTTCTGTTATGTAGAATCTGTTAGATTTAGATATAGTTATAAGGGGATGTTGTGAACCAGTTAAAAATAGTTGTAGTTACCGTGTGCATGCATTGGCACTTCTACCTTTTTTTTTCCTTTTTCTCTCCCTTCTAAACTTAACTTCATATCACACCCGTGGACAAGACTTTCGATCAATGTTTAAGCCACGGGGTGGTGTGGCGGACCAATATGCGGTTTCTATCTTAAACATTTCAGGGTTCCGAGGAACTCACACCTTTTCCTTGGTACAAAAACTTGAACATGCCTCAATACGGGGTGGATCCCAGAAAAGACCGAGATAAGGTGCCTTTGCCTGGTTGAATACCGGGAGGAGACACCATGAGATGTCATTGCCTGATTGAATCAGCCTGCACAATGACCGGGAGGAGACACCAAGGCCTGCAGAGGTGCCATTCCCTGATTGAACCAGCCTGTTGCATACGCATGCAGATGGAGATTGTGGGACTCAAACTGTATAAAAAGGACACCATCAGAAGCAAAAAGGGGGGATCCCCACCACCAAGGAGCATCAAGAGGACCAACGAGACACCGATGGATCCATGGGTGGTGATATCTTCTTTGCTCTCTCTCTCTCTCTCTCTCTCTCTCTCTCTCTCTCTCTCTCTCTCTCATCTCTCTCTCTCTTTCTCTCTCTCCCCGCCCTCTTCTCTCTCTATCTCTTTCTCTCTCCTCTCTTTGTTGAAGTGTAAAAGATGTGCTGTAGGGGACTTGTTTGTTTAGTTGAATTATTTAGTTAGAGTAGTTGCCATTGAGTCATTTATGTAACCTCATGTCTTGCATTTTGTATTATTAAATTGTTAAATTGGTTGGCTGGTGTCATTTCACCTTAATTCAGTCCAGGGGGGTCACGAACTTGGTCGTTGGTCTCACAGGGAAGGAGGTCGTCCTAAATGACTCCTTTTCGGGCCGTGACACACCTCTGCTCTTCTTTCCTTGCCTGTCCCTTCTGAACAGCCTGTAGCCATCTTCTTCAACGGCTCTATTCTGATTATTTTAATTGTTTGAATAGAACAGCTGTGGAATGATTCTTTATTATCTCTAGGTTTACAATGACTTCTGCCATTACAACATTGGCAAAATTCATCAAGATATTCCTGATTAGTATGCAAGATCATTAATTTCACATAAAAGTATTACCAACCCAGCCCTTGAGAAACACTGTTATTTCACTTTTCTTTCACCACATGTTTAGTATCAATAATTTCTGCTGTTTTCTTCCCTTTAATTAGAACCTTGATAATTTTGTAATTCTACTAATTTTTATCTTTTCTGATCTGATCTGTGTTTTTCCATATGGCTGTATATCAAGTGTTTTGTTGAAGTCCAGGCAGATGGTTGCTTTGTATTTCATTCCTCTGATAGAATCAAGCAACTATACCCTATGTGATATACATATATATGTCATCAAGTAATTGATTTTTTAATTAATTTTCTTTGAAACCTTTTAAATATTTTTCAGTTTTTCTTGTATTTAAATTTATCCTAGGCCTTGTGTACTGGGTTGTTCAGATCCATGTGCTTGTAGTAGGGCAGATATTTTTTTCTTTGATATAAATAATACATGAAATATTTGTCACTCCTATAGCAGAAACTAATATTGTTTGTTGATTTGAATCAGGATGTTGTATAATCACCCCTTTGAAAACTATCTAAATACATAATAGTAAATGTTAGTAAATGTTCCCTTTACATTTCTTGCCAAAAGGGAAGCTTTTTTAGAAGACTGACTGTTAAGAAAATAATGCTGACTGGCATTAATTAAGTTATTATCCTGTAACTCATTTCTAATAGAGCCTGAACTTTACTATTTTGTTCAGGATGGCTGTAGACTGACATGGAAAGACAGCGATAGTATTAGCATTCCTGAGTAACTCATGGTACTCAGACAAAATAAGCAATGGTTTCTGCTTCCAGTTTCACAGTTGGCTCTCAGTAAAGGACAACGTAGAAGTTTCACAGAACAGGCAGATTCTATACATACCATGTACTTCTCTATCCAGGTTTGAAATGCCTGGAAGCTGCCCTATCACTTTGCATTAAGATATTACTTATAAAGTTTCCAGTAAGACACATTAAAATAAAGATGTGCAAAAAAATCTACATACTCCTTTGAAGCCTAGAAAGCTTTTTGTTTGTCAAGATGGTTCTTTCAAAAAGTATTGTTAACTATTTCATAGACCATTATTAGGGCAGTTAGGCATTAGGATAGCTAAATCTCTTTAAATTAAGCAGTTATTGGATAAAAAAAAGGGAAAATATGGTATTTTTAGAAACATTTCCCTTTGTTCTAAGATTGATATTAGAACAGACATTTTGAATAGTGTTGACAAGCTTTGAGTGAAGGGACCTGGCTGGTTCTGGAAGTAGCTTGACAGGAAAAGGTTGGAAGATTTTGATGAGACCTAAGGGAGATTCTTTGTCTAAAGTTGATGAATAGGTAAAAGCTGTGCATCAAATATGTCAGGACTGCTTCTAATAAGAGAACTATCTATACTTTTGTTTATGCTTATGTATGTTCAAAGTACATGCATACAGTTACTAAAGCAGAATCTTTTGAAAATCGGACGTTATATTCCCCTTCATTTCTTGGCAGAAATAAGGCAACTAAAGACTGTGAGTCACTGAGCAAGAGTGAAGAATATCTTATTTCCCTTCTTGGAAGATGTCCGAGAAAACTGTAGTTTCAATGTCAATGAACAACACAAATTAATAACAAAGAGAGATTTAACTTCAACTTTAGCAGAAAACAACGTACTTTCAAATAATGTCTATATACTACATCTTTCATAGATGATTGAATCTGAATGAGATTAATCTACTTGTTTACAAAATTATGTAGGTTTTGAGCAGGAAGGCCATGATGAGAGATAAGGGAAGTTTGGGGGTTTTTTATTTGTTATTTATTATGGCTGAATATTAAAAAAAAAAAAATGGCTTATTTGCTTTGTTTTCCTTGGTTTATTTTTTTTTAATTTTTGAATTTAGTTTTCACTACTTCATTTATCTAAGAATGTCATACAGTACCTTTATAAGTAAGCTTTTCTATGTAGTTATCAATGTTAAAAACACATTAGATTACTTAATATTTTGCACTCAACACCTTACACTTCTTCAGTGATAGCAGTAAACTGTGCTATAAGATCCACAGAGGAAAGACTGTTAAAGAATGTTTACTCTGAAGACTCATGCTTACAACATAGAAGACTAAACATAGCATGCTAGAACAATAGCCTACTAGAATTGCAGAGTTTAAGAAGATTGACTTTGCAAGGATACCTATGCCACACCACTTTGATTATTTATGGTAATCATTCATAAAGCCATGTGCATATTAAATGCGACTGTTGTTTGAAATATTTTAAGGACGTGTTAGTTTCAATTTCAGTGAAGTGAGCATAAGTGATAATCAAAAAGGTTTGCCTAGACTTCATTTTATAAGAAAGGGGAAAAAAAAATATTTTCTATGACTTTGTTAAATTTGCTGTATCATATAGTATACAGTGAGTATGCAGAATAACAACATGATTTGAGGTGCAGTGCCAGAATGTTTTACATTGCAGCAAGATCTGTGAAAGACCCATTGTGTTACATACACTGATAATAGGAAAATCATAGCAAATCTAAAAAGATTCAGGTTAATGCATAAGAGAATCCTTTTTTTTTTTTGTCAGAATATGTAAATAGACTAAAGAGATGAAAGCATCTTGTAAATGAACTCTTTAGCTTTTCTCTGTGTATAAAATTCTAAATATAAAAATGTTTTTACAAATATATATATTATAGTTATTTTTACAATAATTTCTACAGATGGATTTTATCCTCTCAGTTACTTTACAATGAACTTATTGTAGTTTAGGGACATGATATTAGGAGAGGTATGATATATAATGACAAAAAAGATTTGCAAAAATAAATCTGCTGTTTTTAGTACTTTGGCAAGTCTTATGAGTAGTAACATATAAATTGCATTTCTGATGCTTTTGAGCAACCATAAATTCTTACATAAATCATATAACATATGAAAATATGCAAAGATATATGGCAATATAACTTCACTGACATACAGACGTCAGTACAGCTGTTATCTGTGTCCATGAAGTACAGGTACTTGATTCTGAAAAACTGGCACTTAATACATTCCCTGAAGAAGCAATTTTAATCACATCCTATTCTATCTAGTCTAGAAATTTCTTTCTAGTTGTTTAAGGTATCAAAAATTAGGCAGATTTGGTAATTTTTAATTTCTTGATAAGTAATTGGAAATGTCCTTTGTCTCTAGCCCTACACCTTATCATTTGTTATTTTACCTTACATGAACCCCGTCATGTTAAAGTAATTAAATAATATGTTTTTATATAAGCATGTTTAAAGGCTTTTTGTTCTGTCTTAAATAGCAGAAAACAAATCTGCATGAATAAAAAGAGGAAAAAAGATCCCAAAAGCATAATTTGTCAGGAACTGGCTTCTACTTTGTTCAGTAGAATTCCAGCCTTCACATATAACTCCTCTCATAAACATACTACCCTCCACTCTGCAAATCTTGCTTCTTCTAATGTTAAGTCATATTCTACTAATTTTATTTCACCAGCTCTTCTAACATGGAAACACTGAAGACAGATTAGGAAGAGTAACAGGAATCTATTTAAACAAGGAATTACTGAAAATTGTGGGAACAAGAAAGACAAGAACAAGATACAGATAAATCAGAATGAATTTTTCCCAGTGTCTTAACTGATCTACCTGTCTTAGTGTCTTTGTCTAAAAATCTAACCTGAACCATTATAGGGGATTATTCTGAAAAAACAGATACTTCCGCATTAAGCCATAGTGCTATGGGAACTGTGACAGATGGAAAGGTCCTCTGACAGTTAATGCTAAGACATATATAATGAAGATTCAGAAGACATGTGCTCTGTAATGAGGACTGTGGAAACGTGTTTTCACCCACTCACAAATTTCGAAACAGAATTACAGAACACCTAGCAGTGAAGAAAAAAGGCAACTGAAGTTCAGCTATGTCAAGTCTCAGTGTTACTACTTTAGAATTGTCCTAACTATTCCTTTAGACTACGTCAGAGTATGAATATAACAAAAGATTTAATTTATGTCAGAATTGCAGAGGATGTTTGTTGAATGTGACTTAAGTATTTCAAAGAGCTTCAACATTATGTTTTGAACTGTATACCTTGTTCCATTGTTTAAACCATTCATTCACAAAGGTAAAAAATAAAAGGTTTTGGAGTTATATCATTTGTGAAGATTTTATTTTAAATTAACTGTATGATTTTTGGTACTTGTAGATATCCAGGAAAAAAAAATTCACATTCAGTAGGTTAACGTTCCAACTCTAAAGGGGATGCACTACCTTTTCTCCTATAAGTAACACAGTTAAAATTTAATTAAACTTTGATGAAGTAATTATCATCGTATGACTTCCATAATAGGGAACCAGCTACATACATGTTCTGCTTCACTATGTCCATATATGACTTACAATTAAAAGTTGTTAACGCTTAAAACCTGACAAGATCAGAAGTGAGTGGGACACAGCGATCTCCAAAAGAACTTAAAACTTTATATCAAAATTTTGTGAATAATCCAGAGTATGAATAATCAAAGAATTTAAGATCAAAATTTCTTTCTTAAGCTTAGAGGGGCACACAAGAAAAATTTTTTTTTTCATTACAAATAGGAAAGTTGTGGGAATTGTTTCCACACCATCATGGAAAAAAGGACAATATCTTTTCATGCCTGTTCTTTCAAACATAAAAAATCTAGGCCCCCATGCTCCAGACTAGCCATTTACCTAATGTTTTCATTACCTGTCCATTGAAATCTTTGCCCCAACTATTTAGAATAATTACTATGTAGCTAAAACAGCAATCCAACTGACAGACAGTTAATTGTTCAGGTGTGAATGAGCTTTTATCTAAATCCTTCCTGGACTTAATAAGAAAAAACAAACAAAAAACAACTAAACCAAAACCAACTAAACAAAACCAAAGAAAATTTAACACCATGAGTGCATTACGATAGTGTAACTACATTTTTTTTAAATTTGTGAAAGAACCAAATCACACCTAAAGAAAGCCCACTGCTTAAAACTTTCAAAAAATAAGCTATCATAGAAATGATACTGAACAATTGTATATTAACAGTGAACTATACCAATTATTGTTTTTCATCCCAGACACTGGGCTTTCAAATTATTCTGAAAGGATATAAAAAAAAAAATTTATACCTTTTGTTAAAATTTGTGATTTGCTTAAATATCAAGTATGCTCCACAGATGATGTCAACAATGCCACTTCCTTCTGAAATCAGAATATTTTAATTCAAACAAAGTACAGCTGCACATTCCTGTCCAATCTAAAATAAACCCTCAGGATTTTATTCCTTAACGTTACTTATAATGCCTAATCCATGTGTCCACTTATTTTGTAGCAAAGCCCTGCATTCTTCAACTGCTTTTGTCATCCATTCAGAAACTGAATCCTGTGAGAATTTGTCTCTTTTAGCCTTGTCAAATTTCCAAAATGACAAGAAAACAAACGAACAAAAAAGTATAAGCCAGTAAGACAGCTATTCTTCAGAGGGACTTAGTTCATTATCCACTACTGCATCCTCAGAAACAAGTATCTAGAATATACGCTTGCAATCTGATTCACTTCTTTCTTTGGAGATTGGAACAATTAAGTTTGTCTGAACAGCCTTTATTTGCACACACCTTAATGCCTATGAGATGAGGGACCACTAGGAGTTCACCATACAGATCTCGGACTTCAATAAATTCACCAGAGAAATTTGATCTTACCAGAGAAACCAGGGAACTCAGAAAAACTCTGGTATATCCACACTGAAATATGGCTTCATGTAGTTGGCTAAGCTACCTTGTAACAAGCACTGTCAGAAGGGTACATAATCTAGCACACTGCTATGTAGGTACTTTTGTGTGGCATTGAACTTTCTAAATACCAAGGTTGTTTGTAGCTTACTCTGGTGTCCTTAACATGGTATTACTTCAGCCTGTGAAAATAACTGAATCATTCAGGTTTGCAGTTCTTTTCCCTCCATACTATGCACCAATGTACCAGAAAGAAGAAGAAACAGTAAGACTCCATTTTAAAAATTGTAATTATCTCCTTTTTTTTGTTGTTGTGTGTAAGTAAAAGATTTCTTAGGCCTGCTTGAATTTTTAATCAGACTTCACAGAATTATATTTTGGAGCTAAGCACTATTACTTACATATTTTGTTTTTGTAAATCCAAATAAACTGGCATAAGAAAAGACCAAACAATGATGTAAAGTAATCACTTCTGTTACTTTAAACTACTTGAGATTAATTCCTCTTCTCTATTTTATGTGCCTCTGATGGTCTAGACTCCATATAGCTTAATTTAAATGCTTGTTCCATTCAGAAGAGGGTTAATAAATTTTTGGGTAAAAAACTGAAAACAGACTCAAGAATAACCTGTGCTGATTTTTGGACTCTACATACTATATTGACATGAGAAGATCACGCAATCTAGCCCAAGGACCATGGAATTGTCTGGTGCTCATAACAAAGAGAACATCTACATAGTCTTGTAAACCTGCTATACTGATAACAAAAACTTCATTTATGTCTGTGCTTGAAGATGAACACTATTTACTGCTAGGAGAAATATTTAGATAGGAGTAAATGTATCAAAAATATCAAAGAACTGATGGTATGAATCAGTGTAATCCTCTAAAAAGAAAAAAGTTGTTTGATTATGATATACTCCTACTTGGTCTCAAAAGACTTGTTTGCAAAATTGTATGTCTTACAGTAAATGTCACAAATATATGATAATAAAATGAATCCATCAAAAATATTGATTATGTGCCAGGATATTTGATTATTTTTTAAATTTATGTAATAAATTGTCGTGATCTGAAAGATGAAAATAAAAAAGAATTCCTGATAGAAAATAGCCAGCTTTAAACTGAATGAGTGACTGTTCCTTACATTCATTAAAAAAGGTTATTCACATTAAATCAAATTTCAATATAGGTTATAAGAAATCTCAAATTAGAAAGACTAGTTTTTCAGATTTGAAATCTACCTTGAGAAATCTATAGAATGTCAGTCCCCCATTCACACTTATCTTGTGGACCTATAATCTTAAAAATGTTTCCTTCCTGCCCACCACGTGTCAAAAACTAAACAAGTTGTTCCAGAACTCTGGCAGCTAAAGTTCATTTCATTCAGAAAGCATAAAAGATTGATATCTTTGAGAAAGTTATGCCAAGACAAGAGTTTGAGTAATGTTTTGTTTTCTCTTTGTTTCCAAGTTGTCATTTGTACAAATCTTAAGCAGTTTGAACAACTGTTTTGTGAACTGTGGGGGAAAAAAAAACCTTTCTACAGAAAATGGATAAAGTCCATAAAAACAATTTCAGAAATCAATAGTGCAAGGTGCAGCGTTTAGAGTTGACCGGAATGAAGCAATTCTTCTTCCAGTCTTTTTTCCATTTCTGCTGACCACAGTTCAAAACATTCCATGGAGTATCTAAATCTACTTATGAACCATCAAAAGTTATCCATGAGCTGTAGACTTCCAATAAATTACAAATATTTGTATTGTTGAACATTCCTGCCCGCTCCCACCTGAAATTAGGTACCTAATACCAAATCTGAAATCCTGAGCCCTATTCAGTCTCCACTTCTCCAAGCTCTATTTCCATTCCTAACGTTCCCCAGAAGCCTACCATTTATCTTTTGCTTCAGTTCAGAAGCAGTTCAGCCTCGACAGCCTTGACTTGTTTTTTTCAGATTGTTCGGCTTGGAGAAGAGAAGGCTGAGGGGTGACCTCATTGCATTGACCTCATGACCTACAACTTCCTCAGAGGGGGCAGTGCTTATCTCCTC
This sequence comes from Phaethon aethereus, assembly GCF_964289735.1. Classification (NCBI taxonomy): domain Eukaryota; kingdom Metazoa; phylum Chordata; class Aves; order Phaethontiformes; family Phaethontidae; genus Phaethon; species Phaethon aethereus. The sequence goes on along the minus strand of NC_138575.1, from coordinate 170,232,509 downwards.
TCTCCAGTCACCAGAGATAGGACATGAAGAAATGGAATGAAGCTGCATCAGGGGAAGTTCAGACTGGGCGCTAGGAAAAGGTTCTTCACTGAGAAGGTGGTTGGTCACTGGAACAGGGTCCCCAGCGAAGCAGTCATAGCACCAAGCCTGTCAGAGTTCAAAGATGATATACTGATGATAAAAGATGTTATCAAGGATGGTAAACTCTATGATTCTATGACTGTGGGATGAGAAAATTCTGCATCTTGTGAAGCTTTTCCAGAAAGAATAAATAATATTTTCAGTTTTTCCATCCAGTAAGTGAATGGTATGTAGGTCAAAAAGACGATAATTTATGCTATTTTCTTCAGATTTTTTTCCTTGTAAAAGGGAGATTAAGGAAAGGAAACTGTACTTGACAATGTCTGTTGTATTCTGAGAAAAATTATTCTGATTTATCATTTCAAGGTATCTAAGTGAAAACTATAAAGGTAGAGAAAGTTTGATATAGCAGTTACATAAAAAGCATATAACTACATACTTATATGTCACAGAATCATAGAATCTTTAGGTTGGAAGGGACCTTTAAAGGTCTTCTAGTCCAACCCCCCTGCAGTGAGCAGGGACATCTTCAACCAGATCACGTTGCTCAGAGCCCTGTCCAACCTGACCTGGAATGTTTCCAGGGATGGGGCACCTATATATGAAAGATGTTACTTGACTCTACCATGGATAACCAACTTGGAGAGAAAACAAGTTTTTAAGGAACACATTGGCAGTGTCTGGTTCATTTATTGAATTAGTACCATTATTTAATATGGAGTAATATATTTTGTTGTGCAGAAACTGAACAGGAAAAGTGAAAATGTATTGATTGCCTAGCTCCATAACAGTCCAAAGTAATGACTAGGTTTATGGTCACATGTTCATCCAATTAAAAGACTTCTCTGACTGTGAAAAAACATTATTTGGGTTTTCACTAGAGAAATAATCTGCAAAAGCTATTTATGTCATCTAACAACTGTAAGTAGTGACTGAATTTATAATCAGTAGAACCAGACTAGATGTCTATGCTTCTTACATTTTGGGTTTTCTTGTAATTTGTTCTAGGATTCTGTTTAGATTTTTATTTTAAGAAGACTATCTTAGATTTCAAAGTAACCTGTTGCATTCAAAGCAATGGTCCACGTGCATGTACATTTGTGCATGTGTATGTGTCTACGGTCCACCTCTCCAAAGTGGGAGGATAGTTGCACACTAAGTCTAAACTAATAAAGCTCTTCCAGGTTTATAGGTTTCAACCTGAGCATGTCAGTGTGGGACAGTGCTTATTCCTCAGTGATGGTCTGGAATAAAAAGGAAACTATGAGATGACAGTATGGGGAGTGACATCTATTAAGTGGAAGGACAGTCATGTGGCACTGAAGCAACCATCCTGGGAATAAGGAATTGGCAAGAATAAGTGTTCAGATACAGTGAAAAAATTTCAGAGCACTGTTTCAGTGTTCCCCTTGCCTTCTCTCCAACCTGCAATTGAAACTGTGTGGATTTCAGCTGAATATTCCTTTCAGTCTTGACAAATTTTTTATACATATGGGCATTATCGTGAAAATTAAGATTAAGGAGCAAGAGAAAAATTACATGAAGAAATAAAATAACTTTAGTAAAGGAATATTTTTCATGTTTTATTAGGAAACAGAGTACATAACTGTCTCATGGGGAAAATGGATCCTTTTATATTAAAAATAAGAACATATGTTTGGATTTACATGCAAAGCAAAACTAGAAAAAAATGTTGTAAGTAGTCTCAAACTGAAATGTTAATTTCTACTATTTTTAATATGTTTGTATTTTCTGCATGCCTTCAGAACATTTAGATTTCTTCCTCTGGTAGTAACACCTAAAAGATATGCAGCATTTTACATAATGAATTAAAAAAAAAAACCTTATTCTTTATTTTGATTATTGAAAACATTAAAAAATATAAATAGAAATATCTAAAGTACAGACTAAGAAATACTACCATTTTGTTACATCAACATGTTATTAATTTGTGCTTTAATGAATGGAACACCCTAACAACTGTGACAGAACTGTAAATCAAGAACCTAGGCCTATAGTCAGATCATTTACTAGCGTGTCTCTGTTAGGTATGTAATGTAGCTCCTCATTTGACTTCAGGCTGATCTGTGATTGCACCAAGCTGAAAAGGATACCTGTCCCTATTTCCACTGCCTTGCATTTCCTTCTTGCCCTTTGGTTTGCCCAGCAGGTGTCAGCTCAGCCATGTTGGCCTCTTGCCTGCCTTTCCTGATTTCTTACACCTTATACTAATGTGGACAAAGGCGCTCAATGAAGTATAAAAAATTGATACATCTTTGAAAATCAGTTGTAAATGAATGTCTGTTTGTTCCGTTTCAAGATTAGCATGGTGGAAATACAGAATGTGCTTGAAATTATAGTAGAAATGAAGAATTAAGAAGTTCTAGCATAAAAAGGAAATTAGAAGAACTAACAAACATTGTTCCTTATACAAATTGATCCACAATGGAGCAAGGTCTCAGTAAACCCTGGAAGAGCAGAGGATGATGCTTTAGGAGGCTTTTGGGGTTAATAGTTTTTGGTAGGAGTGTTTTTAGCAATGAATGAAAGCAACTTCAATTAATTGATTTGTTCTTTCTCTCATTTTCCTTTTCAGGGCAATACTGATATATTACATCTTGATGGGAGAGCAAAAGCATTGTCTGATGAATTACTAAGCAAAGGCCAATTCTATTCAAATCTGTCTTGCATCTCCTTAAATTAATGTCTCTGGAAAAAGTTCTCTTTGCATCTACATGGTCTTTCTGATTCTGATGATGTAAACTATTTGACTGATTAAGTACTTGTTTAAGTCTCAATTTTTTTAAAAGAGTACATGAAAAGAAGCTAAAATTCTAAATGGTTAAAAAAATATATTTCTGCATAATGAAAGAACATTACTCATATGGCTAAAATATAAATCACAAGAATAGTCTATCACTTCTCAGAAAGGATGGAACAGATCCAGTCTGTCTAACTCAAGTAATTAAACTTACTTTCACAGATGTGTCTCTGGAGGACTCAAGGACAGACACATCACTTCATTTTTGTATGAAGAAAATGGTACTTGACTTTAAGAAAAAGCAACACAACTCCCCCCAAAACATCCATTGAAACATCTAAAGTTTAGGCACAAGTTAATTGTCTAATTAATTTCACTCTTGTATTCAAAATCATACAGAAACTGTTTTTTCCCCAAAGTTAATATACCCATATTTTAACACTTCTATGTGGCATACTGATACTGAATTTCTGAAGAGAGCTAACTGGTTTATGCTGTAAAGAAAATATATTACATTTGGAATTAAAAAACCAACACCTCGCCCCCAAATTTACTTCAGAATTATTTAAGAAATAATATAGGGAATTTTGCATTCATAACTAACTATATTTATGCCTGAAATTTCTATAATTTTCTTTGAAATCTACAGTGTTATTTGAAGAGGTTCATTCATTCTGAAAATCAGGTCAGTTACTCAGTAAATGTGATTTACCATGGGTTTAACAGGCTATAGGTATGTCCAGTCCACAGAGTAGTGTCTTGTGCAGAGATGCCTCAGCTAGTTCTGAGGGAGTTAGTTATGAAACCGGAACTGTACCAGCTCTGGGCTAAACAGTGCCCTGTTGACCTGGCCATATGCCATGAATTAGTATCCTTAAATAGTTCTGTACTAACTAAATCATGAACACCTACCAACTAATTTGAGCTCTTAAGATATCTCTAGTAAGTGCTCCATTTTGTGGTACAAAAATGTCCAAAACTTAGGCATCTGTAAAGACAGGCTTTATAAAAACTTTTGTACTAAATTGTTTCATTTTTTTTCCAGATTAAATTGAATACGTTTATTCTTAGATGTGCTACAGATAGGTCCTCAGTGGTCTAAACACTACAGAGGTGATACACAGGGACAGAATTTTATGTCCCGGATTGTTTTTGGACTAAATACCAAATTAAAGGCATCTAACAGAAATTACTAAATTAGTAATATCCAGGGTCTCATCTATAGCCAGTGGAGAGAGCTAGCCACTTCAGTGAAATTCAGTAGGCTGTACAGTGGTCCTAGTGTCAATATGTAGGACAGCGTATAAGTACCTAGATGAAGATGATGTCAATCCATGAATCAATGTTAAAATATTACTGAGTAAGACAAGTAAGACCAAGTTGTAAATGAGATAACAAAACTATTTTTTAACAAAAATTATATCATTATAGCCTAACAAACTAGATTTTGTCTTACTTTCCAAGGATTTTCCTAAATCTTAAATTCATTATTTTCAACTCAAAGTGCTTTTTTTTAATATCTATCTGTAAATATGCATTTATTCTACTACAAAGGAGGCTCTGTATAAGAAAATGATGAGCCTTGGTGCAACTGCCTGTACAAACAATTCACCTGCAAACTATTTCTCAGTTATGAAACATGGTGAATAATCGATCCCCTGGGAACAATCCCAAAGGATCATTCTAATTGCAAAAAACAGTCAGGATTTTTTCATAAATACAATATAACAATATATTTTATTTTATAGAATGTATTAATTCAATGATACAATTGCTCTACACTGTTAGGATTTTGCACTATCTCTGTTTTTTCAGACATGTTTATTTGGATTTTTTCCCCTTTATTCTAGTATTGATTAAATGACGGGAATAAATTTTGTTTTAGGTTATCCTACAGGAACTTAGTGCATTTGAGAGTTACTAGAGCAGAACAGAAATTAAAATCTGGCTCATGAAATTTTTCACCTGAATAAAACATTTGCTTACCCTGATAGTTGAACAACGTCCTGAACAAGAGAGCCAGCACTAATTAATATGTGCCACTATTAACAGAAACACGACAGCTAACAGTTTTTATCCTGAGTTGACTTAAGAATTTTGCTTGTTCACAAAATATATAAAAATATGTTATCAAGTATTCTTTGACATTGCAAACAATCCAAGTCCTGGCATATATAACCATTATTAGGAATTATTCTGTGTCTAGTTTTTAGTACTGTTGAGAAGAGGCAAATAAATGAAAAAAAGTACAACAGACCCTTTTTAATGAATTTGTTTCATAGGAATGTTAGAGAAACAACAGTCCAAAGTGAGTGTCATAAAGCATAGTTGAAAGCTTTACTAAAGCTTTGTTCTAACAAGCATGGATGTTAGTTTCCAGTTTGTTCTTTCTTTTCTACAGGGCGTACTAAAAAACTCCAGAGACAGATGTTTCAAAACAGATTGCTAGAAAGAAACACAGAGCAACTGAGGTTTCTGCACAAAAAGAATTTGCTTACAAACACTTTTTCCACATTAACATTTTTAAAAAGCATGTTAGGTAATTATTACTTTACATATGTCTCATTTCTGAAATAATTCCTGAATTGTTCATTTTCTTTTCTCCATTATAACTAGCATGTTGATCTCTAGGATAAGTGCTGCCTTTTGAGACAGTACAATAGCTGTCCATTGCAAAGCAAGGCATCAAGTCCTAAGGTGTTAACACTTAGGATCTCTGAATACCTGGTGGAGAGAGGAATTCTTCCAAAAGGCAATTTTCTTCTAACTAAAATAGGCCTTTAATAGAAAAAGAATAATCTCAAATTTCCTAATCTTTCCGCTTCCTGAATAAAAGAGATTTCCTAGATGTCTAGCTTTACTAGACACTTTCTATCCTCAGTTTAAGAAAAATTAAATCAGTGTCTGGAAGTTCTTATCAGTCTTTGACTAGAAGGAGTCTAACTTTTTAATTATGTGAAACAAGTCTCTTCATGAACATTCAGAGTAATTATTACATAATTCAAGTAGCTGCTCCATTTAAGATTTTGATTTAGGGACTACTGGTTGCTGACTTTAGGACTGATGTTCTTTATTCTTCCTTGGCCTTTCCTTGAAACATGAATGAAAATTCTATTGATATTAAAGTGTTTGGTGGGTTTTTTTTGAGATTGGGGATTTTGGGTTTATTTTTTGGAGGGGGTGGTAGCAGGGAACAAATTTAATTGTAATGAGTACTGCATCCAGTTCTAGAGCCCTCAGCACAGGTGTCCTGGTTTCATCCAGGGTAGAGTTAATTTTCTTCATAGAAGCTAGCATGAGGCTATGTTTTGGATTTGGGATGAGAAAATGTTGATAAGGTGCTGATGTTTTGAGTTGTTGCTAAGTAGTCAAGGACAGTCCAGCTTCTCATGCTGGCCTGCCAGTGAGCAGGCTGGGGGTGCACAGGAAGCTGGGAGGGGACACAGCTGGGACAGCTGACCCAGGCTGGCCAAAGAGATATTCCCTACCATATAACGTCATGCTCAGTATATAAAGCTGGGACAAAGAAGAAGGAAGGGGTGGAGGGACGTTCAGAGTTATGGCGTCTGTCTTCCCAAGAAACCATTACGCGTGACAGAGCCCTGCTTCCCTGGAGATGGCTGAACACCTGCCTGCCCATGGGGAGTGGTGAACAAATTCCTTGTTTTGCTTTGCTTGCGTGCACGGCTTTTTCTTTACTTATTAAACTGTCTTTATCTCAAACCATATGTTTCCTCACTTTTACTCTTCCAATTCTCTCCCCCGTGCCACTGTGGGGGAGTGAGTGAGCGGCTGCGTGGTGCTTAGTTGCCGGCTGGGGCTAAACCATGACAGTCCTTTCTGGCGCCCAACTGGTGAGGAATAACAATCTTTTGTCTGTGATATGTGATCCTGGCTTGTGAAACATTACTTCTATTCTTTTGCCTCACCTTGCTATAGCTTACGGCTGTAGTCCATTCAGAGGTGCCATATAGAATGGAAACTGAAAATGTTATTGAATTCTGCCACATTCACAGTCGTTTTCAAATCTAGGAAACAAAGGAATGTGATGACTGTGTTAGTACAGATGTGGACACTGGCATAGTTTAGAAATGTGTACATTCCATAGTACTTTAGTAGGAGATTCAGTCTACAGTTAAAACACACTTAACAGAGGACTAAAATTGTGAGCTAAGTATCAAAATTTATACTACTGTCAATAGAGATTAGGGGCTTGGTTCATCAAACATGGGCTTCTAAGTTCTTTTGAGATGCCTTTTGGTATATGAGAAATATGCATCAGGTTAAAGGTTATGACAGAAGGTGCATGGTAGACCTATATGCTCTCTGAGAAGCATCTGGAAGTCAGGATGAATAGTTTTATGCATCTTAAAGAGCTCCTGATACCTATGTTAAGGCTACCGAATTGCTCCTTAGGAAGCTCCACTGACTATATTCTTCAAATCACTCTTCATTTAAAAAATATAAAATAAATGTTTAATCAGCTATACTACGTGTAGACAACCTAACTTCCAATATTTTCTCTTGAATTGAATCTGAACTCCACAACTTAATTCAGTTGCCTGAACACAAAGAACTAGAGTTATATGAGATGCCCCAAGGAGATGTCTCAGTCTATGGCAGGTAAGGTAAGATACCCTTAAACATAGACACACGTTGGCAAAGATCTTTACGTTTCCTTGCAAGGATTCAAGTAGAAGGTCAGTTCTAATCCTAACATATAGAAGTCTACACATAGCAAGTATCTGATAAGGCTTTATTTCACAGGAATTGCCCCAGAGGCCAGGAACCAAACTGATTGTTTCAGACTTTGCCTTTACAATGGCTGTGGAATTGATGATAGTGTCCTCTATGTCTCTGACCCAGAGGGGTTTTTTTACTGTCTTTAAACTTCTTCTAGGACCTCGCTACCTCTTTACCTTCATTAATCAGAAAGAAAATCTAAAGTGACTTTGTCATCTGACATATAAATATCTGCATCTAGTCAAGATTTTTTCATCCTTCAATTCCCTTTATAGTATATAGTATCTTCAAGGATTTGTTTGTTTCTTCCTAACGTAGATTCAAGAGAATTCTTTTTGTCTTTGTTAATGATAAAGAGCATCCAGACAAATAGCTCAAATGCAGATTATTTCTACAACATAAGATTCTAAAGCAGGTTGAGGTGAACACCATCAGTGTTCTTATCTTTAATATAATGAATCTGTCGTAATACATGAAATGTTTAGAGTTTCAAATTTTGACCTTGACATTTTGATATCACTGTATAGACAGATTTGTATGATGAAGAAAGTTATATGTAAGGAAAGGACCTGGAGATTCTTAACAAACAAGGACTGTTTGATTTACTCAGTAAAATTTTAAAAAATAAAGGATTTTCTTATATTTTACTTTTAAAACAAGGATTGTTAAATGTTTAACTCTGGTGAAAAAGTCATTTGTATGTTTCATCTGGCAGCCAATGACGGCAGTAAAAGTGCTATTCACAAAATCAAAAAATAAATAGTCTGTGTAGTTAGATATTTTCCATTCATAGGAGAGAATTTTTCTCTGAGCAGTTAATAATTTACAACATAATTTAATTGGTTTAACCTAAAGATGACACATTTCTGGGGGAAGATCTGTGAATGCATTTATATGTAAATGCAAAAAAACAATTAAATTTAGGCTCCTAAATGCATTTAAAAATGTATTTTTAAGAGTCTTGAACCTCCAACTCCTGTTACCTCCAAGGAGATCTGTATTTTTTTGACTAGATCTAATTTATATTTAAAAGATTAAACACACCTGGGTACCAGCATGTGGATAGTTTACATTGTCATGGATCTGTAGACATTAATGCCAGTTTATACAGATATAAAAATAATTTTCTTTTTTTTTGAGGGAAAAGTAAATATAAGATACATTTAATTTCATTAAGGAAAGTATTTAAAGGAGGAATTTGTAGTAGGCTAGTTGGTGGATGAAGACCAAACTGCAGAACAGTAGAGGAATGGAGGTCAGAGCGCAAACATCTAGGGAGAATATGGTAGGGGAGGCTCTCACACTTCTTGTCAGTAAGCTGAGGTCCATCTCAAATGCCTGTACATGAGCGCATACAACCTAAGAAACACAACATGAGTTCTGGGTGGATATAGGCTTTTGGGAAGAACTGGGAAGGTAAACAAAAGTGGGAAGATGGTGCTGTATGCAAAGGAGCAGCACAAATGCACAGAGCTTTGTTATTGAATGGATGACAGTTGTTTGAGAATTTATGGGCCAATATCAGAGGGGATGCCAGCAAGGAAAATGTGGTGAGTATCTGCTATACACAGCCAAATTCTTAAATAATGAGAAGACACACAGTCATAAGCTCTGTTTTTTATCAGCTGTGGTTCTCATGGGCTACTTTAACCACCCTGTTATCTGCTAGAATGGCAAACATAAGCAATTAAAGAGATTTGTGAATTGTACTGGGAGCAGTTTTTTGACTGAGGTTCTGGATAACCAACTCAGGATATGTTGTTTTAGGCCAATGAATTAAAAATTTTCTTACTGGCAAAAAGAGAACACACTGTATGTACAGTACCAGTATTTATGGTTGAACTAATTAATGTTTTAACTGCCTAATAAAAATACAACAAAAGTTATTTTCAATCTAGTTAAAAAAGTGATACTAGCACTTTTAGTCCAAATTGTCTAATTAATTCGGAAAAAAACCTCATTAATAGCAAAGTCAAAGTTGTTCCACACGAACTTTTTAATATCTACCCTTTTTCTGCTCTAAGTTTACTATGCCTTTCAGAGCCCCCGTGTAATCTATGGTCCATAGTACCAGTATCTCAGGAAGTATGGGGAGAGTTATGAGGGGTTGCTAGTATTCCAGTTCTTTTCCAGGAGGCATGTGAGGTTAACTGCGCAAGTTTGTTCCTTCACTGTATTGGATCTGCCTTGGTTAGTTGTATAGCCTGTTTATTTGCTCTTTCCTCAACTGTTTCCAAATAAAATTTTATTACGTTTTTCTGATTAGCTCTTAGGTAGTTACCACCCCCATGAGGTGCTGTTAACATAAAGGGTTAATGTGGCTCAGTAACTGCCCAAATTTTTATACCGCACTTGTTATTCAGCAAGATCAGCTAGCAGTAAGATTGGCATCAAGCACTTGACTGTTAGATTGTTGTTAGTCACAGCCAGATCAAGCTAAAGACTACAGCCAGCACAAGCTAATGTCTACTCAAGACAAGGTGTATCTAAACAAGATATGAGGCCTATATTGGTGACAGTGCAAAGTCTGTGGCCTGCTGCTAGCAATGTTATTAGATTTTTTTAAACTACTCATTTAAAAGGAAGAACTGGTTAGAAGTCTGAAAGGTGACAGCAAACTTCACTGCAGCAACCATGGCATGGTAGAATTTACAATCCTGAAGTAGGCAAGAAAAACAAGTAGCAGAATAACAGCTCTGGATTCAGGAAAGCAGACTTGGTCTTGTTCAGGAAACTAGTAAGAGAGGTTGTTCTGAAGGGCAGAGGAGCCAAGTCATGTTTCTTGAACTTAAGGGACCTGATAATCTTCTCAAAGCTCAAAAATGGTCCATTTTGGTGTACAGAATGTTGGAAGATTATGCCAAGGCATGCAGGGAATTAGGAAAGACCAAACTCAGCTGGAGCTGAAATTGTTGAGGAATCTGAAGGGCAATAAAAGGACTCCCAGAGGTATATCAATAGCAGAAGAAAAACCAAGGAAAACGTGGGGCTGCTCTTGAGTGGGGTGGGTAATCGAATGACAACGGACACCGAAAAGGTAATATGCTTGATGCCTTCTTCATTACTTCTAGGGTCTGTGCATGCATAGCCAATCCTGACTTGCAGCTATACTAGCAAGATAACTTGAGAAATTATAAGGTGTTACAAATAGCAAGCTAGAGTTTACCATCTGTGTCACAAATAACAGATAAGGATATGAAGTCAGTAAAATTAGGGCTCATTGTGAAAGAGCAAATAGCTGTGTATTTGAGTGAAGGTGATATGGTAAAACATAACCATGGGTTGTGGGGCAGAAGGGAGGGGGAAGCGAATGTAAAGGCAAGCAAATCATGAGATTAGGGCTGTTCTGGAGTACCTGGTGAACAGTCCTGCATCTTATCAATGTGGAAAAGCAAAAATCACAGAATAATTTAGATCATGAGGGGCCTCTGGAAATCTCTAGTCCAATCTCCTGCTCAAAGCAGATCTAATCAGACCTGGCTGCTCAGGGTGGTATCCAATTGAGTCTTGAACAATTCTAAGGATGGAGGCTTCACATCTATGAACAACCTGCTCCAGTGTTTGACTACCCTCATAATGTAGACAATAAATCCTTTATTCTAACCATAAGTCTGACTTACTTGCACAGTCTGGGAAGACCTGTGGTGGTTTCTCTAGCACCAATAAGGGAACATGAAAAAGGGAAAAACTGGCCTTCCTATCAGTCTTTAATGTCTAACACTGCTGTCTGGTTTCCCAGGTGCCCTGTACCTAAAACTAAGGGGAAATAAAGTACTACTCATGGTAGATTAAGGTAGAGTTTGGGACCACCTAAGCAAACTGAACATACAGAAATTCATAGGACCGGATAGGATTCATTTGAGAACACTAAGGGAGCTGATGTACTGGTTTTGGCTGGGATAGAGTTAATTTTCTTCACAGTAGCTTGTATGGGGCTGTGTTTTGGAACAGTGTTGATAACACACCCATGGTTTAGTCATTGCTGAACAATGCTTACACAGAGTCAAGGCCTTCTCACATTGCCCCACCAGTGAATAGGCTGCAGGTGCACAAGAAGTTGGGAGGGGACATAGCTGGGACAGCTAACCCCAACTGACCAGAGGGATATCCCATACCATATGACGTCAGCAATAAAAGCTGGGAAAAGAAGGAGGAAGGGGGGATGTTCGGATTTATGATGTTTGTCTTTCCAAGTACCCATTACATGTGATGAAGCCCTGTTTTCCTGGAAATGGCTAAACGTTCACTTGTTGATGGGCAGTAGGGAATGAATTCTTTATTTTACTTTGCTTGTGCATGCAGCTTTTGCTTTACCTATTAAACTGTCTTTATCTCAACCTATGAGTTTTTGCACTTTTACCCTTCTGATTCTCTTCCCCATCCCACTGTGGGAGAATGAACGAGCAACTGTGTGAGGCTTAGCTGCCTACCAGGGCTAACCCACAACAGCTGATAACATTGCAAGGTTGGTCTCAAAATGGAAAACTGGAAATTTCACATTTATTTTCAAGAAAAAAGGAAGGAAGATCTGGGTAATGAAATTATAATTAGCTTCACCTCATTACCCTGGAAGATTTTGAAGCAAATCCTGCTGTAAATCATTTACACCTACATAGAGAAGGAAATTGGGAACAGCCAGCATATATTTACCAAAGCTGGTTTAGCAGCCTGATGGTCTTTATTGGTAAGATGTCTGTCTATGTGGGTGAGGGGAGAGCCATGTATGTAAATTACTTTGATTTTAGCAATATTTTCACAGCCAGACATAATATCTTTGCAGCCAAATCTTCTGAAGTTTGACAAAATTTGTGAAGTTTTGTACTTGGGATGGAATAATCCTATGCTCTAGAACAGTCTCAGCATTGCCAATTGGCTAGCAAGCAGGTTTCCAGATAATGACCTGGGAATCTTTGTGGCCAAGTGTCCTGGTTTCAGCTGGGTTAATTTTTTTCATAGAAGCTAGTATGAGGCTATGTTTTGGATTTGTAATGAAATTAGTGTTGATAATGTACTGATGTTTTCAGTTGTTGCTAAGTAGTCAAGGACAGTCCAGCTTCTCATGCTGGCCTGCTAGCAAGAAGGCTGGGGTTGCACAGGAAACTGGGAGGGGACACAGCCAGGACATTTGACCCAGACTGGCCAAAGCGATATTTCCTACCATATGAGATCATGCTCAGTATATAATCTGGGAGAAAGAAGAAAGAATGGTGGGGGGGTATATTTTGAGTTATGGCATCTGCCTTTCCGAGAAACCATTATGTGTGATGCAGCCCTGCTTTTCTGGAGATGGCTGAACACCTGCCTGCCCATGGGGAGCACTGAATGAATTCCTTGTTTTGTTTTGCTTGCATGTGTGGCTCTTGCTTTACCTATTAATCTGTCTTTATCTCAACTCATGAGTTTTCTTACTTTTACTCTCCAATTCTGTCCCCCATCCCACTTTTGGGGGAGTGAGCAGGTGTCTGTGTGGTGCTTAGTTGCCAGCTGGGGTTAAACCATGACAGCAAGAAGTTAAATGTAAGCCAGCAGAGTAATCCCCATGGCAAAGACGGCCAACAATATACTGCGCCACATTAGCAAGCATGTAGATATCCAGTCAAAAAATGCTATTCCTTTTCGCTGGGTATTGTGAAATTGCATCTGGAGTACTGTGTTCAGTTTTGGACTTCCTTTAAAAGGAAGACAATGACAAACTGGAATAAGTTTGACTGGGAAAGTATCACTAAAGTGTTTTGGGGACAGGAGCATGATGTACAAGAAGCAGTTTTGCTGAGATCTTCTCCATGGAGGCGCACGGTGAAAGCTCAAGTGGGAATGTACACACTTTGCTTTAAGAAACAAATCTAATTAGATAGAAGGAAAACATTTGTCATAGTGAGTGTTTCCAAGCATTAAAACAAGCTGCTTGCAGAGGCTGTGTAATCTGCATCCTTGGAAATATTCAGAACTCTACAAGACAAACCTTGAGCTAACAGATCTAACTCTTAAGATAATAGGAGTTTTGAAATTGACCCAGGTTTGAGCAGGTGTTTGCCTCCTATGACCTCCAGAGTTCCTTCCTAAATTTATCTGCGTTTATAATTTTGAGATCTCTAAGTCTTATGAATGAATTATATGTGAATATGCATGTGTATGTCAGTATATTTCAGGTTTCCCTATAACAATAAAATTATAATTTGAAACTATTTGAAGTGAGCTGAAGATCACGTCAAAAAGGAGACAATGAGTTAAGGAACGAAAACAAAAAATGATAGACGTTGACTATCAAGAGTTTGGATAAGGTTGCCAGATCAACATTCATTTCTGTGCCCTTTAACCTTACAGTGAAAAGTAAAGCAATGGACTAGAATTTTTAACCAGTGTAGTAATATGTCACAACACGGATTTACAGAAATAGGAACTGTAACACAGAATGCAATGACAATGTGACATGTGATGGCTATTGTGGTTTTAAGACTAAATGTGAGAGAAGGAGGAAACTCTTAAACATATATTCTTCTGAATAATTCATTCAATTGTTCTCATTAATTTTTAATTAATTTAAATTAATTTAATTAATTTAAAATGAAGAAGCAGTAAGAAAGTAAATTCCTTTTTTGTGTCCTAAAATTTTGTTAATTTATATTTGAGAGTTGCATCTATTATCAATGTTTTGGGAAAATCTAAGCAAATTTGACTTAAAGTAATAGGTAATATCATGAAAAATACTAGTGTCAGGAATTATTTGAAGGTAAAATTCAGAAATAATAAGTGATGTCATATGGTGTCTAATTCAATTTTTTTCTTAGTGTTTCATATGAATGTTACAATCACAACTACAATATTTAAATAACATTTACATTCTCTCAAGATCCCAAACTTTGTCTATCTAATATAGGCCAAAAAAAAAAAAAAAAGTTTTCCTGTTCATCATAGCTGTTGTTTATGTATAACTGAAAAAGAAACATTAATGAGCCAATGTGCTTTTATCCAAGAAGCGTAATTAGTCTGCTTCACTGCCATGAATAATTAAGAGGGACATTCTAAAAGAAAACAATATGTTAAAGCCTAATTAAAGTTTTGGAACTTATATGACAAGCCATGTTTTATGTGTTACTGTAAAACATTTTAAGTCAGGGTCAGAGTTTTCTGAAGGCCTTGTTCTTTGTAACTGATACAATCTACAATGCTTTTTTTTTAAAGTAATATTTCTAATCAAAGTTTTAAATGCTCCGTGTTTCTGAGTAAAAATGCAAATTCTTTTCTACTTCTGTTTTAACATTTTTATGCCGCATTTGTGAATTATAAGATAATTTCTTGTGAGATATGAAAATCTGGAATCAAGCTGTATTTTAAGCAAGCATGAAGGAGAAGACCTAATTTGCAAAGAATATTTCTAATAACATTTGTATATTGGCAAGTGTGTGAATCTTTTTCATATTGCAGCATCTGTGAATAACAAACTAAAACAATTTATTCACATGCAAATTACTCAGGTCTATTTGGTACAATTTTTACCATTTATACATGAATGATGATGTACACAAAATTTGTACAAATATTACCTCTTTTCTGTTTCCTTCACACCAAACAAGTAGAGCCATTTTCTCAACTATTTATAGTAGAAATACCATTATATTTTCCACCTGGGCTAGTTTCAACCTGATTAACAGTGAGAATATATCAATATTTATGTACCTGCAGGAGATGTGGCAGTGTCTTAGCAAGAACAAGTGATGATAGACTATGAGAATTGTAGGTTATCTTCTGTTGGCAGTGAGAGTTTAAACAGGTACGTAACAGGATGGTGATAAATACTTGAACTTTCATTTGGAGATGTCTATTTCTGTCTACTGACTATAAAGTCTAGTTGATTTAGATGAAGTGCCTAATTTTTAGGCAACTAAACTGAGTTGAGATGAACCTTATATTTTGTGTCAATGCTACATGCTTTTCAGGAAAATTAAAAAATAACTGCTAAAATTGAAGCATGGAAATTACAATCTCCTGGGGTGCATTAAGCACAGTATAGCTAACTGATCAAAAGCAGCGATTGTCCCAATGTTCTCAAAACTGGTGTGGCCTCACCTTGACTTCTGTGTGCAGTTTTGGGCTTCACAATGTAAGAAAGATATAGAAATATTAGAATGTGCCCAAAGGAGGGCAGCAAACATGGTGAAAGTACTAGAGGGCGTGACTTATGAGAAGCATCTGAGGATACTAGGTTTATTCAACATAGAAAAGAGGAGACTGAGGGAAGACATTGCTGTCTACAACTTCCTCATGAGGGAGAGCTGAGGTCTTCTCTTTTTCTGTCTGGTGATAGGACACAAGAGAATGGTTTAGAGCTATGTCAGGGAACGAGCAGTTTGGGCATTGGGAAAAACCTCTTCACTGAGAGGGTGGCCAAGCACTGGAAGAAGATCCCTGGGGAAGTGGTCATGGCCACAAACCTGTTGGTGTTCAAGAAGCATTTGGACAATGCTCTTAGATATATGGTTTAACTTTTAGGTTGCCCTGTGTGGAGTCAGGAGTTGGACTCAATGGTCATGGGTCCCTTCCAATTTGGGATATTCATCATATTATGAATTATGTGACATAAGTTGATATAAAGCATTAATAGTGTATAATAGGAACCTATTATGCTATGAAAGACTGTCAAATTACACAACCTAAAGAAGAAAACATTTTGTCTTTCTAGAACAAAACTGCCATATGAAAATTTGCAGATATTAAAAAAAAAAAAAATCTGTTTAATGGGAAATGATCAGCAAAAAAAGTCTTTATTTGATTTGGAACAAGAACAAATTTTAAAATGTCAGTTTTCAGTTAAATAAGGAATAACATCTTGCACAGCTCCAGTGATATCTGTGTGTGAGATAAAAGCTAAGTGTAGACATTTGAAAATGTGATTTTTGGCAGTAGAGCAAATAACATTTGAAACTATTCCAGTCTTGAAAGGCTTATTTATGATTACTGGCTACTAGAACATTTCTTAAGGTGTTTCAGGACTCAGTCACTTACATAAAACTGAGAATTTAGTTTAAAGACAATTCCTTATACCCACACAATCACTGTAGTAAATACAGAAGATAGATCCAAATAATACACATAGAGAGAAGGCTGATCTTGCTATCATTAATGAAAAAGGGAGATCCAAGAGAAAGACAGGAACAAGTGAAGGAAACACTGGTGTGAGACAACAGAACTATTCTGAGGATATTCTGAATTCTCAACTTGAACGCTTTAGAAATTGTCAGCTTTCACAGCTGTGGGAGGTAAAGGTGAAGTAAACCCATATTTGCCTCCCAGATGAGCTCTCTGCACTTTAGGCCTTATGGAGACACAGTGAATTCTTCTAAGAGGCTGACACACAAAAGCATAACAGTTTTTGCAGTGGTGAATGTGTTTTGTACTGATTGAAAAGCTAAACCACGTCAAAATTCCTATGAGACTGGATGTTTTGTTTCAAGGTAGAGTAATTCATAGAAAAATATCTCAAAGTTGTGCTGCTGAGGAACTAAAAAACATCCACTGGGATGTTTCATCAACCTCCACTAAAACTTACAATTAAAAACCCAGAACAAAACAAATGAAAAAACCCCAGCCCTCTGATGAAGTCTTAGTAGCTGCTCTGTCAACTTCAATTTAGATCAATTAATATACAGATATAATTTGGTTAGTGTCTTGGACTGTTTTCTTCTTACACCTCGTTCATTAAACAGAGTTCTACTCTTATGTTTTCATCTCTCCTTCATATTATTATGCAAGTGTACAGTTATACAAATAATTTATTTGGTAAAATAAATCAGATTTATTGCTATGTCCTTCAGTTACTTTCCCACTGGTACAGAATGCTCTCTTCGTAGTGTGACTGTGATGTTGTCTCAATCCATAACTGACTGGAGCAGACATCTTTATCATTCTAACAAACTCGTAAAGGCTAGGAGTCCCATAGTAAGTCTGATTTTTTTTCACTGATGAAATTCATTATAATTAAACAACATCTTTTAGAAAGGGACAGAAAAAATTTCATTCTTTGCCTTGCAGGGTGACATAAAGTTTCTGAAAAGGACTCCCACACAACTGCTCTAGCCTCCCCTGCCAGTGTTGTTTGATCCCTCTGGCCGAAATCCCTTTTCAAAGGGTTTCACCAGGTTTTCCATTATACAAAGACAGCCTCCAGAGCTGCTAAGTTCCTCATCCCTTAACTAGTTTTGCATCCTAAATGCAGAAGGACAGCACAGTAATGTGTTTTCACTATATATAAGAAACTACCTTGCCCTCTGTTTCCATATATTTTTCTGAAGGTTTGTCTTACAGAATGTTTCTTTCTCCCTGTTTTCCTCTTGTTGTTTTCTGTCTTTCACCTACTTACAATCTTCATTATTTTATTTCTTTTTCATCCTTATGTGTTCTTCTTGCCCTGTTTACTAGAGATAAGGATTATCCAGTGGTTTGAATTTCAAGTATGCAGTCTTCTACTAAACAGGAATATTTAAGGTTCAGGATTTTATGAAAATTCGTGTTCCGACACAAGTAACAATTCAAGCCTAGCATGTATTTTGTCTGTATTTTAAGTGTGTGTATTCAAATTGAGCTCTCATTTGCAATTCAGAGTTAAGGCTACCCTGAGTCTTTTAAATTACTTAGTAGATCTCACTGCAAAAAAATGGACTGATAATAATTTATGCCTCCTGAGGACCTAAACACAATTGTATACTACTCTAATATTAAAAAAAAAAATTACTTTTTTTTAATTAGGCTTCCTGTTTTTCTATGATTTGGCCACTTTCAAACTCTGTTGCAAAAGATCATTCTTCTATTACTTTTTTTTTGCTTCCTTTGTTCATTTTGGTAAATTGTCTTGCTTGGGGTTTTTTGCTGCACTTGATTCTTCTTTCTATTTTCTACTGAGAAACCTATAAAAGAGCAACTGAAATAATCTTAACAAAATGCTTACGTTTTATGTCAAAGGAAAAAATAATCCACAAATATTACAAAGAAATGGACAGTCAAAAATACATATATGATTCATAGGTGCACATTAAAAACTTGTAAGTTTGTCTGCTCTTAAAAACAACAATGTACCTGAAAATAAGATCAATTCACTTGTGAAAGGTTAATGCAAGAACTTTAAGAACCTGGTCATTGAAAGCATGTTAAACATGCCTCAAGGAAGTAATTCGTGAGAGAGAGAACAACTCTAACTGAAAACTGCTAAAAGCAGAGCATTAAAACTCGCTTGATGAAAGTTTAATTTCTGTTTTTCAGAAGACCCTTTTAAAATCTCATCTCTATCTAATCTACACCAATACTAAAAATTAATATGATCAGAATCAAGATTAAATAAGTTTATTGAAAAAGGGATGATAAGCTTCTGATTAAGGTGCTAATCTAAGAAATATTTCTATACAGTCATATATGACTTGTAAAGAAATGTGCTTTCAAAACTATGATAATAAAATATCAACATGTCTCATTTTAACTTACAACTCTTCAGGAATTTTAGATACTTCAGAATTGAATATTTGTACCATAATGTTCTGTTTGGGTACTAAATGCTTTTTTCATCCAAAAGAAGAACTGAAATAAAGCAAAGATGACAGTCTGAGCTGAAGGAACAAAAGGTCACCACCTTGACATACTGTTCCTGTCTAATCAAAGTCCCTTCAGTAGAATTTTTCAAAGAAATTAATGTGTTTAGAAATTTAGATATTACCACTCTGAATTCTTTTCTTCATCTTTCCATGCCACAAATTTCTACCAGTAAACTGTGAAAATCCCCTTTTTCAGTTTTAATTTTCTCAGCTGTTGCTTTTCTGTAATAAGAGAACTCCTGGACATCATCTCCTTAAAATACAGCTGGTATAGATGTATTTTATTATATAATTTAATGACTTAAAAGAGAAGAGTTAGATTCATTCTTGAAAAAAATAATACAGCAAAAAATGCACTCATCTATGTATTGCAATATGAAGGTGAAATGAAAAACAAGAGCAGTATAGATATGGTCATAGTAAAAATTCAGTTTAGATTATTTACAATATAGACAGACATATAACAGGAAGATTCAAGCCACATATTATAACTGTTTTCCTATTCTTTAGGCAACTGGAAGATGAGATCAACTGGTAATTGACTACAAGAAACAGAGTAGCTCTGTTCATCTAAAGTGTATGAGTGTTGAGGAACGTCTGATGCATAGCACCAGATGAAGGTTGGTCATAATTCAGCTTAATAGCAAGGTAGGACCACTGATTGTTTCATCTGTATTTTTCTCCTTATGTTTCCAAATACATACAGATTGTGTATAGGCACCTTAAAAACCAGCTGCATTTTTTTTCTCTCATTTCTGTAGCTGCAGGATTTTTCCAGTGTAAAGTGCCTAAAGTTCTACCTCTAGTCACTCTGGCGTTTTGGTTTCTTTTTCTGTGTAGCTTGTATTGATCCTGGTCTGAGCATTTGTCATGTATTATTGACTTTCCCAAAATCTGATAGAGCTCCTTCTTGGTCCTTAATTTGAACTTCATTCATTCTTTCATTTTGTTTCCCTTTCCTTCCTTACACATTTAGTTGATACTGTCTTACAATTTTAACACATTCTTTCTTTTCTGGACACTTCTGTACAAATTTCCCTTGTTTTTGTCACAATGACTAGTATTGCTTGTGCAGTAGACCATTACTTCTTTCAGAACAGAGCGTTTGATCTGAATGAAAGGCACAAGGGAATAAGGAAGTCATATGTATGCGAATTGTCAAATTTAACAGATTCAGAATCACTTAAAAGATGACTGCATTTTGTGAGGAAGTTCATATTCCTTGGCATGCTCTCCTGCACTATTTTCTGCCTTAGCAGTGTCTTGGCTCAGAGCCTTTTGCATTACCTGCTGATATTGCAGACTCTTTTTACTCAGAAAAATAATCTGACCTTCTTAGTACACATCAGATATGAGAAGTTATAAGCATCACTGAATAAAGGTAAAATTATTTTGGCAAACATATTTGAAATATTAATTAGATAAAGGTGTCCCCATGTCATGGAAAAAGAAATAAAAAACGGCAGTCATAATAAAAAAAAATACCAGAGGCTATCTTCACCTTGAATCCATCCAAATTAAAAAATTGCAAAGCAATGTAGTTTATTTTCCTACAAAGCCTACACTGACATGGCTGGCTTAAACTGCCACTTCACCTTTGGGCCAAATTGGCTGCCTTTGAATTGACTGCCTGTTCATCTCCTTGAAACTCCAGCAGCTGCAGGACAGATTCTAACAAGTCTGCCAGGCTCTAAACTTTCTACCAAAAAGTGTCTGGCTTAGCTGGTAAAATAGACTGTTGATTGCACTGCATTTGAAGTAATTGGCTTGAAGTACGCCCCCAGACTTTAAATATCAGTCTGCCTGAAACACTACCGAGATGATCTTTACAGCATTTTCCCTTAGCAATATGCTTCTTTCTCAGCAATATGTTTCTAATTTATCCTTGCCACCTTCAAAAACATTGCTATATTTCCTGATGCTAATTTGCCTTGACTCCTCCCTTCTGGTTTTGAAGTCATGTCTATCACTCACCTCAGTTCTCCACTTTGAGCAGTAGTTCATTTTGTTTTGTAGATAATTGCTTTTGTGCTCCCTTATTAGAATTTAATGGTAATGTGCTTCACCAGTCATCTTCACTTGTAATTGCTTCTTTTAACAGACAGCTCCACTTCGAGAAAAAAAGATTTTAAAGCACAAATTTAGTCTCCTGAGATAACTCAAATATCTTATCCCCTCTCCCTCAGCTCCAATGCCTGGTCCTGCCTACAGAACAGACAACTGGAAACTGTTGTTGTTATGAAATTCCCGGCCTTACCAGACTCATATCCTCTTCATACCCATCTAGAAAAAAAAGCAAAAGTGATCTGTCTACACTACTACTCATCCTGAAAATCTCCTTAATTGCTTTTCACAGAAGGAACCACTGAAGATGAAAGACCACAAAGTATATAAACAGAATTTATTATGATAAGGCCTAAAACCATGTTTTTTTTTTCCCCACGGTAAAAGTTAAGGGAACAATGGAATCAAAGGCTTAATTTTAAAATTAAATACTCTAGAAAGATTCAAATGAATCTATCAATCAATGTTAATAGATGATGAAGTTCTTACTAACGACACAACTTAAGAGCACATGAACAGGAAACTCTATCAGAAGCTAGAATTTGAACTTAAAACACATAATTTTAGCTAGCTTGGGAATACTCTTATCCAGCAGTAAGTCTAAGGTCTCTTACCTCTCGAAAAAAGAGAAGCTGAAAAGAGTAACAGAAGAGAGTGCATTCCTTCATACTGTCTAAATTGAGTATAGCAAAAGATTATGTGGATGGTCTTTGTTGTGGAGAAGTTGATGTAGGTGATATTTACACCTAACTTGCACCACCATGAGAGAACAGAATGGAAAACATGGGTCTGATTAGGACCCTGGGGGAGAGTCAGGCTTCTGAATGTGTGAATAATGAAAGACACCAGATAGTGAAGGAAAACAGAAGAAATATAAGCTATATATATAACATTATATACATACAATTAGCTATTGAAAATTAATAAAAACAATTAAGTTTAGAATGTTAAGATGGTAAAATACTAATATGACACCAAAGACATAGAAAACCATAAGATTACAGTCCTCAAATGGAACTATCCAAATACTAAAAGCTAACAAGGGAATCATACTTCACCAGATGAGCTAGAAGAATGAATACACCTCCACATATGCCCAGGCATGAAGATAAGGACAGAACCATGGACTTGGGCATTTGTGCTCTATCCAGAAAGAGGATGAAGAAGCAGCTGCTCTGGCCAAGACCAGAATTGCGTCTTGTACCTGGAATCACAACTGAGCACTGGAGGAAGCAGTCATAGACAAGGATAGCGTACATAAAATGTAGGATCATATCTATCACTCATGTATTGTAAACATCATAATGTTATTCAAATAAAAATAGGCCTATCAACCCCTAGATTACAGTCACTGACACTTAGATTCATATAATAATTTAGGTTGGAAAAGACCTTTAAGATGATCAAGTCCAACCGACTTCAGTCAGTAGGAGGCTGCTCTCTAAAGGTAAACCTCTGTTTTATGCTATTCTGCTTTTTAATTCCATCTGGAAAAGATTCAAAGTAAATGAATAAAGGCCTTATATCTAAAAGTTGACATACATCCCTTTCAGGTTTTGGAGTTCAGTTGTCATTTTATCATTTCAGCATATCATTACATAAAACAGACTGAGATTGTAACACTCTGAAAGGCTGAAATTTTGCTTCAGTCTAAAATTCATTGAGATAACATACACTTTTTGCAGCTGCTAACACTTGAAAAATGTTTTTTACTTACTGCCTCCATTTTTTTCTGCTTTTAATAACAAGCTAGAGACAGACCAATTTCTACACAATACATAACCCAGAACATGTTGTGGCTACGAATGTACTTTTTTCCTAAGAATATATTTTTCCACACTGAATGGAACATAAAATGCACAATTTATTCTTAAGCAGAATTTCTTGCAAAACAATTTCTTGATTTTTTTGCTGTTTAAGTAATCTTAAAAGCACCAGAACTTCATCTTTTCTCCTTTAAAAAAAAAGACACCCCCACCCCCGATGGCTTATATTATGAAATACTGTATCACATAGCATTCAACAATTAGTGAGGAAGAGAATAACTGTCATTGTTGCAATTAGCATTTTATTATTTTTAGGATACAACCACAGAGAAAAAACCTATTATATTACCAATCTTCTAAGCAATGCATGTCAATGAAATTCAGCATATTAGTCCAATATTAAATTGAACTATTTATGCTTGATTGAAGTATTCATTACATATATGTGGATCCACTGGTCATATTTATACCGGCTGTAAATTTACCAACTTTATCACTGAAATACATATCATCCAGTGCTAAGTATCATTGTCAAGAAGTAGAGTTGTTTTGCTGTTGTTGTTGTTATTTACTAATAGTTTGTATAGTATGAATGTATAGTTTTGTAAAAGCAGATCCTGTGTCCACGTCAGTGGTCTCCAGGCACATAATTTCAACTTAGTTTGGCAAGTTTACAAGTATATTAGTTGCACATGCTTAAAACTCATATAAGAGAAATAAATAACAATTCTCTAAAAACTACTATGGTGAAATGCAAGTGATTTTCACGATATTCTTTAAGCTAAACAGAAGCTTTTAAGATTTTCTAGGTATTTCTGTGAAAGAGAATGTGAAACAGGATTTTCAGCTTTATGCTCTTTCTTGCAGTTTATTTAATGAGCTGGATCTTAGAATAGGTCTATTTTTTTTCTAAAAAATAGTTAAAAAAAATATGACAGAAGGTTTCTTTACTGGAGTTTTAGAGACAGCAAAGGCTAAGTAGTTGTTAAGGTAGTTAATTTTGCTCTCATTTACAAAAAGGCAGGGATCCTAAATCTTTGAAGTTCCCTAGGTCTCAGGCAGCTGTTCAAACAGTTTTCTACTGTGGTCCATTCTGTTTCATAATATATACATTTTTTTAAACTCCCAAGTAGGTATGAAAACAATTTGTAATGCTTTTGGCACTATTGTACTAAGTGCACTACTGTACATTCATACAGGGCTACCATATAAATTCAGATTATACAGATTATACACATTTTAGTATTTTACCTAATTTTTAATACAAATAGAAAAATGGCTGTGAATTATAATGACTGAACTATTGAGTTATTCAGAAATATTAGGATTCAAACTTCTGTAAGATAGTGTTCACTTAAGCACGGAATGTAATGTAGAGGAATACAATCAGCATGTTGTATTTAGAGCTTTTTGGAAAGAATGACTTAAGGTTTCTATTTTAAGACAATATTATAATATTGTGCAAAAAGGTTCTACAGAGGGAGGCTTTTTGATAACTATAGACAATTTTACCGTTGTTGCTGCTGTTTTCAGAATTTACTTTTTGGAATACTTAAAAAAGTGGTCTTTTGTTACTTTCATTCTATATTGGGATGGAGAAGCATGGAAAATGCAGTTTCTTACAGAACAGAAATATGATCTTTATTCAACTGTCATGTTTACTATGTACTTAAACACTTAAAAAATGTCTTTTAGGGAACACTATGTTTATTTCTTAAAACTTTTATCCTGCCAAGTGTTTCCTAACAATCAAGCTGAATCATAGTGTAGAATAATTTAGATTGGAAGGAGCTCCTGGAGGTCATCTGGTCCAAATTCATGCTCAGAGCAGTCTAACTTCAAAGTTAAAGTTTTTCGGAGTTTTATCTGGCTTGGTTTTGACCACCTCCAGGGTGGCAATTCCACAGCCTTCCTAGGTAACCTTTTCCAATGCTTTTACCATGCCTTTAACTGAGATGAGATAGTGATGTTTTTAGAGCAGGGGTTTGCTACTGTCCTCCTCCTTGCATAAAAGTACCATTAGGTATTCTACTTACAGCTTTTTGTCTTAATGACTTGT
This sequence comes from Phaethon aethereus, assembly GCF_964289735.1. Lineage (NCBI taxonomy): Eukaryota > Metazoa > Chordata > Aves > Phaethontiformes > Phaethontidae > Phaethon > Phaethon aethereus. Next base: position 170,207,456 of record NC_138575.1, on the reverse strand, counting down.
TTTTCAAACTGAAATTATTTGTCTTGAATTTTCATAACATTCATAGTGTACCCTCATAGTACACGCCTCCCTTAAACTATATTGCCACCCCAACTTGCCTCTATGATCCTAAATCCATTTTTCTTCAAGTACCTTCAGAGCTTTTTCTTACACACAGCTTTCTGCATTCAGAAATATCTCTCCAGAAATCTCTTATGTAACTATCATTCCTGCTAATATATCTTTTTATTATTCCCTTTCTGAAGCAGTAGCATCTGTGGCACAATTAATAATGCTGAGACCTTTGTTCATGTTACTGAACACAATCACTTTATGTGTTCATATGCCAGAGGTGACCTACCGTATTTCTTTACTGTTTCTTTACTTGAATTATCACACATAAGAATCATTAGTTCTCAAGAGCAGAGTGAAGTGTATACATAAATAAAAGTTTGGTCTTTGAACTCTTGAAAATAGAAGCTACAATAAGAAAATACAGTCATTCTTATTCTATTTCACACTTCCATCTCGGATGAACAGTAACAAAAAGTTAATAGCTGGAAAAAAATAGCTGTTTACCTTGCTTGAAACTCAGGTTGGCGATGGAGTTGTAAAGTAAATTAAGGTTGACTTCTTACTAAGCTAATAGTGCAGATAATCATTCCTGCTTCCACCAGCAGAACAGCTGGATGTGAATAACCAGATGGGAATATCTGAAATAACTGAACTTTAATTAATGACTTGACTGGAAAATCATTAACATTGAGCTGAATTTTTTTTTTCCTTTATTCTTCTTTCCAAAATGAAAACCTCACAGATTTCATTTGTTTGATGTGAAACACTCCCCTTCACACAAAATAGAGCAGTAACTTTGGAAGACAGAAAGAAACTGATGCTGTTGCATTAAAAAATGTATGTTATCATAGAATATTTTTGGTGTCTCCTTATATCAAAACAACAAACAGTTGGCTCCTGTTTTGCTATTTGGGAGGATCGAATATATATAAGTACACTAAAATGAAGATGCGTGTGTAACAATTAGCCAGCATAAGGAAGATCCACATATATACGTTCATCTGTGCCTGAAGAAATGTAAGAACTATCACTTTGACTTTGCTGTATTTTTAAATTTAGTGTTGTCTATAGCAGGAAGAGGCTTCAAGGCTACAAAATCCCCTAATCTGTCTTTTCTAAAAGTGACTATTTTTACATTGTTTATATGACTAATTTTGTGTTATAATGGTTAGGAAAGAAAAGGTTTGTTTTCTTTTGGTTTTCTTGTCTCAGAATGAAGCAATTTAATAAGTCACTGGAGATATGAAAGGGCAGCTTTATACTTTCTGTTGCAAAATCCTTGACACAAATCACTCGCTCCTCCTCATTCTACATTACTTCCTAGAAGTGTTTAGCTCCTTTCCTGATTGAGAAATCAAGAGGTTTCCTTTTAGTAAACATCCTCATTTGTGAATTCATTAAATTACTTTTAAGATATAGGATCTTGATGCATCCACTGTGCAAGTTAGAAAATGAACATAAAAGGTTTTGGTGTCACTTGTGATGTATCCTCTCAACACTGAAATTCTAACACTTGATTTGCTTATCAGTCTGACTTTTGTTTACCCAGTATCCACAATGTGATATTGCATTTCACATATGTGATGGCAAATTAAGGACTAGTCATTTTCTGAAAAAGCAAGTTATTATTATTTTCCGTTCATGAAGAAATATTTTGTCAGAAGGAATGTTACTTGCAAAACAAAATATCAGTATAAAGTACATTGCACTGTATGTACGTTGTTGGTGAGTCAAATACAACAACCGCAAGTTTTGCATACACGTTGTTGTACTAAAGTGAATAGGTTTCTACTGAAATGTGTTATGTTGCCTGACCTACTAATCTACCTTTCACTGATGATGCAAAAGTACTGCCATAAGTTGTTCTGAATTGCACACAATGGTCTGTGTCCCACAACACCATGCAGTTGAAATAACCTGTGTGAAGGAAAACAATATAAAATAAATATGTTTCCAAGATAATGGAAAATGTATTTATTTGAAACAAGTCCAGTTCCAAATTCTAAGGATATAGAGTATCTCTACATTTTATATTCATTTTCTGTTTTGTAGAAATTTATATATCTTGAGTATTTATTTTAAATTTATAAATATGCATGCTCCCCACTTGTTTCTCAGATTATTTAGTGCAAAAGGAAAATTTTTTGTATTTCTAAAATTATGTGCCAGAAGTTGCTATAAATTAATAAGACTTAAAATTTAAACTCAACACAAGTTGATAGTTTGATAACAGAAAAAATATTTAAAAAATCGGGTACTGTTAAGGAAAATTAGATCTAACAGGATAGTTCTACCATTGAAAGAGTTGACACTGCAAGGTAAAACACACAATGTGACAAAACAAAAGTTTTAAGATTCGTAGCCATTTACCATGCCTGTTCTGTGAATTCTTTAAAAATGGAACCTAACAGATTGTTTATTGATTGATTGATTTATTGTTTTTCCCCAGGTTAAGAAGTAAATGTTAAGAAAAGGTTTTCAGGTTATGAGAAGGTGCCTGTGTTAGGACACTTTATAATGCTTTTTGTTCTCTGTGAACATTCTGCTTCTTTTTTATTTCTACAAGCATATGAGAAGACATCATCTTCTAGAAGAGTAAGGACCATACCCCAAAAAGAAAGACATTGCATACAGAAACACAGTTCATAATATTTCTACAAAATGTCAAAATGCACACAACTCCATAAAGTCATCTAAAAGAATTAATCCATAAAATGAATTTATGTTCCTAGAGGCATATAAACACAGTGGTCAAAATGTCCAAAGATTAAAACTTTTTTACAGAGTCTAGACTGGAAGAACAATTTTTGAATGTTCAGAAACTGTTGATTACCTACTTCCAGAGAAGATCCTTTAAGTCAACTCAAGCCAAGCATGAAAAGAATTACTGAGTTCAAAAAATATTGATTAAAATTTTTCTACATCTTTACGTGAAATGTTACCTAAGCTGTGAAGTACAGTCATGCTTTAGCTTAATGTGTCTTAAATACTGTAATTAATAATGTTTGCAAATGAGGCAAGATTTTTTTTTTTCCCCCCTCTAAAAAAGACATCTAATGTAAAAAAAAAAAAACAAAACAAACAACAAAACCCAATCCATTACATATGTTGCACAGGCCATTTATATAAAACAAATTTGCTTTCTGATGACTCTTTTTGCTGTGAAGATTTTACAGCAGTTACCATACTAGATTTCCTAATCTGAACAAAGCTTTTTTATTCATCATCCCAAATCAGCGCTCCCTCCCACCCAGCTGAATGGTGCAGAATTGTCACTTACAGCAATGAAAAAGATAAGTGCAAGCAGAATGTAGTATGATTTGTTGATTCTGTCTTCTGCTGTCTTCTTGCAGCTGCTATGGTCTGAAGCTTGAGTTTGGTTTCAGTTTAATATTTACTTGCTTGTAATTTAACAAAAAAAAAAGAAAGAATGAAAAAAAAAGTTTGTCAATGATGTCGCCTTCAGGGGTGAATGCACTGGGATAATTAACAAAAACAGCAAGACAGAGGTTCAAGAATTAGTCTCAAGAATCATAGACAAATATGTTTCAAAACACAGTATAAAAAACTAACTGGGGTACTATAATTGTACATCAACTAGACAAAAAAGAAGTTAATTAAAGATGATCAGATCTTTCTTGCTATCAGAGTAGTAAGCAATATAAAGAGGGTCTATAGCATTATGTAAGCAAAGGCCTAAGTTTTCAGAAATTATCAGTATTGACTCTAGTCTTCTTCAGTTAGAAACAGATGACCATTTAGCATCATTAAATGGAGAGAAGAATTAAATCATTGAGTGCTTTTGGAAATTTTCCTCTATCAAGACAGTTGCTCCTATTAGGAAGCACTGAGGCAGTTTCTGATTCAGTCATTAATAAATCACATTTTGACAATGAACTTGAAAGTTTTAACCCTACTAATCAGTAGGTTTCTGTCAGTTGTTTTTTCTTTAAATCTAGACTTAATGAGAAGGCTGTGATTACAGTCTACCTTCCCTCTTATTGTAACTTCTAACATTATCAGACATGACTAATGATGATCCTGCACTGCTATTTTATGTTACCAGTTAAGAAATCTAACACATTAAATAAGAAATGTTATATCAGAGTTTGTCCAGAGTGTCTCTGTGGTCTCTCTGCTGTCTATAAAGCTTTGTAAGAAAGACATGGTTTAGATGGTGTGTGAACTTGACACATTTAATGTATGACTGCACACTACAGGCAGGCAGAAGTTATTTTCCAGCTCCTTGGATTATGAAACAAACAAACAAGAAATTTTATTTAGTAAAACTTTTATTGTGGCATCCATCCCACAAAAATTTTGGTATAGGCAGTATAGATGTCTGAAATTACCCTAGTTGCTATTCTCCAGAGAAAGAGACATTTCTAGAAAACAATTCCTCTAACCTAATTTAGACTGTTATAGTAGGATGAGTTAGATTTTTCCTCATGTTTGTTTTGCTCTATTGATTATAAAGTGATACCAAGAATATAAATTCATATATAAACTGCATATAAAATATCTAAAGGTGGATTAAATTTATCCCATTGTTAGTTACAAACTTAAGCAAGAAAGATTACATGTGAAACAAATCTGAATAATCATTTCACTTGAAATTTTCACTACGAGATACTGCTGTCTTTGCTCTACATAATTTCCCTGTGTTGTATTGCCAGTCTTCGGTCTAGAGACTTCTTGAACTTATTTTCCTCTGAATGTCCTCCACCTGTCTCTACTTCCACATAGATTCTTTTAGAAAAAAGAAGCAAAAGTAAATGACTTCTGTTTGATGCCAAATCTTGCATCTTTAAAGAGCTTGCCACACTCATTTCCACTGGCAAGCACAAGAAAAATTTTCCTCAGCCACCTATATTGTCAGCAAAGAAGGTATTTGCATTGTATAATTTAATAAATGTTTTTTCCCTGCAATCATTTTCCCTTAACTTCCAGTTATTCATCTGGCTAACTACCCAGTCTAATCAGGGTTGTTCTTTTATTATTAAATGTTCCTATGAGTCTAAAGAAAATTTATATATATATTGCTGCTTGAAAATATAAAGAATTTATAACCTATATGATAATTTGGAACTAAAAAGTACTGTTTCTTCAATTGCAAAAGGAAGTTGTATCTCTCATGTTCGTACTTACCATCTGACATTCAGGTCAGATCCTATGCCCTTCTCAAAGAGCACTAGACTATACTAATCTTGCTATATAGAGCCTAGTCTAATACATCCCACTTCATCTATAGATTTCATGTTATTTTTGATATCATAGCTCTGTTCTATAAAACATGTAAGCTTTTTGATAATAACCGTACTTATGTGAACTGCATTGTTCTTGTAACATAGTGGAACGCATGCAGCATATCAGAGTTTCATATAGTGGTGTGAGTCTCAGCACTGAGCAATGGTGCAGATTGCTCAAAGAGGTTGTGGAGTCTTCATTCTTGGAGATACTCGAAAGCCGCCTGGACATAGTCCTAGGCAGCTGGTTCCAGGTGGCCCTGCTTGAATAGGGGGTTTGGATAATATGACCTCCAGAGGTCCTTTCCAACATAAACCATTCTGTGATTTTGTGGTTTTTGGCTTGTGTGAGGAAAAAGTATGCAACTCTTGTACAGTCAGGATCTCTGTTGGTACAGAACTTTTTTACCAGGCACGTGTCATGGAAAATTGAACGTTCAAAGGATGGAGAAGTAAAGTGAAAAAATAGAACTGAAGGACCCAAACAGAGGAAGTAATTATTACTTACTGCATCCATTTATTTTATTCGTCATAGCTATAGGATCTTCTGAGAGTTTTTAGTGATTATGTTCCATAGACGCATTGCTAAAATTTGATAAATAGCTATAATATAATCCAAAGGACCAAATAACTAATCAGAACATAGCTTGAAGTGTCAATCATGTCCTAAAATGGATTACGATTACAATTATGATTCATTAATTTTGAATTTAAAAATGTGTATGTGAATAGTTTTATAGGATTTGTGCATACTTCCTCCTGCTGTGGAAGATAGGACGAAATAACAGGATAAGGGAAAAATTGAAAATTGAATTCCTCCTTAATTTTGAATAAAATGTTCTTTTTCCTAACTCTTTTTTCATGCCTTTTGGTTCAATCCTCTCATATTTTTCAATTTCATATGAACTTGTATGTTCAATGAGAGATAGGAAAGCCCAGCATTTCACAGAATGCTCTATATGTTCTGTAACTGAGCTATTTTTTACTTCCTCAGGACTCTGGCTTCTTTCTTTCTTTCCATCTGTGAACCTTAATGCCCTCCTGAAGAAGGGATTGGTTTGGGATTAATTATTACATTTTACTACTTTGTTTAATTTGCATTAAAAAAATAGTAAGTAGTACTGCTTTTAAAAAGTGAATTGTATGTAAAAAAAAAATCCATAAAGTGTTACAGAAGTGCTAACTTCATTATTAGGAAAGGATACTTTGGTGATTTAGCTTTCACTCCTTTTGTCCATCCCTATTGTCCTCATAAATGCTGATCTGTCTCTTTACAATTCTTCATCCTCTTGAAAAAGAAAACCAAAAGGCCTTTTCTTCTGTCAATGTGGATACAGTCTGCCAGCAGCTGGTTTGAAACTACCCTAGATACTCTTGAATACCTTGGAAGAGGAGTGGTGTGTAAAGGCGAGTGTTCTTCCAACAAGTGGGAGAAGGTATAAGCAAAACCCAAAACTTTGTCTTGTCAGGAAGCGAAAGGCAAAACATGAGGGAAAGGCAGACTTTTCTGATGCAATCATCATGTAAATAGATTAACAATGTTTTTATTTCTTCACCTATTTCTTCTACAACTAGTTTTAGGCATATTATCTATTTTGGAGGTTAGAGTAAAGGCTTCGGTTTACCTTTTAGTTTTACCTTAATCTGATTTGACTTGCATGTGATTTCAGGTAGTTGGATAACTCCAAGACATTCTTCATTCAGGATATTTAACCACACTGCCACACACTGTGGCTCTGGGAAACTTGGCAAGTGTTCTATCTCTCCCAACAGACCCTCAGATCCATCTAAAATGCTGCTGAGTGGCTTGCTGTTGAGCCACATGGGCTAGAAGGTGAACTAGCACTACAAGGGTTTGAGATGCAGAGCTGTCTGCCACAGACCATGTAATGACATTGTAGGCTCTCTGTCATGCTGTTCAGATACATGAAGCCTGGGAGGTAACAGGGAGTGTATTACATTTATTATCCTTTACACAGTGTTGATTAAGGCCTCTTTTGCTTACTGACTCAGTCATTCTCCTAAATAGCCATTTCAGAACAACTGTTCAGAGAGGGTCTGATTCAAAGTCTAAAGAAATCAATTAAAAGCAGGCAACTGCTGTCTGAAATAATTGACTTAAGAACAGATCTGAAAAAGGTAACATCAGTGACATCTTCTCTAAGAAGACATACCTAGGTTCTAAATATTAGAAGCAGGTATATGGAGACCATCTTTCAAAAAGAGATAGGGTCAAATGTTGAAACTGTGTTCTAAGATTAGAAAATAACAGAAAACTATTTGATGCTATTTATGCAATAAGATATCAGTTCCTTAGGAAATTCTTAACATGAGTTACTTCACATCCTCTTATTTCTCTCACTCTTTTTCTTCAGTACTGTTGACAAATGGCCATCTCCTTTTATGTAATGCAAAGGTAACACTAGCAATTCATTTTAAAATAAAAATATGGTAAAATACTCTCAAGCAACTATTTAGTCTACAATAACAGTTGTTCGTGACTTCTACGGATAAACTAGGTTTTTATATCACACACAGACACTCATTTGAAATAGTCTGGATAAAACATTTTTATCCTTATGAATGAGTTAATCCACAGATGTTATGACAAATTTTATTCTAGTCAGAGCTTTATTTTAAGAAGGTTTTTTTCAAATAGGTGTCATTTGAGCTTGATATTGTAACCTTTTTAATAAAATCTCTTTTATATATATTTTAATGTATTTTCCATTAGAAGTTGCCTTGGTTGTAGGAATCTGAGTTATTTTACAGTATATAAAAAAATATCATTTTGTTCTGTGTATTATAATACAAAAACTGCAGTGTTATTTTTCTTTATACTATAAAATTGTATCTTTCCTGGCATGTCTTTGTATATTACATGTTTATTCTGGTAAGCAAAAACTGAATGCAGTGTTTATTTGTGACTTTTACTAAATAATTTACTAAGCTAATCAGTTCTGTACAAGCAAGACAGTATTGATTCACTTTACATGATAATGTTCAGCTTAGAAAGATCTTTTAATGACTATCCAGCATGTTCAAATGAAAATAAATGAATTGGCATACTGCTTGTACTGAGAAAAAAAAGAAAAGAAAATGAAAGATAAAATAAACCAAGTTCTCAGCTGTAATCTGTGCAAATTTTTACTTTAAAATCATAGAAAATTGATAAATAAATCAATATTTAAATGCATGAAAAAGAAAAATGCATAACCAATGATCCAAAGATTAATAGCTTAGGAAACCTTGTGTGTTGTAAGATCATAAAACTAAATAATACTCCCAGTAATAAAGCCTGAAACATGTGATCTTGCCTGGCTTTGTTCTTCACAGTTTTATACAAGAATGTCTACACTTGCTGCCCTGGGTATGAGAGTTAAATCACAGCAGAGGGACTGGAATGGAAGCTATCTGTTGTTTTAAATGACTACATTATGATAATCTTGATAAAAGAAATAGCAGTATCATATCTTCCCATGCAAAGCAGTAATTTTTGCTATAACTTGTAACACGTCCTGATTTTAAGACAACTATGCAGTAAGAAGGCACAGGTTAACAAGATGATTATGAGAGCAATAATGTTCATATGTGAGATCAAGTATTTTTCAACATCAGCCATGTGTAAAAAAACTCTTGTTGTCTGACCATTGATGCAAACAGGGTTTGAAAGTAGAGTTATATTGCCTTGGAAACCAAACAATACAGGCAAAACAGAAATAGGAAAACAAAAAACCTTTTACCAATACAGAAACCTTCAGAGTTTATTGTCTGAACAATACTTAATCGTGCCTTTTTTATTTCAAATAACTGTTGAGTGGTAAAATAGCGTCCTAAAAAAATAAAATACCGTCCTAAAGAGCATGAATATTAACTGCAAAACACTTTCTGAATTTTATAGTTAGAAATGCAGCAGGTTTAGAATAGCAAGCTAGTTTGATTAACTCTTGCTATAGGGGCCCTGATATTTGTCCCTGTTGCCCATGCCTTATATGATACAGCATCCAGCTTTGCAGCGCCATGAAAAATGACATTAAAGTGCTCAGCAGAACAAGAAAACTCACAGCTAACGTGGAAAAATGGAAATCAGTGGATACACCAGTGGCTAAAGCTGCAGCTGAACCAGCTGCCCTCAAATTAAGATCCTCTGGAGAGAACACATTTGTACCAGTTGAGATTCCAGACAAAGCTCTGTAGAGAAGATCAGGTGGTAAAAAATTACAGTTCTTTTCATAGCTGGCAAAGTTTAGACAGAATAGAAGTACTTTATACCAGAACAAAACATGAAATTTTACCGTGTTTCCATAATGTAATCAATGATGCACACTGAAAAAGCTGTACCACTTCTATATAGAACACCTATACAAACAATGTGATCAATCAAAGTTCTCGTTAAAAACTCCTGCAATGACAATGGTCAAGTTTTATTTAATCTCTGGCATTATGGAATATATAGTTCATTACCACGGAGTAGTGCTACTCAAAGTTGGAGAGTTCCTTGTGCAGTCATAAAAAATATATTGTTAAAATCTCTCTTCTATCTTTACCTTTAGTATCAAAGTAAAGGTATTTAACTTTATTATCAATATCAAGGTATTATATATCCAAACAGTAACGATAATAGCAGCCAGGAGTGTATCAGTTTGTCAGGAATATTGCCTAGAACTAGCAAATCAGTTATTCTTCCAAGAAATATCATACTGCTTTCAAGTGCCAAATGAAAATTAAGATGCAGCAAGTGGACTGTCCTTATATCAGAACTGTTAGCAAGCTCAGTGTATCAGTGAATAGTACCTGCCAGTGCTTATGCTACTTGTCAGTATAGAATACATAACACAAGGTAGACAGACATAAAACTTTGTACAAAGTAGATTGTATTGCTCAATAATGTTAAACTGGAGAGGGAGTTTTACAGAGGATTATCTCCAATACTATTTTCTAGGAAAGCTTCTATGATACATTAGAGCAGGTCCATCTGAATGCCAGCCATTAGCATGGCACATCAAGTCTCAAGACTTCTGTGAACCAAGGTAAGAACTTGACTTCCCAAGGCTGTATCTGAAATAAAATACATACGTTGTATGCATGGGTCACTGAAATGGGAGGTACTAAAAGAGTACATACACGAATTAGTGAAAAGGAAGTCACAGGAAGTTAACACATGTACAAAAAATATTGGTTTTCATCATGATAGCAGATCTGTAAAGAATAAATTTCAGTAATCCAGCAGATGTTACATGAAAAAGATTTTCCTTGCTTGTTTTGCAAGAGACATAAGTGGTTTTTTCCTTGTTACTGCATTTTACTTGGTTTGTAGAATTACCTATGTTACTCTGTAAAATTTGAATGTATTTCATGCAAAGTACTGTGTTTCTGTTAAAAAGTGATGCATTAAATGGAATTCATAGAATCGAAATATGAATTTCTGCTATCTGAGACACATAAATCTGAGCTAATCCCTTTAAAGCTCATTCATAGACAATGAGAAGGTGCACTGACATCTGAAAATAGATTCTCACAGTGTCTATTTGTCTCTGTTGACTTTTTGTTTTAAGAAGATAAATCTAATGTCAATACAATCTGCGTTTTGGATTAGGAAGTGTGGCTTGCTGAAATAGTGCATATTAATGAATAATAATCCGATTTTGTTGAATTGATTCTTACAAGCAAAACCTTGAAATCTGAATATTAAGAAATATTAAACTTTTATTTCACTTTTTCTGATGGATTCACCCCTTTTCTGACATACTTGCATTGGGATAAATAGAGAGTTCAAATGTTGAAATAAAATCACAAGAAAAAAAATCTCTTGAAGATTACAGCAGGTCATCCTGTCCCCAGCCTGGTTCCAAATATACAAACAGAATACTTGTTCTCTACCTTCAATTTTTAGTGGGGAACATAGGTAGACCCTTGTTTTGTTGATATATACTAAGTTTATCTGATTCTGAGATATGTTGTTTCCTTCCTTAGTGTAAGTGTGTTTCTTTTAATTTGTCTCTTTGAGTGATTGCCAAACACATCTTTTCTGCAAGCAGATATAAGCCTAGCTGGGAAGGACTGTGTTTCCTGAAATACCTTTTAATTTTGGTAACATATATTTGTTGTTTCAGATGGAAGTAGTTGAACCTATTTATGTAGATATTTGCTTTCTCTGCAAGCTTTCTACTGGTTGGGTGGACACTGACAAGTACCTGAGTGCTCTACTTGGGACCTTTATTTACACATTTTAATTACATACACAATATTACATAGATAGTTTTATAAAAAAACTAGGGCTTTAATATCCAATAGTTATAAAAGTAAACAAATTATCCTGTTCCTTTTACCAGAGCAATTATCCCCTTCCTTAAGTCTTGCCCATGATAATTAATTATTTATTTCTGAAAATGTCACTATGCAGTGGGGAAAATGGCTTAAAGGTAGCAACTTGGAAAATTGGGACATAAAGAGTATGGAGTATGACAACATAATCAGTGGATAGTAAGGAAGGGGAATTAATAAGACGGCCACAAAAGAGATCAAGTTCTAAAGACACTGAACTATAAGACTAAAAGCTTATGTAAAAAAAAAAAACAGATGAGAATTAGTGTAGTGATGGAAAAGACAGATGAAGTAGATCAATGGATACAAATGATGGTTGTAATAGCTGCTTTCTTTTTTCTATTACTCATAGCAAAACTTATGAAAATTCCAGGGTCAAGTGAGTGATTACAGAAATCAAAAGGGAAGATAAGATATAGTGGTCTGAATAACATCATTTAGCTATAGAAAAGTTTTTTTAATCTGGAATTAATTTGGAAAGAATTTGGGGAGTGTGCATGCATATAACATCTTCATTAGTAATTCTAAAAATCTAAGTTTAAAAAAATTTGCAGTCAAATCTAATTTGGTTAAAGAAAATGACCAAAGTCTTTCTCAGGAGCAAAAGAAAAAATTATACCTGTTAGGCATCATCATATTGTTCTTTGTATGGGTTGCTTCAGGGTGCCAATTTCTACTAGCCACGTATACTGGTAAATATTTTCTATAATATCCTAATTCAACATATTTGTGCATAGATAATAACATAGATGATGAGAATCATTTCACCTCAGTTTAAGTATCTAAAATTTTGACATCTTTGTTATTCATCTAAATTTCCTCTACAAACATTGGAGAGAGAATCATCTCCAGGGATATATTTATCATACTTCTAATAGATAAATATTAAAAGATTAATTAATTACTCTCCGGAGGTCTCACTCTTTCTCTCTTTCTATTGATTATATGGAAAATATAGACAGTTAATGTGGACTGTGTGCCCAAGTTTTAAATTTCTCAAGTGAGATGAAATGAATCTCATTCACAGTCACCTGTCCAACAGTGAGCTGAATTTCTGCAAGAATAATTCCAATTTACATTCTACTAGCCAAGTTTTTACTGTTTCACCCACATTCATGACTATGGAAAGAAACTGTTTTGAAAATTCCATGTAGAAACTTTACTCCTTTATTGCTTTTACCATGAAAATGTTCTTTATTGTTTCTTTAATTAGATATTGTTGCTACCAGGGAAATATTTTTACCTTTGAATATTCTTTGTTCTAAATATAAAAACAGCCAGAGACATAGACTGGGAAGAGGCCACAAATAAACACATTTGTTAATTCTTAGAGAGAGTTTTCCTTTATCCTAAATCTCTGCAACACTTGAATTCAGAAGTTCCTTGGTGGATGAGAAATCGGTTGGATGGTTTCATCCAGAAGGTAGCGGTCAATGGCTCAATGTCCAGATGGATATCGTCAAGGAGTGGTGTCCCCCAGGGGTCTGTACTGGGACCAGTACTCTCTATATCTTCATCAACGACAGACAGTGGGACCGACTGCACCTTCATCAGGTTTATAGACCACATCAATCTCAGTGGTTCAGTTGACATGCGTGAGGGACAGGATGTCATCCAGAGGGAACTGGACAGACCTTTTAGCAGGGCCTGTTGCAATCGGACAAAGGGTAATGGTTTTAAACTAAAAGAGGGTAGATTTCCACTAGATAGAAGGAAGAAATTTTTCACAATGAGGATGGTGAAACACAGGCACAGGTTGCCCAGAGAGGTGGTAGATGCCTCATCCCTGGAAACATTCAAGGTTAAATTGGACAGGGCTGTGAGCAACCTGATCTAGTTGAAGATGTCCCTGCTCATTGCAGGTGGGTTGGACTAGATGACCCTTAAAGGTCCCTTCCAACCCAAACTATGCTATGATTCCATGATTCTATGATAAGTATTGGTAAGTCATTGTGACTAGCATATATGGTGTGTATGTAATTAATACCACAAACAAAATAACAAAATTACTTTAAATCTCACAAATAGAAACAAATACATAAATACACATACACACACTTCCTCCTGCTCCTCACTTTATAGTTTTCATTTAAAATTATAGTAGCATAATGAACAGCTTAGATTTCAGCTGTGCAGATTTCAACTCCTAGAAGACTTTTTTTTGCAGGGAACTGTTAGGACTCCCATGGGAGATTTTCTTGGCAGGCAAAGGTGCTCAGAAATGCTCAGAAATTTACAGAGGCAGCCTGCTGAAAGCACAAGAGCTGTCCAGCCCCCTAAATGGGGAAAAAAAATCCAGCCTAGAAATAGAAATAAACTAGGCTTGTGAAGCAGATAGTGCTCAAAGAGCTCAAATATGAAAAAGAAATATTAGATATGGGAAAGGGGGTGGATTCCTTAAGAGGAATACAAAAAATATTGCTTGATCTTGCAGAGATGTAGTTAGGAAAGCAAAAGCTCAGCTGAAGCTCAAACTAGCAAGATAAGCTTCTATAGTTTTGTTAGTATTGAGTAGAAATACAAGACACAAGTCTGCTGTTGAATGGAGCTGGCAAGTTAGTTAGAAATGACACAGAAAAGAAGTACTGAGTGTTGTTTCCACCTTGATCTTTAAGGGTGATGTCAGCTCCCAAGTCTTTATTCCAAGATGAAATGACAAAGCAAATGGTGAATCACTGACAGTAGAGGAGGGTTGAGCTAGGGACCGTCTGTACCATTTGGACAGGTAGAGGTTTGTGGGACCTGATACGATAAAACTGAGGACAGTTGGAAGACATTATTGCAAAGCCATTTCATCATTTTTATAAGATTGTAGAGATCAGGGAAGATCACAGATGATAAAAATAAAGTTAAACATGTCCAACAAGAACAACAAAAAAAAAAATCTAGAAAACAACAGACTAGGTAACGTCACCTCAGTTCCTGGGAAAATTATAGACCTGGTCTGGATGGAAGCTTTTACCACACGAAGGACAAGAAAGAAATTAGGAAAAGCCAACACAGATTTACCAAGATTAAATTGTGCTGAGACAATCTGACTGCCTTCTATGATGAAATGTCTTCCTCAGCTGATAGAGCAGAGCAGTGGATATCCACATACCTTGACTTCTACAAGATGTTTGACATGAACTCTCACATTCTTGCTGAAGATGATAAGATATGGCCTGGACAAATCAGTCTCCAGATCGATGGAAAGCTGTCTAAAGTGCTGAACTCAAAAGGTGGTTAATATCTCAGAGTCAAACTGGTAGCTGATCATGAGTGGAATTCCTCGGGGTCTTTAAAAACCACCTGGGTGATGGGATTGAATATACTATCACCAGTTTCCAAGTGACACCATACTGGGGGAAGAGGTAGATAACACTGGATGGAAGAGGTAAAATGCAAAGTCCTCAACAGCCTAGAAAATCAGGCCAAAAGGAATTGCATGAGATTTTACAAAGACAAATGTGAAGTCCTGCAACAGTGATGGCATAATCCCAATCAGTAGTACAGGATGGGGACTAACTAGTTGGGGAGCAGCTCTGCCAGAAAGGATGTAAGGGTACTGGTGGACAGTGAGCTGAATGTAAGTTATCAGTGTGCCTTTGCAGCAATGAAGACAAACCATGTCTGTGACTGTGGCAGCAACTGTATCACAAGGGAAGTGATTATGTTGCTAGGCCACACCTGCCATATCATGCCTGGTTTTGGTACCCCCAATAAAAGACAGACTGAACAGACAGAAATCAGAGGAAGACCCTCTGATTATTAGATTATTAGAGTGCTGGAGAATTTGATGTATGAAGAAAAGTTGAAGGAACTGGGGTTTTTCAGCTGAGGAAAAAGAAGGCTCAGGAGGGATCTAATCACAATTTGCCATTACCTGAATGGTAGTTACAGAGAAGATGGAAGTATTCTTTTCAAGAGGCTGCAAAATGAACAAACAAGAGATAACAAGCATGAGTCACTCCAAGGGAAATTCCATTTGGATGTAAGGAAAAAAAAAAAAAAAGTCTGTAGGACAGTTAAACATTGGATAGGCTGCTCAGACCAGTGGTGGAATCTCACTTGCTGGAAACATTCAAGACGGCTTGACAGGACCATGGCTAGCTTAGTCTAAGGCCCTGATTTCGACAGAGGGTTAGATCAGAGGTCCTTTCCAGCCTAGGCTTATCTTTCATTGTATAATTGTATCTTTCACCCAACAAAATGTATTTGATTTGTGGAGAACCATCAGTCAAATTAATCTGAATTTATTAGAGAAGTAAATTTAAAGTGGGCTAGTTTTACTACATCAAACTCTTTTGTGGATACTCTTATTCACCATTTAAGGGGTCTTAAGTTGATTTACTGTAATTCACTTTCCTTACAGTCAACTGAAAGACCAATATGTTCTTGAAAGCATAGACATGCTCCATTTTTTAATGTTTGTATTTAGATTTTGAATATGTGCTCAGAATGTTGGTCAATCACATTTAAACAAATAAGTGCATGTTTGGAAAATCGCAGCTCTCTAGTCAGAACATTAAGATACCTCTAATACTCACACTATCTATCATCAGTGGATAATAGAGGGTTATATCTGTATTGTACCAATCTGGTCACTTGATGAAAAAATCTCAGTTGGTACATCCTCATTCAGACATTTATGTTGTACTGGTACACATGCCAGGTTATTTGACTAACAGTCCATCTGCAACAGACACATTATGATTTGAAAATACTGGTGAATTTGGAACCACACAGACTTTAATCATCACAGAAAAATGCACTTTGCCACCTTCAACTGAATAGCACCATAAGGTTAAAAGTGTCTAGCATCTCCCATTAATCATGTCTCGGTCTGTTTAAAATCAGACATGGCATGGATATTCATATGACTTACTACTTTGTCAGAATATTGTAAAACACGGACATTTAAGAAGGAGACCTGGGGATGCAGCATGAATGCTGATGTTCACTGATACATAACCATAAGGAGGGGAGCAGTGGGCAACCCATAAATCTGTCTTCTCTGCAGTAATTTTAATCTCATAGAAATATCATGTGGTGGCCCACTTAATCTAGGCAGCAGAGTACTTGTCCTGCAGAGGCACAAACTATATCATGTCAGCTTTTTTCATCTTAATTGCTCCCTTTTTTGCTGCATGGAAATGAACACTTGAAAATGCATAGTGACCTCTTGAACTGATCTGCAGGCCTATATGGAATACACACCTCACTGCACTTTATATGATATGACAAGATGACCCTGAAAAGGAATGCAAAGCAGATTGTGTCAATGATATAAAGAAAAAAATGTCTAGGATTGAGGTAACAGGTTTTGTCCAGTTTAATTAAATGTCTTGGAATCTTGTTTTGGATTTCAATCCCTCTTTAAAGGATATTTGTACCCTGAAGAAAGAGGTATGCTTTCAAAGTAGGGTAATAATGATGCATAAATTGCCTGCTTTGAAGCTTTGTTAAAAACTCTTTGAAGCTTGAGGCTAATCTGGATATAGACACTGCAGAGACAGGCAGAGTGGACTGGACAAAAGAAAAAAAAATCTTTCAAGTTCTTCTGCTCATTCCTATGCACCAGTGCACCTAATTCACATTTCTTAGCCGTCTGTAACCTGTGTCAGTCTCCAAGAACAATGATGCTTCTGTAAGGGCTGATTCAGCAGAACAAGAACAAGCAAGAACAGCCTCGCAATATTTAAAATTGAGAATACAAAAAGCAAATGAAGGATTGAACTAAACTCCCTGCTCTGAACTGCTCCGGTCTAGAAATACCTTTGTTTTATATATATATATATATATTATATATATATATATTTTTTTATATTTATATATACTCGTAACAATGAGCTGTATGTAAATGTAAATTTAAAACAAAATAAATTCTACAAATGTCTTCGGCACTTCATTTTTATGCACAACTGCTGTGAGAGTTCACCTCAAAAGAAAATGTAATCTCAATCTCTAAGACTAAATGCTAATGAAAGGAGGAGAGTTCCTCTTTATTTTATTATTCTTAAAAAGAAATTGATTTCTACTTCATATTGTGAAAGGCTGGTGAGGTGACCTCATTTACATTAGGGACTTGTCATTAACAGATCTTCTCTTAACAGATCCAGAGTTCCTTTTTATTAGACTGCTGGCTCATTTAACATAATACACTTTCTGCACCTGGGGCTTATATTTCTAATATTTCAGCAACAAGGAAAGTCATCCTAGAGGGCAATCACATCAGCTAGACATTCTACAAAAACCTTTTTATCACAATGTACTACATATAATTATTATTTCTGTAGTGCATAAAGGCCTAACCCTAAAGCAGAGTTCTTTTCTGCTATGAACTGTGAAGAACTGTGAAAAACCAAAAGCATAAAAAGAAATTTGGGCCAGAGAGGTTAAATGTGCAGCAGTTTGTGTTCAGGTAGCAAAAGTGACAGTATTAAGAATATAAATGTACAGCTGGAGTGTCCTGGCTCGCACTCAAGTATTTTCTTTATTGGGTCTTGTCACTTTACTGCAGCTATCAACTGACGTCTGATAGAAAAATATTAAATTTACATGATAGATAATTATGCACTACCATATCCACATGGGAGGATTCTTTTTGTCTTTTTTTTCCCACAAAACTAGTGGCATGATTGTGTCCTAAGTATGGAATTGTCTTCTGCACTTTTCTTCTGCCAAATATATCTACTAACATTCTTGTAAGAATAATAAATTAAAAATTAAAATAATAAAACCAAGAATATACACATTCCTTTGAATACTTTCAGCACATTAGAGATACAGTCAAAGCTGTGAGCAAAAACATATTACAGAGATTGTGTTCATGTTTCATATGACCAAAAACATATATTTAAAATACAGACATCTAATGCAAGCTAGTCATCTTAATCTTCCTTTAGAGTGAAAACAAAAAAAACAGTTTTCAGTAGGACATGACTGATCTCATGTTAAAGTAAGTATCTGAAACAGGTAGATGAATGAAAACGAAAAAGTTGTTTTGTTTTGGTTTGGGGTTTTTTCCTTATCAATTACAAAAGATGTTTAAGGGGACCAGCTTGGACACTGCCATTTTCCCTGCAGTCATCTTAGCTTGGGTAAGATGAATCTTTCCTTGGAAGTCTGCTCACAGACTAACTGAAAGTAAAATAAGTAATCATGGAAAATTAAGCATTAATTATGTTTCTATTATATTACTTTTAGAATTTTTTTCATTCTAACTATTGAACATATTTTCCAAAATAATTAAGCCCAACATATTTTTGTAAGTGTTGCTTTCTCTCTTTTTCATATTATCTATATCCATACATCCAGATTATTTTTCCAAAGTTAACAAGATTTTCTCATGTATATTTTACTTCAGTAGTCTTACTGTCATTGTCTGCATTTAGAATGACAATACATTTTTATAAATACTATATTTAAAAAGGTAAACTTACAAGAAAAATAACCCTGTAAAAAATAACTAATTACACTTTGGGATTAAGTAACTATATACACAAATTTTATTATTTTGCATTGTAGAGAAACAAACTTCTATACTTAAAGAGATGTTGTTGCTACACTTAAAGAGATGTTGTGAGTAGGACAATGCTTATATTCATAATACAGTAAGACCTAAATCACTCATATTCAAGTTATCTTTATGATTAATTCACAAAACTGTACTCTGGTATAGTGGTATGGAGGTATGGTTGTGGTATGGAGTGAGAGTGCCTGATGGCACTCTCAAGTAACATTGATTATATTTAAATTCCTAGGCAGACTGGAAGAAATTTTCTTATTATAAAAAATAGGTAACAGGATGTACCTTAAGTACATCCAGTCTACCTCCAGCCAATGCACTGTACGTAAATTCACAGACTGGTGCTTTCCTACAGATATATCCTTTATTAATTCTCTCCTAGGGAAGATGGGAGTGACAAGGAAACTGTACAGCCATGAAGTCATAACATACGATGAGGGGGTACCTTCCACATGATTTCATGTAGATCTGAGGTGTCTTCACCTACTGCATGCTACAGCTTCTCTCCTGTTGTGCCAATCCAGTCACTATGAAATGTGAGTCAATGTGCCAATAAGCTGTGTCTAACATGGAAAGAAGACAAAGCAGGGAAATAGGAATTATCTGGGGAGAAACTATGGCCGATGCCCCTTTACTTCTATTGTAAAGCCACAGCACTGTGTGTGTGAGTTTCCCTGCAGCAATTATCATGATTTCTTCATTCTTAAAATGTTTTTACCTTAGACTTTTTGATACAGAGACCTGTTTTGCCAAAAGGAGAGTTATCATTGTTATCTTAGTCTGTGAGCAAGAGACCATATAGCTATGTGAGTTAAGGAAGAATAAATACAGAACAAACAGAGGTGAGACTGCAGAATTAGAGTCCTTAGTCCCATTTAAGAACAGAGATGTGAAATCATCAAACACAATAAACAAAACCCACACTGTCTTGATAAGACATAAAACCCTCAGAGAGGAAGAGAAGTGGAAGCTGGCAGCTCATCAAGGTTGCTGATCAGGCCATTCCTGGGAAGAGCGAGGTCACAGCTTCAGAACCTGACCATGGACTGACAGCATTGTCTTTGGTGATGGTACCAAAAGGGTACCACGGGGCAGGGAACATAAAAGTGGTTTAGTTCAGAGCACACCACTCCCAGAACATTAACATAAATGTCAGTGAATATATAGTTATTTACTTAAGAGCAGTTCCTACAATCATACTTTTAAGTCTCTGGGCTTAGTAAAAACCTTGCAAATCAAGTGATCCCAAGATTGGAGGACTACAGACCTTAATCAGAAAGACTTTTATTTATAAATAAATTTGATGACCTTACTGAGTTGTATAAACTATCTGCTAGACACAAATAAATAGCACAGTAGTTAAATTGACAGAATCTACTACAAACCTTAATTGTCCTCATTTAGTGATTAAGAAAAATAAAATTGAAATTATTTTTTTGTTAAGAAGACTATGTTGCTTACTAGGACCATTCTTGATTCTTGACTAAGGAGCAACAGCTAAATTAACCTTGCTACTAGTACTGGGTTAATGCGTATCTAGGGTATAAACAAAGTAATTTAATAAGCATTGATGTTCATTTGATTTCTGGGAAATATAACAAAAACCAATTATGTCTTTCTATATTAACAACCTTATTTACAAAATGTACATGCAGAGTTGGTAAAATAAAGTTGGAAAGGTGGGTTTTAGGAGCTTCTCCTAAAATAATATTATTTTAGAACCAGGCTAATTTGTTTCAGTTAGGCCATGTTAACAAAGGAAGACAAATATTTCTTTCGAATTTAACAAGAGAAAAAAATAACTCTATCTGTTCCCTATTGTTTAAATCGACTGCTTTCTGTGTGAATTTTAATGTTTAGAAACAACACCTAGGAATTTGAGATCTTTGTCAGTATATTTACTTATATTAAGTATACAGTGAGGATTGGTATTATAGAGGTATGTTCTTGCCAAACCTTTCCCTCATGTCATACACGACCTCCATTCATGGCTGCTTAATGTACATTTATGAAAAACTTATCAGAAAAACATTATTATTGGCACCTAAGCAACATTTTTCCAAATTGTGACATCACTGTTATCTATTAATAAAGACCTTGGCACTAGTGCAGCCTGGTGCTCTCCTACACTCCCAGCCTGGTTGACTATCGTCAACTGTCCACCGTATTCATGTGTCACAAAGTCCTGCTACAAGATACTACTAGACACTATTAGAAAAGGAAACCAAGAAGGAAGACTACATGTTTTTTAACAAGATACTTTTTTACTCTGACTTGATGATGATTCAAAAGGGCATCTGAGCAGTCAAGTTAAAATTGTGCCACATCAGAAGTTCTTAAGACAGTCTCGAGCACTTTGGTCCTAAATCACTTTCAAGGACCTCTTTTTGGTATCTTCCAAACTAGTCGGCTACTATACTGCCAGCTCTTCACCACAAAATCAATGCTGAAACACAGCATCTTGAAAGAACAAAAAAAACAACAAAAAAAAAAGAAAAAAAAAATTTATTCATCACATACCTAGATGGAGCAACAAGAACATAGCAAACATTCCTATAAGATCAACTCATTGTTTTATAGAATGTTAAATAACAAAGCAAAATTAAAATGGCATAGACTTGTGAAACATGTCAGGAGTACAAACACAGTATGCTACCTAAAACTAATTCTGTTCACAAGATACAGATATTTGCAAAGATTTTTCAAAAATTATTTTCAGTGTACTTAATATATTTTAACAAATATTAAATAATGAATTGCAATGAGAAACTACAAAGCAAATAATTTTTTCCTATGTTTTGATATACTAAATTCAGGAACCTTTAACTCACCTAATGGTGAAATTGCTCGGCAAAAACAACATGCTTATGGAAGTATTTTTAACTTACTAAAAACATATAGTGTAGAATAATTTTGCCAAAGGATAAAAAAAAATGTTCAAAAATACATTAAAAAAATTCATGAAATATACCTTATTAAGACAGTAAAAAAAATTAATTCAGATATAAGTTCTCAACCTGCAAGTCTTTAAATAGTGATGAAACAGCCAGTAATGGTGATATGAGACAGGACGCAAGACTTTCTGGTTTTTGACCTGATTTTTTATGGCTGGTTTGTGTTACTTATATCATGCAAAAACCCACACATATCTTGAGAGTAAATACTCCTGAAGTTATATCTATAGTGCACTCAATTAAAAGAAGATGGGAGCTTCATATTCCTGAACACATGATTATTTCTATAATATATAATTTCTATAATAAACACCCACTTGTCTTAAGGCATTCCTAACACAGTTATTAACAGATAAATATTCAAAAGAGAGCAGTACATTTTAACTGCATGACTCCCATTGAAATCAATTAGTCTCTTGAAAGGATGGTGAAGAAAACTGTTGTAGAAATAAAAGAAATAAATCAGAAGAAACAGCTTAGAGATAATTTTTGCTACAGTTATTTTTAGCCAGAAAATTCTTTGGGCTTCATAAGTCTTGCTCTCTTCTCAAGCATATATCTTATGGCTACAGAGACATAGGAGAGTATGGAATTAAAACATCATTTGCTAGCCAAGATGCTTTCCATCTAATTAATTATGCTAAGAACTGGGATACTCAAAAACCACCTTATAGAGCTAAGCTATTAATCAGAAAAGATATTTGAAGCCTTAAGAAAAAAACAAAGATCATGCCACATTAAGCATATAAGGTTCTTGCTGTTTTAAAACAGAGGCAATGTTTTCCAAGTCACTGAATTGTTACCTTTTGCTTTTCCCTTAAAATCAACTCAGTTGAAATATATATATGGTTTCTAATATGTTAATTTTAAAGAAGTGAGTCCCCATTTGGGAAAAGAGAAAAGCATCTTATGTTTTATTCATCCATTTCCTAGTGTGCAGAATGGATTTTAGAAGGAAAGAGCGGGAGGAGAAATCACTGGTCTGGAAGACGTATCACATGTATAACATAAGAAATGAAGGTGCCAGCAGTGGAATAATAGTGGCAACATTCAGATTTGCAAACGCCAGACCATGTTTGCCTCTGGCAGATAGATGTGAAAAACAAATATATTTAAAAAAAAAAATTATTACACCTTGATTTATTTTAATTTTTTTCCTCCCGAATCACTGTTGTTCAGTAAAATGCTTTACTAAAGCATTTTACATTTGACATTTGACAAGGTGGTTGGTGGGGTTTTTTTGTTTGTTTTTTTTATTATTATTTAACATTTTAACAGGACTGTTTCATTTGGGACATCCAAGCCAGGCATTTTTGGATCACAAATAGTTTATATTTTGTCAGCTTTTCTCGAGACAAAAAAAAACCAAATCCTGGTTGAAGATTTTTCTTGATTTTTCTGGAATTGGATTTTCTTACAAGACATTAATGAGCTTGTCAACTGTTCAAACAACTTTATTCTTAATCTCCATTTCACCCATCAGATTCCACAAACTATTAATAGCACAATATCCAGAATAAGAAATCAATTAATGCTTAAAAACAGCTGTTGAGAAAAAAAAG
This sequence comes from Phaethon aethereus, assembly GCF_964289735.1. Taxonomy (NCBI): domain Eukaryota; kingdom Metazoa; phylum Chordata; class Aves; order Phaethontiformes; family Phaethontidae; genus Phaethon; species Phaethon aethereus. Next base: position 170,183,806 of record NC_138575.1, on the reverse strand, counting down.
ATTATCTCTACAGGAAGTAGTGAAATCATTCACAACAAGAAAGGTGAAGACACCTTGCACCATTTCCCCAAGAGCTAGTATGTGTTAAAGGGGAAGGCTGCACTGCCATTTGTGTATACTAATTTCCTGCCTTTTATTATACAGCAACATTCACGGTAGTGAAGAATCCAGTCTTCTCATTAACTATACTCCAAACGAGGCTGTCATAAAAATCATAATCATGGAAGGAAAAGCCCGAACAACCCTACAATAAAAACAACTGTTGTTGATTTAAATAAAAAGACATTATTTTAATTTGTTTTAACTTTTCAACATTAAAATACCTATCAGGTATCTATAAATATTTTTAGTAAGCTTTTTTTTTTCTTTCTTTCTTTTTTTTAAAGAAATAAGAATTTTCAGGAAATTAGGAACATAGCTTGTGCTATGTTTCTAGCATTAAAATTCTCCTCAATTATAATGACCTATTAAATTTAAGACTTTAGAAATCTTCTTTTTATAAAACACTATTGATAAAACAAGGTGACTTCTGTCTCTTGGTGAATGCTTATCTTCAAGCTTGATAATCACCACGTGCTGAAATTCATATCTTCAAAATCACTGTGATGTTAAGTGTCTGTTCTGGAAGGAAAATAAACATTTTCTCTGTCAAGGTAGAAGAAACTTTAATTGGACAGTGCTATTTCTTTTTTCTGACATGCAGAATTTTAAAGATATGAAATCAATTTAAAATTTTTATTGCTGGCTTAACCCAAAGCAACTATGCCATTTTCTTGTAGTCAATATAATGCTGGATGTTCGAGTCAGCACTGCTTCCCAAGCTAGGAAAGATTTCCCTCTAGGGTCTTTTAAAGGGTATTGCTGCAGGAGTAGTCAATGAGTAAAATAGAAGGAAATGTTGGAAGCTAAACCCTTATTTTAGAAGTTCAACCAGTCAGTAAGTTAAATACCTGCTCCTGTCTAAAATTTTAATCTAGTTCCTTTTTCTTAAGTTGTCTTTTGTTACAGCAAGAACTACTTTGACATGAACATTGTTCAAAATGATATCTCACCCAAAGAAGAAAATTATTAAGTAAAAATATCACTTTACTTGAGTCTAATTTAAACTTCTTAAAACTAACACAGACTTACGGAAATTATTTACTACATTTAATCATTCCATAAAAGAATTTTAAAGCAGGAAGTTTACAAGTACATTCCTAAGAATTTCCTAAGAAAACAAATTAATTAAAATGTGTTAGAAATTGCTATAAATTACTGAAAATCACCTCTGTAATAAAAAGTTATTTAACTAGCATTAACAAGTTATAAAACACCAATTTTCTGTAACTGTTACAACACTGTACTTATATATATGCATAACGTTATAACACTGAGAAAACCGAGATGCCTTTTTTTTTAACTTCTGAGCATATATCATTACTGCAGAAGTCAATCAGAATAACAGCATTTTTAATTTTTTTTCCCATAAGGCTATTTTCCATTATCCATACTTGAGCTTCATTCATAAAAGAAACATTGCTTTGTTTTGCTTTTTCTTAGGCTTATTCATAATTCAGAGATAATTTTTAGAAGAAGCATAAAATAAAGCTCCAAGATGGACTCTGTGAACAGTGGTTCTGAACCTTGCCATTCCAGAAGAACTTAAGTCACAACTGAAGCTGACAGGTTAAGCTCAAGTAGCCCATATTATATTTGGAGAACTAAATAAGAAAGCATTTCAACACTTTTTTATTCTCTTTGGACTATAACTAAGAATCTGAGGAGAAAGGAAAGGGAAGAGGAAAGGGAAGGGGAAGCGAGAGGAGGGGAGAGAAGGGAAAAGGGAAGAGGAGATATTCCTTGCCAAAAGCAAACCTTGTTCATTACATTATATGTTTTTAAAAATTATCAGGTCAGCTTTAAATACTCCATTTCTGAAATTAAAAGATAAACACACTCTTACTGGTGGGTGTTGGGGAAGGGATCTCTCACCTTCTGTTTCCTAGAGGTTTGCTTGCAGTGAGCCCTGGTGTATTCTAAACAAGAAAATTTACAAAAGAAGTCAAATCTACTTATTGTAAGAACATTAAAACAAGCTTAAAATACATTTTTATCTTGAAGCCTGACATAATTTCCCAGACAGCAGCTCTTAAACATTTAAAGAAAGGTAAAAGAACAGAATCATTAATATTACTTATGATCTGCACCTCCAGAGCCAAACTTGAATTAGCTTCTTAATTAAAAGGCATTCAAGCAACTTCTGTGATTCCCTGCTAAAATGGAATAATTGGTTACAGAATTACACAGTTGGTGTACAAAACTATTTTATGTAAACAAATGTCACAGACAAACTGTGTAGGGTCACTGATGATTTTCTAGATGAATGATTCTCAGCCATTCCAAGGTGATGATCTATTAGTTGAGAAAACCACCACTAAATTACATTTACTATGAAAGCAAAAGTATATTGTTAATAAGCTCAGTTAATTTTTCATATATTTCAATTAGCTGGTGAAGACTAGTTGAACTAGAAGAATAAATGCAATGAAAATGTAAGGGTTGAGGTTTTCTTTGCTTGATTTTTGTTTTAGTTTGCTAAGTATTTTTGAAACCAAATTGTCTTTTGTGACCTACTATTGTCATGTTTTTGATACAAGAGCTAAGAAACACTGCTCTAGAAGTAAATTTTCTTTACTAGTTTAGGGTATTCCCTTCCAAATCTGCAGATAATTGGAAATCTGTGTCCATGAGAAACATGAAGATCCATTTCTGCAGTATAAAAAAATATCAAAGTTAATTTAAGTAAAACATATCCTCAGACAAAGAAGAACACTGTAACATTTTTATAAAATTTATATTAGAGATAAAAGAGAGAAAAAAAGGTGGTATGGCAGAGGTAGGTAGAAGAAACAAAAATTTTAGGTAGTAATTTCTCTCCGATCTCGAAGTTTATTTTACTTCAGTGAAAAGCACCAATCTTTGTTGACACATGCAGAAACACAGCCTTACATCCCTTTCAGGTGTTAATTAATTAAAATAATTGGGTTATGTTGCCCCCCTCCAATAAACAAAGATCCAAAACCCCACAGTGCAGAATCTAGCAGTTCACACATTAAATAGAATTTCCCATAGGAAATGCATTACTTCTGGATTCATTTCCTGGATGGTTTCAGGTAAAATTTTAAGACATTAAAGCCTTTAATGATTTACTGTATTTCTTTAGACAACCAGCATAACATTGATCTAGGTTTACCATTCTGAGTGGTCATTTTCCCTGACTCCTTGACCATTCTATCTGAATAATTGTTGAATTGATGAATAAGGGTTTTCTGAGGAGTTTTATGTTTGTTTCTCCTGCCACATTTTACTCCTTTCCCACAGCAATTAAATCATCTATGACACTTGAGTTAATGGCTCAGTAGATTAAATGAAGGTGAGTCTTTACACAGCCCAGTCTTTTTGAGGCATAATCAGCTTGGGAAATTGGTTTGATTAAAGTCTGATTGTCTTCAGACCATGAAGTAATACTATAACTTGGAAAAAAATCTAGCATATCTGAAAACGTGTCAATATTTCCAATGTAAGTTGGTCTAATAAAATACATTGTTTTCCCATTACAGACCTGATCTTATTCAGAACATCACTATGTTTAAATATGAATGACAGCATTGTGTTTAGATTTTGTATGAAACTACTGCAGTCTCATGGAGGATAGACCATAGACCTGAGTGACTGAAAGAATGATTTGGTGCAGCTTGTAGAGTTTGATTTTGTGTGTAATTTCTGTGGGTTACTGTTCACAGATTGCTTTTAATACATTCATATGATCTGTATCATAAAAGCTTTCATGGCTGCACAAGATCCTCAAGCATATTTCAGTCCTGCTTTCAACAGAAACACCTCATCAAATGAGTAAATATCTTATAAGTTCAGACTTCCTCTTGGCAGTTTAGCATCTCTTCAGAGCTGGTGGGGAAAGACCGCCTGTTTCAACAGAACATAAAATGTAGGATATTTGCTCCGAATGGATATAAGGTAAGGAATTGCATATCTGAGGCTGGTAAGCTTAAGGAAGTTAGTAGTTTTTTATAAAGAATCTCTAAAATATTTAAAAGAAAATATCACCCTATATATTGATGTAATATCTAGTTCAGATGTGATCTTTAACGGAACTTGCAAATAGTACTGCAATACCAGTAGAGATACTATGGTCAGTAGAGATAACTAATCAATAAACCCTCTGGAAAGCTGCTCATCACTTTCAAACACCAATTCTTAAAACAGGTTTAATATTATTTAAAACCAAGGTAAGGAGGCCAGCAGACAGATAGTACAGAGAATGATAATACAACGCTTCTTCTATGTGTCTTTAAAAGTCTTGCTTTTTAGAGTGTTGTTTCTTCTTAGAAATATTCTGTTTATCTACATTGATTTATTCAGTATTTAAGTTCTGAATTGTACATAATTGTTTGTAACTTCATGTCTCCTGTTACGCCTTGGATCAACTGCCTACTGCAATTTAATTGTTTTCAGCAAATTAGTTTCATCCTCAAATCTAAACACATCATCTGTGCTGTTGCAGACATGTTGCAATACTTGCAGCAAATCTATACTGCTAATAGGAAGGGACATTCAAGTCACTTGTTCATAAGCTTTATGACTCTACAGTGTTGTGAATATCTAATACGTGTAAAAACTGGTTCATATCTTGTAATACAGAAATTATATAGCCTCAACCAAATGGGACGTGCATAACACATTTTTAAAAGTGTATAAATGTTGAGGGAAGAAGAGATGAGAATGAGGGGAAATCTGAGAAAAGTACAGTTTCCCGGTATAATGTACATCATCCAGTAGCAGCTCTACATATGCTTAGAAACCGAAGAAAAAGCAATTGAAATCTTGCTGACTGTGTGCTGTCATCAAAGAGGAAGTAATGGGATGGGTGGATCATCTCTCCTATGAAGAAAGGCTGAGAGAGTTGGGGTTGTTCAGCCTGGAACAGAGAAGTCTCCAGGGAGACCTTATTGCAGCCTTCCAGTACTTAAAGGGGGCCTATAAGAAAGATGAGGACAGATTTTTTAGCAGGGCCTGCTGTGATGGGACAAAGGGTAATGGTTTTAAACTAAAAGAGGGAAGATTTAGACTAGCTATAAGGAAGAAATTTTTCACAATGAGCGTGGAGAAACACTGGCACCGGTTGCCCAGAGAAGTGGTAGATGCCCCATTCCTGGAAACATTCAAGGTCAGGTTGGATGAGACTCTGAGCAACTTGATGTAGTTGAAGATGTCCCTGGTCATTGCAAGCAGGTTGGACTAGAGAACCTTTTAAAGGTCCCTTCCAACCCAAACTATTCTATGATTCTATGATAATAAAAGATAATAACAATAATTAAATATAATATACACAAAGCAAAGGAAAAACAAGAAAAAAACATAGACCCATTGCAATAAGAAAAATGTGGAGAAAAAAAAAATAAAGAGAACTATTGTGGTTTAACCCAAGCTGGCAACTCAGCACAACACAGCTGCTTGCTCACTCCCCCCAAATTGGGATTGAGGAGAGAATAAGAAAAGTAAAAGTGAGGAAATTCATGGGTTGAGATAAAGACAGTTTTGTCTCCTCCCAACTTTTTGGCACCCCCAGCCTACTCACTCGTGGGGTAGTGTGAGGAGCAGAAAATTCCTCAATGCTGTGTAAGCACTGCTCAGTAATAACAAAAACATCCTTGTGTTATCAAGACTGTTTTTATCCCAAATCCAAAACATAGCCTTGTGCTAGCTTCTGTGAAGAAAATTAACTCTATCCCAGCCAAAACCAGCACAAGAACAAATAAAAAATTCCTGCAGGAATACAGCATGACATACTGCCAATAAGATGGAGAAAAGATAATGCAGTGGGTAGTCTTGAAAAGTCATGACAGACAAGAGATACAATGGTAGAAAAAGTAGAGAAAAATACTTACTGGAAAGATGAATAGAATCCATTTAATCATGCCTAGAACACGAACTGCAAAAGATAGAACTGGAAGAGGTACTATATCCATCCAGCAGCGCAGTCAATGAAGTTTCCTCTTTACTATTTCAGGTATGAAAAGATAATGCCAATATGCACTTTTGGAAAGGAAGTTTTAGAGCAGGTCTACACTTTGTGGTCATGGTATTTATTATATATTAACTGCCATTACATGGACTCTAAAATTTCCATTTCTTTCTCCTGTGCAACTGCACTGCTCCAGAACACGTTTGCTTCATTCTTTCCAGGCACTCTGCTTTTCACTCCAAGTGAACTGCGTACAAAAAGGAAAGCTAATGGTGTGGTAATATTGGTAAGTTACAAAGTAGAATGCAGTGAATATAAAAAAGGAAGATATAGAGAATAAAGATAAAAGAATAAGATACAAAGAATGGCATTGTTATAATTTGCATCTAATTTTCAGAAACATGAATAAACAGAGCCTTGGGCTTAATATACAGAATGAACTGGAATAATTCATATTGACTTAATTTAGCAGGACTGTGGGGACTTTATTATATAATCGAGAGATACACTCAAATCTTTAGGATGAGAAATTGTTATTGAAGCATAATGAAAATTTCCAGTGAAAATGCTAAAAATAGTCAAAGGGGACCCTGAAAATGTACACATTTGCTAGTAAATTTCAAGGTTCAGATTTCTTATTTAAAAAGTCTCCAGGAAAAATTAAATATTTTTATTTGTACATGGTGGAATTAGCTATGATTGTAAAAGATGTTTGGTCATTATCTTTTCATTGGGCTGCCTCTGTACGCACTGTAAAGACAGATATGTTTTTCTGGAATATCTGTAAGTTATAGATTTAAAAATTATTTTTATGCAGGGACTTAATTTTCCTGAATGTTCATAAAGATCAAGACACAGACAGGATTGTATAAAGTGTAATTAGTAATGATGTACCTCACTACAGGGCCCAAAATTTTTGAGCTTGTGTTTCTTGCAAAGAAGGACATGCCCTTCAGAAAGGCATACTTGGATTTCATCATAGCAGAAATGAAATGACAGAGGGTCATAACAGCAAATAATTGGATACAGAGAGGCAAGAAAAAGAGGAGCAAGCTCTAAACTGGTGTAACTATGGCAGTTTATACCAGACAAGAATTAAGCCAACAATGTTAAGGCACATACTCCGTTCCTGAAAGTGAAAACAGTTTAGAAGAGGCGCATTTGAGTCAAAGGGAAAATAAAAGTAGCGACCAAGCTGCACCTGATCTTTAGAGACAGGGGATGAGGAGTGGAAAGGATAATCAATGGAGGATATGCAGTTGTGCACATATCAGTTTACGTCAGTTTCTATCTGATTTCTAGGACAAATTACTGCCTGAAGCTGATGTACACAAGGCTGCTAACTAGTTTTTTTAATTGGTTTCTTTACATGGAGTCAGATAATATTATTAAGCAACAGAATGTTATAACTAACTGAGAATTGCACTTGAAAAATACACTATGCTATTTTTTCAGGCTGGTGAAACACAGATTGCTTTCAGTTATTTTTCTTGGCAGGACTGTTGTTTCTGTCCATAGCCTGTCAAGCTAGCATAGTACCCAGATGGTTATAAGGCTCTAGGGCACCTGTATAATTCACATTAGAGTTTAAGAGAAATGTAGTGAGTAATATTTATATATTTACATTTCAGATCCTCCTCCATTCAAAGCAAAACACAGCTGTTATATTTTCACCCTGACCATTACCCTGTGATATTCCACTCAGCCAATATCTCCACTCATTGCCAGTTTGTAGTAATGCTGCTGCATTTCTCTTCTTTCTAACCGTTGTATAAACACTCCTCTGAACTAACGTATCTGCTATAGCCCAAATAAGAAAGAAGTCTACCAGGAGACAGTTTTGCTATTTAATGGTCTAGCATAGTAATTTTTTAAGGTGTTCTTTTTTACACCACTCAGACTTATCAATGAGGTGTTATTTCTCTTATCTTCAAACCTGCTTTCTGCCTGCCTTCCTGTTTGCTGTGTGCATCATCTTCACCGTCTGGGGTGACATTTCTACAATGACTGAGAGCACAGCACTAACATGTCTAAATTCTCTTATTGAAAATTGACAATGTTACTTCCCGGACTTGTTAAACAATTTTCTTTTTATTATTTTGTGAATAGCAGAGACTTAAAATATCAAAATTATGTGGTAAGCCTAATGTGTACATAAGGAAAACATAAATATTTTAGATTTTGGTGGATATATACTTGCAAAGAATATTTTTTTATAACTTCAGAGATAATGACTTTTCAGTAAGGAAATATAATGTTTTTTGTGAAACAGTGTCCCCAAAAAGCTGTGTTTCATATATCCTTATTGTCAATTAAGAATGACAGAATCTAGATTTAACAGATAATAATTGTAGGAGCCTACAGTTTATTATATTCATTGACACTATTCATATGTCACATTATTAAAAGACAGAATAATGTGCCAGAGTATTTATACAAATAATTATGAACCTTTGAGAGGAAAAAAAAAAGTTGTTTCAAGAGTGTATGTTGTGGTTTAGCCCCAGACAGCAACTAAGCACCACGCAGCCGCTCGCTCACTCCCCCATGGTGGGACAGGGAAGCGAATTGGAAGAGTAAAAGTGAGGAAACTCATGATTTGAGATAAAGACAGTTTAATAAGGAAAGCAAAAGCTGCACACACAAGCAAAGGAAAACAAGGAATCCATTCACCACTCCCCATGGGCAGGCAGGTGTTCAGCCATCTCCAGAAAAGCAGGGCTGCATCGCACATAATGGTTTCTTGGAAAGGCAGATGCCATAACTCCAAACGTTCCCTCCACCCCTCCCTTCTTCTTCATCCCAGCTTTATATATTGAGCATGATATCATATGGTATGGAATATCTCTTCGGCCAGCCTGGGTCAGCTGTCCCAGCTGTGTCCCCTCCCAGCTTCCCGTGCACCCCCAGCCTTCTTGCTAGCAGTCCAACTCGAGAAGCTGGACTGTCCTTGACTGCTTAGCAACAGCTGAAAACATCAGCAGGTTATCAACATTTTCTCATCCCAAATTCAAAACATAGCCTCACGCTAGCTTCTATGAAGAAAATTAACTACTGGCTGAAACCAGGACAGTGTAAAAAACCCATACATTTAGCTCTAGATGGTAGGTCATTGAGGAAATGTTCTATGCTGACATGTAAAAAGGGTGATATTCTTTAAAAACATACTGAAAAACAGTTTGAAAATGTGAGTTATCAACTGGACAAAATCCAGAACATTATAATTAGTTCATTTCAGGTAAATTGCATTTAATGAGATTACTTCTCGGTGTTCAGTTACATTTTAGAGGTGATGTTTGAAGACAAAACCTAACAAAAATATGTTACTGGTAGGAGTTCTTGTTGCTTGAAGGTTTTTGTTATGAAATGCTATGCTGTCTTGTATTACTCTGATAAATTACATTCTCTGTTAATATCAGATCTCTCTGCTTGGGAGGATGCTGTTGTAGGTAGAAAAGGCAGAAACTGGATGGAGGATTTCTGCATGTAACCATATGTCTTCTAACGTATTAGAAAATATGCATTAATCACTTCTTGTCCCTATCTGTTCTATTGAATAGACTTACAACTTGAATGAGTCCGAGAACTCTACTGTGCATTTATCTGCCAGTTACTATTTAATAAGGAAACTAAGGCAGTTTTATTAAGGACTTTTTTCAATCACTTTGCTAGAATGACAATAAGTTTTCTAGTAAGTATTTCAGACACACTTTTTTTTTCTCCCATTCAAAAGCTACAGTACCACTAAAGATGAACATGAAAGTATTAGGAATTAATCCAGAAAGCACAGAAATAAAGAGGACTAAAGACGAGGATGTTAAGCTAAAGGTTATTGAACACCAGTCTATTTTATTTGGAGTAAGCTTATCATAGGTGTGGAGGAAAATGACCCACACATAACACTGATGTCCCATTGACTCCACAGAGATTTTGTGAGAACTTTCCTAGGTCTCTGGTCACTTCTCATTGTTAATAATGAAAATGCGGAAGACAATAGATGATACATTTGTAATTTGAGTGTTAATCTTAAAACTCTCTGTTGTGTCAGTGATATAGATTATTTTAAATAAATTGTAATTATAAAATTGGAAGCAGTTCTAAGGTTTAGGGAACAGTAAAAGCTCTATATTGTCATGCGGTTCTTGCACACACACACACATCAAGCCATAAGTGCAAAAAGCACTACTGGGAAGGGCTCAAGACCTGACATCAGGTTGAGAAAATAACTATCATCAGGCAGTACATTTAGTACCAGATAGATTATTATGTCTAAAAATATTAGCCATTCTTAATTAATTTCCTAGTTATCATTTTAAAAATAAAGTTTATAACAATAGAACCCTTGCAGGATAGACTCTCTGTACAAGGCAGTAGTTGTTTACTGCTTCAAATAAGAAAAAATATTATTATATAATTTTATCTATAAAAGACTGTGCATATAAAATAATATAGTTAAAATAATTCTTATATACATACATATAATTTAGGCTGTGTATATATAGGTGTGACTATGTTTTAGAGTGTGTGTATATATGTACAATGTTAGGTTTCTGAAATCAGTCCCAACTTTAAGATTGACTTTATTTCAGTTGTAGCTGTACAGCTATATTGTGTTTGCATAGCTAGGTTTTGGCTGTAGGGGGGCTGCAGGGGTGGCTTCTGTGAGAATGTGCTAGAAGCTTCCCCTGTGTCCAACAGAGCCAGTGCCAGCTGGGTCCAAGACAGACCCACCATTGGCCAAGGCCAAACCAGTCAGTGATGTGGTGACGCCTCTGTGATAACATATTTAAGAAGGGAAAAAAAAAAACCTGTGCAGCTGCAGCCAGAGAGAGGAGTGAGAATATGTGAAACAGCTCTGCAGACACCAAGGTCAGTGCAGAAGGAGGGGCAGGAGGTGCTCTAGGCACCAGAGCAGAGATTCCACTGCAGCCCATGGTGAAGACCATGGTGAGGCAGGCTGTCACCCTGCAGCCCATGGAGGTTATCAGTGAAGCAGATCTCCACCTACAGCCCATGGAGGACTCCACGCTGGAGCAGGTGGATGCCTGAAGATGTTGTGACCCTGTGGAAAGCCTGTGCTGGAGCAGGCTCCTGGCAGGACCTTTGGACCTGTGGATGGAGGAGCCCACACTGGAGCAGGGTTGCTGGCAGGACTTGTGACCCCGTGGGGTACCCACACTGGAGCAGTCTGTTCCTGAAGGGCTGCACCTTGTGGAATGGACCCAGGCTGGACCAGTTCATGAAGAACTGCAGCCTGTAGGAAGGACTCATATTGGAGAAGTTCATGGAGGACTGTCTCCCGTGAGAGGGACCCCATGCTGGAGCAGGGGAAGAGTGTGAGGAGTTGCCTGAGGAAGAAGGTGGAGCAGAGACAACATGTGATGAACTGATCGCAACCCTTATTCCCCAACCCTCTGCGTTAGCAGGGGAGGAGGTAGAGAATTCATGAGTAAAATTAAGCCCAGGAGGAAGGGAGAGGTGAGTGGAAAGTGTTTTAAGATTTGGGTTTAGTTCTCATTACCCTAGTCTGATTTGATTGGTAATAAATTAAATTAATTTCCCCAAGTCGAACCTGTTTTGCCTGTAACGGTAATTGGTGAATGATCTCTCCCTGTCCTCATCTCAACCCATGAGCGTTTTGTTGTATTTTGTCTCCCCTGTCCACCTGAGGAGGGGGAGTGATAGAGCAGCTTTGGAGGTCACCTGACATCCAGCTATGGTCAACCCACCATAAAAAATAAGACTTTAATAAGACTTTTAATAAGTTACAAAATTGTTTAAATTAGAATCCTACTGCTTATAAAATATTGTGTTCCTCTGATAGTATAATAAACCTTATTATTCTCTAGCTTTTTTTTTTTAAAAAGAAAAGGCCTTGGAATTGCATGTAATTATCTAGCCTGAACATTTAAACTTTTTATTTAACTCGTTAATGCAACTTAACATAAGACAACTGACCACATTATTTAGAATATATCTTCAGGGGAAATTTCTATTAGCTTGGGACTAAGGGCTGTCATCAAACTGCACTTTTCTGCTCAGCTAGAGTACGGCAAAAAGACTCTGTCATCTAAAATTGTCTGTTTTTGTCGCACTTAAGACACTTTTGCTAAGATGGCATAAATCACAGTAAACATATTCTATTTCATTTAAGTGACTAAAATCCTACAGCAATCCACTGTAATAGAGAAAGACTCCAAGTACAGAACTCATAAAGAAGACAAGATGGGAGAGGTAGTGTTCATGCTTATGCATCATTCTTAAGCTATTAATAAAGAAGATTCTGACAAAGTGAATGCAGTGTAAAAGGAAACATCTTTTCCCATCTTCTTTATTCTCTGTTTTTGCCTTTCTCGCATAGCTCTTTTTTCCACCTAATATGTAACTGAGCAAATTGAATTTCCTAAAGAATGGACTCTAAACTGAGGCCTGTTAATTTTATGGCTAAGAGAAGAAAAGTGACATAATTCCAGACTAAATGTGGGTATGCTATTTCCCTCATTAAACATATTTTTACACCCCTTAAGATTATTTGATTGTCATTAATTAAAAAAGTAATCTTCATCAAAATAATCTCCTGCTGGGTAAAATTTTCTCATTTCACTTGCTTCAGTTCTTGGAGTTCAATGCTGTAGAATGTCAGCTTTTCATCTTGTGAAGCTAGAACTCTTCCTTTCCCCCCCCCTTTTTTTTTTTTTTTTCCCTAAAATGCCTCAGAAATGCTTCTTGTAAGCAGCCACATGTGTCACTGTCGGAGTTCCACTAACATCTCTCAGTCATTATGAGGAATGATGATACAACAAATTAAACTTGCAGCAGAAAAAAACACTTTGTTTTTCCTTGATAGTGAAACAGCATGGTTTTTTATTTCTCGTTTCCTTTGCAAAATAGGAATCGGTGGAGTAAATAAAGCATACAGCATGGAACCAGATGGAGTTAAGTAGTTACTATCTATCTCATGCAGTAGCTAGGCCAGAATCACAGAGGATGTGATAGTGATAAACTCTTCTCCAAAAACTGTTGCTTATGATTTGTTTTTCATTCAAGATGTCATTTGTTCTTTAATTTAACAAATAAAATGGACAGACTTCACACCGCTCCATGTTTCTGATGAGTGAATTATCACCATAGATAATGTGACAAACTAATAGAAATTGATCTTTTTCAGTATTGACCTGAAAAGAAATAGAAAAAAACCCAAACTATGTTAGAAATTAAATGGTGACTTTATGAAATGAAATTCTAGGTGACTAGAAATCCCCATTTAAGCCTGGGGCAAAATGATGAAGTCAAATGAAATAATTTTGCCAATGTTTCCAAACCAATGACTTTATTTATTTAAAGAATTAATTTTCCATTAACACTATCCGAAGTGATACCTGATAATTGTAATCAGAATGTAACTGTGGAGTTTGTATTGCAACTAGTATTTAGCCAGTTTTGAAGTCTGTGAAGTAAGCAATGAAATAAGCACTGAGACAGTTTTTTTTTTCATTTCCCATTTTAATTTTTTTTTCTTTCTGTATCTTACATATGAACCCTGTTTCATTATGTATCATATATAAGCAGATGTCATGGTTTAGCCCCAGCCAGCAACTAAGTACCACTCAGCCGCTCGCTCACTCCCCCACAATGGGACATGGGAGAGAATCAGAAGAGCAAGAGTGAGGAAAGTCATGTTTTGAGATAAAGACACTTCAACAGGTAAAGCAAAAGCTGCACATGCAAGCAAAGGAAAACAAGGAATTCATTCACCACTCCCCATGGGCAGGCAGGTGTTCAGCCATCTCCAGGGAAGCAGGGCTCCATCACACGTAATGGTTTCTTGGGAAGACAGACACCATCACTCTGAACGTCCCCCCACCCCTTCCTTCTTCTTCGTCCCGGCTTTATATACTGAGCATGACGTTATATGGTATGGAATACCTCTTTGGCCAGGCTGGGTCAGCTGTCCTGGCTGTGTCCCCTCCTAGCTTCCCGTGCACTCCAGCCTTCTTGTCAGCAGGCCAGCACAAGAAGTTGGACTGTTCTTGCTTGCTCAAAAACAACTCAAAACTTCAGCATGTTATCACATCTTCTCATCCCAAATCCAAAACATAGCCTCACACTAGCTTCTGTGAAGACAATTAACTCTATCCTGGCTGAAATCAGGACAGCAGATAAAAAGAAAATCATTGGGTAAAGGATCTAATCAATTTAAATGTAGTGAGCAACACTGGTGAACATGAAAACCAGCAAGATTTTTGCCCAAAATTCTGCTTCAGTATTTTAAAACATTCAAACAGTAACTGTCAGCCAATGTGCAGTTCACCCAAGCACTAATGTTCACTAACCTATATTTGACTTTTACAATAATACAGTCAAAATTCTACATCCAAAATGGAAAAATTATCTCTAAAAAAACAGGGATTCTGACTCTTGTAAAATGTCTGTACTAACAATATACCTACTTCCTTCTCTTATTCTCAATTGCACAACTGTCATAGTGTTTACTGGGTGCAGGTGCCCAGGTGTTGGCAACAGGGAAGCTTTAGGTGCAGCCTCTGTGAGGAGAGTCCAAGGCTGCCCTGTGCGGGACACAGCTGGTTCTAGCTAGCTCCAGCCGACCCACCACAGGGCATGACTGAGCCCCTCAGCCAAGATGGTGACACCTCTGAAAAATCATATTTAAGAAGGGGCAAAACCACTGTACACAGGCAGTACATCCATCCAGCTGTGCTTTCACCCTTCCTTTTCAACAAGATGACAGGGAAAATAAGATGAAGAACCTCATGGGTCAAGATAAAGGCAAGGACATCAATTACTATCACAGGCAGCATAGACTAGGCTTGGGGAAAACTGATTTAATTTATTGCCAGTTAAAATAGAATTGGATAGTGAGAAACAAAGAGAAATTAAAACAGCACCTTCTGTCCCCACCTTTTTTTACCCAGGCTTAGCTTTACTCCTTTATTCCTGACTCCTCTGCCTCCCCCTTCCCCAGGCAACGCTGGGGGGGACAGGAAATGGGGAGTTACAGTCAGTTCATAAAAGTTCCTCTCTACCGCTTCTTCCTCCATCACAATTTTCCCCTGTTACAGAGTAGGTCCTCCCTGTCTATGGTATGCTGGAGAATATCTGCTCCAGCACCTGGAGCACCTTCTAGCCCTACTTCTTCTCTGATGCAGGATTGTTTCTCACACTTTTTTTCCTCATTCCTTACACTTCCTGTGTAGTGTTTTGCCCTTTCTTACATATGTTTTCTCAGAGGCACCACCAGCTTTGTTGGTGGGTTCAGCTTTGGCTGCAGCAGATCTGGTGCAGAGATGCCTGAAACTGTCTGTGTCCAACACAGAGCAGCCCCTGACCTTTTTGTGCAGAGACCACCCCTGTAACCCTCCTCACTGCCAGACCTGGCAGCCTACACCCAACAGAGTAAGCAAAGTCTCTGCATTTATCTCATCCCAGGAGCTTTCTCATTCCTGCTTTTTTCCTATAATCACCACTGTCCCACTGAGCGGGGGGAACAACTGAGCAGCTGCATGTGAGTTAGTTTGGTTGTTAGCTAAGACTAGCCCACCACATAGTGGAAAGCATTTTACTATGTAAATCTGACATAATCTTAAAAAAACAATGAAGCAAACAAAGGAAGTGCATTTTAAAGTATCTTCAGAAATACCTGATCCAGTTAAAATTCACTTGTGACATGGGCATAAAAAGAAGACTGCAAAAAACTGTTCTGAGAGAAATCTATAGAATTACTATAGACCATTTTGTTTTGCTATCAGACATTCCTGCAAGGCAAGTTTTTGTCATTTCACTTTGCTTTCAGATTCACCAGAAGTTTATAAATTACTCAAGATATGGGAGAAGCTTATTCAAGAAATGAAGAAAACAGATCTATGTCAGATGAAGTTTAGATTTATTTTCTTCACAGATACTACGTAGTATTTCAATGGAGCTTAAAAAGAAATGTCAATTAAGAAAAAGGCAATCACATTTATGCCACAAATTGTCTGTTCCTTTTTTTGTCAGGATCCAGATATCCCTCAAAAGGAACAAAAAAATCCTTCTGTCTTGAGATTGTGTAAATGACAAAATTCAGCAAGAAGTCACCCTATGAAAGACATGCTAAGGATTGAAGAACAATCAATCTTCCCCCCTTCCCCTCTGTCCTGGTTTCAGCCAGGATAGAGCTGGTTTTCTTCACAGAAGCTGGTGTGAGACTGTGTTTTGGATTTGAGATGAGGAACTGTTGATAATGTGCTGATGTTTTGGGTTGTTGCTGAGCAGTCAAGGACAGTCCAGCTTCTTGTGCTGGCCTGCCAGCGAGCAGGCTGGGGGTGCACGGGAAGCTGGGAGGGGACACAGCCGGGACAGCTGACCCAGACTGGCCAAAGAGATATTCCCTACCATCCGACGTCATGCCCAGTACATAAACTGGAGTTGGCCGCGGGGCGGAAATCGCTGCTCGGGGACTGGCTGTCGATCACTGGGTGGTGAGCAATTGCTGTATTGGGCATCACTTGTTCTTGTATGTTCCCTTGTTTGTATTATCATTGTTGTTCCCTTCTTTCTTTCTGTCCTATTAAACCATGTTTATCTCAACCCACGAGGTTTTTCCTAATTCTCTCCCCCGTCCCACTGCGGAAGGGGGAGTGAGCGAGCGGCTGCGTGGTGCTTAGTTGCCGGCTGGGGCTAAACCACGACACCCCCCAAGAGAAAAATATGTCAAACGCTGAAATGCTTTGCTCAAACTCAGTGGAGATTATTGACAAATATAGAGAGATTCCTAATCATGAATGTCAAGGTTAAAATTCAAAGTTTCATTGTGAGTAAGAGATGACACATCATTCCGCTGCTTCATCAAGTAAGAAAAAGATATCCAGAGAGAGACGGGAATTCACTGGGCAGTCAGTTATTATGTCCAGAACTCATTTTTGTGCTGATGTTTTCATCACCGGTGTTGGAAGTAACTCTCTTCCCAAAAGTTGGAGTATGAGTCGACATTTGCTAAATGAAGCAAGTTCATGTTTCTGGCATGTCTTTGCATATGATGGTGCAAGGAATGAGCAAGAGGTTTTATGTATGCTCAAATTTCCCTACATATGGAATTCTCAGTCTCCCTGGTATCGACAAATAGACAGGGAACAAAAAAAAAGCTGTTTATTTGGAAGTGTCCCTTATACATAAAATTTAGCATGATCTGTTTTTATTTAAACTAATTTCAGAATTATTCTCCTATGTTTCAAGTGATGCATGTAATTTGAAGAATAATTCTATTTTAAATTAAAATATTGATGGCATTTTATTATATCAGTGTCAGTCAATTATTCGTTCATATTACTTCAAGAATAATGCATAATATAATTTATTCTTAAGGTCTGAATAATTGAAGAGGATCAGAAATTGAGTAGTATTATTCATTTTCTAACAGGAAAACTACACTGAAATCATTGAATATGAGAAATGTGATTGATCCTATATGAAATAGAAGGTTTTATACCTGAAAAAAATAGTTTAATCAATTAACAAGTCAGTCAGATAATGGTTCTTCTCAATATACATCACGTGGCTCATTAAAGGCCTGAACCAGAATTTGTTGTAGTAAAAGGAATAAATACATCATGTATAGGAAAGACATCTGATTTTATCCCAAAGATACTTTTCACAAAGTCTCTCTTTTCTGATACTATAAGGAATAGCTGTAGTATGGACAGCTGTTTAATTAGTTTGATTTATTTCTTGCTAAAAGAAAGTGATTACTGTGGCAAATCTCATTATATTAAACATCAAGGTATTTTGAATTGGTTTTGTTTGTTTTAACTCCTTTTCCCTTGTAGTCACAGCTGCTGCATTCACATGTTTTTAGAGATAATTTTCAGGTTACAGTCTGTGTTTGTCTTTAATAAATAGTGTTCTAGCATTTCTGGCTGCATCTCCAAAGTACTTTCAGTTCACTGAATGCTCACAATCCAGAAGACAAAGAGGTTTTTCTTTTTTAGTGTGTGTCGTTGGTTGTTTTCTTTTTGTAATTAATTGCAATTAGCTGTTTTGTTTGCTTGCTTTAATATCAAGATCTTGGATGTCAAACATATACTCTTTGTTTCCACATTCTATTTACTCCACCACAAGAGTTTCTGAAAATAATTCTTTCTGAAGTATTTCTAATGTTGTTGTCCCAAATTCTGGTTCTTCTGGTTCTTCTACCCAGTGTGCAGAGAGCCAAAAACCACACAGAGTCTAGATACCTACTTTTATTCCAAATCTGCGCAGAGTTGGGTGCTAGGTGGTAGGTTCACAAAGTCAGCACACCTCGGTTCGTACACGGAAAATATTTATACATTTTGGGCAACAGTTATCAGTATTTTTGCAGGTTGGCTCAGTCACGCTTGTTCCTATTGGTTCCCCCAAGCCTCGTCTCCACTTAAAGTCACAAGGTCCTTCATTTTTACTGTGCATGCTCAGTGAGGAAGAGGCCTCTGTGAGTAGAGGGCTCCCCCCACTCAAGGGTGGGTGTCTATTATGTCAATTACATGTTAATTATATGTTAATTAGGTCAGTTCAGTCAAAGTTCAGTAGTTGCATTCCCTTAGTTTTTATCTTGTTCCTTCCTTCAAGGTTGTGCTTTGTTAACTGCTCACAGACACTAAACAATACCCTCCAGCTTCATTCTTCACATACCTTGAACAAATCCTCCCTTTGAGACTCAGATAAATAATTAATATTTCAAACAAGCCTTACTTAGGTCTTTTAATTCTAAAGTCTCCATCCTTGGGAGGCTTTAGAATTTTCCAAAACTGCTCTTTGGTTCCTTCCCATTGCCATCTGCCTTGCTGGAATTTTTCTCTATTTTTTATAGGGAAGCTTCTAGGTCTGAGGAGTTTATTTTCCTATCATGAGCATGCCTACCTTGGGTGATTGCATTAGAGCTATTTGCTTCATTATGAGCCAAACCTTAAAAGTACAATATAATTATAAGCAGTAAGTATAAACATGTTAGTGACAATAAGGTCACAATGGGATCTAGCATGACATTAAGAATACCTGTTGCTGTGGGTGACCATCTGAGGAGGGCTTCCCACCACCTATGTTCTCCATTTTTCTTCATTTGGTCTATGATGTACGTGAACTATGTCTTCTGCACCATAGTGAATGGTGGTTAAAGTCTGTTGTCCACCATCTCAGGCACATTCCAGCAGCTGGCATAGTTCCTTATGTTGTAAACATGTTTGTTTTTTTTTACCAGCGTGAGATTCATCCCAATGAGAGTAGGCAATAGATATAATTGAATTGTAACAACTGATAAGACATAATAAGAGCTGAACAGTTAAAATCACATCCCATAAAGTTAATAAAGTTACAAACACAAGTATTTGAGTAATTACTTATTCCAACAGTGATATTATCTACAACCAAAAATTACAAAGAGTTCTTATACATACACGTATCCCTTCCCAATATACACAGGAACAGTTCCAGGGATCTCTTCTGCATGTGTCTCAAAGTGACAAACATTTTACAGAATGTCAAGGCAAGTGTCCTGAACTTTAATGGTGTTACTTTCACAAATAAATCCCTGTTTCCATACCACACAAACATCAATTTCAACAGTCTGCCATTCATTGTTACCTCTTTGAGCCCATACCCTGTGTTCCAATGGATAGAGTACAGTCCCAATGTGATTTAATCCTAACACAATGATCAGGAACGTGGTTTTTACTGATGCATTCTGTACGGTTAAAACAAAAGCTGTGGCTTTATTATTGACAAGTTTATAAGTTAAATAACTAGATACCAATATGATTTGGTATTTTGCATTTTGCATTTGCATTTTCCTAGATCATTTCCTGAATTTCAGTGGATAAGATGTCATGTTCACCTTCTCTTACAATTGCCGCCATTGTTGATTGCACTCACAGTTGAGCTTGGATACAACTAAAGAGCCAGAGAAATATTACTTTGGGCTATGCCAAGTGCATCTGGGATTAATTGGTCAGCTTTCCCCTAATAAGGTAATACATCAGATAAGGGCCATTCATGAGTTCCTAAAACTTATAGGGAGGACTGCAACAGACGTTTTAGTTTGTTCAAGTAAGGTACTAAGTTAGTTCGCAAATATTTCACATTTATGTTGTTTATGACTTCCAATCCTGTCCCTAAGTTACCAGTTATATCTCTCCGTGCTCGTTTTGAAGGTTAAGGCTCATGGAACCATGCTAACCACCCCGCACAGATGCATTTACAAATGGTGAACAGATTGGTTTAACTGCAGAGATATTAAAATGCAATGATAGTTCTACTCATTTGAGGGACCATGATGGGTTAAACGTTACATGTTCTTGTCCTACATATCTAATTATGTACAATGCAATTTCAAAGATCAATGGGTATATAGTTTAGATGGCTGAATAAATAATCAGGTAGGAAATAGATTGATAGGCAGCCAGGGTAACTGCTGGAGTAGTATGAATTTTAGGGACAGGTGTTAACATGATCTTTAAAGATAGTCCATTTCCATTTTTTTCCCTGTAGCCGTAAGCATACTACTGTCAGAGTTGTGTCATAGAATCATACAATCATATAATCTCTGGTTGGAAGGGACCTTTGAAGGTCATCTAGTCCAACCCACCTGCAACAAGCAGGGACATCTTCAACTAGATCAAGTTGCTCAGAACCCCATCCAACCTGACCTTGAATGTTTCAGGGATGGGGCATCTACCACCTCTCTCTGGGCAACCTGTTCCACTGTTTCACCACCACCCTCATTGTGAGAAAATTTGTCTTTAGATCTTAGATCTAGATCTACCCTCTTTTAGTTTAAAACATTACCCCTTGTCCTACTGCAATAGTCCCTGCCAAAAAGTCTGTGCCCAGCTTTCTTAAAAGCCCCCTTGAAGTACTAGAAGGCTGCAATAAAGTCTCCCTGGAGACTTCTCTTCTCCAGGCTGAACATCCCAACTCTCTCAGCCTGTCCTCAGAGGAGAGGTGTTCCATCCCTTGGATAATTTTCATGGTCCTCCTCTGGACCCGCTCCAACAGGTCCATGTCTTTGCTGTGCTGAGGGCTTCAGAGCTGGATGCCGTACTCCAGGTGGGGTCTCACCAGGGCAAAGTAGAAGTGCAAAATCACCTCCCTTGACCTGTTGGTCATGCTGCTTTGGCTACATGGAGAGTGGTTTGGCAACTACATCAGGCAATTACCTCAGGACTCTGGGATGCATCTCGTCAGGTCCCACAGACCTGTGTATGTTCAGGTTCCTCAGGTGATCATGAACCTGATCTTCACTTCCAGTGGGAGGGACTTTGCTCTTGAGTCCCCATCTTGCAGTCCATCCCCTTGAGAGGTGTGGGAAGAGACACTGCCAGTGAAGAGTAAGATGAAGTCATTGAGTACCTCAGCCTTCTCCTCATCCATTGTTACCAGTTTGCCAATCTTGCTCATCGGAGGGGGTACGCTTTCTTTGACCTTCCTTTTCTGGCTGACATACCTGTAGAAGTCCTTCTTATTATTCTTTGCATCCTTTGCCAAGTTCACCTCCAGCCATGCCTTGACCATCCTGACCTCATCCTTACAAAACCACACAGTGTCCCTAGTCTTCCTGGGATGCCTGTCCCTGCTTCCACTGGCTGTGCATTTCCTTCTTGCACTTTAGTTTACCCAGCAAGTCTCGACTCGGATATATTGGTCTCATGTCTTCCTTTCCCAATTTCTTACACCTGGGGACTTAGAGCTCTTGCACTCTATGGAAATCATCCTTAAAGATCTGCCAGCTCTGTTCTGCTCCCTTGTCTCTGAAGACAGTTTCCCAGGGGGTCTTATTGACTAACTCCCTGAAGAGATGGAGCTTTGCTTTCTGAAAATTCAGGGTTGTGACTTTATTCTTTGCCCAAACAATATCCTTCAGCACTGTGAAGGCTAACCAGTGCATCATTGCTGCAGCCCAGGCTGCCTCCAAACTTGACATCACCATTTAGCTCACATACACTGATGACCAACAGGTTCAGTGTTGCATCCCCTCTGGTAGGACTGTCTATTACCTGGCGCAGGAAGTTATCCTCCATGCTCTCCAGGAGTCTTCTGGATTGCCTACAGCTTGTCGTGCTACTTTTCCAGCAGATGTCGGAGTGGTAGAAGTCCCCCAGCAGGACAAGAGCCTGCTGTCATGATGCCTCCTGTACCTGGAGTAAGGACACTTCATCAATAGGCTGCCCTTGGTCAGGTGGTGTGTAGTAAACACTAACCACAAGGTTCACTTTGTTGCCTCAGTCCCTGATTTTTACCCATAAACTTTCAATGTGCTTGTGGCTATGTCTCGGAGACAACTCTTTGCACTCTATTCATTTCTTGACGTAGAGGGTAACACCTCCACCCTTCCTTCCTTGCCTGTCCCTTCTGAAAGAGCCTGTAGCCATCAATAGCCATACTCTAGTCATGGGATTCGTTCCACCAAGTTTCAGTAATGATGACCAAGTCATAGCTTTCTAGCAGCACAGTGGCTTCCAGCTCCTCTTGTTTGTTGTCCATGTTGCGTACATTGGTGTAAGTGTCATTGAAGAAGTTAATATTACAGTAGGGATGTGAAAAGCAGCTTCCCCACTCCTTTGATTGAGTTTGATTAGTCATTTTGATGACTATAGAGATATGTCCCTTTACATAGTTTGTCATATTACATTCAATAGAGATTCTATCACCTGGTTGGTGTAACAGAAATAAGGAGCCTATTTGTTTTTGTCATTAGATGATTACTAGTGATTGTCAGTGTCAGGTTCTGTATTGGCTTTCCCACTATTCATGTGTTCCCATCAACTCTATTCACATATGGTATAGAGTGTCTGATTAGCAGTAAAAGAAAGAGCATCTTCATAAATATTCTTATTGTCATTGTGATTTAGTTTGAAAAGATCAGTGTTACCATAAACCATATTATAACTATAAACAGTTCATTAGCCCATAGAGTTTTTAGAAAGTCTTAGATTTAAAACACCCATTGGTACAGATGTCCACTGTTCCTCTGGTAGAGCTCCCTTCACTCTCGTGTAGTGGATCAGGAGCTGATTGCTTCTACTTTTCTTTTAGTGGTTCATCCTTCCAGGTCCAGATGTAAACCAAATCCCTGGGCTTGAAGTTGTGTACCAGAGAGTCCAAAGGAAGCGGTGGCCAGTGGTTCAGATACCTGTGTAAAGAGGATAATATCCACAAGAGAGATAAGAAATAATCTTTCAAAATTCCTTCACCTTTAATGTGTATCTGATCACTCCATCTACCCACCTCATTGACAGGATACAGTTTTCCACATACTATTTCAATAACATTATCCCTTATTTCACTTGTGGAGTAATAATAATCCTCATCAGGACAACTGGTAGGATATCTACCCATTTAAGCTGGGTTTCTTGATAATTTGGAAATTTATTTCAAGGGTCTGATTCATTCTTTCCATTTTTCCACTAGACTGTGGTCTCCAAGGTGTGTGTAGATCCCATTTCAGTTGGAGGAATCTCGACACCCCTTGGATTATTTCTAAAATAAAATGATGTCCGTTATCAGAGGATAAGCCATCAGGGATTCTGAATTGAGGAATTATTTCCTCTAATAAAATTTTAATGACTTCCCTGGCTCAGTTGTTGTAGCAAGGGAAATCTTCTGGCCACCCAGAGAATGTGTCTACTAAAACAAGTAGATATTGCCCACACTCTGGTAACTCAGAGTGCTAGTACTCCTCAGGGGCCATTCCCCTTTTTATGTCACCCATTGGTGGCTTTCTTTGAATCTTAGGGTTGTTTGCACAGTAGGTCTGACATCTTCTTCCTATTAGATCCACATTTGATTGTATTTTGGCCCTATAACTATCTCTTAACACTACTGATCATATCATCAGCTCCCATGTGAGTTTCTCCATGTAGTTTCTTGAGGAGAGCTTCCATCATTTTGGCTGTATTAAGAACGTGCTGGTTCGGGGTTACCCATCATCCTTCTGTACCTCTTGAACATTTCGGTATTTCCACCAATTTATTCTCCCTTTTCTGCTACGCATTGTAACAGAGTTACATTATCATTCTCACCCCACCATTGTTCTAAGTCTTTTGCCAACACATTACCAGATAGAATAGGCTGTCTTTAAATCCTTGGGGTACCACAGTCCAACACAACTGCACCTTTCTTCCCATCATGTGGTTTTCCCACTTGAAGGCAAAGATTATTTGGCTTTGTTCATCCACTGGGATACAAAAGGAAGCATCTTTTAAGTCCAAAACAATAAGTAGGCATTTGTTTCAGATGCTAAAGTTAATAAGGTGTAAGGGTTCAGTTCAGCGGGGTTTATACCCAGTCTTGTACCAGTCTATATTCTTCAGCACAAGGTTTCTTTACTGGTAAATTGGAGTATTAAATTCCGATTGACATTCTCTAAGCAGTCTGTATTGCATAGAAGAATTTATCAAAGGCTTCAGACCCTTGCGTGCTTCCAGTCTGAAAGGGAATTACCCTTACCAGCTTTTCCCCTAGCTTTCGTTCTACTTCAATAAGAGTTACATTTTTCACTTTACCTGGTTTCTTTGAGGCCCATGCCAAAGGAATTACCACATTTAATATCGTGTCAGGGATGTTGTTTCCAGACTTTTCCAGGGTTTTATGTGACCTGGGGATGTGAAGCTGTACAGAGTTCTCAGAAAAAGTTACTTGTGCATTCAATTTACATGACAAGTCCTGTCATAGCAATGGGAGGGTGCATTCTGGCATATATAGAAACTCATGAGTTAGTTTAGTATGTCCAGTTGTATATTCCGTAGGTTGTAAAAATTACTTTAATGTTCTCTTTCCCATTGTCTGAACAGTCAGTATAGTAGTTTTGCTTAAGGGCCCTTTACAACTAGTGACGACCAGATGACTGGCTCCACTGTTAATTAAACAATCTATGGTCTTGTTCCCCAGCTTAACTGGAACCAGTGGTTTGGCTGGGGAGACTTTAATGTTTTCCCCTGGTCCTCTTCATTCATTGTCTGACTCTTCTAACATAATAAGATTAGCATTCCTTGTGTGATCTTGCTCCTCTGGCCCCTTTCTCATTGCCCAATTGTGAATTTGAATCAACTGGTGATTGTCCCACACTATTTCTATATAAAGGTGAGACTGTTAGGGTTAACAATTGTACATCCTCCTGTCCTTCTCCCTCTGCAATTTTTTTATCATCACAGCCTATGCTACCACCACACTTTTTTTTTTTTTTTTTTTATCAAAAGCTGTATACATCACTAGGTCAGTTGTTAGTTTACATTTTTTTCTGAATATCAGGATTTCTGTACAAAGTCAAAAAAGCATCAACACAAAAAACTTCATCCCATTTTCCCAAGTCGATGACAAAACAACATTAACTGCAGTATAATATTAAATTGTAAAAACCTGTTTTCCAGACATCATTGACCATCATCCAATTTGTAATTTAGGCACCATTGATTACAATATCTTGTTCCTTCCTTCAAGGTTGCACCGTGTTAACTGCTTACAGAGACTGAAAATAGCCCCAGCTTCATTCCTCACATACCTTCAACAATGCCATCTGTCTAGGAATCATATGTAGTGTTTTAACAGTGTTTCTGTGTGCATAAATAAATAAATAATTTAATAAAATTATTGTTTATTCAAACCAGACAGAGGAAAAGAAACTTTAGTTTTTATAGCAATTGAAGGATACCTTTGTGCCTGCTGCTCTTAATTTAAAATCATTTACATTCATGGCAAAATGTACTTTCACATGATACTTCAGAGTTCTCCAGAATTTTACTCACATTGTAGAATTCACGTAGAATTCATATACAATTCATCTTACCTAAACTTTAGTCATTAAGAAATAGGGATATAATCTAAGTCATTTGTCTAGGTTACCTTGTACTAAATGGGAAAGATAGGCATGATTTGTTCCTTCAAGGCAATTCATTCCACCCTGAAAGACGTGGGATGAATTGTCTTTTCAAAGTGATTTTTTTATTTCTACCAAATACAATAGGTATATAAACACACTGTGTGGGTAGAATGAATGTCATTTATTCTAAGTCTCAAAAATATCCCTGATTATTTTTCCAGTTCCAAGTTAGTACATTTGTACCACAACCAGTTTTGAGCTAGCTGTTTTGTAGTCACTCCCATTTTTTATTACTGCTTCTGTTTGTCGAGTCTTATAGAGCTCTGAGTTGCTTCAGCCACACAGTGACTGGTAAATATAAGGAACTCTCTACTGTCAGAGTTGTTGCCAGTGTGGAAATAGCTTGTTGGGATAACTGCCAGCTGACAATTTTTATTGCTGCCTGAGTGTTCTCTTTTCAAAAGATAGGATTTACTTAAAGAAAAACAAAAAAAAAAGGAACTGAGATATTTGATCAATCATCTTTTCAGATTTAGGTGATTAACCAAGTAACCCAACTGGGAAAATGACATCTTAAATAACTTCAAAGTAGATTTTTTTTAAGGTATGTACTTTTTCTCTCTTAAAGCATACTGTCTAAACATTGTGTTTCTATTTAATTAGAAATTAAGTGATTTAACTGTGACTGTTTCTGAGAAACCGTGAATTATCAGTTAAAGGAAAGGGCTACTTGGAAAGTATAAAAGGACAGGAAATCAGTAAAAGAGTCAGAATTAGCACTTGAATAGGAACAATACATGTGACACCTGAGAGCACTGCCAGACCAAGAGGGAAAGCAGGGAATAGAATGCTTACTACCAAGGCCAATGTTATAACAAGATAGCTGATTTTCAGGGGAACATTTTGTCTCTAACTCAAATGTCATCTACTGTTGATTTTATATTATCTGGAAAAACATACCTGAGATACAGAAAGAAAATATAGAAATAGTTTCTTGCAAGGACTATTTAATTCAGCAGCTCATAAGGAAAAGTTTTGAGACAATGATATTAATTGTTCATATTAAGATGAACCATTACTATTGAGTGAAACATTCTACTATAAACATCCACTAATTTTAAAATTGTATTCGAAGAACAGAAGACAAATTATTTTTATTCTGAAAAGAGGATCAATGCATTAATTTCACAACATTATTCCAGGCGCTTATTTAGCTACAAATGTTAATAACAACAACAAAAAAAAAAAAGAAAAAAGAAAAAAGATATGTACTTTGTACAAAATTACTGTGCAGAGAACTTTTCTGCTGAAATCTTGGAAGCATAAAAACATTCAAGCACGTGGCTTTAGAAAGAAGACTTGGACAGTAGTTTAATGTGGAAGAATGCAATATTGTTCATATTAATACATTTTTGTAAAAACAAGACTAAACATCTCAAGCTGTATCTGGGAGCAACTTTAAAAAAAAAATGCCATAAAGTGGCATTTAATAAAAATGTTTGTTTGTTTGTTTGTTTTTTCATAAAGGACAAATGTTGATGTTATAAGGCATAGTAGAACTCTAATACAATATTGGTATACAAATACTCCAAATATACTGTGGAATAAATACAATGACAAATTAAAACTGGAAAAAACCTGGTATAAGCAAAAGAAACTAGAAGCAGAAGAATGAAAAATAGGTTGAATAACATGACTACAAAGTAGGACAAGAACATTGTATGTTTATGTGTGATGATGTAAAATATCTGAGATGTTTGATACGATATACATGTAAGGATGTCATGTTGAGATTTTGCAGTCTTTGAGGCAGAAAACCAGGCGGATGCAAGATCAGAAAATACAACACAAGGAAGATGCAGTAGTAAATCTAACAGGAATTTCAGAAAATAAAGCAAGTAGAAGACTTGGTATTCAAAGAGGATGATAGCCAGCTTACAACCTGATAAAAGACAGCCGTACTTCAACTGGATTTAGTGATGTATACTGTATTTCTGGATGTTTATGTTTTCTGTATCTGTCTCTGTGGTTCATTTACTACCATGAATGAACTTAGTCTTTAAAACTACATTTTGATCTTGTCCATGTACTTGAATGCTTGAAGAAGACTGTAATCTGATATATTACCTGAATGGGAATAAATTCAAAGTATCTCTTTTATTATTATTTAGGCTGTGAAATAAGCAGTTTCATCATCAGTTCCAATCCTCACAATCTCAGAATTACAAATATCTTAACTGTAGACCCATATTGTCATTCGTTCTTCAAAAACCTCAGATGCTACTGAAGGGGGGGAACAGGTTTTGGGAGGAGGGACTGCCATATGGAAAGCAAGTACAAGAAAAGAACAAACATAGAATAAAGCATATGGAAAAATATCTGTATAGAATAAATCAATTTAGCCTTATGGAAGTTATCTTTAACCTCTCTTGACTTTTATTTATGTCTCTGACTAGCAACAGCCTACATGTTATCCTTTACCAATGCTGACGAAAGCGAAAAAAAGGAGTTAGAATGAAGTTACAGGAAAATAAACAAAATATGCCTGAATGGAGAACTTTCAATTTCCTGAAGAGATAACCTTCAGATAGAACAGCACAAGAACTTTGGTTCAGGTTATGAATATGCTGCCCTTTAAAATGGATGAACTTTTTGAGAATTCTTTAAAATGTATTTACATTTTAAAATGTGTTTTAAAATGTGTTTTAAAATGTGTTTACATTTTAAAATGTATTACCTGCTACAGAAGTATATTCTTTCCACTAGTAATAAGTTAATTTTGCATTATGTTTTAGTACTTCACACATAAATAATGAAAAGACAAGGACAATATTTTATAAGTTGGGTGCTATATTGCAATATTTTTGTAAAATGGAATTCCAACATCAGCTTTCATATTCATAAATATTTTTGTTAAAATAATGGGAAAGTCAGATAGTTTATTGAAAATGTTTTCAATGCAGTACCTTGGTTTTGTTGTTATTTCATAAAATGATAGAACACAAAAATAAATCTAAACAGGTTTTATAGTAACAATATTCTTTTGTAGGTAGTCAATCAATACATTCTATTTTAGATAGTGTAGTGCAGGGTCTGAACAATCTGGAAGATTATGTAACTATTACAATTTGATTTTGAGAGGATATTATCTGATTCTACTGCACTAACCAAAAGAAATACAAGAAAAATAAACACCATTTATAGGCTACATAATAACAAATTATAACTGAAATTTTATGGCAAATAAAATTTTATGTGTTAACAGATATGGGAAAAATTATGTCAGGTTTTTCTTCTTTTCTTTTATTTCCAAAGAAGGAATAGAAGAAAAATGTAGACATTTAGAATGGAAACATAATGATATTATTAACTACAGAGCAATATTTCAAACACTTTTTCTGTATGTGGATGAAAATGGGAAGTTTCAAAACGTACCAGGAAAGGCTACATGTCTAACAAGACAGGTGGGTTAGAAATCACGTCTAATTGTAGGTTTTTAAATATAAAGTTTTTACACAAGTAGGTGATTAAGCTTGTGTAATAGAACAAATATGCTTAGGGTTTAGATGAGCAGATTATCACTGAGCACAGGTGATGGAGCAAAGAATATTCTAAGGTAGAAAGTTATGTGTGATTGTTATCTAGCATAGTTTTCCACATTCATCTGAGATACCCAGAATATCTGCTGAGCTTCCATCGGCATTCCAGAAGTACACAAGGCTACCGCTGGATCACTGTCATATTTGCCAGCCTTCTGTGGTTTTCTTGGATTTCTTAAGACATTTCAGACTTCACTAGATATCTATGTCTAGGAAATTCAATCAAATATCTAGTTGGGTACTGGCACATGTGTTTAGAAATCTCCATTTAAATGCCTTAATACATGAGCTGGTTTCCACCCCAATGGACCTGGGACGACATTATTAACTTGGAAATATGTTGTAAGAAGTTGAAATAGGTTTTCGGAGTAGGAATAAAACTGGCTGATTACAGACCAAAAGCTGTCTCTGCCACACTGCAAAGAAATTTTCTGATCACCACATTATTCCAAAAGCTGATAAATTTCATACTAGCCAAATGTAGAAGAATGTACTTTCTCTTGATGATTTTCTAACTCTACAGTTATAGCATAACTGCTGTAACATTGCAACTACAGCTTATAATGGCAATCTTTATCACCTACTTACCTCAGGATGAACATGCAAGTTGTTGCAGTGCTAGCTGACAGTCTTCTGCCTTAGTTACATTACATTATAAACAGAAGTCAACAACTAAATGTCAAGAATACGAGTAGTTAAACCTACAGAGATAAGTTTCTCAAGTCGGTATATCTTTCCCAAGAAATACTTGCAGAAACATGGATAGAAAATAATCTACCCCTAGTGGAACATCAGAAATGTTAACTAGCTTGCAGAACAGTACAATAGGTAGATATTTAAATGTCAGGTTATTTAATTCAGTATTGTAGGCATTGTTCTGTATACCAAGACATCCGGGTTGGGTAAAATTACCTTTGAGATCTGAAGCCAAAGGAAAGCAGGTCACACACCTGTTTTCAAACAGATATATAATAAATTTAATAATTTGTGCTAAATTTTTTAAAGGGGAGAATTCACAGTAATGAATTAGATGTCTAAGTTTCCTAAGTAAATAAACAGATGGAAAAACAGGAAACATTGAAACAAAATGAGGCATGCATGTGAAATTCTGACTGTCATGAAGACTTTAGTAGCCCAATACAGACTGAACAAAACATCACTGAGTGGTTAGGAATCTACAAACTTCCTACATATATGTGACTAAGTTGTATCTATAGCAACAGATGTCTAGCCCGATTCTTTCAAAAAAGGCAGCAGAAAATTTTCATTGCATAGTGCAAAAGGTTCAACACTCTGTCTAGATGATGAGAAACTTTAAATCTAGGCATTTTTTTGTGGGAAGTTTTTCAAATCGAAACGTAAAAACTAGGCAACACAGTGAAGGCCCTTTCTTTTCTTTTTTTTTTCCTTCATTTCCAGTAAGACATACATTCTCATCCACCTTCAACAGGAAAATGAGATTTTCATCTTCCTCCTCCTGACTGTATTCTTTAGGTTGGTGGTAAAATCTTCTTCCAATCTGTCATCCCCCCGCCCACCCCCAGCCTCTATTCGATTTGGAAAGAATCCTGGCTTCACAGTTTTTCTAGCTAAGTTCTTTTAAGTACTTTAAGTAAAGACACCTCTATGTGTGTTTTCAAAGAAGCTTAACAATGCCAAAACTAATCTTTGAGATTAACCTCAGTACTGCTTGTGATATACACATGTTGAAAATATCTGCAGATATAGACCACTTGGTGCATAATTATGTACAGTAGCAATTATCTCACATAATTCTAGATTTCACCAACATAGGCAAATGTATATACACCACACTTGATATCCTTATTCAGAGATAAAATTTTAAGGAGAAAAATCACAGAATCACAGAATCACTAGGTTGGAAAGGACCTTTAAGATCATCAAGTCCAACCATTAATCCAGAACCACCATGTCCCCTAAACCATGTCCTGAAGCGCCACATCCACACGTTTTTTGAACACTTCCAGGGATGGCGACTCCACCACCTCCCTGGGCAGCCTGTTCCAATGCTTGACCACTCTCTCTGTAAAGAAATTTTTCCTAATATCCAATCTAAACCTCCCCTGGCGCAACTTGAGGCCATTTCCTCTTGTCCTATCACTAGTTACTTGGGAGAAGAGACCAACACCCTCATCGCCACGACCCCCTTTCAGGTAGTTGTAGAGAGCGATAAGGTCTCCCCTCAGCCTCCTCTTCTCCAGACTAAACAACCCCAGTTCCCTCAGCCGCTCCTCATAAGACATGTGCTCCAGACCCCTCACCAGCTTCGTTGCCCTTCTCTGGACACGCTCCAGCACCTCAACATCCTTCTTGTAGTGAGGGGCCCAAAACTGAACACAGGATTCAAGGTGCGGCCTCACCAGTGCCGAGTACAGGGGCACAATCACTTCCCTACTCCTGCTGGCCACACTATTCCTGATACAGGCCAGGACGCTGTTGGCCTTCTTGGCCACCTGGGCACACTGCCGGCTCATATTCAGCCGGCTGTCAACCAGCACCCCCAGGTCCCTTTCCGCCGGGCTGCTCTCCAGCCACTCCTCCCCAAGCCTGTAGCATTGCATGGGGTTGTTGTGGCCAAAGTGCAGGACCCTGCACTTGGCCTTATTAAACCTCATACAGTTGGCCTCTGCCCATCGATCCAGCCTGTCCAGATCCCTCTGCAGAGCCCTCCTACCCTCCAGCAGATCAACACTCCCACCCAACTTGGTGTCATCTGCAAACTTACTGAGGGAGCACTCAATTCCCTCATCCAGATCATCTATGAAGATATTGAACAAGACTGGTCCCAGAACCGAGCCCTGGGGAACACCACTCGTGACCGGCCGCCAGCCGGATTTAACGCCATTCACCACAACTCTCTGGGCTCGGCCATCCAGCCAGTTCCTCACCCAGCGAAGAGTAAACCCGTCTAAGCCTCGAGCCGCCAGTTTCTCCAGGAGAATGCTGTGGGAGATGCTGTCAAAGGCTTTACTAAAGTCCAGGTAGACAACGTCCACAGCCTTTCCCTCATCCACTAGGCGGGTCACCTGGTCATAGAAGGAGATCAGGTTGGTCAAGCAGGACCTGCCTTTCATGAACCCATGCTGGCTGGGCCTGATCCTTTGGCTGTTCTGCACATGCCCTGTGAGCACTCTCAAAACCAACCGCTCCATAATCTTCCCTGGAACAGAGGTCAGGCTGACAGGCCTGTAGTTCCCAGGATCCTCCTTCCGGCCTTTCTTGTAGACGGGTGTCACATTGGCAAGCCTCCAGTCTTCTGGGACCTCCCCTGTTAACCAGGACTGCTGATAAACGATGGAGAGTGGCTTGGCAAGCTCCTCCGCCAGCTCTCTCAGTACTCTTGGGTGGATCCCATCAGGCCCCATAGACTTGTGGGTGTCCAGGTGGCTTAGCATGTCCTTGACTGCTTCCTCCTGGATTATGAGGAGTACATTGTGCTCTCCATCCCCGTCTTCCAGCTCAGGGGGCTGAATACCCTGTGGATACCTGGAGTGGCTATTAAAGACTGAGGCGAAGAAGGCATTAAGTACCTCAGCCTTGTCCTCGTCCTTGGAGACAATGTTCCCCGCCATATCCAGTAGGGGATGGAGATTCACAATATAGTAAGTCATATCTTGATGTGTTTTGCTTAGTTTTCTGTTAATGTATATATACAGTAAGCTGTTGTTTTTGGGACAGTTAGATCTATAGAATTCAAATAATGGAAAGACAGAAGAAACATAATGACTTTTTCTTCCAGATTGTTGAAAATGTCCCTGTTTGTTGCAGGAGGGTTGGACTAGATGACCTTTAAAGGTCCCTTCCAACCCAAATTATTCTATGATTCTCTGATCAGAAGACAGATTAATGTGGTGCTTTTTGTGGCTACAGGTGAGTTCTTAGATGATGGGAACCAGTGGCCAAATCAGATATTGATATTATGATGATTGTGCCTGTTCCAGGTCTGAGGGCATCAGCAGCTACCTGCCACTTCTTTCCAGAATTTACCTATTGAATTGTTAGGGAAAAAATCCTGCAAGCTTTGCTTGTTATCTGGCATACTTTCCAATTTGCAGTTACCTAAATTATTTAGAACTATTCAGCATATTTCCAAGATGCATTTTCCCTTTTCAGAAAACACAACAGAGAACAAAAAGCTACCTTAAATGTTCATAGTGTGGTCTTGCGCTTTTGAAACAGGTGAACATTGTTATTTTTTTTGTAATTTTCAGTTGCACAATACAAAATCAACAGTGTTAAATAGTTTTGTATGACAAGTCTAATCGTCACTATTTTGGTAAAGCAAAAATATACGGTTCTTACTTGCAGAATAGATGGGAATTATAAAAACCTGGAAGCATCTTGTACCTTTTTTCTATGCTACAAATGAACATCTACAACTGGAATAGTACTAGCATTATTTTTTCTAGGCTTTATTCAGAGAAAGCTAATAAAGGTATTATTCCCAAACTTAGTGTAATTCCACAATCAACATTAAATAATTAAGCGGTGTTCATTGGCTTATCGTGATTCACTAGTCCTAATATGTTACACAGTAATTTTAAGTGGGCAGCAAATTATATTTGCCATTTTAGGAGATTAAAATTTCTACCCTACTGCCCCTCAGAATCCACTAATTCATTTTGGAAAATTAGTTTAATTCGGTTATGTATTAAACCAGTAACAATATCAAGCATCTTGACTGAGACCTCACCTCAATAAGATAATTTTCTAGCAATATTTTAAAACAACATACTAAAGATTGACATGTGAAATCTTAATTTATATTTATGCATATCAAATATTAGAAATTACTCATTAGGGGTAAAATAATTACAAACTGGAGTACCATCAAGCATGTAGGTATTTACTTTGTGTGTGAGTTTGTTGTGGTATTTCTCACCTTTGGATAGGACATACTACAAAAGATCCATCATTTTCTTCAAGATTCAGGGTTTTCCTCTTTCTCCTTATCTTGCCTTCATTAGAAAGTCTATCAAACTAACTGTTACGTATATGGCAGATGATCTTTTAGGATTGTGATGCATTTGTTCATTAGATGCAAATAACATAGAGTTTAGATAGCTTAAATGTGCAGATGCAATGATGTGACAGTTTTGATATTGTTCCTCATATTTTACAGGTTTCCCATAACATGTATTTCTAACTTTCTCGTTATGTCCTCAAGGATACTTCAGTGGCAAAAACCTTCAGCAGATCAGAAGAAACTCTCCAAAGATTTATGTGTCAGCAACTTCCATTAATAATATAATTCTGATTATTTCCCATGATGTTTAACCATGAAAATCAAAATCTATTTTAGTATATATGACCAGGACTGAACTGCATGAAATTGGAAAAGAATAATTAGCTCCCAAATTTATTTAAAACTTCAGTGTAAGACATATGATAGCAATGAAGAAGGAAGGCATGGAGATAGAAACTCTGGAATACTGACCTGCATAATGGCATATGAAGATAGCTTAACCATCAACATAGTCATCACAGCAATGATGAAGTGGCCTGAACAGCTGCTGAGGTAGCTTGCTGGTCATGGCAAAAGTATAGTTGTGAGCCTTCGCTGAGCCCTGAAGTCAGAAAAGGACAGCACGAAACACCAAAATGTATAAATTTGCCTGTTTGCAAGATGAAGGTGATAGAAACCAGTGCAATGAAACAAATAGACCTATCCATCAACTTCTTGAAGTGAGCAAGTGATCATACCAGCTTCTGAAGTAGTTTATATCATGAAATATGATTTATGTGATGACAAAGGAGAGGCTAGCAAAATGACAGTGCAATGCAGGGTAATGATATATATTTTGAGGATTATAAAACTTCAGTTGTGCTTACCACAGACCTTAAATGCTAGCATGAACTCTGTATTTCACTCCAAATTTACACTATATTCAGACTGTAAAAAACTCAGCCATGGGTTATTGTACTCATTTAACCCATATTCTGCAATCCTAGAAAGACCCAAGAAACACAGTTTCCTGGAGTAGTCTGACTGACCTACATGGTCCAATATCACCCAAGGAATTCTTATCCTTCTACTAGAGTTTTTAATTTCCAATGTTTTCTCAAGTGGAGTACTCTCACACCCTTTTCCATTGACTACTCTTTCAACTTGCCCACAACAGGACCAGAACGAAATCCACAGATCACACACATATATGTCCTTATTTCATACTTATTTCCATGTGCCAAATGCTTTAATGGAATCTCTGATGTTGAAATCAAGCAAATCAAATAGCAGAGAGGAATTTCAAATAACTGCAGCTAGGAGACCTCAACCTCTATCCTCCAAATCAATGGACATAAAAAAAAATTGTCTTTAGTACCATATTTTGTATCTAAGATTTTTCTGTAGTTCTAGAATAAGGTTAGAGCCACTGATGACATTTCAGTTCATTATTACAGCTGAGAGTTAGTTCTGTGTTTGCTTTCAGGAGTTCAGACTTCATTCTGGCAACTTAAAATTACATGTGTTCTTAAGACAGAAGTGCCTTTAGAAGGTATGAGTTCAAGGTTAGATCCACCAATTAATAATGTAAAAAAAATCCGCCTACAGGAAACACAAATTTCACTTAGGACTTCATTGCCTACTACAGTAATTTCACAGTAACTATGATAAAATACAGAATAGTACAAAATGAGAAAGAGACCAGTGTAATATTTTACATGTGTGTTTGTGCATGCTTAATAGCTATATGAACTTGAGAATATATTTACCATGTATCACATTGAAATAGCAAAATATGAAACAATTTTCTGTAAGTTATAAAGTAACAGCAAACATCAGAGAATATTTGGAAACAAATACCGATATGTGGGATTCTGAAAATAAACTGAATAAACAAATCAATTAAACTTAAGAGACTAAGGCTATAATTATTCTATGTTAGAAGTGGGAATTAGTTTGAAATTAAACCAGTTAAAAATCAGCTGTCAGCAGGTTGGTATAAATTCAGTTACTTAAATGGCAAACGTAGTGCTATTTCCAATGTCCCAGGGTCTTCTACATCATCTTCACCTGCTACCCCCAAAAGGCAGACGTCCTTTAACAGCTTAGATACACTTCTGTTATTCTGTGTAGGTGCCAGCATATAGGACACAGGGTCAAAAGAAGACTTGTGTCTTCTTTAGCACCATCTGCAGGACCAATAGGATATCCTACGGCAGTTTCAACTACTCTGGTGACCTATGTGTTAGCTACTTAATTGAGCCTGCTCTACCTAGAGGTGAGTTTAACATCCAACACAGTGGTGTTTTTTCTGGTCAGCTTAGCATGTGGAGTCTCATTAGACTCAGGTGACCATCTCCTCTGCATGGCCAAGAGCTGGATTTCTCACTAGCCTCTACCAGCTAAACAGCCAAGATCTTCAGTAACTAAACTGAAAAACTGAAAGACTGCTCACTGGTAGACACCTATACTTAGACATCACATCCTGAAACTGAATCTTTCCCTGCCAGACTCACCTAGTAAAACTTCAGAACACTGATGCAATCGCTGTTCAGTGAACTACTTAACACATTCCCATGAGAACTACTCAATAATATTTAATGCTATTTCTCCCTCTGCTAGGACTTTCAAGTCAAGCCTTGAAATGTTTCAATTTTAGGCAGTTTATGAAAAAGTGTGTTTTCTATGGGTGATATCAAATTTCACAGTATGTGTAAATCCAGTGAGTGATATTGTGAGGATATGTTGCTATTACTGTGCTAGCTAGAAGACAACAGCATACTCTGTGGTTTGTATGGATCTAATTCCCATTTATATCAGATCAAAATTATAATAGTCCTTCTATTTCCAAGCCTGGACTTTACTCGGACAGAATCATGCCAAATGAAAATATGCAAAACAACACCAGATGAAACAGCTATGAGTCCAACATTTTCTCTGGCTAAAGAGATGTGAGGACAGGTTTCATGAAAATATCTCTTTTTAGGGAACAATTTTCAATCATTACAAACACAAGTAATTTGCTGAGATAAAGAGCCATCATGTTGGTGAAGTTCACTTTACATTTATGCATTAGCAGTATCCTAGGGCGTATTTATTTAACAGAAAGTAGGCTAGGTTCAGACTTGCACATTCTCTAGCCAATATTAAGAATGGTATAGAGATACATTGTTCCAGAAATAACAAATAAATCTATTTTACCTTTAGCAAAACTGTTCCATAAAAGCTTCCTACCCTATTTTTTGAGACATTTTGTATCAAAGAAGTTCATTTTATCTTACTTCTTTATTAGTGTCCAAGTCACAAATGGGTATTATGTTTAAAAACAAAACATTTGGAAACTGTTTGTTTAATATATATTTGTCTTAGTTTCAGCTGGGATAGAGTTAATTTTCTTCATAGAAACAAGTGTGAGGTTATGATTTGGATTTGGGATGACAAAAATGTTGATAATGTACTGATGTTCTAGGTTGCTGCTAAGCAGTCAAAGACAGTCCAGTTTCTCATGCTGGCCTGCTAGCAAGAAGGCTGGGGGTGCACGGGAAGCTGGGAGGGGACACAGCAAGGACAGCAGACCCAAACTGGCCAAAGGGATATTCAATACCATATGATGTCATCCTCAGCATATAAATCTGGGATGAAGAAGAAGGAAGTGATGGAGGGACGTTTGGAGTGATGACATCTGTCTTCCCAAGAAACCATTACGTGTGACGGAGCTCGGCTTTCCAGTGAATGGATGAACACCTGTCTGCCGATGGGAAGTGCTGAATGAATTCCTTGTTTTGCTCTGCTTGCATGGATGGCTTTTGTTTTACTTATTAAACTGTCTTTATCTCAACCCACAAGTTTTCTCACTTTTACTTATTCTCTCTCCCATCCCACTGGGCGGGGAGTGAGTGAGTGGCTATGTGGTGCTTAGTTGCCGGCTGTGGTTAAACTACGACAATATTATGTATTTATGTATATACATATTCTTTTACATATATAGTTATATAATATAATGAGGTTAATATCTGAAAAGGGGGAAATAAAAAATTGCATTTGGGAACATTTCTATTTTTGTACATAGCTAGAAGGGAGTAGCACAGTTTAATTCACGGTATTAGTAGGATTTAACCATCCGTGTAAAGGAGAAAATCCTAATTAGATATTCATTTATATACATTATTCTTATTTTTTTGCTGACTTGAGTAGCCCTGTGAGAAGAACATCCGCTTTTTTATGAGGTTCCTAATTTGAGTTTTGTTTCTTACCCAGTAAACACAAACCTCACAATGTTAGAGGACAGCTCTCTCAATACGATTAAAAAGAAGCCATTCCATACATGCTTTAAGCAGCTTTCCTTTTTAAATGAACTAGGAGGCAGTCACTATTAGCTTCAACTAGGATATAACAAAACCTACAGGCCAAAATTTTTATACTAGATATATGATCAGATCAGGCTATTTTAATTTAAACACACAGTGTATTCTGTGTTCTCATTCATTCTAGTCTATAAGTCAACAAAAGAATACATCTGACTTCCACATTGAAGCCACACAATACCTCCTGTAAGACATATGGAAACTTCTTTTCAGACTAAGAACTGAAAAACTAATTGACTTAATTGTAATGCAGCACCATCATACACAGAGAAAACAACAGCCACACAGACTCACACAGAAACATCCTCCAATGTAAGGTATATTTTTGGGGAGAATTTGGAAAGAAGTAGGTGGAATCAGAATAACAGAATAATTCAGGTTGGGAGGGGTGTCTGGAGACCATTGATCCTAACGCCCTCCTCAAATCTGGTCAAATTAGACTAAAGTATTCAGGGCCTTGTTCAAGTTGGAGCTTTGAATATCTCCAGTCATGGAATTTCCACAGCTTCTCTAGGCAGCCCATTCCTGTGCTTCATCTCCCACGTGACAAAGTTTTTTCTTATATGTAGCCAGATTTTTAAGTGTTCCATCTTGTGTCCTATCACTGAATCTTTGAGAGGAGTCCTTCTTCATTTTCTTTACACCCTCATATG
The DNA here is from genome assembly GCF_964289735.1 of Phaethon aethereus. Lineage (NCBI taxonomy): Eukaryota > Metazoa > Chordata > Aves > Phaethontiformes > Phaethontidae > Phaethon > Phaethon aethereus. The sequence continues at coordinate 170,144,359 of NC_138575.1, read as the reverse complement.
AGATAGCTGTAGACAATGAGACCTCCCATTAGCTTTCTCTTTTCCATCCTGCACAAACCCAGTTACCTTAGTATCTCCTTAAATGGCCCCTGACCATCTAGGTGGTCTCTGCTGGACTCACCCCAGTGTGCCTACGTCTTTTGTGTACTAGGAAACCCAGTACTGAACACAGTACTCCATATGTGGTCTCAGTGTTGAACAGAGAGGAAAGTTCATTTTTCTTGACCTGCTGACTATAGTCTTTCTAATGCAGCCCAGGATGCTGTTGACCTTTGCTGCAAGGGCACACTGTCAGCAGCAAGAGCAAATAGCCTGAGGACTGGAAAAACCTTAGCAATCTCTCAGTAGCACCAAACAACCTCTGAGCACTCACCAAACAACAAAACTCCTAGGACATCAAGTCAGGTTAGCAGATGGTTGCTCCCAATCCGTGCAGGACACAGTCTCCAGTCATGATGTCATACAGTATGGGATATCCCTTTAGTCAGTTGGGGTCAGCTGTCCCAACTGTGTCCCCTCCCAACTTCTTGTGCACCCCAGCCTACTTGCTTATGGGGTAATGTGAGAAACAGGAAAGTCCTTGACGCTGTGCAAACACTGTTCAGCAATAACTAAAACATTGCTGTATTATTAGCACTGTTTTCCTCACAGATTCAAAACATAGCCCCATACAAGCTACTATGAAGAAAATTAATTCTATCCCAGCTAAAACCATTATAATATGATTCAGTGAGTCTGACATCATGTGTTCCTCCTTCACTGATGTTACAAGGGAGAAGAGCAAATGAAAGAGTTTAGTTACCTCTTGATGTGAAACATTATCAATGTTATCCCCACAATAAAATGAGAGGATAAAGAAGACAATGCATGTTCTAGAAGTCTAAATATTTATGTCCCTAGAGCAAATGGAAGTGATTAGTTAACCCCTAGAAAAATAGATGGGAAATCACTTAAGGCATTACAAACGCAGTAGGGAGGCAGGCAGTCAAGAATGGTCTAGCTGGTCATAAATTAGAAGAGTACCAATCCCAGAGGGAACAAAAGGAGGGGACAGAAAAATCATAACTGTAAAGAACTCTCCCTATTTCAATAACATTAAGAGCTTCTCTAATGAATACAATTGGCAAGGGAAGTATTTAGCAATGTATAGTACTACTTAAGACATATTAGGCACTTGCATTTCCTTATGACTATTCCTCCAAGATATTCTGAAGGACAAATAGTGTCTTGTGGCAGGGTAGAAAGGATGCTTTCAAATATTTTTTTCTTTATGAATGGGGCAGAAGTAGAGAATTCTTCCTGTGTAGATGCTGTATCAATTGTAAGAGAAACAAATTTTACAACTTGCAAAGCCAATCTGTCTTTAGAAGACAGATTAGTACATGTGATAAATGATTTAGTCCCAAACAGGATTCCAATTCAAATTTACAATTTATTAAGCGAATAGAGGCAAGCAAACAGCGCCGGGTGCGCCGGGAGTCTCTGCTCCACCAAGACGCACGCGGTACAGTTCCTGTTCCTGGTTTATATCTTGTCTGTTAATAGATATTCATGAATAGGCGTGTCTTCTTCAGCGCATGTCCTCTTCTCCTGCTAGAATCTTCTCGAATCTTCCTCAGTGTGACCCTGTTCGCTAATACATATTCATGAATAGGCGTGACTTCTAATACATATTAATGAACAGGCGTGTCTTCTTCAGCGCATGCCCTCTTCTCCTTCTAGAGTCTTCTCGAATCTTCCTTGGCGTGCCCCCAGGATGACCCTAAACCTTATGCATGCACTTCCTTTACACAATACTATGCGGTCAGTGGTCAAACTGGTTTGAGCTGATATACCAGCAAAGTAGTTTAACTTTCTCCTGTAAAATACCCCTTTTTATGGTGCAGGAGAAATCCATGAAAGTACAGAAGATTACACTTCATCACACGAATCAGATGAACATATTTCACAGTACAGAAGAAGGGCATCAAAATGTGTAGTAGGGCTAAATTCTGCATTAGTGAGGGAACACAAACAGAATCCGGTGGGTCCATTATATATCTACCAATATATAATGCATTTTTGTCCTGTACCGCTCTGAAGTTCTTGCAGTTACACAGTGGTTAACTGCAATTCTGAAAATATCATCACAGAAATCAGAAACTCATTTCAAAATGAAATCCTTTTCAAAAACCTTCTAGGATGAAAGTAAGCTATTATCGTATTGTACTGCCCACTACTACTGAAGTACTTAAAAAACTATCTTTTATCTCTACTGCATGTAAGTACAGTTGGGACTCCTGCAGTGAATAGTTCCTAAAGAGACAGGAGGGCATTCCGTCACCATAATTCGCAAAACCTTTTTCTTTTAGGTGGGGATCACCACTTCTACTTCAGTGTGACCACACTGCCTTACCCAAGCCCACACTAAGGAGGGATGAGTGGATTGCAGACTATGCACGCTAAAGAAAAGTGAGCCTGCTCTGTATGAGAATAGGCAGTTTTGTTATCAGTGCATTTATATGCATCTGCATCAATGCAAATTAAGTAAAATACCAGACCACTTTATTTTGCCTCCTCTCTAAAATCTAAGACAGAGGATGTTATCAGCTGGCAATAAAGCTACAGGGACATTTCTTTAGAAAGCATCCAGTCTTATTGAAAGCCAGAGAGAATTCACCAAAATTCTAGGCACTAGATAATTCACCTGACAGTTAAAAAACCCTTCTCCTTACTCCCTGTCTGAATACCTCCCCTTCTTTTTTCCAGGGTTGTGTATCATTAGATCCTGCCTTTTAGACATGGATTATAATACCTTATCTGGTTTATATTAAAGGAATGGTCATGCAACCACCTCAAGAAAGGGTTGGAGTGTGAGCAGAAAGATTGTCAAAGGAATTGAAAGGAAGTAAAAACTAGTGAGTTTTAAAACCAAATATACATACAAACACCTCATTGGAACAAGCACATTAGATTAATCCTCTATATTTAATAAATCTAGGCAAGTCTCTGCTGACAATTTTAACTCACAAAGTGTTTTAAGAGACAAGGTTCATCCTGGAATGCCTGAATATAGATGTGCATAAATACAGGGTTCTGCAATTATGGCATTGCAAAGACACATAAATGACTGCAAACAACAACTGCTAACTGATGACACCTGACTCATGCAAACAGAATTGTCAAATTAAATCTCAGTTTTGTTTTGTTTTATCTTAATTTAATGAGGATTTTATTTTATTTTATTTTATTTTATTTTATTTTATTTTATTTTATTTTATTTTATTTTATTTTATCTATATAACATATTGTTTATTAATGTGGTCAGTTTTAGTGACCATCAAGAATGCTACCAAATTGCTTATGTGACAGGGTCTTTTGGAGATATTGAACATAAAGTCCCGAGGAGTTACAGGGGACATATTGTTGCTCTCTTGCTACATTAGTATGTTGAAAAACAATGTTGAACTACTGAACAGTAATGATTTTTTATTCCACGCAATCACTATTTCTGAAAATTTAGTTTTTAAAAGATATTTCTTGGATCTATAGTCTGAATAAAAAAGCAAAAAAAATTTTTTTTCTTTTTCTTAAATATTTTTCCAGGCATAACTTTTGTGCTTAGGTCATGCTGTCTGGAAAGGCTCTATATTATTTTTGAACTTGCAAGTGTGATATTTTAGATGAAGCTTCTGCTACTTTTTCTTCCAACAGTGGCCTTAAACCTCTTACCATGTTTATCATACATACCAGTGAGGTTCACTAGATGTCCACCCAAAATACTTGCCAATTTTGCTTGTAGAGAGTCCCAACAATACTGTGAGAAGATGATCTAACATCAAAGAGCTGCCAAAATGAAGTCTGGCTGTCAATGAAGCAAACATTTAAAAAGAAATACGACTGCAAAGGCCCCAAAAATTTTTTAAAAAACAATTGCAAATTAAAATCTCTCCAGCAGATGGAAAAGTGGGACCACCTGGCAATAGGCCAGAAATAATTTTTGTTTTGCATTTAAGTTTTTTTGGATGCATGCCACCAAACCAAATCCAGCATCTGCTTCTGTGGCTGCTGCACAGGGCAAAAATAATTCCTCAGGCTAAAAGTTACACAACAGCAAATAACAGAGTAATTCAATTGATGAGTGATTGAGTGATCAGTAAGGGACAAGAGACTTGGTAATTCTCACCCTTATGATCTGTGATTGAAAAACTGGTAGTGAATTTAAAGAGACCTGATTTAAAACAAATCTCCTTGTTGAAAGAAGATAGTTTGGCATTCTCAAAGAATATTTTCCCATTTTATTTCAGATATACGTAGATAAAGTACTTAACATATGTCCTAGTTTCATCTGGGATAGAGTTAATTTTCTTCCTAGTAGCTGGCATAGTACTGTGTTTTGGATTTAGGCTGAGAATAATGTTGATAACACACTGATGTTTCAGTTGTTGCTGAGCAATACTTATACAGCATCAAGGACTGTTCAGCTTCTCATTCTGGCCTGCCAGTGAGGAGGCTGGGGTTGCACAAGAAGATGGGAGGGGTCATAGCCAGGACAGCTGACCCAAACTGACCAAAGTGACATTCCATACCATATGACATAATTATCCTGGTTTTGGCTGGGATGGAGTTGTTTTTTTTCTTCCCGAGCGCTGGTACAGTGCTGTACTTTGGAGTTGGGATGAGAATAATGTTGATAACACACTGATGTTTTAGTTGTGGCTAAGTAGTTGTAGTGCTTATACTATGTCAAGGACTTTTCAGATTCTCATGCTCTGCCAGTGAGGAGGTGCACAAGAAGCTGGGAGGGAACACGGCTAGGACAGCTGACCCAGGCTGGCCAAAGAGATATTCCATACCATGTAACATCATGCCCAGTACATAAACTTGAGTTATCTGGGCGGCAGGAATTGCTCCTCAGGGATGGGCTATTGATCACTGGGTGGTGAGCAATTGCTGTATTGGGCATCACTTGTACTTGTACATTCTTTTGTCAGTATTATTATCATTGTTATCATTGTTGTTTCCTTCTCTCTTGCTGTTCTATTAAACTGTTTTTATCTCAACCCATGAATTTTTCCTGATTCTCTCCCCCGTCCCACTGGGGGAGGGAGGAATGAGTGAGCAGCTGCGTGGTGCTTAATTGCTGGCTGGGGCTAAACCACGACAGTCATGCTGAACAATAAAACTTAGGGGAGTTGGCTGGGGGGTGGAGACTGTTGCTTCGGGACTGGCTGGGCATCTGTCAGTAGGTGGTAAAGCAATTGCACTGTGCATCACTTGTTTTGTATATCCTTTTATCACCATTATTATTATTATTATTCTTCCTTCTTTTTTTGTCCTATTAAATTTCCTTTATCTCCACTCACAAGTTTTACCTTTTTTTCCAGTTGTCTCCCCCATCCCACTGCAGGGGAGTGAGCGAAATTGTGCAATGTTTAGCTGCCTGCTGTGTTAAACCACAACAGCATATGAATGGAAAAGAAAAGCCATCTTTCATAAGCCATTCCATCTCCCATAGAATTCTGTTTAACTATGGGTTTAACATATAGCTCAGCACTCTGTAAATCAAAGCTGTGGCTCTGAGATATCTCATTTGATATTCTCTATTGGTTTGATAAGGCTGATAAGTTGTTGCTTTCTGTAAACCAGTTCAAGAAATCTTAAACTAACTATACCATAAAGAGGATCACTGTGAAGGGTAGTGTGAGACGAGATCACAACTTAGAATAATGGAATAGTAGGGAATTAACAGCTCCTGCATCTCTATTAGTAGAATTCTACTTCCTTCCTTGTTACATTCAAAATCTTCTTAAAAGTAAAAAGAAACAGAGCTTCTATGTAGAAGCAATAATTTTTTATTAGTCTAATTAGGGCTTCAGGAGTCTAATCAAAATGCAACGAGGAGTTATTATTATTATGGTTACATTGAAGCTAAGAGCTATAGTCAGTAATACAACTCAAATACCTACATATCGTATCCACTAGAGTATTTTTCTCTGATATTATGTCTATAATTCCAAGGGACCTCTGAGATCTAAGGTCTACAGCATCAGTATTCAAAAAAAATTGAGCCAGGGAATTATTATGATAAGTCACCAGAATTCTGAGGTTCTTGTTCAGAAGGATATAATGTTGATGGTAGCAATTTTTTCCTCCTTGATCTTGGGCCCCATTTTTTTAATAATTATTTATTTTTAATGTGAATATGTTTATATATGTGATAGTGATATGAAAAGAAAAAGCTCCATAACAGCTTTTGTCATAGAATCATAGAATAGTTTGGGTTAAAAGGAACCTTTAAAGGTCACCTAGTCCAAACCTCCTGCAATGAACACTCAGCTTGGTGTCACCTGCAAACTTTCTGAGAGTGCGCTCAATCCTACTGCCTATGACACTGATGAAGATATTAAACAGTACTGGTCCCAAGAGAGACCCCTGAGGGAAACTGCTTGTCACTGATCTCCATCTGGACATTGAGACATTGACTTCTACCCTCTGAGTGTGACCATCCAACCAATTCCTCATCCACCCAGTAGTCTACCCATCAAATACATCTTTCAATTTCAAAAGAAGGATGTTGTGGGGACTCATGTAAAAAGCCTTACAGAAGTCCAGAGAGATGACATCAGTGGCTCTTCCCTTGTCCATTGATGTGGTCACTCCATCCTAGAAGGCCACTCACTTTGTCAAGCAGGACTTGTCATGGTGAAGCCATGCTGGCTGTCTCAAATCCTCTCCCTGTCCTCCATGTGCCTTAGTATAGCTTCTAGGAGGATCTGTTCCAGGATATTCCCAGGCACAGAGATGAGACTGACAGGTCAGTAGCATCCAGTGTCCTCCTTGCTACCTTTTTTTAGAAATGGATGCACAGTTGCCCTTTTTCCAGTCTCCAGGGACTTCACCTGACGTCCAGGACTTTTCAAAGATCATGGAAAGTATCTTGACAACTACATCAGCCAATTCCTTCAGAATTCTGAGATGTACCTTGTCAGGTCTCATGGAGTTGTGAATGTTCAGGTCCCTCGGGTGGTCATGAATCCAATCTTCTCTTCCAGTGGGAGGGGCTTTGCTCCTCCAGTCCCTATCCTGCAGTCCATCCACTCGAGTGGTTTGTGAAGAGACACTGCCAGTGAAGACTGAGGCAAAGAAGTCATTGAGTACCTCAACCTTCTTCTCATCCATTGTTACCAGTTTGCCAGTCTTGCTCATCAGCGGGGGAGTGCTTTCTTTGACCTTCCTTTTCTGGTTGATATACCTGTAGAAGCCCTTTGTATTATTGTTTACATCCCTTGCCAAGTTCACCTCCAGCCATTTCTTGGCCTTCTAGACCTCATCCCTACACAACTGGTCATCATCCCTGTACTCTTCCCAGGATACCTGTCCCTGCTTCCACTTTTCCTTTTTACCCTTTAGTTTGTCCAGCAGGTCTTGACTCAGTCATGCTGGCCTCTTTCCTTCCTTTCGTAATTTGTTTAGTTTAAAATGGTAGTCATTACAAATTTTAGCTTGCTTTTATTCTAGTTTCCTGCAGCTAGTTTCACAAGGTTGGCATCACTGCTGCTATTAGTGTGTGATTGAAAGATTAATGGGAACTAAATACACTTCAGCACCGTCTTGGCTTGGGTATGGCATGGTGCCAGCCTCGCGCTCTTGTCTTTAGTTTACTGAACAGTAACTCAACCACAATCCGTGATTGAGAAATATATAACTCACCTTCATTTATTCAACACTCATAAAAAAACTCTACACAGGAAACATCCTCATTCTAAATCAGCATCGATAAATACAGCAGCTTCGCCAAATGACAGATTGGGAAAAACATAGCATCTCAGTTGAAGAAATCGAAGTCTATTATTTCCCCCATACTTGATAAAATAAAGATCATACTGTTGTAGAATAACTGCATTTTAGTAACCATGAAAATACTTGGATTATAAAACTATTTCCTCTTTCTACATTTCTAGATGAACATGAGCAGTTGGTCCACTTTCACAGGGGGACTGAGAAGAAAACAAACTGAAATACCATTGCCTCGAAGGCAAGACTTATGAGGAATGGCTGAGATCACTTTGCCTGTTCAGCTTGGAGAAGAGAAGGCTGAGGGGTGACCTTATCACAGTTTACAACTTCCTCAACGTGGGCATCGGAGGGGGCAGTGCTTATCTCTTTTCTGTTGACCAGTGATAGGACATGAGGAAATGGAATGAAGCTGCATCAGGGGAAGTTCATACTGGGCATTAGGAAGAAGTTCTTAACTGAGGGGGTGGTCAGCCACTGGAGGAGGTTCCCCAGGGAAGTGGTTGTGGTACCAAACCTGTCAGAGTTCAAGGAGTGTCTGGATGACACTTTTAGTCATATGATTTATTTTTCTGTAGTCCTGCAAGAATCAGGGAGTTGGACTCAATGATCCTTATGGGTACCTTCCAACTTGAGATATTCTGTTATTCCTTTCCCCCAAAGAGAAAAAATATCATGGAGAAGAGCTGCAATATGATGGTTTCTAGATGTCAGCTGGGGCCTGAAATCTATCCTTTTTGAATTTTGTTTGGATCTAAATGCCATTTTTTCAACGGATCTCTGTCTTGGGTGAGGTCTGAAGAAATGTGAAAAATGTTTTTATAAAACAATGATACAGGAGTTTCATGGGGTTTTTTCCCCAGGAATCTTGCTCTCAAATTCCTCCCTTCCCTATATTCCACAAATAATCTATAGATTATGGAACTGTATGACAAGTCTGACATTCAAAACAAAGGCTTATATTTAGGGTTTTTGGTTTACAGCCTTGTATATTAAAACTACTGTCTATCAAAAAGTGATCCTATTAAAAAATTGGTTGAAACTGTTCTTTTTCCACGAGTATAAGTTCACATTTCAGCAATTCAGCTTTATTTAACAGATCCCCAATGAACTAAAATTAATTCCACTATATGGATCTTTAACTGCTGACTGTTTGACATCCTAAAAGTTCAACATCATTCCATATTTTTCATCCAGAAACATACTTTCTTGATTGTGTAGTTATCAAATAAATAATACAGTACTGTTTTGTTTGTGAAGACAAATACCATGGACATCATATTACTTGTAGTGCTTTGAGAGAAATACTAAATGTGAAATGTGAACATGATCTTAAAACCTGAGCTCACTGACTTAAAAAAAAAGTTAAACATTTTTAATTTTTTATTATTTTAAATATTTTATTATATTTATTACATTTTATCTGTTCTAAATATTAGTAAATTTTAAAATTACTATTAATATAGAGAATACTCTTGCTGGAAAACTTTAAAAAATCACCATCAATATTTTTTGTATTAAAAGTTTTGATGTTCTTTTTTCCTAAGCACTTCAGATAATGTTGTTCTTACACATACATGAATAGGAAACATATCCTTGTTAGTTCTAGGCAGATGACAATGTTCTAGAAAGAAGAGGATTAACTGATAATTTCTTCATAAAATCATTGAAGGTGCATTTGATTTCCTAAAAATGAATTGCATAAACAAACTTCATTTTAAAATTATAACTTATTAGAAAAAAATATCCATATTTTAATTTTATTATATCCTAGAACTTGAAGTAATGAGATACTCAGTTTTACATTCATAAGAACCAATTTGTAGTTATTGTTATAATAGGAATTTTACAAATGAAATTAAAAGAGCAAGATGATTAAATTAAAATAAAAATATGTATTACAATGTAGACTAATGAACAATTTATTTTCATAAGTTTAATGAATTCATTATTTATTAAAACAATTAAGTATTGTATAAAATAGAGTAGATTCAAATATTGGAAAAAAGATTTAGTACAGGACAAAGCTGTAAAGAAGATATCTTTTCACATCATCAACTTCTTTATCTGGATAAATAGGAAAATATTGACTATTACTTACTATACTATACTGCAGCATTCTTCAGCTTGGTTATAGGCACAAAGTGCAGATGTTTGATTTAAAACAAGTATGTAATACCATTCCATAGGAAAAAAAATGTGTCTTAAGAAAATGACAACTCTAACATTCTGCTAGTTTATGCTAATGAGAGTTGGCACCATAACAGTGTATGTCATTATAAGCTATCATCATGAAAGATTATGAGAGACACCAACTTGCCAGAGCTGCTACGTTTACTGAGGCCCTTACTACTTAGAGTTATTTTTCTGCTTGCAGAAGGGAACAAAGACAAATCAGAAAAGCCTTCTAACGGCCATTTAAAAGGAAGATTTTTTCCTATAATTTTTCTCTTTCTTATACATTCCTGCATGCCATACAGCTTATACACTAAACACGAACATTAGATTTTCTTGCATTCAATGGACGAGATGAACATATAAGTTAAGTTTTAATGTAAGAAAAATTTATATTAAAAATTGTAAAATTTAATGGAATCTATGGTGTCCTCAACAGTATACAAGGCAGCATTGTTCACATATGCACGTTAGGCCTAGATTTGTTAACTGTAGAAGTGAAAGAAAACTAGAAATGCCAAACCACAAATGCGCCTGAGGTAATTAATCTTATTGCAACAGGGTCCTGAGACAAAGCTATTTTCGCTGGCATGGTGTTATGCCATGCAGACTTACCTACTCACTTGGTGATACTTTGGATATTTCTAGAACAGTGTTATAAGTGTATACCCATTCTAAGATACTGAGAAAAAACAGAGAGAAATTCAGGATAAGAATGCAGAAATGTGTTCTACTTCTAAATCACCATTGTCCCTCAGGGGTCCATTTTGGGACTGGTACTGTTCAATACCTTTATTAATGACATAGACAGTCGGATTGAGTGCACCCTCAGCAAGTTTGCAGACGACACCAAGCTGAGCCCTACGGTTGATACTCTAAAGGGAAGGGATGCCATCCAGAGGGACCTGGACAGGCTAGATGGGTGGGCCTGTGTGAACCTCATGAAGTTCAACAAGGCCAAGTGCAAGGTCCTGCACCTGGGTCAGGACAATCCTCAGTACCAATGCAGGCCAGGGGATGAAGGGATTGAGAGCAGCCCTGCCAAGAAGCACTTAGGGGTACTGGTGGATGAGAAATTGGACATGAGCTGGCAATGTGTGCTCGCAGCCCAGAAGGCCAAGTGTATCCTGGGCTGCATCCAAAGCAGCGTGCCCAGCAGGTCGAGGGAGGCGATTCAGCCCCTCCACTCCACTCTGCTGAGACTCCATCTGGAGTACTGCATCCATACATCGTAGTTCTACAAAAGGAAACTGATGCAGAAGCAAAGTATGGTTTTGGCTCCAGATTTCATAGGTATTAAGTCTTGTACTGATCCATAGTTATTTCTTCTGTGTCAACTATTACACTGAAGTACACAGAAAAGGAGAATGATTCCAATTAAGTCTTCTTACATTTCTAAGTTTGCAACATATGTCAGAAGAAAAAGGAGTCTGAGGTTTTAATGCTGTGTTTATCTTAGTGATGAACACTTTCTAAGGTGTACTTTCCCTGCTGGAAATATAAAGCTTGCTTACTTATTACTGTAAGGGAATAAAACTCTTAAAATAAGAATACCAAAACCAAAAATTACCAAAAATAAAAAAAATTGCACAGATAAATGAACGTCATTTCTTCCAGATCTGAAAAATGCTCCAGGTGAAACATATTTGGAATGATAACCAGGGCTTAGTGCAGTTTATGAATATGTGTGCCTCAGTGGCACATTTCAAAGGATATTCTTTTCATGCTTATTATGAACTGTAAAAAGATAATGAGGAATCTTACTATGACACGCATAATACAATCCTTACATATGACTGTGGAAAACAGCTACCAGAAATGTTAAGGGAAAAAAAAAAAGACACCTAAATTAAAAATATGACACAATATAATGTGATGTGTATGACTTACCTGTAAAGTAGCATTCAGTGTACTGCTACTTAGAAAATTACACAGCCACATTTCCCTTGATATTTTATATAGCAACTAGAAAAAACTCCAACATTTGTGCAAACGCAGTACTCATCAAAATACTAATTGACCTCTTATTAACTTTATTAATCTCAGACCCATGATGCTGATTATTTGCAGATTTTTATTAGACAAAGATTATAGTAATCAATCATTTTCATCTCTGGCTGATTTATGGATGACACATATGACAAAAATTGCACATCATTTTAGTCTTAACAGAAGAAAGAAATTAGAAACTGTAGTTGTCAATTCTATTAACTGAACATCTTAAGCTTGATGCTGTACATTTTCCCATGACTTCTGTAAAAATTTGAGGTGGGATTAATTTACATAGTTTTAGACAGCCACAGCATAGATGCGTCTATGTCTGAGACTGAAATCTAGCCTTTTCAGTAGAGGAGAAAAGTAAGAGGTTTATCTGAGCTCTTTTAAATGTTAGTTAGAAATCACTTGTACTCTGGAAGTGACTGTTAATTCTTTTGGTTATAAGCAGAGTGAAGAGTCCCAGCTAATATGGAGAATGAATAAAGAAAACACTTGAAGAGAAGTATGAATGTGTTCTTTAAATTGGTCTTCATTACTGAAAAGAATATTTAAGTATTAACTTATTACATGTATTTACTTTTTGCAAAATGACCAGTGGGGAAATCATTCTCAAAAACCATAGAAGTTACGTCCAACGCTCTAAATCTTTACAAATGTGCTTACCATTACAAACTGGAGTCCCACTGAAAATTTAAACATCTTACATAGATGTGTGCAAAAATGTTGATAAAACAAAGTCATCGTCCCCTAATCCCATCAAGCCCAGGAATTTTGCAGCATTCAAGTTTCCTCTCATGCCAGTGAAGAAAACTGAAGAAAACTGTCCTTCTGTAAAAAATATAATAACGTATCATTAAATTAGGTTACTATAGTAGGGTTTTGGAGAAGACCAGCACTATATCTCTCTAATAAACTTCTTAACAGGTCTGAATAATTGAGTGAAAGGCAGAAAAAGAACGTTCTGTTGAACACTTGTTCCAGGGTGGTTTCGAGGATTCCTGAGAAGGGTAGACACATATACACGGACTACAAGGAAAAAGCAGTAAGCGTTTTATTAACTACAAGCATGCGTTACACTAAGGGTATCTTGCAAAGCAATTGTCTTACCGACCCGAGGACTGTGAGGAAGATGGACGCATCCGTACAATCCTGTATCGTCTTGCACTGTGCGTTCAGCCCAGCAGTCGGTAGGTGCCAGCTTTACGTGGGTGTACCCACGAAGGCAACGGTGGTCTTGCCGTACACCTGCCCACTGCTCTTTGGGAAATCCCGGTATTTATACATTTGCAGAGGAGCGGGTTTCGACATACGTGACCAGCGAGTGCTGAAACACGCCTCTGTTGCTGACTCTCAGCATAGGGAGCCGATGGCATATGCACCTGCTGGTCAGGCGCGCTACACGCACCATAGCCATCCCGTCTATTGGTTCGTAGGCTTTGTACACACAGCATATTATTAGTCACGCTTAAGCCAATAACAGGATGTTGCAAGGATTCCTCCTTCCACATCCTCCCCTAGTATTGTTCAATTTTCTTACCTCTGTGGGAAAGCATCTGGTTTCTCTCACCCAGCCTGTTATCTACTTCTCACCCAGCTCTCTGTTTTTGTCACTGTGCTAACTGTGGTGCTCTCACGGGCCTAAGGTCCATCTTTTAACCCCTCCACTGCAGTTTTCTCGGCTATCTACTTCTTATCCAGTGTCCAACTACGGACCAAAATTCCATCTTTTAACCCCTCCATATACAACACTGAAACATTGAAAACTATGCCTATCAATTAATGCATTTGTAAAATATTCTCTGTGAAGGAACTTTGCGTGTGTGTGTGTATGTATGTGTATTTAAATTACAGAAATGAATTAATGTCCTGCCTGTAAGTAAAGGAATACATTTAGAAATATTTGTTTTTCAATTTGTAAAATTCATGTTTAATTGAAGAAAATAGTGTTCCATGCCAATGACATAGTAAAAACAATAACATAGTTTCTAAACGAAACAGAACAAACTGATGCTTGAACCTGATGCTTAATGAGAAGAAGCACGTTTGCTTAAGAATATGGACTTTGTAGATTTAGATATTGGCATATGAGAAAAAGAAAAAGCACCAAAGTTAGAGAAAAACTTATGTTATTTTTTTTTTTTCTCAATAAATGAGATAAACAGTCCTTGCGAAAATTAGCTTAGTTTTAACATATAATATAAAGTTCATTGGGGTTTTTATTTTCTTTTTTCTTGTTCCACTTGATTGCCCCTTTAACTTCTGTTTCAACAGGAAGATATAGCACTCGATCATACCAACAGCATCAGCTAGCTGAGATTCTTCCACTGAAAAAGAAATGTAACATCTGGACACCGAACAGCACTTTCTTCAGCTGGCTGAAGTCACTAAGCACTTCTGAGATTTCAACATTACTCACAAACATATCAGGAAGTCAGGACAGATGGAGGGGAGTAATGGCTACAGGCTCTGCTCCTCTGCTGGTGCCCTATAGGCTGAACAAAATGTATTTTGGCCTTCTGTAGCTTAAGGCATTAACCATAACTTATTTTTCTGTGACAGAAGATGACTTCATAAAAAGCAGGGCTCAGATAACCAAAGGGGATTATTAGACACACTTGCCTAAAAAAAGGAAACAAGTAACATAGAGGACCTCTGAGAACCTCATTGTTCTCAAATCAAAACAAAATACTGTTCAAAATGCTAGATTACTTGGGTGCAGGGCAAAACCCCCTTATTCTGCCTTCTGAGCATGGAAGAGCTGAGCTCCTCATGATTACTGGTCTACTGCATAATCATAGTTGTGTTATTTATTATGAAAATGTTTCTGTCAACACTTCATTTAATATTTTTTTATTGCCTTTTTTTCCTATAGTGATTAAGAATAGTGATCACTTTCTTACTTAGCCCCTTACATCTAAGATTCTGAGACACATTGCTTTTCTAGGCTATGTATTAGAGGCAAAAGAGTCTCCTTGGTCGTGAACTCTCAGCTTTGTTCTGCACTCTTCCAAGAGACTCCTGAGGTCCTAGAAATTATTTTCAAACTTTTCCTTACTTTGTGTTGGTTCCCTGAACTTTCAGGTGTAAAACCTTTTACTAAGATGCTGTTATAAATTGTTTCATTATGCATTTTGATATGTATTCGAAATATAGTTTATATATGCTTATAGTGAGTATAAACTCATTCTACAAAATGTTTTTTAACCATTTACTCTCCTTTGCTTACTACTTTTATTTCAGTGCTACTACAAAAAATCCACTTGTGCACCTGCATACAAGGGTAAAAATAATTAATTAAATAAGATTCCTACTTTTATTCAGAATAATAAACAATTTATTTTCTGATGTAATAATGTTCGCTACTCCCATGGGTATTTCTGTGGAGCTTCCTCCTTTTCCACAGTTTTTACTTTTTTCTTTTATGGTTCATGCTTTATTTCCAGCCTGGAAATGGGTCACTGTCTTATGCTGTGTTATGTATCAGAAATACAACACCTATACTAGCAAATAAAGCAAGCCAGGGACTATTTGGTAACCCTCCAGGTCAGTAAAATCGTGTGACTCATGTCTGAACAACTACATTGTATGGCAGCATCCAACCTGTCTACCACAAAGGAAATCACCTGTGGGAGACTACTAGTTTGTCATGAGCCATAATGATACTGATGTCCATGCTAATAATTTGAGAGGATAAACAACCATGTTCCAGTGCTTAGACTGTGGTTTGATCTTTTTAATTTGCAGATGTAACTGAAATGTACCACTATATGTGTTGTTTTGTGAACCTATTTTATGTTACTGTCTTAATACTTCAGATTTTTTAGAGCACTATAGCAGCTAATGCACAATTTTCAGGGTAGTCAACCTCATCCAGAAAGGTATTCTCAAGGACTGATTTTCTAACTGGCTATTAATTAGTATAAAATATATTTAAGGTCCTTTCAATTTTGACTGTTTTTTCCTAAACCTTAACACTTTTTCATTTATTCTTTTTTCCAGATTAAAATCCTCACTTGTATTTCTCACGTATTATGTATTTATAGTTAAACTCTCTGCCAAAAGTAGTTGGAATTATTAAAAACATTAATATTATTTCCAGTGAAAGGATGCTTGTGAGAGATTAAGCTACCTTCCAGCTGTCTTCTTTCTTAATGGCACCCACTCTTTACTTAGTTAAATGCTTTTTTCATATATTTTGAATTATCCCTGATTTATCTAAAAATTTTAAATTTGTTGAGTTTTTAAACTACTCTCTCAAATT